>NC_136067.1:1705137957-1705800998 GCF_964261635.1 Lissotriton helveticus
GACTGTAAGACATTTTTTAAGTTTGTATTACCCAGGGATGATAATTATTTTTTAAAAAAATGAAAGTGGATAGAGTGAATCCTGGCATACATCAGGTGAGTGAAGGGTCATGTCAAGATTTTGTGACAAGATGACACAAGCCCATGTTCACAATCATATTATGTGGAGGTTTCGCTTTTTAGTTGAGTGGACTGCATGACCATTCGAGGTGCTGCCTTAAACTGACTCTCTGATAAAAAATAACTTTGGCTATAAATAATTAACTCTATATTATGAGGATTTAAAAAAAGGGAAATACTAATGCATCCTCAAGTTGTGAAGCTGCCATGTTATTACCACAGGTGAACATAACATGTTTCAGGCCGTGCCCCTCCTGAGGATTCTGAGGTTCCCTGAGGGATACTTTCACAAACTAGTAAGTGCCCCCAACTGAAGCCTGTCTAATCTTTTCGCTTTCACACAGGAGCATGGCATATGGTATATAGCCCTAAAAGAGGAACTCTATATAACTCTGAGTTTTCAGTCGGCGATATAAGTTTCACTGAGTTGATAGAATCACAAACATCTCATGGCGATCAACGTCTGTAAACCCCCTAGAGAGTGTCCTTCTCTGTCTCCTCTCTTGTTTTCTAATTTGTCACCTTGCAATAAATTAAAAAACGTTCACAGCTGTCCAAAGACCGTGTCACGGTAAGGGGATTTGTAATAATAAAAAATCAAAATTTTATATGCTTCGAAGCAGCTTTGAGCAGTTTTGAACCTGTGCCTGCAATTATCAGAACAGTTCATCCTAATATGAGTAATGAGGTGCCCCCGCCTGCCTCACTGCACAACAGGATTCCGAGTGCAGCCGAGGCCTCCCCTTAACATTGATTTTTGAACTTTGCATTGACCGCTGGACCACGTGTTCCATATTCCAACGCCCTCGCCAAGCCAAATAAACAGGGACACTTGAGACTATTGCTTCAGCTGAAAGACTGCCTAATTTCAGAGTTCCTTCCTTCCCATCCCCTCTCGTTTTGCCAAGCTAGGTCTAAAGTGACATCTTAACAGCCAGGGTCCGCTTGAAGGCTGCTTTATAATCCAACCCAGCTGTGAATGCTCTTGAGGGTAACTCCATACCTGCCTCTGATAGAGCAGCTCTGTTGAACTTGGTTAACCACTGCTGCAAAAACATAGCAGGCCAGCGTTCAGCTGAATCGCTGAAAGTGAGACATAAAGTACACAATTGTGATTCAGCTATTAGTAGAATCTGTGTGTGAACAGTTTCCTACTTTTTTTAAAAAAGTTGCAGCTAGCTGCATTCCCAATATAGCAGATTCATGTTTATGTAGTGTATAAAATATCCATCTTTAACGGGTGGGTGACATGAGTTGTAAAGGGTGTAGTTGTGGTGATGTGGACTGAAATGTGGTAGCATTAAGACAGCACAGACTAGAAACTGCTCAAGACCCCCCTTTCCTAGTGATTTCCTTTGTCTTCCATATCCTCTGCGTGCTGTGGTCAGACGCAGATGCGGCTGCCTGTGAGCGGGGGTGGTAAGGCGGGGAGAGGGATGAAAAGAAAAAAAAATAACTTGCCTTCTTTGCCGTTGCCGCCTCTGCTGCACGCCTCTCTGTCTTGACTCTCCTCCATCTTCTTTGCTGGAAGAAGCACCCAGGCTTCTGGACTCTGACAGCCAATCACAGCGCTGCAGGAGCAGCATCGTGATTGGCTTGAGCAGCCTGTTTGGCCACTCAGGCAGTACCCGGGGAGGCTGTGCAGCACAGCCTAATGAAGAACATGCCAAGTGCGCATGGTGGTTTGGCCGGCCATAGAGGGCCGATAAAAGTGTCATGCTTACGTAGGGAGGGAGTTCAAACCACGCCTGCTCCCTCTGCTGTGAGCCAGCCCCTCCCCGCCCAACCTGGCTGAAGTCACAAAACAAAATAAAACGATATCAACTTCTTGTTAATATCATTTTATTTTTATTTTCCACTGCTCAACAAGCAGTGGGGTGACTCTCCTCAGCCTTAGTAGAGGAGCCGCCACTGGTCAGATAGATCCTCATTTCTGCCCAGTGATATTAGGGGTTGTCGCATTGCACCTGGCGAACACGGGCATTGCGTGCTGTGGTATTTACAGGGTCAGGCATTACTGCTCCATTCTGACTTCCACACTTGGAGGATAATTAGGTAATGCTGACGGTCTCCCCTGTTTGAGAAACTCTTAACACTGAATTTTATCCCTGTCAAAATATTGTACGGTTTTGCATGGCAAATATTTTTGCAAGGGAACTCATTTTTGCACACCGTGGAATTGTGATTCCAACAGCACTATACACCCAAATCAGTATTCCCACGGGTCTCAGAGTATGAACAAACCCAAAATATACTCTTCTCTAATCTTCTTTTTCATCATATACTCGCCAAAGGCCACGCATCTCCCACTGATTCACATGGTAACCTATGTGACATCATGCTGATCTCCAAAATTGTCGCCAATTGCCGGCCACCTGAGTCCATCAACCTCTAACCATGCCTTCTTTCACATGACACTTAAATGACCTCCCTTATGTCTTCCACCAGTTCCACTCGCTTATTTCCAGGCGATAAAAGCACCCTGAATCCACCCTAGTATACTACAACATGTTGCATAATGGCAGCGCATAATTTGTAAAAATGTAAGTGCCAGGGCCCTCATCAGGAGGCCACTGAAGCTTGAACCACCCATTGCCCCTGCCTGTGCTGCCAGTGACACTACCAACACAACTACCACCATCACACTCCTACAAGTGTGATAATTCAGACTTTTCCACGCCCCCAAAGCTAGAAGAATGATTTAGGTGGAAAGTATTAATTATTAGTAATATATATTTAATTCATACACAACTCTTGCGGTGTTTATCTCTAAATTCAACAAATACATGGTGCCATGTAGCAGAGCGCCATAAGGGCAGGTGTCGAGCACCGGAAAACCACTGGCTCAAATTAAGCACTGCTTACTGGCCTCACTACTCTATTTTTCACATAGTTTGTAGTCGAAGTTGTTTCTGATGAACTATACAATTAAAGCTTCCTCTATTAAGATCTCTTACTAAGTACCCCAACTTTCTTGCTCCCCCATTGCCTGTGGGGATCATTCCTGTGTCATAAATATTGAAGCCTCATCCTTTCTTGTCTCCTGCTCCTCCTGGTTGCTTTCCTTCACTTAATAATTATGCCCTCGGCTGCCTTCAATACCGTTCCCACCTCCCATGGAGCCCTCTTTAGCTTTTTTTTAATCTCTTATATTTTCCACTCCCCCCCTGCGTCATCTGCAAGTCTAATTCAGAATAATTCAGGACAGCGAATATAGTGCACTCTTTTTCTAAGTATCTGTAAGCGTTTCTTTTTAAGAGCTCGGTTTTTAAACCATGCATCACTTAGTAAATTAATTACAGCAATATTAATTCTAAGAGCCTCAAGCTGAGACTCTTCCTGATAGCGGCAACTGCAACCAGGTGTCTTTCTTCATTAAAAGTAATCTACTGTAGAATGTGAACTGAAAGAGACCTCATCTTGTGACAGGGAGGGGGCGGCGGGGGACCGAGATGCAAAGCCATTTAATAAACTGAAAAAGACCACTTATTAATATACCTAGTCATTGCCAAAGGAGTCCTGTTTTGGAAAAAAAGAAGCAGTGAAATGTATAATGTTTAGTGCTGTTATGCAATTTATCCAAGTCTCATATTCCAATAGGTGGGTGTGCAGTTACCTTAAACAACCCTGAATCTGCTAAATGCTTAGAAAAGAGGTAAACTTTGGGCTCTCATAAGCTACCTGTATTGGTTATAGAGCGGCATAGAGAGAACAAAATGATGCATTGGAATGTGGCTTAAGCAATTGTAAGGTGTATGAAACGTTTGGGAGATTTCCACCCAGCACCTTTATTTTTCAGTAAAAGAGGGGGGTAACCCAATAAACCCTTGCGAGCTTGGGCAGATAATCTATCAAAAAACAAATTGCCAGCAAGGGATTTGTTTCACACTTTACTAAGCAGCATTAGGGATCTCTAATGAAAAGAGTTTTTAGATCCGAGCTGTAAACATCAGTTGCTGTATTAGATTAAGAGGTCCAGTTATTTGAAACCGTGCACAGGGTCACAATGTGAGGCTACCACACTAGCCAAACAATAAAGAGAAGCAACACAGAGAGATTATGTATCAAAAAATTGTTGTTATTGAGAAACAATTATAAGGGTTATTCATCAGTTATTAGAATCAAACATAAAAAATTCTGATGTACAAGGAAAACATGCATTAATCCAACAGTATATAAGAATACGTCCCAGCTGTTATATATGGTACAGTGACTACTGTTACATTCGCAATAAGGCACTGAACGTGAGATGTCTACAATAGCAGGAGTGGACGGGAAGGTCGACGTTTCGGTCTTATCAAAATTAGTCACAAGACCATCACCAGGACAAATAGTTCGGTATGAGCCGATGACCCTTGTAAAAAAGAGAAGGAAAGCCTGCTATAGCCCACAGTCACATTTGGTGGGGGGGGTTCCTCAGTTTGATTTCATTGGTAGCAGGTTATCCCTGATCAATTGCAATGAGTTTTGAGGATCAGCATACTTCGTTTCTAGATCACCCTTCTATTCATGGAGAATCTCTAGAATATTCGTGTGCCTGTTCGTAGCGGTTGAACAAGACGTGCTAGTGCCGGTGAAATCACGGGAAAGCATTTTTCAGGCAATATAGTTTCCGGTTGGTGATTTTCATGACTTGGCTCAACAAGTCCTGCTCCATTTCCTGGTATGCACTCAGCATGTAGAAGTTACTACCCAAGAACTACCAAACACTAAATCAGTTATTGAAAAGAATAACGTTTAATATGAGCTCACATATTACATTACTCATGACACGTCCTATGACATTAATGACTTCACTGATGACATCCAATGAGTGTGTTAGCTTGTTTTTAAAGTTTACATAGTGGCTGGTAACTACCATATTACTTTTCTATCTAATTTTGTACAGCCGGTGTCTAGCTAATCAGTAAAGTGTTTACAAAATGCATGTGCTCCTAATGCACCATAGGCGTGTAGACGTATTGAACATGTTATAAATCTTTGTATTGAAAAGTAGCTCTGTGTGCCAGTGACCATTGACTTGTTAGGTCGAGCAGACCTACCCTCAATGCGTAAGCATTGATGGTGTCTGCTTCAGACCTAATGTTACCCGTATTTAGGAATGTGGACAGCAATGTGCCACACGCTTTTCCTTTCCAGTTTTCACCGCGGGAGCGCGCGTCTGAGCCGCGCTTGCGCAGAGTAACTCACAGCCCTTGCTCACACACAGACACAGGCAGCCCCCACCCCTCTGCATGCACGCACACACGCACACACACAGGCGCGCTCATGCACACGCAGGCACACACATACAGGCACACAGCACACAGCACACATACAGGCACACGGCACACAGCCCCCCCCCCGCCCTCCCTTTAACTCACCGGAGTCGGACTCGGGTTCGCACCATCTGTTAAGGGAGCCCCGCAAAGCACTCGAGGTCCTCTGGCACTCTCCCAAAAAGCAGAGCTCTCCCCATAGGCATGGGGGCCCCGCAGTCTCCCCGCTGGTCTTCACCCGGGCCCCCTCCTGGGACCCGGGACTTCATGCGGCACTTCTCTTCTCCGGGCTCGCGCTACGACCTGAAAACGACACTGAAGAGTGGCGCGCATGCGCAGGCAGCTCCCGCCCTCCCACTCCTCACAGGCCGGCAAAAAGCTGATGGTAGCGCAGGACTGGTTTTTATTTTATTATTTTCTGTTATTTCACAGTTGCAGTTGACAGAGATGCATGTAGTTTGTACTGATGTGGGCAGAGGACACTGGTGTCGTTTTGTGGGGTTTAATGTTTTTTTCCGTTGTTTCACGGAGTCTCCTGGTACGTAATTTGTGTTGAATTTGGGGAAACACCATTTAGCAGCTTTCATGTAATGCTGCTGGTTTTTGATGCTGTGCAGGTCCCAGCAGTGAGCCTCAGTTGGCCTCACGCAGTCCCAGGAGCTTTCAGATCGTGAGTCAGCAGTCCTCGTTTACCTCCTCCATCTCATGCTAAAGTCGCCGATAGAAGTGCAGACAGCACCAGAATGTTCTCTGGGTCGTCTCTCAGGTGATCAACTCCCCTCCCTCCCCCACAAGCATGGAGCGCTTTTGAGGATAGCGCAATTTAAGAACTTTAATTAAACTAGGCGCTTTCGGATCATTCTTAGTGTAGAGACAAAGATCGCGTTTGAGAGTTCTGGACACAAAACTGGCGTGAAGTTCAGAGGCATTGGGTGTGGGCGGCCTGACGAGGTGTTCAAGGGCGCCACATGTAGTAGCGGGGCTCTGTGTTTTATCAATTGTAATGGCGGATTTTAGGGGGAAGAAAAGTGAGTTTTCTCTGCATGCATAAACAGGCCAATGAGCGTCATATGGCTGCAGACGGGACGGAGTTTTGTGGGTATAATTGAGCTTGTGCAGAGCTCTGTCCAAGGTGCACTCGTTAGAGAATTGCAATAGAAACGGGATGAAAGAGATTATTACAGCCTTGTGCCGCGCACCATCTGCCTATGCTCCTGTCCCTCTTACCTGTTCCTCTTAAACCATTGCATCTTTAGCCATGGGGGACGCCTCTTTGGGGATGGAGAACTGCATCTCCATGAGAGGTAGGGTTGCTGGCAGGGGTTCATAGGCAGAGACACCTACTGCTACAAGGCTGGTGTGAGGCAGGCAGTCTCTCCAGCCCTGAAAACACTTTGATCAGCCTCCAGCCTCCTAAGAAATCCCCCGGTCCACTGCAGTCTAAAAACGGCCTTCCCTCATTCCTTCTGGCACTTTGTATATTATGTCATTAATAAAGAGAATATTTTCCCCTTTGTATTGTGACATAGTTTTTGAGTTGCACTGCTTATACAATTTGTGCAACCATTCAACAACACCTGGTTCAAATATGTTCTCTCAAGGTTTCGAGCTTTATTACAAAGGTAACAAAAAGATGTTCATATTTCACTTCTGTTCTTGGATTTTCGTCACAATAGAGTACACTGAACATAATCTTCAGAAAAGTTATTAACAAAACTTTATGCTATTGCCATTATAAATTACGATAACTTTTATTTAAGTATTAATTATTGAAAAAAATGTAAAGCCTTTGTTATTTGTAATATCAATACATGTAAGTCACGTAAATACAACACATATTACATTACAAATGCTATAGGTGTCACATTTGCAAAAGTTAGAACTATTGGCATTGTAAATGACAAAGCTATTAATTTTGCTATTTTCAAAAACAAAACATAAATAAAAAAATTGTCATTTACAATACCAATAGCTCAAACTTTCCTAATGCGAGACCTATTGCATTGCAAATGCTTGTTTTTATTATGGTCCACACAAGTTTTTTGGTACTCCAGAAAAAGTTTCCAGCAGTTCAAAGATTCTGCATACTATATACTAAGTATTGTAAGCAGCCTTGAGTTATTAGACAGAATGGTCTCAGCATGACCATTTCTACTTAACATAGAAGGCCGTGTTCACCAGGCACTGACCTATGTACATGTGCTTGTTTGCTTTAAAAGATGGGGTATCTTTAAAGTTTTCATCACAGTATGAACGCTGCAAGTACTAGGGTCTCTAGCACCCGCAGACCTTGGTTATTTTAAATCAAAAGTTGCTTTTCGCAAAAGTTTTGCATAGAGTGTACACTGTTCTCAGATTCGTGTTTAATACTCTGTGGTGTATTTCTGTCTGCAAACAGTGTGGTACAGAGTAAACTCTCTCCATAGAGCAAACCGTGTTAACAGTACCAACTTTTCTAATTATATCCGCTTCTTATTAATGTAGGTTCAGTGATTGTCAGGGGTTTAATGCTGGTTTTGACTGTCCATAGTAGGGCATTCGTTATGCAGCAGGGCTTCAGTATCTGGGGGGACTTGGTTGTCCCTGAACAGTCATATACAGATTAAGCACCTTGTGCAGGATAGTTTACCCTTTCATCTGTGGTTCATAGTCAACATGAACTCGGCTACCATGAATGTAGGGTATAGGGTCAATGTTACAAATAACACAAGCTTGATTTATCTACAGGGGTTGTATGTATGAAATCAGTAATGATGCTTCATATTAATATGATCTTTTTTGCACTTAATTTCAAGCACTAATGCACTAGCACTAGAGCAATGTGTGCTAAAAAAAGCTTGAATGATGTCATCAGTGATATCAATGATGTCATTTGAGATTTCAGTGATGTCATCAATGATGTCATAGAACATGTCATGAGTGACGTAATATGTGAGGTCATAAGCAGTGCATTGGCGGGGGCGCAAGTTAAAGTTAGCTTTGCTAACTTTAACTGGTTAATTTTCTATGGTTTTTTTCAAAATGTTAATGCTGTCACTGAAATACTCACCTAACTATAACATTACTTTAAGCTTTGTTTTTTTCATAAATTTATAAGTATTTTTTTTAATCTTTTTATCACAACCAACTATAATGTTACTTCAACCTTTAGATTTTTCATTGAAATTTCTAGTTTTTAACGTTAAGTAATATTTTATTACCATAAGTAAAGCCACCCCCTTCGGAGGGTTGGTCACAGGACCTTATGTTTGAGGGAGTCATGTGCCTACCTCTCGAGCCTTATTAGACCCTGGAGACCCTGCCCCCCGAGTCCTTTTATCATTTTAAAGTGGAGGGTGGCCTCCCTCCCCGAGTCATATTAGGCCCTACGCTCCCCACCCACAGGGTCTTTTTACATTTTTATGAATGGGGCCATGTGGCCCCCTCTCCCGAGCCCGATTAAACCCTGAGGACCCCATCCCCCAGGACCTTTTTTTAAATTAAAGGGAAAGGGGGGACACATGCCCCCCACTTCCCAAGTCTCATTAGGCCCTGGGGAACCCATTTCCCAGGACTTTTTTAATGTAAGGGAAATGGGGCCACACAGCCGCCCTCCCGAGCCTTATTACACCCTGCGGGTCTACATCCCCCAGGCCTGGCTTTTTAATCAAAGGAGAAGGGGGATGCGTGGCCCCCCTCCCCAAGCCTAATTGGGCCCTAGCGACCCAATCCCCCAGGGCCACAACTTGAAATAAAGGGGAGGAAGGCTACGTGGCCCACTCACTGGGCCTTGTTAGGCCCTGGGGACCCAATCCCCAGGGCCCCCCCACAATTAAAGGGGCAGGAGGACACGTGGCCACCTTTCCCAAGCATTGTAAGGCCCTGTGGTCCCCAAACCCCAGGGATGTTTGCCCCCCAAACCTTTCTAGGCCCTGGAGAACCCATCCCCCAGGGCTACTACAAAACATAAAGCAGAGGGGGGCTGTGCAGCCTACCTCCCTGAGCCTTTTCTGGCCTCAGGACCCCCATCCCCTAGGGCGTGCACTATTAAAGTTTGCTGCCCACTTGTTAGGGTATGCGGGTTAGCCCCAGGGCCCCCACTGACCCAGCCGGCTCTCTGTATGCAGCTGGAGCCGGCATTGCTCCTGTCTGTAGGGAGCAGCTATTTATATTGCTCTCTACGGGCAGGAGCAATAGTTTGATCTCTTTCCCTGCCCGCATCAGTGCAGACAGGGAAACAGATCAAAAGGCTGCTCCCAGTGGGCAGGATTATTTTTAAAATTCCTGCCGGCTTGGAGCAGTCTTTGTATTTGCTCCTGTTTGGTGGGATATTCAAAAAGCTCCTGCCAAGTGGGAGCAAACACAGGTTTCCCTGCCCATGTTGGTGTTGGCAGAAAAACCACTATGTCCTTGGGGTGGGCTACACAAGACATAGATAGTGAGCCGGCCCTGGGGAGTGGGGTCCCCGGGTCATTAATGGCTCAGACTAGGTATGGGGGCATGGCCCCTCCCTATTTTCAGTGATTTCAGCACAGGGGTGGGCTTCTTGGGGCAGTTAGAAGCTCTGGAAATGGGGCTGCATGTCCCCCTACCCAGTTTGCAAAATTTTAGCCCCAAAAGTGCCCCCCCCAAGCCTGTCATGACTTGGGATTGGGCCACGTGACCACCCTCTCCATATACACTAATTTCAGCCCGGGTGGTTTCCCCTGGCCTGTCATGGCTTTGGGAGGGTGTCCCCTGGGCATCTTGGGGCTCATTGAGGGGGCGACGTGGCCCTCCTCCCCTATTTTTATGATTTCAGATCCTGGACTTGTTGGTCCGGGGCCATTAATGGCATGGGAGCAACACTGCCCCCTTCCCCTTATTGAATATGGCCCTGAGTAGGGCTCCCTGGGGATTATAATTAATGATTTGTTTTTCAATTGCAGCAATTTTCCGCCTGGTTTCCCCCCCCCCCCCCCCCCCCCCCCCCCCCCCCCCCCCCTCCCCCTCCAATGGAACCTAGGTGGTGAGGGTATCCCTACCATGCCCCTTATATCACTTTTTATTTTGTACTACAAGACAGGGACTGAGTCCCAGAGTCCTCTAATGGCTGGCAGCAGCATTTTTTTCATGTTACTCACAGCCAATCGGAGCGCTTGCTCACACGGGCAGAGATCGAGATGGCCCAAGGGAAATTAAGCTCCCTAAGCCAATAAGAACGATCTATTTTTACATTGGCGCTCCCACAAAAGTCTCTTCAGCCTCTTGTAGTGCCAACTGTCCAGATATACAATTATTTTTTAACTGTAATGTCTCAAAAACTACTAAAATGATGTACGCGAAAAAGCGCAATCTGCAGACCAAGATCTAGCCTCCTGCCAAATTGATATGATTCGCTTCAGCAGTTTTTGCTGTAGCCCTACTTAAAGAAGTCTATGGAAAAATGCATAAGGATTTGGCATTTTAGGTCCCCCACTTTTTTCTCGGCCTCCGTTTGACAAATCACCACACAACTTTCCATGCACACTTAGTCAAAAAGTAGCACCTTTTTGGGAAGTTGCGTGGAGATTCGTGAAACGGAGACAAGGTAATTAGCGACACAAAAACACTTTTCTTATGGAGCAGCTGACCTAACTAGAAGTAGCCAGTGGCATGTATGTGCGTGTATAATATATACACACACACACAAACATATATACATATGTATATAAAATCAGCTATATATTTATGGCCCCTCGCGAGTGAGCCATCCAGTCAATCGGCTGGGTGGTTAGAGAGAACAAACTATGCCTTGTATCCCAGGTCACTCACTTTTAAAAACATTTGATGCCAGAAAGATGGAGAACTTAACAAGGTAGAATTCCTGATTTTGATACACTATGTCATTATTGTTGTCTACAGTTTTTGAGAAACAAAGATGATTGTCAAACACTCTTAATTTATGACAATGCACATTCCTGAGAAAGCTTAATGAATTTCTAGTTAGGAATGCACAGTCTAAGGTCTGTCTAGGGCTGCAGCTGGTAGTCCAACAGCACTCTCAAGACTGTGAAAACAGGAGTGTTAGAGGAATCAGGTGCCTCAGGCATCAGCACCATGGTTTCCGTCACTTGACTTGCTTGCTGTCATTTCATCATCATCTATTGGTCGACTGTCCAACTGCAACTGCTGTTGCTGGTCCAACAGCAATGCAGGTTGGTTAATAGTAAAGAGTGAACCGTCTCTATGCATTTCGGATTTTATGTACATTTAAATAGAGTGTCACCAATGGATAATTCAACTGCTTGCATAGAAAAGACAGAGCATAAAAAAGAAGGTGATGGTTGGTATGCTTACATTAATCTCAGCCATTGGCTGTTGATCTGGGCCGCATCCGAATCCATTGTTTTTCACCCACCATACAACCTCAGTTTGGACCCAGCCATAGGCAAATCATTCTTGACCCTGCTCCAATGGGAACAGTCCAGCCTGAACTTCCAGGCCCAGTCCACTCTGAACCAGAACAAAACTGTTTCTTTTTTATTAGGACTTATGAGCTAGCTATGTCCCAAAGAACTGCACAGGTACCTTATGAGACTTTTTCTTCCTAATACCTTTCTAGTTAATTGAGAAGTTTGGTACAGGTTACAATCTCCATCCAAGTATTGGATTCAACAAGATATAGATACACTGGTTGATGATTGTTGAGCATAAAATAGCTTAGCTTAAGTGCTAAACATTCACTTGAGTGATACCAAGGGTTTAAATAAACTATACAGCAAAACAGACAGATCTCTAACACCACCGTTATTGTTGCATTATTACATATCAAAGCCTCAATGTCAACAAACTACCTGATGCTAAACACTACAAAAACCAGATTCCTTCTGTTTGCCAACACCACCATCATTCTCTAATGTAATCATGTGTTTCCAGTTTAAACCTAATAGGATTCATACCTCAACTGACAGAAGATGCTAATCCCGCAGATTCACCCTCGACTTGAGCCTCTCACTCAAAGAACAGATTGCCAAGATGACCAAAACAGACTGTTTCAACTGTCTCTCTTAGACAACTGAAAGCTTTTCTACAAGTCACGATAAGACTTCATCCTAATCCTCTCCCACCAAAATGAAGGCAACAGTCTGCCAACAGCATTCCAGAGACCACTCTCGTTCCCCATTCAGCAGCACGACTCATCAAGGGGCTGAAGAAATCCAGCCACATCACCCTTGGGCTAAAGAATCTACACTAGTTCACCATGCAAGAGCAGGTCATCTTCACGATCATCTGCATCACTTACAAGGCCTCTATACCAAGACCTCTGTCCGCCTAGCCAACATAATAAGAATATCTGGATAACCTCCATCATCGCCCGATGAAAGACTAAACACTGCAGAAAGAAGAAAGCAAGCCTTCTCAGCCCTGTGCATCCAGGATCTGGAACATCTCCTCTGACTTCATAAGAGCACCAACTCTCCTACAAATTAGGAAGAAACTGAAAACTCACTGCATCAAGGAACACCATCGCAGATAGGATGCCTTTTCTTCCATTCCACTAGCACTACTTCAGCCCTCTGTCCCCTCTCTCTGACATGACCTCCCTGGGCCGGCCCCCTCTACAACGCTGAATGCTACCCGCTTAGATTCACACTTTAGAGATACTAAAACATACATATAGATATACACACAAAAAAGTGAATACTGAAGCTATGTTATGCTGTTGTTGTGTCTACTTTGTGACCTGTTAAAGTCTAGAACGCAACCACAATGAACTGGATTTTAAGAAATTCTAAAAACTGTTCCCAATTATTGGTTGAAAGAACGAGAATTCCTATCTTTGTCTTTTCCTTCTTGTATGTATAAATATATATACACAATGCAGGCGCATAGTCGTCCACTTTTTTTTTCTTAAAGCTGGATTCAAAGCATGGTTTATAAAGAATAAAAAAAAATAAACCTTCCTTGGCAGAACCAGTTAAAATATGAATTTTTAATTTGAAAGCCTAGAACTAAGCGTATATTTCTGAGTCACACTCCCGAAAAGATAGGAGTTTTCTAATTCTGATCCCCGTCTGCAGTCTCGTGCTAAAATTCTCTAGATTATTTTGACGGTCAGTGACTGTGGTATTATAGGCTTGTGAGCTGTTTTAGGAGCTTGCTTTCAACAGTCCCTGTCTGTATGATCTAATTAATAAACTAATTGATTACAGAAGCGACCCAAAGATTTTCTTATAATGTCATTGATTATTTCAAGTTGGCAAGTTCTTCATTTGGATATTGCATACCAGTGCTTGCGATATATGGTGGGAACGTATTTCTTCTAAAATGCAGAAGATAGATTTAGAAGTGAATTGTACCTTATGCCTCTTTGAACTACATTGACACCTGACACTAGTGCAACCAACTTTCAAATGTAACCTTCGCTATCCTGCTTCTAAACACCTCTATATAACAATCCAGAGAATTATGCTCAAATGGTTCCATAGCAGTAACTGTAGGCGTGCGATCTTCTGCAAATATTTAACAAACATTTTGTAAATATCTGTCGCTGAACTAGTTGCATTTTATTTTTTCCACAGTACCCTTCAGCATGGAAAATGCACTTTTACATTCTTGTCAGCATCCTATTTCCAATGCTGTTATTGAGAAAAATGCATTTACCTGATCCCTTAAGGAGGCGAAGAGTGTAAGTTGCCAGTATCGGATGCAATAAAAATGTTAAATTAAGCTGCCTACCAAATGATTTTTCTCAATTCTGGCTGTCTTCTTAGGATAGTTGTATGGATGAGGCCTAAGCATGTGCGCTTGGGCGGTCTGGAGATGCTGCGAACACAGAGGACATCTTGGGAATACATTGAGTAGAGGCTATTGCTGTCTCCAGCCAGAAGGACAAGATGCCCAGGCCTTTATGATGATATAATAGCGCGGGGCCGCTGTTGTCCTTGTTTTCTGCGGAGCGTCGCCTTCCGTCGCGCGGATGGTGGATGGCCCGCCACACACCTCACTGGATGCTGCCTCCCCACGGCTTTGCACCTGCAGCCTCCCGGGACACCTCATCTGTTTCCGAGCGCATCCTCCATCCGTCTAAAGCAACCTTTCTCTCAGCGAGAACCTTCCCCGGTGTCCGCGGGGGAGATTAATCCGGTCCCTTCGGAGAGCGCTCCGACTCCAGCTCCCACCACCGCGAGCAGCGTTTGCTGAAGAAGCGTGACAGCTGGAAACCTCAGGAAAGAAATGTCTTTTACTTTGTGAATTCAAGCCCAACTTTTCCCCTCCTGGCGCTCCGAGCGCATTGGGACCTTCGAAGACACATAAGTGAGCTGCAGTTCTTGTCGCGTGGGCCCTGTAGACTTACAATGACGCCGGCGCAGGTGATATTTGATTTTTCCTGGAAGTGATTTCAGCTGAAGCGAGCCACGGGCCAGTGTGCACTGTTATTCGCTTTTATGTTCCTTTTGTTACGCAGGCTCCTAGGCAGCGACACTGTAGGCCTTGATTGCAGCCCTGATGGTAATATACAGCTAGATTCATCATTGGAAAATGGGCTCGCAAAGGGCCAGATTCTCAGAATCTGGCTCTTTGCGAGCGAAATTTTTGCATTTGGGATTCATCATCCCAAATGCAAAAATCGCTAATAGCGAAATCGCATATTTGCGAGGAATTGCATTTAAGGAATCTCTATTTGAGATTCCTTAAATGCAATTCATGAAACTTTTAAAATATGCGAATTCGCAATTTCCGGCCGCTATTTACCACGAAGTCTGACTTCGTGGTAAATAGCGAAAAAATAGAAAAATGCACTTTAGTGCATTTTTCTCAGTTGCATGTTACACACACATATGTCCTTTGGACATGTGTGTGCGCGCAACACCTGTGTACATTTGCTTTTCAGGGGTGCTACAGGGTGTCCTGGACACCCCTGGCTCCCTTGAAATCGCATCCTTATTTGCGATTAGCAAATTGCTAATTGCAAATAAGGAATAACTCCCCTTTCATTCCTATGGCCCTGTAGGCCCATAGGAATGAATGGGCAGTTATTCCTTATTTGCAATTAGCAATTTGCTAATCGCAAATAAGGATGATGTAGGAATCGCAAAATTTTGTGCCATTCCTACATGAATCCCGTTTTGCAAGTCCTTAATAGCGATTCCTTAATAATCGCTATTAAGGACTCGCAAAACGGGACTATGATGAATCTAGCTGTTAATGTCGAAAGCATCTTTGCAGCACATGGACCGGTGCTGTACTTCCGGCTGGGCACCCCTGTGCCCTTCATGTGTAATAGCCAGGACAGCAGCTGACACCCTTCCAGTAACTTGCAAAAAATAAACTATGGGCAGGTTCAGTGTCTGGTATTTAATGACCATACTTTATGGGAGGAGCTATAATTGTTCTTTTTTTGTGCAACTGTCCCTGAATATGCGATCATTCCTGTGTGATTTACTCCTACTTGGTGTCGATTTTGCATCAATGTCCTTCCTCTTATCCTATTGTAAAGCGATCCGATATCCCTCGGGATCTTGTTCGCGCTATATAAAACTTTATAAATAAATAAATAACACTGGCATCCAGATCTCAGTTACTTAGCTGTAAGGAGAGCAAATGTAAGCCTTTAAAACAAGTACTTTTAATTTCATTCAATATAACTGTGGAAATAAATATTTCAGCGTTTACACTAACTGTGGATCAACCAGTTTTCATGCAATGTCAACCGAACTGGAAGGAGGGTCACATCTATTCCCTTCTATCTAGTTCACTTGACAAAGAGAGCTATTTTCTTCTTTTCACACTAAATGAAATCACTACGATGAAATTACTAATATGTTTGCCATGGCAATAAAATCACAGAGATATTGTTTTTACGCGTAGGCTTTCCGCTTTCGAATATCACTTGAATGGCTGGAATTTGTTGCCTTTTTCAATAGGAAGATTCTTCTGAATATGGTAGACGTTGGTTTGCATTGCGATGGCCAACAATTCACGGTCTATGCACTCTGACGTGGTATTGTGCATACACAAAAAAGAAGCTAGCAGAGGCATACAGGACAGGCAAATACATATATCAATATTCTGCTATGCTAGAGCGCACCCTGGCTTCATGGGGAGTGAATCTCCCATTCTAACAACACAAAATATAGCACCAACTTAAAAAAAAACCAGCAGGTTACATCAGGAAATTCTCCAATACAACAAATATGGAAACACAGACAAACAGAGAATGACAAGTTCAACCAAGCATGTAGAGTACCGTTAAATAAGGCGGAAGTAGGTGTAAACAAAATTGGAAAGATGATCATGTCCCTCTGGTGGTCGGTAACTCGCCTTCCCCAACAAGATTGCTAGGTAATGGCAAGTCACCCTCCAAGAGTATGGAAGGCTGAAAAAAGTTTTTACAGAAATTCCACTGCTAGCTTTCAGAAAATATGAGACAAATTTGACATATCTCTTTCAACAAAACTAATGAAAACCTCGTGAAGAACTCAGTATGAACATGATGACAATAGACGCCTAGTGTTTCATTGGATGTCAGCGTAGAGCCTAAGACATGTTGAATCATTGGTAATGTAATGACAAACAAATACCCAGAAAATATAAATGGCAAATATCAAGTTGAATATTTGGGTGGGCGTGGGGGTCTTCATCCCACAATGTCTGTAGAAAGTACTTTGATGAACAGTTTTGAGGACACTGTTGCCTCAAAAAACAGCAGCTGGGATAGTTATCGTGCTCTTGGTAACAAAATATTTGTACACTGTTACCAGGGCCGGACTGGCTGTAGCAGGCACAGGGCATTTTCCTGGTGGTTACGGAAGGGTGGGGGCTGTTTTTGTACCGTGGGGGCCGTTTTGGTTACTGGAGGCAATACCGGCGCCCTGTAACGAAAGCAGCAGCAGTGTTTCCCATCAGCTCCCACAGCTTCCCCCTCCCCCCCTGAGGTCGGTCCGACTTAATTGCCAGGGCTGGTTTGCGTTCTCAGTGTGGCCCTGGGTGATATATTTCAGAACAGTTGAAACCTTAGTGAGTCTATTGCAGGATATTAAAGAGGTAATCAGAATCTTGGAAGCTACAAAGGAAACACTGATATGATATGGGACAACCCTAGACTGCCATGAGCATGTGTATTGACCTCAAAAGATTTGTGTTTTGGGTCTTATATAACTGTTGTTATAAATGTTTACAATTTTATATAAATTGTCCGATTAAATGAAATTAAATCCCACAATCTTGTACTGTTTGTCTTTGTAAATTAACATTATTTTTTAGGATTAAATTCATCAACTGTGAGCGGCTGTAAACTCCCTCATAAGGTAATTTTCAGCAGGATATTTTCAGACTTTCTCATACCACATTACTAATAAAATCAAAGCAAAAACTGGAGTGCATAATTGGTCAGTGGGTAGGAGAAGGGCTTGAGATGTACTTGATATATTATGGAAACTCATTGCAGCTGTTTACTTGCATCTCTCGTACTGATTGCTAATCATGATGTAATCATTTCCCTCTTAAATTCTTATCGATAGGATTATTGCATGTCAAGAGTTCATGTCGTAAGCTATATTCCTAGATGCTTACCTTACACCGTTTACAGGAAAACTGAAAAAGCCAATTAATGTACCACTAGAGTCTATTAAGATAATAGGATAGACACCTAAGTCAAGAGAAGTCATGTACCACTCACTTACTGAGACGGCTTTCATCACCCTGTTTTTCATTTTAGCAGCAAGAAGAATAAATGACTTATCATACCTTAGTTAATAACATAGGCAGGCTCAGAGCTTGAGTCTCCAGATCTTCTTTATATTTTATTTGAAAATGTGTCCAGTGGTAGAGATGCTGTTCTACCCACCATAAGCAGTTAGTGCACTTCTCACAAATTATTAAACTCATGTGCTACTTCCAAAACAATAAAAAACCTCCATGTGAAAGTCAAAAATTCAAAACGTACATAACAAGGTCAATTATTGGAAGAAAAGAATGGGAAAAGATGAAGATTAATGAGAGAAAGCGTCAGGGATAATTCACTTTAATCGGTGTATAGTATGTTCACTTTCCTTATTAACATATACGCATGTCTCTCTGTGACCACACCAGCCTGGTGAGGTTACCTCCATGAAAGACAGCCATGAAAAGAGTGATTGACTTACATATAACTTCCCGATTCAACCCAGCATGTAAAATATACTGTTCACATGGACTCCGACAATGCGCCCCACTTTGGGTGTACATTTTCAGTGCCATATTTGGGGGTGGGAAATCCATCGACTATGGGTAGTGGCAGATTATATGCTAGATGTTTCTCTGCCAAAGTGGCTAGTCCCATAAGAATACCATCACCTTGGCTAAAAAAAACCTTAAGTGACTTAGCAATAAATCCTAACATCCTGGATGGTTTGCTGGGATCTGGCTAGCCAATCAGAATGCTGCCTTTGAGGGCTATGGCTATTTTTATATGCCCACACAGAGAGCATCCAGACAGCGCCACCCAGTCCTCAAGTCTGCTGGTGGCCCTGGGAAGGCTTCGGAAGACAGACCTTTCTCTCTGTAATAGGTAAGGAATACTTGGCTTCTACTGCAACAATCCCTCAGCCTCCTCAGAAGCAGCTTGATTACTTTCGGCAACCTATGATCCTCTCTTTGATACTATGGAGAGGCAAGTCTATTCAGTCTAAAAAATAGTTACAATATGTATGTTATGTTTTTGGAGGATTAGGCTTGTCTCTCAGCAAAATCAAAGGGAGGAGCTCAAACAGCCATTTGTAAATAGGTTGCTATTAAACAGTCTGATGACGTTTTGAGAATAGAGCATCCCTTTTTCCAATTTCTTCATGTAAAAAATTGCTTCGCCTCATGGGGCGCATCAAATTTTTGGGAATGGGGGTGGGCTGATAACCTTATTGCCCTTACCTGCAAGGCGATAACAGCTGTTACCCCCGCCCTCTTACTTATGCCTCCTCACCTGTGGCTTTGGACCATAACTTTGAGAGGGTAAATTGCCACGAAGATTCCGCACATTCCTCAGTAATCTTGGTGGCGAATGAAAATCCACCACCCTGAAGACGAAATTTACAGAGATCAAGCTCTAATCCATACTAATATGCTCCGTGTTTTTCTAATTACAAAATCCCAACACACATTCCGTATTATATTTTTTATTTAATGCTTACATAAGTATTGATTGACTGTTTTCTTTGTTCACTGGGCATGCATCACTTTTTGATTTCCACCCACGTGATTCATTCAGACCACCATTCTCTCCCTTCAGTAATGTTTTGACTGTGAATGTTTGCCACATCAGCCCTCTCTTTTCATGTCATCTTTAAATTCCTTCATGCGCTGTCTCTTCAACTAAAATGAGAATTAGATAAGCCTGCATTTGGCATACTAATGGCGGTTGGATATGGCAGATGATATAATTGTAAGCTGTTCATGTACATTCAGAAGAGGATTGATTTACACTGGTTTCCGCCTCAGGCAAGTACAACTTAAACTAATTCCCATTGATCGAGATGCATTTAAGATTGTTTCTGAAAATCTGCAAGTGTTCGGCGCTTTGAACTCGTCTCAAGACATTTACCAAGCATTAAAACGGAAGAATCCATCAGGATTACATTTATTTTTCCTCAATTATGCTTTACGAGTTACAGATGTTGTGATTAATAATGATGACTTGCTCTTCAGCAGACGAATATCAGAAGGGAGGCCCTATTCCTAAATACATCATGATTACGGCAGTGCTCATAACACAGGCCTGAGATGCACAACATGAGACTGGTAGGAAACCAATGGTAACTGCTATGTGGTCCAAATCTGTGGCACAAACTTTATCTAGTCACTAATAATTAGAATGGGGGTGAGGGCATTTATATGAGTGGAATTGTTTTGGGATGGGCGGAACTCGTGGAGCTTCATTCCGCACTATTATGTGGAGTTACAGAAATATTCTGCAGAATTCCGCCACTGGGTGGGAAACATAGAGCTCGTGCTGCAATTTAGCTTGGGTAGGGCAAGCAGGGCTGAAAAACAGCAGGAACTGCACCATGCGTTGTGCAGGAGCACCCAGCCATTCAAGTTGATTTTGCTGCCAATCTACTCGGGCAGTAGCAAATCTCCTCAGAAGGCAGCCCTCTGACCGTGACCACTTGCGACTGCCGATGACCACTTGCGTTAGAGGATTGTGCTGGGGATGCCAAATCTCACTCACACTTGCTAGCTCGCATATTCTGAGGCCTCATGGGAGAAAAATTCTGCCACTCAGCGATTGGCAGAATTTGTCCAGAACTCTGCATTAAAGAGTAACACGGAGTGACAAAAAAACCGCCAATTTCGCGTGCGGAACGGAACATTCCGTCGACCCCTATTATTAATGAGTTGGAATGTCAAATGGCTCCTGAACCTTTTTGAGTAAGATTCACACCAGTTGCAGAACACTTAGTTTAGTGCACACCCCTGTGCATTACCTCTACGTCCCTCGTCCTCGACCCAGTCATCACACATGAGGTATTCCACACGACAGGAAACAAAACAGGAAACGCTTTCTGACTCCACCCACCCTCCTGGCAGGTGCTATAATACACCTCACCACCAGAAGCAAATCCTTACAGCGTTGCGTTGTTCTCCCCCCTTTTTGAGGTTTCTGGACGATGCGGTGGTCCTTTCTTTGGACCCGGGGTTTTTGCCTAAAATTCGTTCCCGTTTCCATTCTTCCCAGGAGTTGATTCTTCCTTCTCTGTGTCCTTCTCCTTCCTCGCCTTCTGACGTCTTGCTCCATTCTTTGGATGTTCGTCGGGCCCTCTCTGTCTATGTGGCCCGTTCTGCTGGGTTTCGGTCTTCTGACTCCCTCTTTGTGACCTTTGGTTTGGCCGGTAGAGGTAAGGCTGCCTCCCTCCTTACTTTGGGTCGCTGGATCAAGGCTGTAATCTCTTTGGCATACCAGGGCTCTGGGTTGCCTTGTCCATCTGGGGTTCAGGCGAGATCTACCAGGGGTGTGTCTGCTTCTTGGGCCGCTTTCCATGGTGTTCCCCTTGAGGAGATTTGTAGGGCTGGGACCTGGGCGTCCGAGTCTACCTTTGTGCGGCATTATCGCTTGAATTGTGCTCTGTCTGGCTGCCCTAATTTTGGTTCTGGTGTGTTGCGGGCTGTGGGGGTCCCCCCCCCCTGTCTGATTTGTTTGTTGCCTTTTTGTTTATAAACATCTGTCTTGCTGCACTCCTTGGTGTCTGTTCTG
Organism: Lissotriton helveticus; assembly: GCF_964261635.1. Classification (NCBI taxonomy): domain Eukaryota; kingdom Metazoa; phylum Chordata; class Amphibia; order Caudata; family Salamandridae; genus Lissotriton; species Lissotriton helveticus. Next base: position 1,705,159,503 of record NC_136067.1, read on the forward strand.
TTTTGTTTGTGGTGTGCCAAAGGCCTTTGTGGGGTTGCTTTGGTATGCCTCATGTGTGATGACTGGGTCGAGGACGAGGGACGTAGAGGTAATGCTTTGATTACTGGGGGTAATCCCCATTACTCTTAGTCCTACTCGTCCTCGACCCAGTCATACATCCCGCCCGCCCTCCCTTTCCAGGCCTTTGGTGCTTGGTACATCAGGATTTGCTTCTGGTGGTGAGGTGTATTATAGCACCTGCCAGGAGGGTGGGTGGAGTCAGAAAGCGTTTCCTGTCGTGTGGAATACCTCATGTGTCATGACTGGGTCGAGGACGAGTAGGACTAAGAGTAATGGGGATTACCCCCAGTAATCAAAGCATTATTTGCTGCTTGTGGAATCGTTCATTATACAGAAAGCAAAGCTTTTATATCAGGTCAAAAAAGGTGAACACGACTGCAAAACAATTCTTAAATGTGTATAACAGTATTTTGCACCTAAATCATTTTTCATGTGTAACAGGAATATTACCATATGAATCTTGTTAGAGTAATAACCTTTTCAAACAAAAACATTAATAGGGTAAGCCGATTTTGCACTGTTATTTCTACTTAAGACACAAAACGGATTAACTGGATTTACCTAAAGCTTTAAAAAAAAATGAGGAAAAGTGTGTTATTTTCATTTGTTTTCTAAACACATCTGGACATTTGTGAAATCTGCTCAATTCATAATGTCCCTTTGCAAATACAGTTTGTTCGATTCCTTATAACACAAATAGAAATATAGGTGCAGTTGGATGTACCTGACCTGAAAGGGTGACTTAGAACATTCTAGCATGTCTTCCTAGTTCCGATATATGTTTACCCACTGCTGCTTTTTCCCTGAAAGACAGGCTTACAGTTGTCGTTTTCTTTCCTGAATTGTTAGCCCTGTGTGATATAGTCAGGGTTCATGAGTCTATTATTGCCGTAAGGTAATTTTTCTCCAGAGTCCCAAGTGATCCCCATTCCTATAGGCTACTGCTCTCTTTTTAACCGGGCTGTGTAGTCTGTCTTTGTGCATCTGGAAAACTATGTTGACCTGAACTGATATATTGATATTTCACTGTTCGTTGAGACCTTTTTGTCTCTTTAACTGCTATGGTCAAGGCAAACAAATGATTATGTATTCAGGCCTGGTATATTAGGGTAGTGTTGTTGGTGGTAACTGATTATCTCAGTTTTAGTTTGTTTCATTGAACTTAAAGTCATTATTAAAGAATTTATAAATGTTTGGGCTACCTTTAATCTTACTGGGCGGTGTACCTTTATGTTAAAAGTAGATGGGAGTGAAAGATGATGTTGTGGAGGTAGTGAGGTTTAGACTTGACGGTGGGTATATGTAGAATGTTGCTATGATCCCTGTGTAAATTCCGCTGATGGTCTCAGAGGGGTGACAGGTATGGACCCTTGTACAATGGTTAATTGTAATTATTTTAACTGGCAAGTCGATTTAGATCAGGTTGCAAAGTTGTTGCTGTATTAGATATTTTGCATTCGGAATCTTATTTGCCCACTGAGTGGATTGTGCTTTAAATGTATCTTTGAGAAAAAGCTTAATGGAGATTTTGCAAGAATGTCCATGACCTGCTTATAACATTTTCCTTTTGTTCCGCTCTAGTTCTCTAGCGTTTTCTGTCACCTGATTGAGGTCAGGCTAAAACCACGAGAGGGTTTTGTGGTTTCCAGGATCTCTCTTATTTCATTATGTCAAAATCCATCTACTAACAAGCTCATCAAGTCAATGAAATCTACTCCATTCTGATCAAAAACTTTAGTTAACATTAGCAGGTCTATTTAATTAAATTTCATAGGGTGACAGCTATTCTACTTAAAATAAAAAAACATTGGCTTGGCAGTGATTCGATAATTTCATTCACCACAAGTATTGCTATAAAAAAATGTTGTTCGCCATTACTATTAATACTACTGCAAATCAAATGCTCTGTATAACACCACTACCACTAATATTACCCCGCCCACTGGTGCTATTTCTACTTTCCTTTTTATGTTGAGAGTTATACTACCATGCTTGCGGCGATTACCATTGCAATTGTCAGTACTAATGATAGTAGTAGTAATATACAATAATTAGTACTACTAATGGTATTACTAATATAAGTTATTACTACTACTGGCACTGCTCCTCCAGGTTCTTTTAGCAGTAGCGGTCTGCCACTGACTGACCATTTTCTTTTACTTCTGCTGTTGTAATGCTACTGTTCCAATTACTGGTAATACAACTACAATTACCTCAAGCACTACAATTAGGGCTCAGAGGACTAAGAGTAGTATGATTACATGTACCAATAGTGATGCTTCCAGTCAACAACTACTGCTTCTACTAATGTTGCAAGTATTGCTCACACTGTGCTTTTTAATATTGCTATTAATAATCATAGGAGATAGCTGAAGTATTAAACTCCAATATCCCTTCTTTGTCTAACCCTATCATTGCTTACATTCTTTTCATTGGACATACACTAAGTATATGAAATGACTGATCTATAGATTCATAATTTAATGCATTTGTTAATCGTTAATATAAGTGTACTCAATGACCTTAAACTTGAAGAATTGATCTCTGGTGATTAAAGTGTAGACGGAATGACATTTACAAAAGTATTGAACTGCCCAAGTGTATTAGAGAAGTGTGGTGCTGCGTAAAGTTGCCCACTCTTTGTATGTAACAAAAACCTAAATGCGACTGATGCCCAACACACAAAATAAAATTGCACTTTGCACATGAATCCTGTATGTCTTTATGATTCTGACACACGTTACACTCAATACTGCAGATGCAGGAGAGTCTTTACGTAGAGTTTCTGATTTCACATTGAATGTTTACTAATGTCAAGAGAAACACATTAGTTGATTATTGTAGAATTCTTCTTTAACAAAAGAGGTCTCTAAAGTGACCTACGTATTAATACATTCATATGATTGTTACAATTAAAAGGAGTTACACAAATAATTCATTTTATACGGAATAATGAGACATTTGTAAAGCGTAGTTCACCGTTAAACGATCCTCTTTATTTCAATATTGAATCTTTTTCACTTGAGTCATAAAAGCATGCAATTTCGTCTGTGTAACTGCTAGAAATGTTGTTCATGGTTCTAAATGATCCCAATATGTGTAGGATGTTAATATAGGATGAACGATAAAATGTCATTGATGTTTGCATTAATTTTACACATATGTATTCTTGAATGTCGTTCCCAAGTATACTTACTGTTATGCAACTTTAGTTCTTGCTATATGATCTATTGGATTAAAGTACTAATGAAATATGTTTTACGTATATGTTTAAATGTGCACACGTATATTAAATGTATATTATTGATTTGATGTGTTAAGTTAGCGGTCTTACATTAAAGGCCTGAATCTTGGGTCCATAATAACCCATTACGTTTTTGCATTTTTGATGACTTGGTTTCTTTGCAGGTATTCCCACCGACTGTTAGTTTGAATAAATAAACTTCTTGTAACAATTAATAGATACATGTCGGTGAAAGGATTCCAACGACTTGCACATGACAAACCTGTAGACAAACAATGAACTGTTGTCTTTACCCATGAGTGTGGGACCAAAAGAAAGTTCCCATGTTCAACGTATGACTTTCCTACGATGTTTTATTCTAATACCATATGCAACTATATACACTTTTAAAACAAATACAATAGATTACTATTGATGACATACCCAAAGGGGAGTTGACAACAAACTTTATGGACAATGTTCGGAGAAGTGATGGAGTATGGCCGAAGCAAAGACAGCTTATAGCAGCTGAGGATTGTGTGCATTAATAGGGTTGTACTTTGTAATTGCTTATGCTTGGGTTGCAGTGTCTGTAATGGCTCTGTGGTGTCATGCAGAGTTGATTTAAGTTGATATGCAAATGTGGATCTTAATGTAGAGAAGTTGAAGTGGTTATCTGGTCTGTTGTGGCCTAAGATGCCAGCATAAATATATATACACACCTATACGCTGAGTCTCAGTGTAGAAGACACTGGGTGAAGTCTGCTGTGTTGGGGCGTCTGTCGTGAGATGTTGGTGACAGCATCTTAAGATAGGGACTTGTTCTTTGCATTGTTATGAGAAATGGTTGATATGGTTGATCTTAGTGCACAGGGAATAACTATATCAATCTGAGCGAGACCCTGCCGGTCAAAGTTTCATTCAGAGCGAGTGCTAGAATAGGTTGGAAAGTAGTCCCTTTCTGTACGAATTACCTTGAGTATATGGAAATCTTTTCTTTCATTACTGGAACAGACAGAATTAGTTGTTAAAATTGCTTGTATTGTGTTGTGCGAATTGCTTAGCAAACGTCCTTGAGAAGAACATTGTAAAGGAGGATGAGCTGCTGCAAGGAGTGAGATTGACACCATAGGGTGCCATACTGGTATAGGACAGTGGGTATAGAGCTGCACTGGGATTGGTTGTATAGGTCATAGAGAGCCTCGCTGGTATTGGTTGTGACTGCTGAATGAGAGAATTGTGGGAGAAATTAATTTCCTGGTTTCCATGGAAAGTAATTTGTGAACGACATGCTAAATTGAATTAAAATGAAATTGTTGAAAGCCATACAGCATATAATAAGGGGAGATGTGGCTGTGTCCATTAGAGAAGGAGAGGAAACATCACCTGAGGGTATGCCAGGTCGCACTAAGGTGTTCGATGAAGGATTCCATACAAGTCTTTGGCTCGCGCAATGGCATAGGATCACTGAGAAAGGTGGGGTATTGCAGTTTCCTGTCTATCGGACATTCAATCTGAGAATTATTGAGAATTTAAGGAGGAAATTGCATGAATTGAGACCGCCTCCTAGCCCCGCCCAATTTGAAGCGCTTAATGCTTAGGAGATACTGCGCATCTCAAGGAGTGAGAGAAATATCAGGGGAGAGTCAAGCGAGCCATACACACTTGTGCGCTAGGTGGGATGCTCAACAGAAAGCTTGGAACATTGACACAATTGAGGGAATTTGGATATATCCTGTACTGACAACAGAAGGAAAAATGCAAGGAACTGAAAAAGCACCTAGAGACAGTAGGGAATCATAACTCCTGAGGATAGTGACAGCAAACTATATGGGGATTTTGTGATTGAATTACTGCTAAACCGTCATCCCTGTATAATAAAGTGCCAATTGTTGGGCCGAGCAATACACCTGTTGATGGAACTTTTGACATGCCTTCTGCACAATTTAATTTGAATCCAAATTTAGCTGAAGAAAGTTCAGTCGTGACAATTCCTTCCCCATCACATGCTTTAAATGCTCCAGATTCCCTGACAGTCCCTGTCAACATAGGCCCTGTCGTTCCCTTGTATAAGCCCGGATCCATGGGAAATGCTATGCATTCTTTGGCTGTTCCTACTAGGACAAGCACTGTGACTCACCCTTCAAAAGGCTTGGTGTCGAGGAAAGTTCCACAGACTCCCATGTTTCTGACTCAGGGTAACATTTCAGGTGATACCTAGTAGGGATGGAGCTTGTACTTGCATTTGAAAATGAAAATCTCTCCTAAAGAGCTCGACCATGTCAAAATTGACAGGACAACACAGGAGTCTAGCAAATCGATTTATGCTTACTATGAGAAGTTGTTGCAGGCATTCCGACAGTTCAGTGGGACAGACAATATCTCAGAGAAGGAGATAGGACACTTTGTTTACTGGTTGGTGCATGCGTTAAGACCTAAGGTTGATTCAACAACATTTGATTTGTTGGCACAGCAAGCTCATTGATGAAATCCTGCGATATGCAAAGTATTGAAGTGATTAGTTGGAAATGAAACATAAAAATTTGAAGGAGAAGTTGATGATTGCTCAAATGAAGGCAGCGCAGAGAGGTCAGAATCAGCTGCATATATGTATAATGCCGTCCCTATTCAGGGAGGATATCAACAAGTTTTGATGATGCAAGGTGATGATGGTTTCCAACAGCAAGGCTTTCCATGCAAGGCAGAGGACGAGGTGTGCTGATTAATCTGAGAATAGGTGTTGATTTGCCAATTTGAAAGAAAACGAACCCTTGCCATGTCTGTGGCAAGTTGGGGCATTGGAAGCGGGAATGTTTGTTTAATATAGGCAATGTGACGAATGGAAATTAGGTTAAGAATGGTGGATTTGTGCAGTCACAGGGAATAATATAGTCCAGCCACAGCAGGAACAGCGACAAAGAGTTCAGAATCCTAATGCGCCTTAAGCTCAAATGATGCAGGTTCCCCCACGCCCCAATGCCACAGCATAATACCAATGTACAGAGGTACAATATAAATCAGATTCTGAATGTAAATAAAAATCCCTTTGTAAATCAGAACAGCAACCAACAATAGTCCATGCTTCAGACGGATGATTTCAACTCAGACCTGTCATAATGACGGGGCCTGAGAGGGGATGAGGGTTGTGTGCTTGGCACAAACCTTGAGGTAGACCAGAGTGGTCCGTATGTGGATGGTGAGGTATATGGGAATCCTGTTTCATTCCTCTGTGGCACTGGTGCCGCCCGCTCTACTGTAAGAACAGCAGAGGTTCTGAAAATAGGTAACTCTGGAAAAAGAATCCAAGTTGTAGGTATTGCAAAAAAACAAATGACTAGGCCTGTTTCAGAAGCAGTTCCTGTCAAAATAGGGTCTTTTAAGGATTTGCATCGCTTTTTGGTGTGTGAATCAATCTACTTGGACAAGACCTTTTATGTCAAGTAAATTTTTCTATATACTGTACTCCAAATGGTATTGAGTTTGATACTCATGACGAGAACATTGTTTTCAAACTTGTCCGACAGAGATTCGATATTAAAATGTACCCTTTATTGACCAAAGATGACTTGCCCCAAGAATTAAGCGAGACAGACAGTGTTACCTGAGGTTTTGGACTTTTCATGTAAAGATATCAGACTCATCAAAGCCGTTGAACCGGTCTGTATCACTGTTAAGCCAGCTGCTGAATATCGGAGAATCCCGCAATACAACATGATCCCAAGACCATTACTGGGATTACTCCTGTGATTGACTCAATGATTGAGCAAGGTATTCTGAAAGAGATTATGGGAATTCCATGTAACACTTCCATCATGGGTGTACAGAAGCCCAACGGCAAGTACCGTATTGAACAAGACCAGCAAAAGGTCAGCTCAATTGTTGTACTGTGGTACCAAATCTAACTGTGATATTGTTTCAGGTTCCATGTGAGGCAGAGTGGTTCTCTGTCATTAATTTGTGACAAGCCTTTTTTTGATATTCCCTTGCTCGAGGAAAGACAGTTTCTCTATGCGCTTAGGCTGACAAAGGGTGATTGCCTCTGGGGAGCGCCTGGGAAAGGGCTTCTCGCTGTATATTTAAAATTGTCTTAGCACTTGGAAATTGCATCTTTTAAACCTAGACAACTTGGGAAAGCGCCTGAGAAAGGGCTTTCAAACATTTTATATTACTGTGTGTTTCTTTTTTTAAAATCTCGCCGTACTGCACTAAGTTTCCAGCCACACTCACTTGACTTCCTCTGCACCCGGTGTTAGCGCCCTCCCCGGTCCAGCACGGATTGTTCCGGTTGTCTGGAGGGAGACGCCACTAAAACCGGAAGTAAGACACACCCAAGGACGGCAGGTTAGCGGTGTAGCCTAACCAGCATAAAAACACATGACCAGGCCCCGGTCCTAAACCCCTTGCCCTTTTTTCCCCCGCTCCTGCTCAATATTCACGGGACAATCTCCTCCAAATTAGGAACGCCCTAGGTACAACGTGTAAATATCCCATTGCCTTGGAGGAAAGGCAACTTAACTGCCTGCAATGCGCATATGAGTTATCCCCAAAAGCAGGAAACCAAACAAAGAATGGGAATCAGCTCAACATGGCACTGCTGAACTGCAGATCCATGCCAAGTCATGCCACTGAAATCTCATTAATGTTACAGGATACTGCACTCGACGTACTATTCCTTACGCAAACATGGCTAAGGCCCAACTCCGACCCTGATGTGGTCCAAGTACTCCCCCGGGATATCTAATCCAGCGCATTGATAGAACAGGCAGGAAAGGGGGAGGGATCGCTATTCTCTATAAAGACCACCTTGTTTGCCGCATCCTGGGTAGCCCCCTCTCAGACTGTGAAAATGCCCATTTTTCCATTATGCTCACCCCCTCAACTACATTTGTTGGCATTCTCTTATATCGCCCCCCAGGAGCCCTGGGACAATTTTGCAACCCACTGCTTGAAGTGGTAGTAAACCTAGCAAGTACCACATCCAATTTTAATCTTCTGGGTGACTTCAATTTGCACTTTGACAACCCTCAGGACACAATAGCTAATGATCTTGCCCACGACCTTGCAGCATGTGAAATGCTCTTAAAGATCCATCAAGCGACTCACACCAAAGGGCACCTCCTCGACCCTATCTTCTCAAACATTGCAGAACTTAAAGGGAAGAAACCTATCCCCCTCCCCTGGTCGGACCATTTTCTAATCCCTTTTGCATGGCAGCTATCCTCCCCCTGCTCGACTGCGCCAACCTCCCGCACTCAAACCCGCCACTGGCCCAAATTAAATATAGAGGAATGGACAAAGGAACTCCACTCTACCACACCTCTAAATCATCCTGATCCCGTAATAGCCAGTAGCAAGTTCCACTCATGGATCGAGAACTCATTAGACACAGTACTCCCTAGGAGATCCATTATTCAAAAAGCCGGCTCAACCAACACTCCATGGTTCACACCTGAACTCCGCAAACATAAACAGAGGTGCAAGAGACTCGAAAGAGAGTGGAGGAAAGACTTTTCAGCGGATAAAAAAATCCAACTACAGGGCATCCATCAACTCCTGCAAAAACTCACTCAAATCAGCGCAGGCAGCTTACTATGAGGAAAAAATGTCATCCTCCTCCAATGCACCCAAAGAAATATTTAGGATAGTCAAAAAACGTATGAAAGTCCCAGAGCCCCCCCCCCCCCGTGACCCCAGATTCTACGGGCCAGCGTTGTCAGGAGCTAGCAGCTTTCTTCTCCACCATAATTCAGCGCATACTCAACCTCCTTCCATTGGTCAACTATGATCACCTCTCCACGCATCCTGAAACGCAATCCAAGAATAACCTCCCAAAGCTTGAATCCTTTGTCCCACTTAATGAGGAACTTCGTACCCCTATCCTCAATACCATCAAGAGTGGTTCTCTGCTGGACCCGACACCCTTTAACATCCTAAAATCCGCCCTGCCTTTCATTATCACTCCCATCGTCAATCTGGTTAATGCCTGCCTAGAATCTGGTTCAGTCCCCCAGGACTGGAAGATTGCTATGGTAAAAGCATTACTGAAAAAAACCCATCTGGATCCCAGAGAGTTGTCCAATTTCCACCCTATTTCTCTTCTCCTGGGCATTAGTAAAGTTGCAGAAAAATATGTGAACCGCCAACTCTCCACATACCTTGAAACCTTCAAACTCCTTCACTTCTCCCAGACGGAGACTGCACTAGTGGCGGTGGTGGAAGAGTCCAGAAAGATCTTAGACTCCGGAGGATCCTTAGCCATCATCCTGCTAGACCTTAGTGCGGCCTTCGATACAGTGAATCACCCTACCCTCGTACACCGGCTAAAAAAACTGGGAGTGGAAGGTAGGGCCCTCTCCTGGCTGGAGTCGTTCCTTGAAGGAAGATACTTCCAGGTGTTTGAAGGTAACACCCACTCGCGACCTCTACCTCTGCAGTGCGGGGTCCCTCAGGGCTCCTCCCTGAGCCCCACACTTTTTAACATGTATATTTCCCCCTTGGCTGAGATAGTTGCACCCTTCGGAATTCAACTTATCAGCTATGTGGACGATACCCAGCTCATAGTGGCACTGAACCAGGTAGAGCAGGCACTCACAAAGCTGAGCTCCTGTCTCAAAGAAGTCGCCAGCTGGATGAGTCAGTCCCATCTCAAACTCAATGGCGACAAGACGGAGCTCATTCTGCTGGGTAATCAATCAACTTTAACCCACACTCACTATGGCCATCATGTATGGGACCAGCCCCCACTCCTAAAAAGGAAATAAAAAGTCTGGGCTTCTGGCTTGATCACAAGCTCACTTTTAAAACCCAAGCCAGAAAGACAGCGCCTACTTGTTTTGGCTTGTTGAGATCCACACGAAAAATACTGCCCCTCCTACCCGAGAACTCAAATAAAATTCTAATTCAAGCCCTCATTCTATCGAAGCTGGACTACGGCAACGCCCTTTACTTAGGAGCCCCAACTTCTGTTATCCACAAACTCCAGGTAGTCCAGAACTCAGCAGCAAGACTCCTCACAGGCACTGATAACCGTTCCTCAGCTAAACTGTCCCTAAAAACTCTCCACTGGCTCCTGATACAAGAGCGAATACATTTCAAAGCTCTCTGCATTGCTCACAAAAATCTGCAGGGCACAGGGCCCCCTATCTTCACCAACCTTATCAAACCCTACAAAGCAAGCAGGAACCTTCGCTCAAATTACCTACTTCTAGCTGAGGTCCCTAGAATCAGGAAGTCCCGTACTGGTGGGCGCCTTTTTTTGTACAATGCATCTAGACTATGGAACTCCCTGCCCCTCCCCATCCGTCAGGAAATTAACCACCTGTTGTTCCGTAGACAATTGAAGACTTGGCTTTTTCCTCAAAAAATTCCATCTGCTCCCTAACGCATGTCCGCAGCGCTGGGATACTTTCGGGTAGCCATGCGCTATGCAAGAGCATATTCTTTTCTATTCTATTCTACACTTTACGTTTCAGCAGCCGTGTCTTGGCATGGTGCCAAGTCTGACAAGAGTATACGAAGCACCCCTCAATTTTCAACCAGATACTTAAAATGAACCTTGTAACACTGGTGATGCCTCAGCATTCAGTTCTAGTCCAATACATGGACAACGTGTTGGCATCGAGTACCCAAGAGGCTTGCAAACGTGACACTATTGCTTTGCTGAACCACTAAGCTGAGAATGAACATAAGGTATCCTGTCCAAATTGCAATTCTGCCAGAAGGAAGTCCTGAATCTAGGACACCACATTGAGAAAAGAGCAAGGACGTTTTCTCGAGAGGATCTCAGCTATTCTGAAAATGAATCAGCCAACCACCCAGAAAGAAGTCCAAATGTTCTTGGGAATGGTGAGCTACTGTCGATAGTGGATTCCCAGCTTTTTCCCTAATGTCAAGTCCTCTTCAGAGGTTGACACAAAGATGTGTCAGATCTGGTACCATGGGATGACAGTTCTATGCGAGCCTTCTCAGACCTGCAAGAATGTCTCTGCCATACCCCAGCCCTGGAAATGCCTCATTTATAGTAAGAGTTGTGCTTTATTTTGCAGTGAGAGAGAGGGCTGGGCCTTCTCGTGCTTACCCAAATTTATGGCGCTTGGCACAGGCCGTAGGCTACTTTTCTGCCACTCTTGATCCAGGAGACGCAGCACTGCCCGGTTGCCTAAAAGAGGTTGCTTCAACCTGCATAAGCTTAGAGCAATGTGAGAGTACAGTTATGGGTCACCCAATGACAGTTTTGTACCCCACTTAGTCGAGGTGCTGCTAACTCGTACCCAAACTCAACACCTTACCAATCGTCGGTTTACAAGATATGAGCAAATCATTTTGGGGGCCTAGAATGTTACCCTTAGAAGGTGTACTCTTCTGAATCCTCCCACCTTGTTGCTCCTTCCTGGGAATGAGATCATGGGTGATGAAGCGGAACATGATTGCCTGGATGTTACTGAACTATGCACAAAATCTAGATCTGATATATAAGAATGAGATCACGTGCTGTTTGTTGATGGCTCCTGCTTGCGTGACCATGATGGAAATTAAAAAGCTACCTATGCGGTTTGTACTGTTGCAGGTGTGGTCAAAGCTGCCTAGCTTCCAGGACTGTTTTCAGTACAAGTGGTCGAATTGATTGCTCTCGCTAGGGCATGCTGTGTTTCAGACCAGCTGAGACTAATCATTTTCACTGTTAGCCACTATGGCTTTGGTGTCAAGCATGATTTTGGGCAGTTGTAGTCCCATTGTGGATTCATTACCTCATCTGGATCACCAATCCATAATGGAGAAAGTATCTGCAACCTTCTCTAGGCCCTACAGTTGCCTGCCAAAATTGCTGTAGTCAAGTGTGCACCCCACAGGTCAGGTACAGATTATGTGACAGTGGGAATTAAGTATGCTGATGAGACCGTGCGTTACTATGCACTAAATTCTTGCACCTTTAATGGGGAATAAATCAGTGAAAGTTCAGATGTCACAAAGCTGCAACTTGTTGTCTGTGGTTGATACTTGGGAGGAAGTTAATAGTTTGCAGGAAGAAGTGCCAGAAGCAGACTAGCAAGGATGAGTAAGAGCAGGTTGTGTCAAGAGAGATGAGGATGAAGTGTGGCTTTCAACGGATGGAAGACTAGTATTTGCCTGACAGTTTGTGCTCCTTCATCCCCACTCTAGCATGAAATATACCAAAAAAACCTTATTACTTTTCACTGAGCAGTAATGTCAGTTTATAGAAATGGTGGTGCATTAATTGATAGTGGAAGAATATGATTTGCATAGAAATTATTTGACATTTGTAAGAGCATTTTCATGAATAATAGAACACCACAGAGCACAATAATTTTTATTAAGCGTGTCTCAGGAACCCATAATCGCCCGTCAGACTCAGCCAGGCTCCATTGAGATTTGTCAAAGCATGCACGCTACGCAAATTTAGATGCCGCCTCCTTTGTGCCCTCACATAAATAACTTCTAATGCATTTTGGCTACTCAACAGAAGATGGGTCACATCAGACAACTTGTTTACCCAGTTAAATGTCCAGCAGCCGGATGAGATATGCCATGGGCCAAATTCATAAAGAAATTGGGAATATCATCACTCTCATGCTGAAATGTATGACTCTAAACCTGCTTTACAAAGGCCTCTGGCATACTGTAGGCAAAGTTCTGATTTACATATTTTTGGTACACTGTGACAGTGGATTGTTGATATTGTGGATAATCTGCATTTGCAGTCTGGATACTCATCAAATGTATATATTTTTTAATGTTTTCCCTACACGCACAAAACATATTTCCACACAGAGGCTTTTTTTCAGACTCTCTTGTAAAATATGGTGTCATAGGCGTGCTAGTTCACACACCTCCAAATTTACACTTAGATGGCATAGGCATAAGTTGTGCAGTAAATGTAGGAAACTGCACTAAAATCGTCCCTTTCTACAGTGGATATCGGGGAAGAAAAAAAGTCATAACAGTAAAAATAGCAATTCTTTTATGTTATTAATTTCTTACGAAATGTTTAGTTGTCCAGGGCTTTAGAATTTACAAAATGTTCGCATTAACTTGTATTGGTAGTTGAAAAGCATTGGATAATTATTTGATCGGTAACTCATCACCTTCAGAGTCACCGCTAAATTGTAACCATTACTTTAGCATTTATATAGTTGACGCCTCCTAAAAAGAAGTCTTTTAAAGAAGTCTTTTGAACTATGGATGTGATGCATGTAGTTAGGCTAATAGAGTTGAAGGTAAATTATAGACAGCTGCTTCTTAGTAATTGGCTGTAGAGGGTATTATTACAGGGCAAACATCAATTATCGTGTTTCCATTCACGTTGATGCAGAACTGCTGTATGCTGCTCTTTTCCAACTCCAGTTCTGCTACTGGTGAAGAGGATACTTTATGTACTTGCCATCAAGTACCGTGAAGACACTTGGATTATTCCCACACTTTCATTTCATCTCCTCCCTCAGTGATCTCAAATCTAAAGAAGTGACACATGTATGGTTGAAGGCAGTAGAGCATTGCGATTTCTCATTCATAATGCCACATTAAAGAGGCACACATTTTACCCCAATATTTATCGAACTTCATATATTGAGATTTTACCTTTTTCTTCTAATATCCCTGGATCGGCACAAGATGCAGAACACAGATTGGCACTGTACAAGTCATTCATTATCTTTCAGGTAAATATGCAGCAATATTGAAGTCTGCTGATAATTGTTCGCAGTACAGTGTGACATTGTACCTATCCATTTCTTTGCGGGGTTGCTTTGTGTTTTGGTGTGCACATTATGCACCCTTCACTGATGCCAATGTCCCTTTGGTGGATCTGGAAATTAATTAGTTCGTATCCCATCTGCGAGGTTAAATTGTGCAGGAGCTGGTGTAGCCACCTGATAAATCTCTGCCCCACATGGAAGGTCCCACCATTCTTGCGATTTGGTTTACTTGTTAGGTGCTTAATAACATCTAGAGCTGCAGGTAAGATACAGTTGTTAAGCACCAAGGTACTTGCAGGCAAAATACTTGGGAAATCATGAATACATCAAATAAATAAAGATGTATTCAATTATGTTCAAATACAAAGATTATCCACATTGTTATGGTTTAAAATTAAACTTTGAAATGAATAAATAAAATGTAACTTCAATTTGGAATTTTGGTAATTAATTTGTCATTGTCTGGTTGAATTTTAGGATATGATTCAAATGATTTGATGGTAACCAGCATCTCCAATAGCAAGACACTTAGTCATGATATATCAGAACTCAGTACAATAAACCACAATATAAACCTTCTCACCAAATTGTACAAAAGGAGGGAGAGACAAGAAAGGAATTCGAGAAAATAACATCAGTACACCCATCAAATTAAGCCAGAGGCATAGAACCCCATCACCACTAGAACTAGAAAGAAGCACAACTCGTATGTGGATCAGTTCTCCCACGGCTTGTTGAATTACATGCAGATGGAACTCTCAAATGGTCCCCCCCCCCCACACTCCGTATGCACCACTCAGCTTCTACACCTTTGTCCTCGCAATTTCGTTTGTGCCGAGGGGTATAGAAGTCTGCCTTCCCTTTTGCTCTGCCCTTTGGCTTCCTTAGAAGTCATCACCCTTGTAAACCCACGGACCAAGGCGAGCACAGAAGTGAGAAAGAGTATATAAAAGCCACTGAATGTACTATGGTATCCTCTCAAAAGTACATACTCTTGGCAATCATACCACAGGTATCCCAGTTTGAGGCCCATATCGGCCTGAACCTATAGAGTTCTAAGGCACAATCTCCACTTTGTACTTTTGTGCCGCAGTCGGAAGGCAGTGGATCTCAATCAGTGCAACAGAATCCTGTTTCATCCATTTCCTTGGTCGGGTTCTAGGCCCTTGAGGAGCCCCACCACGTTACACCAGCTGCCTTTGGTCGCAGCACTCAACTCGTTGGACAGGAGTAAGGCCATCTTGTGTCGCCTCGCGAGCACCAGAACTTGATCTCTAGTGCTTCAGCGGCAGGAGGCAATGATTTTTCAGTTATCCATCCATCTGCCAAACCGCAAGTACCTCCTGCACTTTCTCAAGATGTATCCCACCCCTCACATGGTCGCAACAGCTGCTACAGACCCAAGAAGTTGGGGACTGTGCCAGAGATCCTTTTTGTCTATACATTGGTGGCGTTTGCGACAGCCGAAGTACTCAGTGGTTCTCTCTGGATTTGTTCTCCTTTCATATGTTATTCCTAAATTACAGGAACACGGATTTGTTTTGAAAGAATACTTCATTTCTTGTTCGGAGGTATGGATAGTATTTTATAGTGACATTATGGAATGGATAATAAATGTGGACCTTGCCTCTGGACTCAGTAAGCAAATAATAATTTGGTGGGCATAGGATACTTATGAAATGTCACACTGAGACAACGGCTCTTTTTATGCAACATGTTTTTGTTTTATATTGTTTCCTAACTCTATAGTAAATGTGTGATTCATTACTTCTAAAGCAGAATTTAAACGAGTGTGGAAGGTGATCACTTTTTGTGTGTTTATCATTTAATGTGCATAACATCCTTATACAAATCGTGTCCAAATCTTCAGTGTGTTATGCTACCACTTCTTGCCTTTAGCTAGAATAGAAGACCCCAATGACTTCTGCTGGAGGTTATCACTTTTCCTGTTGCAGAGTCTACCTTTCCAGAGGCATAGGACAGTGGCAGTGAAGGAGTAGAAATATGTGGACGCTGAGTCCCAATTACTTAAGGTTTACACAAGAATGTTCACTGAATAACCTTTGACACAACCAAATCTGTTATCCGATCAGGGATACCTACTCAAGTTAAGAAAGTAAGTGAGGGACTTTTGCATTGTCTCAACACGTTTTCCCCCAATCTCATCATTGAATTCATGTATATAGATTTTTTTGCTCAAACATGCACACAGCGAGGACAGAAATTACTAAAGGTAATGAGAGCATTTTGATCAGCCGACTAGTGTTTATAATTAAAATAGCTCTTCTTATCAGTGGATTTCTGTTTCGTAAGCGTACAGCTTCTTCACTGTTTTAGTGTGCTACTTTTTGACTGTTTAACTCTCACTGAATGTTGACGTCTCCCAACAATATGGAGCATTACTCAGACTACCAATTTCACAAAAAACTGAAAGGAAGGACTCTCAGAAAAAATAGCATCCGGTAGTCGGTCATCAAATGTATTGCCTGAATAACAAAATTAAATATTGAAACAAGATGGCGCACCCTGTATTCAGTATTGGCATGCTTTTTAGGTCTCCCTTCTGCCCACTCTGCATTGCATCTTCTCCTGTAGCCCATTTCCCGCTGCTTAAGCTCCCCGTTGCTTGAACCCCCCCACCCACCTGTTCCCCATTGCTTACTTCCTCTCCAGCCCTCACCCCATTACTTGCCCCCAACTGCGTCCCGTTGCTTAACTCCCCGTTGCTTATCGCCACCCACTCGTCACTGCTTATCCCCACCTACCCACTCCTCGCTGCTTATCCCCACCTACCCACTCCTCGCTGCTTAAACCCAACCCTTCTCCCCACTGCTTACCCACCCGCTTCCTGCTGCTTACTACCACATCCGCCCGCTACTCAGTGCCTACCTCCCACCCCCCACCTTGCTGCTTACCACCCTGCTCCCTACCCCCACCTACCCGTTCCCTGCTTCTTACCCCTCTGCCCGCCTGTTTCCTGCTGCTTACCCACACCTCTGCCCATTCCCTGCTGCTTACCCACCCGCCTCTCGGTTCCTGACTGCTTACCTCCTTGCTTGCCCGTTCCCTGCTGCTTTCCCCCGCACCGCCCATTCCTTGCTGCTTACCCCCACCCGCTTGCCGGTTCCTTGCTGCTTACCCCCGCCTGCCCTTTTCTTGCTGCTTACCCCACCACTCCCCTGTTTCTTGCTGCCTTCCATCCGCCAGTTCCTTGCTGCTTACCCCTCCACTCGTCCATTGCCTGCTGCTTACCCCACCCGTTTCTAGCTGCTTACCCCCCTCTGCCTGCCCGTTCCCTGCTGCTTACCCCTACGCTTGCCCGTTCACTGTTGCGTTCCCTCTGCCTGCCCGTTCCCAGCTGCTTTCCTCCCTGCCCGCCCGTTCCCTGCAGCTTTCCCCTCTGCCTGCCCGTTCCCTGCTACTCTCCCCCTGCCTGTCTGTTCTCTGCTCCTTTCCACCCTGCCCACCCGTTCTTTGCTGCTTCCCCCTGCCCACCCATTCCCTGCTGCTTTCCCCCTGCCCACCTGTTTCCTGCTGCTTTCCCCCTGCCTGCTTCTTACTGCTTACCCCTCGCCTGTTCCCTGCTGCTTTCCCAATGCCCGCCCATTCCCTGCTGCTTTCCCACCTTCCGCCCTTTCCCTGCTGCTTTCCCACCGCCCGCCCGTTTCCTGCTGCTTTCCTACCGCCCACCCGTTCCCTGCTGCTCTCCCCCTGCCTGACCATTCCCTGCTGCTTTCCCCCTGCCCACCCATTCCCTTCAGCTTTCCCCCACCCTCCTATTCCCTGTTTCCTTCCCCCACCCATCCCATTCCCTGTTGCTTCCCCCTCCTGCCCGTTCCCTTTTGCTTCCCCCACCAACCAGTTCCCTATTGCTTCCTGCCCGCCTGTTCCCTGTTGCTTTCCCCCACCCGCCTGTTCCTTGTTGCTTACCCCACCCTTTTCCTGTTGCTTTCCCCCTCCTGTTCCCTGTTGCTTTCCCCCACCTGCCCGTTCGCTGTTGCTTCCCCCGCCCGCTCCCTGTTGCTTTCTGCCCTCCCATTCCCTGTTGCTTTCCACCCACCCGTTCCCTGTTGCTTCCCCCGCACATTCCCTGTTGCTTTCCCCCGCCCACCCATTCCCTGTTGCTTCCCCGCCCACCCATTCCCTGTTGCTTCCCCCGCCTGCCCGTTCCCTGTTGCTTTCCCACCTGCCCGTTACCTGTCGCTTCCCACGCCTGTTCCTTGTCGCTTCCCACGCCTGTTCCTTGTCGCTTCCCACGCCTGTTCCTTGTCGCTTCCCCCTCCTGTTACCTGCCGCTTTCCCCGCCTGTTCCCTGCCACTTTCCCCGCCTGTTCCCTGCCACTTTCCCCGCCTGTTCCCTGCCGGTTTCCCCGCCTGTTCCCTGCCGGTTTCCCCGCCTGTTCCCTGCCGGTTTCCCCGCCTGTTCCCTGCCGGTTTCCCCGCCTGTTCCCTGCCGGTTTCCCCGCCTGTTCCCTGCCGGTTTCCCCGCCTGTTCCCTGCCGCTTTCCCCGCCTGTTCCCTGCCGCTTTCCCCACCTGTTCCCTGTCGCTTTCCCCGTCTGTTCCCTGTTGTTTTCCCCGCCCGTTCCCTGTTGCTTCCCTCGCCCGTTCCTTGTTGCTTTCCCCCGCCCGTTCCCTGTTGCTTCCCCCTGCCTGCCCGTTCCTTGTTGCTTCCCCCTGCTTGCCCGCTCCCTGTTGCTTCCCCCATTCTCAGTTGCTTTCCCCCACCTGTTCCCTGTTGCTCCCCCTGCCCGACCGATCCCTGGTACTTCCCCCATTCTCTGTTGCTTTCCCCCACCTGTTCCCTGTTGCTCCCCCCATCTGTACCCTGTTGCTCCCCCACCTGTTCCCTGTTGCTCCCCCACCTGTTCCCTGTTGCTCCCCCACCTGTTCCCTGTTGCTCCCCCCCACCCGCCCATTCCCTGTTGCTTCCCCTCACCCACCCATTTCCTGTTGCTTCCCCTCACCCGTTCCCTGTTGCTTCCCCCATTCTCTGTTGCTTTCCTCCACCCTCTGTTGCTTTCCCCCACCCGCTCCCTGTTGCCTAATTTCCCTGTCGCTTCCCCCCCACCCGCCCGTTCCCTGTTGCTTCCCCCCACCTGCGCATTCCATGTTGCTTTCCCTCTTGCCTGCCCATTCTCTGCTGCTTTTCCCCGCCTGCTCGCCCATTCCCTCTTGCATTCCTCCTCCCCGTTCCCTGTTGCTTTCTTCCCGCCTGCCCATTCCCTGTTGCTTTCCTCCCACCCGCCCGTTCCCTGTTGCTTTCCTCCACCTGCGTGTTCCCTGCTGCTTTCCCCCACCCGCCTGTTCCCTGCTCCTTTCCCCCAGCCGTTCCCTGCTGCTTTCCCCCGTCCACCCGTTCTCTGCTGCTTATCCCCTGCCCGCCCATTCCCTGCTGCTTACCGCCGTTCAGCACTGCGTACCCCCACCCGTTCCCTGCTGCTTACCCCCACCCAACCGTTCTCTGTGGCTTATCCCCTGCCCGCCCATTCCCTGCTGCTTACCCCCGTCTGCCTATTCTCTGCTGCTTATCCCCTGCCCGGTTCCCCGCCCGCCCGTTCCCTGCTACTTCCCCCGCCCATTCCCTGCTGCTAACCCCCACCCATTCCCTGCTACTAATGCCTCCTACTGCTTATCACCCGTGCCCACTCAGGGCTGCTTACCCCCGGCCTGCCCATTCCCTGCTGCTTACCCTCCTCCCACCCATTCCCTGCTGCTTACCCTCCTCCCGCCCATTCTCTGCTGCTTACCTCCCTCCTGCCCATTCCCTGCTGCTTACCCCAGCCCATTCCCAGCTGCTTACCCCCAACCGCCCATTCCCTGCTGCTCATCCCGACCGCCCATTCCCTGCAGCTTTCCCCCTGCCCACACGTTCCCTCCTTCTTCACCCGCCTGCCTGTTCCTTTGTGCTGACCCCGTGCCCTCCTGCTTACCCCTGCCTGCCCGTTCCCTGCTGTTTCCTCCCACCCATTCCATACTGCTTAACCCCGCCTGCTCATCCCCTGCTGCCTACCCCCGCCCTTTCCCTGCTACCTACCTCCACCTGTTCTCTGCTGCTAACCCCGCCACTTCCCTGCTACTTACCCCCAGTTCATTCCCTGTTGCTTACCCCTAGTTCATTCCATGTTGCTTACCCCATGCCCCCATTCTCTGCTGCTTAATCCCTGCCCTTTCTCTGCTGCTTACCCCCTGCCCGTTCTCTGCTGCTTACCCAACGCTTCCCGTTCTCTGCTGCCTACCCCCACACCCATTCTCTGCTGCTTACCCCCACCCATTCTCTGGTGCTTTGCCCCCACCTGCCTGTTCTCTGCTACATACCCCAGCGTACCCGTCCCCTGCTACTTACCCCAGCCCACCCGTTCTCTGCTGCTTAGCACCCTGCCTGTTCTCTGCTGCTTAGCTCCCTGCCCGTTCTCTGCTGCTTACCTACCGCCCGTTCTCTGCTGCTTACCCCCTCGCCCACCCGTTATCTGCTGCTTACCCGCTGTCTGCCTGTTCTCTGCTGCTTACCCCGCTTGGACTCTGCTGCTTACCCCCGCTTGTTCTCTACTGCTTAACCCCGCTTGTTCTCTACTGCTTAACCCCACCAGTTCTCTGCTGCTTAACCCCTGCCTGTTGTTTGCTGCTTACCACTGCCCGTTCTCTGCTGCTTACCCCTGCCCGTTCTCTGCTGCTTACCCCTGCCCGTTCTCTGCTGCTTACCCCCACACACCCATTCCCCGCTGCTTACCCCCGCATGTTCCCCGCTGCTTACCCCCGCATGTTCCCCGCTGCTTACCCCCTGCATGTTCCCTGCTGCTTACCCCCCTGCCCGTTCCCTGCTGCTTACCCACCTGCCCACTCCCCACCGCTTTCCCCCACCATTCCCCGTTGCTTTCCCCCACCTGCTCCATGCTGCTTACCCCACCCGTTCCCCACTGCTTACCCCCACCCACCCACTCCCCACTGCTTACCCCCACCCACCCACTCCCCACTGCTTACCCCACCCACCCTCTCCCCCCTGTTTACCCCTGCCCACCTGCTCCCCGCTGCTTACCCCCAACCCACTCCCTGTTCCTTCCCCCAGCCCTTTGATTCCCCATTGCTTCCACCCACCCACCACGCTCCCTGTTACTTCCAACCCCACCCACTAGCTCCACGTTGCTTCCCACCAGATCCCTGTTGCTTATCTCACCCACCCGCTCCCAGTTGCTTCCCCCACCCACCTGCTCCCCGTTGCTTCCGCCACCCACCTGCTTCCCGCTTCTTCCTCTGCCTACCAACTCCCCACTGATTACCTTGCCCACCTGCTACCCTCTGCTTCCCCAGCCCAACCCGTTACTTCCCCCTGCCCCACCCACTTCCTGCTGCTTGCACCCCGATGCTTAGCCCCAACGGTCCACTCCCTGCTGCTTACTCCAACCCGTCCGCTCCCCGCGGCTTCACCCTCCCACTCCCTATGGCTCACCCCCTGCCCATGCCCCTCCGCTCACCCACCCTCCTGCTACTTGCCCCTCCGCCCACCCTCCTGCCCGCTGCTTACCGCTCCGCCAACCCTCCGCCTGCTGCTTGCCCCTCTGACCACCCACCCTCCCCTCTGCCTGCTCCCTGCTGGTTACTCTCCTTCCCACTCACCCCTGCTTTTCCCCACCTGCTGCCTGCTGCTTTTCCCCACTCTCTCCCCGCTGCTTCTGCCTGCGCGCTCCCTTGCTTACCCCCTGCCTGCTCCCCGCTTCTTATACCCTGCCTACTCCCCACTTCTTATTCCCCTGCCCACCCGCTGCTCATGCCCCTGGCCTATAAAGATAATGCCCCTGCCCTCTCTCTGCTGATTACTCCCCGCCCTCTCCCTGCTGCTCAACCACCCTCCCCCTCCCTGCTGCTTACTCCTGCCTGCTCGCCGTCACTCACCCCAGCCTGCTCCTCGTTGCTTTCGTCCCCCACCGAGGCTTTCCTCCCCACCCGCTTACTGTTGCGTTATTCCAGTGCTGCACATCATAAGCAAAAAGCATTTGCAAAGCCAAGAGGTCAACAATACAAGACAATTGTTTACAATGCCTCTCGGCCAGATGCATCCTTTAGTACTACACATGTAATTTCACACCCACCTACTTAAATCTTAACCATCTATAAGAGAAGGATGCTTGATCAAAGTAAGATATTGCTGTATGATCGGAGCTAATTTGGCTAGGTAACTCATCTGGTGTCACAGTTTCTTCTATTCTGAACATAAAGGATCAACAACCAATTGGTACAGTTTGTAGGATGTATTAATCATAGTTTGTTCCATTTAGTAATGTTTAAATGCTGACCTCTCACCAAACAGCTAGCCATCAAACATCTACTGCCTCTTTCCAAGTGACCACTTTCTGCTATTTGTGATGTCCACTGTCTAGTTATTCAAGTGATTGACTAAGATCCTAGGGCTACTGGAATGGATGAAGAGGCAGCCATGTTACAGCCCACACTGGTTGCATGATCAGACTCACGGCTGAGTAGCTGTCATTGTGTGAGATGGGGTAGTCTGGGTCGAGAAGGGTCAACTGAGAGGTGTGTGGGGTGTACTTACATGGCTCCCAGGAGGGAGGGAGGTAGTGGTTCTGGAATTATAAAGAGTGAGGTATGGATTATTGACTAAGTTAACCCGGAACACAGTGATGAGTGATACAGAAAGCGCTTTAACACTTAAGACTAATGTCATTGAAGGTGTGTGTGACATAGATGTGTGTAATAAGAGCGCTCAATAGGCACTGCAGGGACATACACAAACACATATATACATAAGTACACACTTTCTCTCTTACTTTGGTCTTGTGCTACACGTGGATACACATTTCCAGGTTAAGACATTGGCTTTGCCTGAGGGCAAGGGCCATACTGAGCGATAAAGAAATATATTTTGTTGGTTTCCCAGGCTGCAAAAGCAAGATAATTATTCGAAATGCCAAAAGCATTACGTTAGTTGTTTACATATTCACGTCGAGTAACTAGCCAGTTTTTAAGTTTCCTGTGTTTTCAGGTTTGTAAATGTGATAACACATTAAAGTGTTATTAATGAGCATTTAATTAATTTGTGACTTAACGTGCAAATAATGAGCCTGATAAACGGCAATTAAATGCTTGTTAAGTATTACTTTAAATGTTAAACACAAGTAAAGAAGGATTACGGGGTGTTGGATGACAAGTGTCGCTGTGCTGTAAGCTATTTAACTGTATACTGAAATGTCAGTAAAGATCGAATTTAATGTGTTAAATTTTGAGGTGGGCTCTCAGTCGGGAGATATTTTTGGAGTTGTGTTTTCAAACGCTCACAGGTTAATGGGTTGGATGCAAAACATAACATTTGACTTTGGGAATGAGGCAAGCAATGTAAATAAAGATACTGAATTTCCCTTCGAAATGTTGTAACTAAAAACATAATATATGAAATAAATTGCGGTGGAAACATTCGACCAGGTCCACAACACTTTAGTTGCACACTATAGTCTTACTTATGTGAACATGTGTCAATTTAGGTTTTCAATGTCAAATTCTGGTTTGAGGACGTTAAAGCATTTATATGAAGCTTACTACTGGGTATGGTACATTTTCCATGGTCATAAATTCAGAGTTATAGATGGTAACTTGGTATTTAACGGAAGGTGTTGACTACAGGCCAGAACCGCTGGAATTACGTAATTCTGTGGCTGCAGCATTTTCTGCATAGTTATGGATTTGCCAAATATTATACATAATTTATCATCTACTGCATAATCTGCTGATTTTAACAAAAAAACTTGTTTCTAGCTCAGATGGTTCAAAAGTTACTAAAAATGTGGCAACACTGTCCCATACAGTCTAAGGCCCTTCACAAAGGGGAACTGGTCATCTTTCAATTGCTGTATTTGAGTGTTAGATGTTAAACTTTTATTAATAAGGTAAAATGTTAGTCCGGACACTGTCCCCAAGTGTAAAAATAACATAATGAAGAAATACAATTAAAAATGTGCTGCATTATGCCACATAATTTGCCTTTTCTTTCTTCATAATTTAGTCAATCCCGCTGGATATTTTGGTCCTTTCCTGCTCCATAATTCCAGTGGCCTTGCGAAAGGCTTACAGGGCAGGCTGAAACTGTGTAAAGAGTTGGTTCATCTTTTGTGACTACCAGAATTAACTTCATAGAGGTTGCAGACTGTGTCAATAAAGAGACCTCCAAATAGAGCTTGGCACCTCATGTGCTAAGGCGTATGGATCACTCTAATCACGCCACCCACCCTACCTAATTTCTGCATTGACTTCCTGTGAAGTTTTAGATCCAATATAAAATCTTTCACATATCTCTGCATGGTCTCAAACGGGCCATTTGATGAACCAAGTACAATGTTATGATGCAATTACATAAATTCATAATGTGAAGCTACATAGGGCAGCTGAAAAACAACCTAATGAGTCAAAATGTAAACTCTTCAGAATAGATCATGTTAATGATTTAATGAGTCAAAATGTATACTATTTTCAGAATACTTCAGGTTAACTAAAAGTAATAATTTTCTAAAGTGCGTGAATGCCAAGGCGTCTTAGCGCTAATGAGTGCTATCACTGATAGAGAGACAAATTGTAGACAATAGAAACAAAGAGCAAAGTCTTCAAGGATTTTCCAAAGACAGGCCTGATTATCTGAGACCTCAATCAGAATGGCATGGATTTCCACAGCTTCTAGGCCAAGTGGAAAAAAAAACATTATTTCTACAAACAGGTACACATAATATTAAAGTTTTGGCATTAGAATAGTTGTATTTACAATATCCATTGAATCATTCCAGAAATCTGGGTCTGTCTTCACTCAAGTAGAAGGAGAGGAGAGACCTTGTTTGGCAACGAAGTACAAAAATTATGAAGGCACTAAAACAGCACTCGGAATTTTATACAGGATATTTTTGAATATGTTGAGAATGCAAAGTAGGATTTTTTTTCAAATAAATAGATCATACACACATATGTTTGGTACACAAAACCAAGTAAAATCTAATTTCTATGAACCCATTTTTCTCAAATGGGTAATCACAGTTTGTTGGTAACATTGTACTTCTAGTATACATTTTGGTGGTTGGCGTATGTTGTTAAATCAAAGCTCTTCAAGATAAATGTTCCCTATTCAAATACGTGTTCTATGGTAAAACACCAATTTGAATTAAATGGCTTATTTATCCAGTGAAAACATTGATGTCCTGTTGTTGATCAACTTGGATAAGACACATCAGCTTTGGATGTCTCTTTGTTTATTCCCAAGGGATTTCAGCTACACTTCTAAAACATAACAGATCAGATAACAAAATAGGTGTGCAATTACTGTAAAAGAAGGCATCATTTCCACTATATAGCCTGTGAACCCTACTAAAGATGCTGAATTGATTCTAGTGGTACAAAAGACTGATTTGCATATGGCCATTTCTGAACTGGGGTGGCAGAGTGGGCTAAAGAACTGTGATGGATTAAACCCAGATCTGTTGACTGGGTGTGAGTGTTTGATTGGTTCAGATGCTCCGTCCATCACCACCCCCTTTTGTACCGAATTGATTTTAGTAACACTGAAACTAGACTCTTTCATTTGGTCGATCCGACTCACCTATTGGCATCCTTACTATGTGCACTCATTTTCCCTAGAATTTTGTGAAGTAGTGGGCTTACTAACAACAAACACACCTTGGCCAATTTGCAATGGGCGTGAGAGAATCACTGCTCCCAACAGCAACACTTGGCTATCAGTGTGAATTCTAGTCCGTCCGCAGGCTCCGATAATGCGGCTATCATCACGCCCAACCTGGCGGTGTATCCATCAGGTGTCACATCATTCTCTTCACTAGAAGAGCTTGAAGGATTCCCATTCCTTATATTGTCCTGAGGAGGCCAGAAGTCACCTGGCCGAAACGTGTCGCCTATCTTCAAAAAAGGAGTCCACAGTAAATTAAAGGAATTGCTGGTACAAGGAGCATCAGCCTAGTCCCATTGCATCTGTAATATATGGACATTAGGCAATTGGCTCATTAGATTCATAAGAGGGCTACCCGAAGGACAGACCCAAAACAAAAATAAATATTTGGTCCATCTCTCTTTTGTGTAAAAAACATATATGAGAAAAGTGTGTTTTGTATTTAATTATGTATTTGTATCACCATGGAATTTATTAAAAAAAATATGAATTAAAAAATTGATTTACAGCTATCTTCAGTAGTGTTTGAAACAATCTCTGCAACAAACATAAGTGTTAAAAATATCTACAGAAGTCCAATCATAATTAAGAGTTTTATTGTTGACAAATATTTGTAGTATTCATCCTTCAAAACTAATTTGTTTGTTCTAATCTGGTTTATGTGCCTAAGACTTGAGAGGGTTAATTGGGCCACCCTATTATATACAGTCACAGCAGGGCGAGGCCAAGAATATCTAGCCCCCAGTCTCTGCTAAGGCCTTCAATCCCCTGACATCGCATAATGTGCCCTGCTAGGCTGCCGGGGCTCCAGACGAGTCATGCCGCAGGGTAGACTCCCGTAGACCTCCAGGCAGTGCAGGCCCAATTACTCACTACCAGCAGGCATGCTCCGATTCCAGGTAGGGCCCCGGGGACAGGTTGCACTACTGATGTCTGCAGAGCCCAGGGATGGCGTCCGCAGAAATTTTTCCAGGGGGGGGCAAACCTGGCAAATGAAGGGGCGTGGCTAATGTTAATCAATAGGGGCGGGGCTAAAATGGCAGACAATCAGGATCGGGTAATACTCAGGCCAAGCTGAGAAAAACAAGCATTGGCATAGCCAATAGGTCTCATCTTTGGGACCTTACAAGTATTTAGTTATGCAGCAGTCCCAAAGGCGAGACCTATTGGCTATGCCAATGCTTGTTGTTATATCTGGGCATGTTGAGAGGCTAGGGCACTGGGTCTCGCTGTCGGGTTGGGAGCACAGCAATGACCTACTCAATTTGAATGCGTAGGAAATACAACCGGAGGCGTGAAATGAAAGGTTCACTACCAGGAATAACAGGAAGATAGAAAGTTAGGCTGGTTAGAAAGGTAAGGAGAGGTAGAGGCAGGCATGGTGGTGAGGGGAGAAACAGATGCATGCTAGGAGAGCGCTTAGAGGGAGGAAGGCGAAATGGGAATAGGCACTGAAAGGTGGGTCGGATAAAGATCGTAGTGAGGCAAACAGAAGGGTTGCGAGGGGTGAAGGGTCGACAAAGAAGTGAGGTGTGGAAGAAAGAGATTCAGGTGCAGAGATAGGTAAATCAAAGATGGAGAGGGGAGAATAACGCAGTCATAGAACAAAAGAGGGCCAGGTAGAGAGGGAGAGGTGTGTCAGAGACAGGTAGAGACAGCTGAGGAAGAGGGAATAATAAAGACTGAGGTAGACAGGTGAGGTAGAGGGGTGCGTTGATATAAAGGAAGTGCAGAGATGTGTCAGAGAGCTGTTACTGAAGAGGAAAAGAAGTAGAGGTATTGAGAAAAGAGTAAGGTACTAAAAGAAGTAAGGGGGTGAACAGAGGTAGAAAGAATGGAAGGGGAGAGAACAGGTAGAAGATGAATGTCAGGGTAAAGTGAGCGATCAGGCAGTGAGTGTGAGGAGTGGGATACAGAGGGATATGTGGCATTGAGCGCAAGGTGTGGTGTACAGAGGAATATGTGGCAGTGAGAGCGAGGTGTGGGCTACAGAGGGATATGTGGCAGTGAGCGCGAGGTGTGGGGTACAGAGGGATATGTGGCAGTGAGTGCGAGGTGTGAGATACAGAGGGATATAAGGCAGTGAGCACGAGGTGTGGGGTACAAAGGGATATGTTGTGGCAGAGAGCACGAGGTGTGGGGTACAAAGGGATATGTTGTGGCAGTGAGTGTGAGGTGTGGGGTACAGAGGGATATCTTGTGGCAGTGAGCGCGAGGTGTGGGGTACAGAGGGATATCTTGTGGCAGTGAGCGCGAGGTGTGGGGTACAGAGGGATATGTTATGGCAGTGAGCGCAAGGTGTGGGGTACAGAGGGATATCTTTTGGCAGTGAGTGCGAGGTGTGGGGTACAGAGGGATATGTTATGGCAGTGAGCGCAAGGTGTGGGGTACAGAGGGATATCTTTTGGCAGTGAGTGCGAGGTGTGGGGTACAGAGAGATATCTTGTGGGAGTGAGTGTGAGGTATGGGGTACAGAGGGATATCTTGTGGCAGTGAGCGCGAGGTGTGGGATACAGAGGGATATAAGGCAGTGAGCGCAAGGTGTGCAGTACAGAGGGATATGTTGTGGCAGTGAGTGCAAGGTGTGGGGTACAGAGAGATATAAGGCAGTGAGTGCAAAGTGTGGGGTACAGAGGGATATAAGGCAGTGAGCGCAAGGTGTGGGGTAAAGAGGGATATAAGGCAGTGAGCGCGAGGTGTGGGGTACAGAGGGATATAAGGCAGTGAGCACGGGGAGTGGGGTACAGGGGGATATGAGGCAGTGAAACACAGGGTCGGGACGTCCTGCCAGACATGACAGGGTGCATACTGGTAGATAGATATGTTATTGACATGAGTCTGTGTATGTTTTAGTGGGATCTGAAATCCGGGCTATGCTGCAACCTCAATTTTTGACTTGGGAGGATAATTTCTTTTTATAAAGTTTTATATAGCGCGAACAAGAACCCGAAGGTTATCAGAGCGCTTTACAAAAGGTTATCAGAGCGCTTTACAAAAGGGTGGAAGGAAGGTCAAAAACCCAATATCTACATCAAGTAAGAATACACAACATGAATAATCACATGATTCACAGACAAATGACACAAAGGAGAGTGACACAAAAAAAATTCAAGCTTTTGCGCTAGGTATCCTGTGGTGGGAGAGCCTCAAGAAGTGCTAACACTTTCCTCCTAAAACCATACAAGTATAATATGGGTCTGGTAGCTTAGTTGACTAAAGTGTCCACTGTGGGGGCCTAAGTTTGACCTCATGGCCACAGGTTCAAACCCCGGTGGGTCCACTCAGCCTATCATCCTTCTGAAATCCATAAAATTAGTACCATTGAGTTGGATAACAAACATCTGTTATTCAGTGCCAAGATACCATTCTGGGTGAAGGTGCGCTTTACAAATACACGTTATGTTATAAATAGGATTCGCTGCCCATCTGGAGGGAACAGGTGTTATATGGCTACCAATTTAGTTTAGTCCCCTAACACCTCACAACTGGACTACCTCTGTACCAGTAGGCAGCTCTATCTAAGTAAACCTCTGCTTCTTTCGTCTACCTCTTTCCCCTGTCTTGTTTCAACTGCCTGGTCTCATCCCAGGCTCAAAACTTTACAGCGTGGTTGGCCCAATGGCTGCAGTCAGTAACTGAAAGCATAACAGAAACAAGTAGACATTGCACTGAACTTGCATAGAAAATTATAACTAACAGCTGATTACAACGATATTTTCGATGCCCTTCTTTGACACCGCATCCTCCATCACACTGCCAGGCAGTTCAACCAAAGTGAAGAGAAGAGTGACACCAAAACGCTTTTTATAATGTACTTTGGCCCCTCAAAAGGGTGCACTATATAAATGCTACAGTACAATACTGTATGCTGATTAGGCTCATGTTAATTCGCCAGTCAGATAACGGCAGCCAATATATCAAGAGAAAGGAACATGAGTCGACGACGGGTGTTTTGCTGCTGCTCTGAACAGATTTAGATCAAGCCTCGTCAACAGCGAAGAGAAATGGATTTAATTCTGTAGTCTCCCCCACTTACAAGCCACATTTTACATGGCCTGCTCCTCCTCCTTGCATTTGCTTCAACAGGTGGGTCAGCTTATGAAGTAATCATACCATTCATGACAGTAGTCAGTACAATCATGCTAAAGCTCAGGTGTCTACTTAACCAAATAACTTATTCAAAGCTTTTTGAAAAAGGATGAGAAATAGCATTCAAAGTCAAGTTCTAAATGATTTATATAGTATGGTTGAGCTCAACCATCTTACTGAGCCATAATGCATCGATTCACCCCAGAACTCTTGCTTGTCCAGACCTAACCACTCGTGCTTGTGGCGCGCAGCTCAAACCGGCCATTCTCATTCTGTTTGTGATAATCAGCCACAGACAGAATGACAATGGGCGGGAGGGGCTGCGAGGAGAAGTGCGAGGCGCCCCATCAGGGAGTTTAGGCCTCTGGCAGGGAACAGCTCTGCTCCCTGCAGGGCCCGGGATTATGGATAAAAGGCATCTGTAAAAGCATGGGCAGGCGCAGGAGGGGCGCTCCAAGGGGGGGCAAGCGCCCCTCCTTGCCCCCCCCTGCGGACGCCCATGGGGGTGGGGTGGGGGGCGATTACTCCACTCCTGGGTCCTGCTCATGCCTTGCACAACACCCTCACAGGCTCTGCAAAGGGCTAGTGGCAGTGGTTTGTTGGCCAAGGGAAAAAGCCCAATGTGGTTCAGACAGCAGCTTGCATTCTTGGGCCGGTCCTCAAAAGGGAGGCCTCTGATTCCCATAATATCCCCGTGAACAGTCAGGCGGCTGCAGTGGGGTAGCAGAATTCAGCTGAGTCTATGGATGGCATGTGAGAGACAGGATAATGAGAGGATATTAGAGCGGGGAGATGGAGCTCCTTAAGGACACATCCAGGCGGCTATCTTGGCTAGCCGTGCCCCTGCTAATATTCTAATGTAAGCTAGCCCAAACAATTCACAAACCTACATGCGAAATGGTGCACTCTAGAACATCTTTGGTCCTATAATTTGCTTTTAATTACCCCTTTAGGTACTCCTTGCCCCGGTCCATTCAGCACCAAATCAAATTATGTACACTTTTATCAGAAGACAATGCGACATCTAATAGATTAAGGTATCCTTCCAAGAATAAAGTAAAATCAATGTCTCCAATGTGTCTAGCTCACTTAAAGGGACTAGCTTTCTGCAGCAAAATTCTGTGGAAACCCAATGTTTTTTTTATTCTCAAAATCGGTAAGACAACCCCCTTTTTAAGGTCTTGCCTATGCAGCGCGCAGGCGCTACTTTGGAGTGACCTCTTGAAATCGCTCCATACTTTTTTGAAAACTCGTGCATGTTCTGCACTGTTTCCAGTGAGCGCTAGTGCATGTACGGCGTTTACCTTGCAGGAGCGAGCAGCGGTGCCATCTGTTTGCAATTATCGCACTCGCGCTTTGGAAACATATGGCGCCGCTGCTGGCACCCACAAGGGAAATGCTGTACATGACTGGGCCTTGAAGACGCGCCATGCTTTCAGCCGTTTTTGCTGTTAACAGCCGGTTTTGCCGTTAACAGCATGTGTGTGTGTTGACACTGATCTGAGCATTTACAAAATGTGCAGGGTTGGCGCTTCTGCTGTTTTAGCTGCAGAGGGCGCCAAAGTAGTAAATATGTAGCGAAAATCGAATGACTCCGTTATAGCTGAAACTCTCATTAGCTCCTCGCCCTCTCTTCCGTCCAACTCCTAGCTAATGAAATATGGCACTGCTCCCCTTAACACACTCTGTGCCCTTATTGAAAACAGGTAGGTTTCTGTGGGCTTCCATTTGTGTTTAAAAGATGCGATTCACAGTGCGAGTGCTCGAGTAAATGGTGCTGCTACCTCTTGTTCATTGGTGCGGTATTTCTGCCTCCAGACGCTCTCCAAAGGGACTTGGTTCCTCACCCTCCAATGTTTGACGAAAATTAGGTTTTTTAACTGGATTACGTATGAAATGAATTTTGGGCAAAGTTATTCAAAAGAAAAGAAGTACAGTTTCTGTATTAAGGGCTAAGTACTTTTGTTTTTCTCTTTTTTTCTATCAGATGCTACACTTAAAAGAAAAAAAAAATGCTTTATTATTTATGGAGCTGGTCAGCCCTAATAGCCACCTTTTTCCACACTTCCCTGGTCTTGTTTAGCATGTTTTTTGTATGCCTTTTATCAGCCTGTACCAAAACCCTCGCAGCCACACATTCCTGCATGCACAGCTACCCGCCTGTATACTTACTTTTTACATACAGACGCTTTCTTGTTAATTTACACTTCTAGTGTACAGTTTGATTTCCGTTCGTGATTTTGGCTAACACATGTACATGCTAAAGAATGCATTCCCCCCTTCACTCTGCCCCGCCGCTTTTATTAAAAGGGCTATAAAATGAGGCCAAATCCTCAGCCTGCTGCTTCACTGGAGACTCTACGGGCTCTCCTGGGCAAATTAACACCTCAAGCAGAGATGCGGGGCTGTCATGCGCAAGGGTCCTTCTTAATTAAAGGCACATAGCTTCTCTAACCAGAAGGAAAACACAACCATGGCAGTTTTATTAATTCCCTTCACTGATTGGTTTAATATGAAACTATTTGCGGTATTCCGTTGTACAAAACTTTATTTTGCTTGTGAAGTCCCATTTGGGCCTCATTTACTTTAAAACAATAATCACTTTTACTTATATATCTTTAAAAACACTTTTTATGTTAATTCCTTTTTTCATATGGTCATTGAGTTATACATAATATCTTATTAATGATATATAAGGTAACCAAAAATAGGAAGATGTGTGGCGCCGCGGCCAGGGCGACTGATGCTGGAATCTGGGGATCACGGTTCGATCCCCAGCGCCGGCGGCAGATTAGCCCAGCACCATGTGACTCTGGGCAATCGCTTGCTTAATCTTCCCGACGGCCCCCAGCGCCTAGAGACCTTAACGGGTGATTGTGTGCTTTACAAAAATGTGGATTTGAATGCTTATAACACTTTTTATTATAACTTTGCAACATGCTGCACAACAGCCACACTACTCTACAACATAACTTAAATACTCTGGCAAAGCCAATAGCTCGGACTAAACACTTGTAAGGTCCCAAAGGCGAGACCCATTGGCTATGCCAATGCTTGTCTAAATTTGTCATCAGGTGACTTAAACCTATCCTGTGGTTTTCCAATGAATTACTACAGTCTAAAACAAATCTTAATCACCTAGAATGTACAGAGAGTAAATCATATTTCCAAGAAGAGTTTTAAAAAGTTTTTTTTTCCACCTGGCAATAACATCACTCCAACAGAATTAATATCTCATCAAGTAAGCATAAATAATGTTTGCAGTTGTTAACTCCTTCGGTGCTCATGACGAGTGAGTCACAGTGGAGCTGTGCTCATGACGAGCTGGGCTCATCATAACGGCTGCGGTCCGCCCACGCAGGATTGGTTACCCGCCTGTGTGGGCGAATTAATCAGTGGGCGGAGTTGTGACGAGCCCAGCTCGTCATGAGCACGGCTCCACTGTGACTCATGACGAGCTGGGCTTGTCACGAGCACCGCGGCGCCGTGCTCACCCCCCCCCCACGCACAGTGGGGGAATTACCCCCGCAGCGAAGGAGTTAAGAAGCTTCCTGACCTTTCCAAGGTTACCCGAGGAATATCTTTCACTCAATCCTTCTGCGAACGACTAACCTCGTACTTTGTGGCTAAAATTGCCAATATTGCATTGGACATTGAAACGGTTCTTTTCACCTCTGATGCCTCCGAATCGGAAATCCGACCTATGAAATTGTCAACCTTGGGCCAGAAGTCCAGAGATGATCTATTACTAGCCATTGGCAAGACTGAAATTCAAAAACTGAAGGAAGCAGTTTGTGTGTCCCTGAGTGTAAGTATGTGTGGGAATGGTTTCACCCCCATGTATAGCAACAGTTCGGCCTCAGTCACATATGACCCACAAAGTGCATCCTGTCCTAGGCAGAAACAGCACTCATGGTAAATACTGTTTAGACAGGGTTCCGTATTTTCTGGGTTCACTGTTGGTATTGCTTTATCCTTTGTGCATGCCAGAATGGGCTTTAAAGCACGATTAGCAAACATTAGCTTCTATTCTCCGGTGAGCAAATTGCTTCTGTCTGTTATTTACTGAACTGGTTTGCACCAAGTTTGGCCTGGTTAAAATCGTCAATGCAAAAACTCCTGTGTAACTAGATAAATAATTCAAAATAGAGCACGGGACAGGTTTTGGGTGATTCTGGCAGTTGCTGTTCCTCCCAGAGTTTGTTTTGGGTGCTGAGAACCAAAGTCGGCCAAGTGCTGCTGACCCGCTTGCCACACTGGTCTTGTAGATGGGTATTCTTTGGTGCAGCATTAGCTCAGCACTAACTAAGGATGCAAGTTGCTACCGGACGGTCACCATGAACGTCAATTCAGCAAAATGCCAGGGGTAGTGGAAGTGACATCACATGCCCTTTGACCTTCAATTTGACTCACAAACACATGGTTACTCATACACACTCGTTCACACTTACACATACACTCTCCTACGACAACACAGTCTCACCTGCAAGCATGCACCCCACATACATTTAGAAGCATTTGTTTGTACGTACCTCAGCTGCCAGGGAACGTCATTCCAGCTAATAGTACTCCGTTTTTTATTACACTAATGGTGAGTAATGACACATTATTCACTATTGATGTAATACAAAAATTAAGAGGAGACAAAGCGAGTGAAGCCCCAACCGACGCCCATAATGACGGGCTGCCATTGTGTTCTTGGCACTGACCTTGTAACCTCTTAGGTTAGGGGTTGCTAAGGCAGTGCCAGAGGTCACAAGGGGCAAGCCAGGGGTCACAGCTGCGACCCCTGGTGATCATTTAATGGCGCCCATGACCACCACTCGATACTTCGGCAGCTCTTCCAATGGGAGAACACGAAATACAATGTGTGCGCACAAAGGCGAGGAGGCGGCGCATGTACAGAGGTCAGGAAGCCAACATCATTACTTAGATAACGGGGTATCACAGGAGGCCTAAAGTATTACATAGTCTTTTGTTTCTTGCAGCCACAGGTGTCCAATGTCATAGCCGCAAACACAAGGCCGGCTTTAGCCCTGGCGGCACCCGGTGCGACAACCATTTTTGGCGCCCCCACTTCCCATGACTGCCTCCTCGGATTCTCTCACCACCACCAGGCAAAAGTGCCCCTCATCTCTCCAATCATAAGTTATTGCTAAAAGCAGCGCCCAGTGCAGTTGCACCGGTCGCACTGCCCTAAAGCCGGCACCGGCCGTACAACATATAAGGATGGGGTGTGATCACTCCAAATACTGAATTCTGCCTTTCCATGATACAGACAAACCATTCATTTAAACAGGGTTGCACTTTTTCCCCTCTTTGCCTCTCCATACCCCAGTAAGACTAATCTAGCACCAGGAGAGACACTCCAGAAAGACGTTTAGCACCATCCTTTCCTATACTTAAACCCTATCATCAGAGAAGGTGGTAGAACAAAGCTGGTGACTCTCTATCTTGACTTCTGCCTCCTTTCGCTTTTCAGAGAAAGGATGAATTCCCTCACTGTTAGTGAGGGATCCCCACTTCAGGACCTATCTCATTCATTTGTGTAACAGAAGACCTATGTCTGCAATAAAGTAATCGTAGCTAGGAATATACCAATTCTGTTACTAAAATCAGAGCACCTACCTCAATAAATGAAAAGTTACCCTGCTGATCTAACATGTGAGCTTGTTGTGCTCGTTTTTGCCCGGATTGTAATCCTATGTTGGGCACAAATGTAACTTTGTGCGTGACACAGGATTACCCTACCCGATTTTCATTCGGATCCTTGGGGCAGACTTACAAGCCCCTTGCGCCACTTTTGCATCATTTTTTACATGGGAAACGTGACGCAAAAGTGCTGCCAGGGGCTTGTAAATCTGGCCCGTAGTGTTTATCATACTTTCTTTTTCACAGAAACACCTTTTTTATGTAGGAACAACTCACCAGAAGGATAAATACAGTCAGAGAAATTCATCAGTTAAATATTTGCTTAATGATACAAAAAGATCTTCCGATGGATCCCCACCGAAACCACGAAGACGGTCACCCAGGCCCTCGTCACCAGCCGTCTGGACTACGGGAACACCCTCTACGCTGGAACCACAGCCGCACTCCAGAAAAGACTCCAGCGCATTCAGAACGCCTCAGCACGGCTCATCCTGGACATCCCTCGCCACAGCCACATCTCTGCCCACCTGAAAGACCTGCACTGGCTCCCCGTCAACAAGAGGATCACGTTCAGACTCCTCACCCACGCACACAAGGCTCTCCATGACACGGGCCGGAAGTACCTCAACAGCCGACTCACATTCTACACACCCACCCGCCAGCCTCGCCCTCGCCTCTGTCCCACGAATCCGCAAATCCACCGTCGGAGGAAGATCCTTCTCCTACCTGGCAGCCAAGACATGGAACTCCCTCCCCACCCACCTACGGCTGACCCTGGACCATCTCTCCTTCAGGAAACAACTCAAGACCTGGCTGTTCGAGCAGTAGCGACCCCCCCCCCCTCAGCGCCTTGAGACCCTAACGGGTGAGTAGCGCGCTATACAAATTCTGTTGATTGATTGATTGAATGCAATTGATAAAACCGCAACATAATTAATAGGGGTGCGCCCAAGTTTAAGGGGTGACGTCCTTAAAGATTGTCATATTCATACAATTTTTACAACATTGCTAACAGACTTTTCCGAGCCTAGAGTACTTTTCAATTACACTTGTAGATCAAGGGAGGGCTTGCAATCTCTCCTGGAGGGCAGGCTCCCATCCTTTCCCCTAGCCCATCTGTTCGAATAACCTTTGAGCGTTGTGCTCCTTCCAGGACAGCAGCAGTTCTCTAGAACTTGTTGCTGAGTCACTGTACTTGTTCTCATTGAAGCTTTGTAAGAGGCTGTATTGAACCGACTTTTCTCTTGCTTTTTATTACACGCCCATTTCACTTCTACTTTACAGTAATGGCGGTATCCGGTACATTTATGCTCCACTGACGTCGGAATTATTACTACACTTCAGTGACAATGAAGCAAATCAGTGACAATAAAGCAGCAATTTTCTGATTAAATATTTGTGTAATTCAACAGAATACGCATTATTTCTTATTATGCTGTGATAATCCTTGCCTCTGGGACTCATGAGCATTTTACTTTTTACTAGATTTGGGACTCTATGTATTTTTACGATTTTTCCACCCATGTAAATGCCACCTGATTGTGAGGGTAATGGACATGAACATTTCTATTTAAGCCTGCTCCATCGAGGAAATGGTAGTGGCTTCTAAACCTATCTGACCTCGTTGGCGTTTTTTATGGTCTGATATTTTTCTAGTAATCGGATCCTGTTAGCACCTGTGTTTTATTTATGGAATACTAAAAACAGTCGGGTTTTTTTTTTTACATGTGTTGTGCTCCTTTGCTTTCTCACATTTTGAGTTCTATATTCTTGCATTCTAAAATGTATTACACTTTTTTTTTACTTATTTGTTTTTTGTGTGTGCTCATACTGCCTTTTAGCTCTTTCGGGGTACTAGCGCCTGTTAAGTCTAATAAGTGGGCAATAAACCATCAAGTGATGCAGGGAGTACAACAAAAAAAACACTCATGTTAGCATTTAAGTAAAATTAGTAGACATGCTCAATGAAAGTGTGCGTTTTCAATCTTTTCCAAATTCCACCTGCAAGTGGTGGAACAAAATTAAATACCGGTGAACACAGAGAAAGAAATGACCCCTTCCTAATATGTTAGTATCACACCTTGAAGGGAAGTAGTCTGTTCTGGACAGGAGTCTATTGGCATTTGGTTTGTTGGCCAGTGCGGAAGCATCAGTTTTGGAAGATAGTTGCACAGAAGTGGATAGCATAGTGTGGGCGGCAGCATTTTGACCTTGACTTTTAGAGAGATGGCCAGTGAAGTGACAACAAAGAGCATTATTCTGCCCCTTTTGGAGTATCAGCAATGTTTTGGTTAGGAGGCTTCCATTTGATTAGTTGGTGCAGGAAAGAAGAACTACCTGGACCAGTGCGGTGTGCTGTTGAAATAGCAGTATCCAGATTCCTGTGCCAGTGTGCAAGTGGTAGAATGCTGATTTTACCACATTGTTTATGTGTACGATAAATGACGGTTCATCGTCGAAGTTGACCCCCAGTTTGTATAACTGCTGTGGTAGTGAGTGGACAAGGCCACAGCAGAAAACTAGTCAGATTGTAGTGGAGAGAGTATGATAAATGTCTCTTGAAGCCCTTTTGATGTTCTGATTGTTATTGAGGCAGTACATGTCTGGTCTTTGATTCCCAGTCAACAAAGACCCTATTATGGAGCCGGGTTTCATCTTAATGCCTATAACATGCATTATTTTACTGTCAAGGTAATGTGTAATCGGGGGTATGTTGGACCCTCAGCGTATCACTTTGGAGACAGTGGTGGACTCTGATAAGCAATTGAGCAGTTTCAGAGGAGTGCAAGGTGAATGAAAGGACTTGACCCCCTCAAAGGCCACATCTTCTATTGCGCAAACAAACCTTCTATGGTCACCCGGAGAAAACCAAGCTATGTAAGAATTGCTCTCATGCCACTGATCTTAAAATCTTAGTGTACATATTGGAGTCACATACCTGTGTACCAGAACCCACTACACTTAAAGTGGAATCTTTTGTTCTAACCTCTGTGAAATGTTGTCTGGTATGGTGCTTCTCATGTTTAAAATCTTCCCAAACAATTTAGCCTGTTTCTGGGAAGCATAGATGTGCAGGATTGATGGATACACGTAGTGTTTCTAATGGATTTTTTAATTGGCAATATGATGATTAATTGTGGCCTTCAAATATCTCCAGGCGTCCTCATTACCGAACAGCACGGTTTCCAACCAGATTGTGTGGGTGACCATTATAACAAACTAGTTATCAGAACATATGATGTTATAAAGATAAATTGATAAAGGCTAGGACCTCCAGAAAACTCAACCCACTGTTGGGACAGCACGAATATGACGTTCTTTTAATGGATTATATTATTTATTGGCGCCCATATGCTCATGTGGCGCTGAGCTAATTAAGCATGGATATGTACTCCTTATGCGTGTATCATTAGATGATAATAGACCTTCTCAAAACAATATATAAATGATATGCTCACCGTACTGAGAAAATGAAAGTTGCGATATGAAATATTGCTGAGGTTCCTTACACCATAGAGAATGTTCTTTTATTCTTATGAACGAATATAAAAGATTTTGCCTTTTTCATTGGTGCAAACATTTGCATTTCAAACAACTGCTACTAGGTGGAGTTCACAAAATCATAAAAAGGGATTTTAGTGATATTGTTGAAAAGTGCCTATTAAAAATTTGTTTTGTCTATGTATGGAAATTTAAATGAAAATTGTGAGCAAAAAATATTTTATTTATCTGGGAATTTTTCACAACAGGCTAATGACATTCATGAAATGCCAATAAATCTGCTCAGTAAATTCCGCCAGCTTAGCGTTGAGTTGCCCCTCAGTGGTAACCCCTCTCACCTTTCTCATTGAGATCCCTAATCTTCCATAGAACAACCCCAACATGGTATAGCTTAACCGAATTATCCTGGAAGGAATTCCATTCTTCTTAGCAAGTAGCTGTGCTCATGCCTTTATCTGTGCCTCTTAAACCTGTAAAAGTCAGTGGTGGTTTTCTGCAATAGGTGTGATGGTATTTTATCAAGCAGAAAGAGGCCAAATGCATAAAAAATGTGCACGCCCTGTATGGTTTAGAGCTCGATGCCTTGGTTCTATTTGATGCTGTCTTAGAACACCCTGGGATACACGAATATTCCAAATCTGGCATTTAAATCTGGATGATCTGTATGTGTTTGAAATTCTGTCTGCTGAAGATTCCCTTCGGCTGTGCCAAATGCACTGTATGTTCGATGTTAGTGGAAAATCAATAAAATACAGATACAAAAAAAATGTGCACGCCCTATAACATTGTAAAGGGTCATCATGAGGAACATTTGGGAAGTAGAGCACAGGCAATTTGTTGGCTCAACAGGATTGGTCCCCGGGTGCCCTACAGCCAATATTCCCTCTGCCCCTAGGTTCCTGTAGTGGTCCCTAATCTGAGATACTTGGCACCTCTTCATTGTCCTACAATATTGATGTGGGAGATAAACAGACACCTACTTGGAGGGGCAGGGTGGGATAAGGCGTACCTTTCTACACAGGACAGTAAAAACCCCATTCAATTTATTAGCACATACCGTCGTACCAATCCTATTTTTTGCACATATTTCCCAGTGGTAATGTCTAACAGAACATATGGGTGCTACCCTTACAGCAAAACAAGGTGTAATAACCGGATAGGTTTTACATCCATTGGAGCGGCCTTTTCTTAAATGGCTCCTTGTTGAAACACTATCATCAAAATGGTGGTAAATGAGTGCGCGCCTCTTTATTGTGGCAGGTGCGCTTGAGACGAGTTCAGCAGTCAATAGAACAGCCGCGGAAAAATTGCGCCTGTGGCTTTTACATTCCAACAAGTAACTCTGGTTAAAAATGATCTTGCCAAAAAAAGACCTAATTATCTGCAAACCACCCAGAAATGTCAATCAGTGGAAAGAGGGCGCTCCCGTAGAAACATACATTGATTTCATGCCAACCAGGATGCACGCAATAAGGCCCATTTAAAGAATGGCAGAACATAAAATTGAAACTCCACCCCTCTTTAAGTGTAGAGCTGTGAGAGAGCGGTTGTACTTTAATAAGCACGCGGCAGTTTGTGTAAATAGCGTCATCAGCTATGCAGCCATTGTAAAAAGGAACCCCCCTCTTAGAGCATTCGTTAATTCTTAAAAGCTGCATCCAATAAAATGAGACGAAACGCGGGCTAACCATTTCAGGGCCTACATCACATCATCAAACAATCTGAGGCAGAATTCCAAGGCGGGACTCTTTAATGGCGCTTGCTAGCGGTGTGCAACTCGGTTCAGAATACAGGACTTCAAAGCGCCATTTTATTTGGTTTTTTTTGTCCCCAGCCACTCTATTGACAGTGCCATTTTAAAGAACATGGTAGGGTATTAATGCAGTTTCCTGCTGACTGCTCCTACAATGGTACCTTTCTTAAAGAGATGCAGGGTTTTATTTTATCACCCACGTGCAACGGGCTCTTTTAATGAGTTCTTATATAAAGCGGTGTTGGCCTGGGATTTGAACACAACACCTTGTTATAACATATGTGACATGTTGGGGGGGAGGGTTGTAAGGGGGGTAGCTGCAATTATTTTGAGTTTCAGAGCTTTTAAATTGTGAGGTTAGACCCAGAAATGTTCCAACTTGCAATATACATGTACTTGGCACTCAGTTAATGTCTTTAAATATAATGTAGATGAGAGAGCGCAAACTGACCTAAATGTATGAGTGCATCACACTTACCCGTAGTAAGCACAAATCATGAGGAGAAATGCCATGAGTGCTAGTAGTATCTGCAATTATATTCTGAATGTATAGCTAATGTAGAGATTTAAGTAGAAGTGGAACTAATACAGAAATGTGTGACACTATATGATTTTATTAGATGTGATTATTCCTGAATCCATGTCGTGTAGCTGCTAAAATGAAAGATGGCATGTGTTTAAACGCAGAAGGTGGTAGGCCTCAGGGCCAGAGCTAGAAGGGAAGGGGAAGGTGTTTCTTTTCACGACATAGATTGTACTAATGTTTTGGTCATTGCATTAATGGGCCATGATTTATAGATGTGTTTATTGAATAATAGAATAAGAGTATTAACATGATTTAATTAATGAAGAAGTTGAATGCTATAATTATTATGAGAAATGCTGTAGGCCTGAAATGTTTTAACATTGATTTACACGTACTGGTCTGGGCCGAGAAATGTTGCGAAACTTTTGGAAGTCTATGAGAGTTGGGATCTTGGCTGCAGATGTCTGTCTGCAAGAGAAAAGGGGGGATCCAATTATAAATAATATGAATAGAGGTCTGTTCAGAAGACGGCCCAGACATGGAGGAGGGTTCCGGAATGTTTTAAGGGGTATCAGCGGGCCGGAGAAGAGTCTGAGAAGCAAGGTCAACTCCAACGTATGAGGCCCAATACAAAGCAGCATGGAAAAAGCCAGAAGCTACACCACGTGAGGGGCGTCTCACGAGGGGCGTCTCAAATGTTGTTGACTGTTTTGTATTAGGGACAGCACCCCTGGGTGGAGTTAGAGCAGATGCCTGAGGACCCTTTAGAGAGCGGATGGGTAGGCAGAGAGGGGTCATGACTGGAGAACTATAGGTTTTCATCAAGAGACTAAGAGTGAGTGACTTCCCTTGGGGGTCATTCACTGCTGACACCTTTTGTTAGGTTGAGACTTGGTTAAGTAGGGATACCATCTAGAGCAGGGTAGGGACAGCCTAACCTGTGTGTTTTCCTCCAACTTAAATGAAGGAGAGATCTCAATATGCGTCAATGCTGATAGCTTTATTATTCTTAGAACTTGTGCTGGTAATTTCCGTTGCTCGTCTGAGGGCTTTCAGAGAGCACATGTATGTAGTTGGACCTGTGTATCTCGTGAATCTCATTCTGAGATGCCTGTATTTGCAGCTTATCCTAACCTTACAATAAACTTTTGAAAGCTAGAAGTTGTTTGTGATCTTTTGGAGCGGAGTCCTTTATTGGGTGAACTAGCTTGGTAAGAGAGGCACTTTCTTCCCTCAATGACAGGCAACAAAGGTTCAGTTGACCAGATCGAGGTTTAGATCAATAGTGCTAAGGTGTCGATCAAAATCTCGCCCTTCCAGTTGGTAGCTATAGAGGATGGTTGCCTTCTTGAGGACGGTGACCTAGGCCAGGTTAGCTTACCCCAAGGCCCCTAGAGATCGATGATCGGAAGAACCGCCCGCCGAAGAAGATCCGGATGACGTGAGACAGAAAAAGCAGCAGTATCGGTCGAGAGTGAGTATAAAGGGTCATGCGTGTTAGATTGCGGTGTTTTTGTATTGTATCTATGTTGTAATGTCTGGCGGAGTTGAATGTCTGTAGAGTGACTGTGGAACAGGTTGTGAGCGCGCGCAACCGGTGGAAATCTTAAGTTCAAGGAGAGCTTAAGTGGTTCGGGTGTATCGGACACCCAGAGTAATTGTCAACTAGTGTGAAGGGGGTCATGAGGTACCATTGATCACCCGAAAGACCGAGATAGGGGGAACGTAAGAGTGAGTGCGTGAGTAACGAACGCTGGTCGGAGGTTACTGTGTGTGTAAGCAACCTATCAGAGAGACGATAGACATTTCGTCAGTTGTGTTGACAATTACATATAGACTGTGGACGTACAGTCGAGGGAAGTGACCGCTTGGTCGGAAGTAGTCATTTTTCGGTGTATGAATGGGACGCATGCATGACCGGGA
This sequence comes from Lissotriton helveticus, assembly GCF_964261635.1. NCBI lineage: Eukaryota > Metazoa > Chordata > Amphibia > Caudata > Salamandridae > Lissotriton > Lissotriton helveticus. The sequence goes on from NC_136067.1 coordinate 1,705,202,612, forward strand.
GACGAGTTGAGAAAGGAGGGGTGCTGCTGCGAAGCGGAGAAAAGTGACGTCAGGAAGTGTCGCGCTGTGATTGGCCGACCGGAGAAAGACCGCGCTGTGATAGGCCAGCTAGCAAAGACGTCAGAAAGTGTCGAGCTGGGATTGGCCGACTGGAGAAAGACCGCGCTGCGATAGGCCAAGTTAGCAAAGCCGCGCTAGGATTGGTGGATTGTCATCAGGAAGTAAACAGAGTAGCGAGGCTGGATATTGTGCGTATAATTATGAAGTGTTTTAAATGGCTGAGAGCGGCGTTTAAAAAAGAGAAGCGGGGATCGGATGAAGGGGAAGAAGCCCCGCCGGAGGGTACGCCGGCTCGTTACATGGCAGTGAATGTTGGGCTGCATACGATCCTTTGGATAACAGAGTGGAGTAAGATTACGGAAGGAAATGAGGAACTGACGTTCCCGAAGTACGGGACGTTCAGATTAGAGGTGTTACATCGATTAAAATCAGTCATGACCTCAATGAGACCCTTGCCTAGACCGACCCAGTTTGAAGCCCTTGATGCATGGATTAGGGCAGCGCATGTAAAGAATATGAACAGACGACAAGAAAGGGTGAAACGATCGGTAAGGGCAGTGCAGGATGCCAGATGGGATGCGGATGCTAAAAGATGGAGAGTGCATAACATGGAAGTCAATAAACTGTACCCAGTGTTAGAGGTGCCCGGAAATAAAAGCCCCCTAGAAGAAGATGATGAGAGCGAAACAGAGGACAGCCTGATAAACAGATTATTGACAGACAGGCCACCCCCGTATAATAGAGCAGGGGGAGAGGTCGAGCATAGTGAAAGAGAAAAAGGGGGCAATGCAGGAGAGCATGGACCGCTTCCCAGTACAGAGTGGGATCCTGAGGCAAAGAAAGAGCTGTCCCAGCCTAGTCAGGTGCAACAGGTAGTCGGGAGGTTTGTGGTACAAAGAGCGCCGGAAACGGAGTGCGCCACATCCTACGCATTACCAGATGCACTACAGGTACCTGTTACCATAGGTCCTATAATATCGATATATGACCCAGAGAGAGCAAGAGGGGAAGAACGGGTACGGAAGGACGGAGAAAGAGCAGAGACGGCAAGGAGGAAAGATACGATCAATTTCCCAAGTCAGATGCCGATACCAAGAGAGTGGAGCACCCCGGTGCACACAGCAGGGGATCCAGGAGGGGATCCTGGGGGCCCTAGATGGCCAGTGGATATGAGGGGATCTGGACGAAAATCCTTTCAAGAGCTAAATGAGTACATGAAGAAGTGGGATGAGGCAGTGGAGGCTCACAAGAGCATCATAGCTGCGGAAGCTGAAAGGGAAAGTCAGGACAGCAGAGCTCGGACTCACTGCGGGGCTGGGGAGAGCAGCCCGGAGTGGGACTGGAGAGAGAGAGATAGTAGGGGAGTCACCCATTGGGCCCGGAGTGGAGATAGAACGGACCTGGAAAACGGGGGCCCCGGGAGTGGAGGGGTGGCGCGCCCAATACTCAGTGAAGGGGAGAGGAGAACGCAAGAGTACAGAAACAGCTTTAAGTGTACCCACTGTGTGCCCGGCACCAGAGAACTGAATGGGAGTTGTGAGAGGTCGCACCATAGTCCCTGTGATGACGGACACGAGCGCAGCCCAGGGAATATGGGGAACCAGGAAGGATCGTATCGGATACTGAGCGATACTAGGCAAAGGGAGAGTAACGAGCAGAGGGAAAATAACAGAGAGGCGTACGGTGAAAGGAGAGAAGAAGGAGAGAGTGGGCAGAGCAAGAGTGGGGGTAACAGGCCCGTGTTCCATCACCTTCCAAGATCGGATGGCCGAGCATGGGACCTGGAGAGATGGGAGCAAGGGAGAGCACTCATTAACTCTCCCGAGCCCAAACGTAGAGCTCGGAGTTGGGATGGTAGGGAGACCAGTGAGCCCCCTTCGAAAGACATATTGCGAGCTGAGATAAAAGCCAAGAGACTCGATGTCGCCAGCTTAAGGTCAGACCTGGATGACATGGTAGATGGTACCCTGCCTTTAGAGAGAATGGAAATGTATGAGCAGGATGAAATACTGTATATGGCAAAGGACATCACTCGAAAGGCGAGAGCAATTCATGAGAAGTTAGTCGAACTAGCAGGCAAATATATGGTGGACCTGTCAAGAACAAAAGCATTACAGGGTAACCACAGGCTACATTACACAGATCGAGACCTAGATGAGAGGAGAACGATCGGGCTGAAAACGCACATAAGGGAACTGATCACTGGAATAAGGACATGGAGGGCACTAGATAAGTGGGAAGAGAGGTGGTCCAAGAAAGGGACCGTCAGGAGAAGCACGCTTGGTACGACACCAGGAAGGCTGCAGGGAATAGGAGCATACCCTTTGCGTGAAGTCGCAAATGGGAATTATGTGCATGTCCCTTGGAGTAGGGGAGATTTAGCTGCTTTTACCACCTCCTTCCCCAAATTGCGGGAAAACCCAGTGGAGTGGTACAAGCAAGTTGAGAGATTTGTAAAAATCTCAAAGGTCCTATGGATAGATCTGAACACGCTGTTTGACATTGTAGTACCAGGAGATCTGTGGACAGCATGCAAGGTTAGCGCTGAGTGGCCCACAACGGAGCCGGAGAGAGATGCTAAGACTAATGGGCCGTCCGAGATTGTGATGGCAAAATTCGAGAGAGTGATGACTTGGCTGAAAGAGAAAGTGCCAATGCAAGACATAGATTGGGTCAGAATAGACCGAACCAGACAGGAACCCAAAGAGACAGTCCACGAATATTACGAGAGATTGCTGAAGGCGTTTAAACAGTATAGCGGTCTGGATGTAATGGATCCAAAAGACATAGGGCAATTTGTGTCCAAGTTCGTCCTGGGACTGAGACCGGATATTAGTTTAATGATTCAGCAACACTTGATTTGTTGGCAAAATAAACCCCTAGACGAAATACTGAGATATGCCAGGTACTGCTGTGATGAGATAGACTCCAAGGCTAAGAAACTAAAAGAAAAATTGATGGTGGTACAGATGCAGGCAGCAGGGAAGGGGGGACAGCAGCAACAGCAGCAAGGAACAGGTACAGGAGGAAAGAAGCAGTACAGTCAGAACAAGGGCAATGAGGAGAGTTCCACCTTTAGACCCAGAATAGACATAGCTGCCTTGAAGAAAACGACTAGGTGCCACCAGTGTAACGAGGTGGGACATTGGAAACGCGAGTGTCCCTACAATGTAGAGATAGGAGAACAAGAGATAGAGGAGGAAGAGGTCCAGAGCGCGCCTACAAGAGGGGTGACGCCATACCAGGGAAAGGTGCTCAAAGGGGGGGGGGCTCCTCCCCGAGCCCAGTTCCCGCAACCTCCCCGAGTAGGGACTATGGGTAAGACTTATAGACAGATGCCCCTGTTTGTAGGAGGAGAAGAGTGCTATTATGTGGACCCATTAACCGGACAGAGAGTGGAAAGGGAAGACTGCACCCTCGGGGCAGCCTTGGAGGTGGACCAGAGGGGACCCTATGTCGAAGCAGAAGTAGCAGGGTGCCCCACGACATTTCTGGTGGACACAGGAGCCACTAGATCCACGATCAGATCAGCTGCAGTTCCAGACCTGCCCATGTCTGGAGAGACCATACAAGTGGTGGGGGTTGCAAACAGGAGAATAACCAGCCAATTGACAGAACCGGTACAGGTGAAAATAGGGAAGTACAGCGATGAGCACCAGTTTGTGGTTTGCGATTCAAGTCCTGTGTGTCTGCTAGGCAGAGACCTGTTGTGTAAATTGAATTGTACAATATACTGTACACCTCAGGGAGTGGAGGTATTGACCAATGATGATGACGCAGACTTCAAAGTTGCAAACTCAAGAATATGCGTGGAGCTGTACCCTACGTTGACAGTAGATGAGCTCCCCTGGGACTTGAGAGAGACAGTGGCACCAGAAGTATGGGATTTCACTGGGGAAGAGATTGGATTGGTCAAAGGGGTGGACCCAGTGAAAATTGTAGTGAAACCGCATGCTGAGTTCCCAAGAACACCCCAATATAAATTGACTCCAGAAACGATTGCAGGCATAAAACCCGTGATCGAGTCCATGATTAAACAGGGAATACTGAAAGAAATCGTGGGTAGTCCATGCAACTCCCCGATTATGGGTCTGCAGAAACCAAATGGGAAATTCCGGATAGTGCAGGACCTCCGAAAGATTAATAACATAGTCGTTTCGTGTTGTCCAGTGGTACCGAATCCATCAGTGATACTGTTTCAGATTCCATTCCAAGCTGAGTGGTTCACTGTGATTGATCTTTGTCAGGCTTTCTTTTCGATCCCTCTGGACGAAGAAAGCCATTTTCTTTTCGCATTTAAGCTGGAAGGTCGCGTCCTAACATGGTGTCGTATTCCTCAGGGGTATACAGAAAGCCCATCGATCTTCAACCAGCTTTTGAAGAAAAATCTTGAAAGTCTAGTGCTGCCCCAGAAGTCAGTTCTGGTCCAGTACATAGACGACCTCCTCGTGGCGTCAGAAACAGAAGAAGCTTGCAGGGAGGACTCCATTGCTTTGTTAAATCACCTAGCTGCCAATGGGCACAAGGTGTCCCCGGGAAAGTTGCAGTACTGCCTGACAGAAGTGCAGTACTTGGGACACCGAATAGAGAAAGGCAAACGAAAGGTGTCACCAGACAGGATAGAGGCGATCATGAAAATGAATGCGCCTAGGACACAGAGAGAGGTCAGGATGTTCCTAGGGATGGTGGGTTATTGCCGACAGTGGATCGCGAACTTTTCACTGAAAGCAAAGCCCTTGCAAAAACTGACGCATAAGGAGGTGAGCGATCCGGTACCATGGGACAAAGACTGTTTGATGGCATTCTTACAGCTGCGAGAGGACCTGTGTCGTGCTCCGGCATTGGGAATGCCTGATTACAATAAACCATTTTTTCTTTACTGTTGTGAGAGAGAAGGTTGCGCGTTGTCTGTGTTAGTCCAAATCCATGGGAATGCCCGTAGACCAGTTGCTTATTTCTCGGCTACTTTAGACCCAGTAGCCGCTGCGTTGCCCGGATGTCTCAAATCCGTTGCTGCAACGGGTGTCAGCATTGAGAGATGTGAAAATATCGTCATGGGGCACCCGTTAGAGGTGTGCGTGCCCCATTCTGTTGAACTGTTGATGACCAGGACCAAAACACAGCATCTGACCAACAGCAGGCTCACGCGCTATGAGCAAGTTATTCTTGCTGCAGAGAATGTGACCCTCAGGAGATGCTCTGTTTTGAACCCTGCCACCTTGATGCCACTCCCAAATGATATCGAGGATGATGATGAATGTACAGACCATGACTGCCTCGATGTGACTGAACTATGCACCAAACCCAGACCCGACATCGTAGATGAGCCACTGACCGACCCAGACGAAATTTTCTTTGTCGATGGCTCATGTGTAAGAGACGAAGTTGGGCAGTTGAGAGCAGCTTACGCTGTTTGTACAATTACTGGAGTTGTAGAAGCTGGGTGCCTGGAAGGAGTACACTCCGCTCAGGTAGCCGAGATTATTGCCTTGACACGTGCTTGCTTGGCAAGCAATCAAATTCGAGTCACCATATACACCGACAGCCAATATGGTTATGGGGTGGTTCATGATTACGGGCAGTTATGGTCTCAAAGAGGGTTCATGACCTCTTCAGGCTCTCCCATTCGCAATGGAGAGTTTGTGCGCCTGTTGTTAGAGGCGTTGCAATGTCCAGCAGGTATCGCAGTTGTAAAGTGCACCGCACATACCAGAAATGTGGACTTCGTCTCGCAAGGCAATAGATATGCCGACGAAGTCGCGCGGTATTGCGCGGAACAAGGGTACTCTTTCACAGAGGTGGAAGTGGGTGGAATAAATGTAAGGACTGAATTAGCCATGATATTGGAAACTGTTGATACTTGGGACGAACTGACAACCATGCAAGAAAATGCTCCTGATTTTGAAAAAGAAACATGGGAAAAGGCAGGATGTGTAGTGGGTGAGTCCCATTTTTGGGTCTCAGCAGATGGCAGAGCAGTGTTGCCCAATGAGATGGTGAGCCCAATGGCCAGACACATACACGGTCCCGTACACCTAGGGAGAGACGCTATGCTGAGAGTGTTTAGACAGACCTGGTACAATCCTAAGTTTAGAATAGCAGCAGAAGCAGTGTGCCAGCGTTGTGTGACCTGTCAGCAGCTGAACGTAGGGAAAAGAACACCAGTTGCACTGAGCCACATAGGAAGGTCTGGAGGTCCATTCAATCGAATGCAGATAGATTTCATTGAAATGCCGAGGTGCAACCGCCTCCGCTATGTCCTGGTGGTTGTTTGTGTATTCTCCAGATGGGTTGAGGCATACCCTACACGTAGGTGCGACACCCTCACAGTGGCCAAGTTACTGCTTAGGGAACTCATTCCGCGCTTCGGGGTGCCGGCCTCTTTGGAATCAGATAGGGGAACGCATTTCAACAGCGAGCTTGTGAAGATGATTTGTGCGGCTCTGAACATAGATCAGAAATTGCATTGCAGTTACCGACCAGAAGCCTCAGGAATTGTGGAGCAGATCAATGGCACGATCAAAGCCAGAATTGCAAAAGTGTGTTCCTCAACGACCCTGAGTTGGCCTGACGCCCTGCCATTGGTCCTCATGAGCCTTCGTAGTACCCCAGACAGAAGAACGGGGTTGTCACCACATGAGGTGTTAATGGGAAGAGCAATGAGGCTGCCATCTGTCCCAACTACTGCACTGTTAAATATCACAGATGATATGATCCTGGACTATTGTAAGGGGCTGTCTGACGCCATTCATTCTGTGTCCCTTCAGGTGCAGGCTGCCGAGGTTCCATCGTGCCAGGGCCCGTGCCATGACCTGTACCCTGGGGACTGGGTCCTGGTGAAAAAACATGTGAGAAGAAGCTGCCTGGATGTTCGTTGGCGTGGGCCCTTCCAGATCATCCTGATCGCGAACACGGCTGTGAAGGTGGGAGGCCTGCCCAATTGGATCCACGCGTCACATACGCGAAGGGTTCCAGCACCTCTGGAAGAAACAGCTCCTCTCTCGGATAGACGTCCAGCAGAGGACCGAGAAGCCATAGAGGGGGCTAGCCAAGCTGTAGAGGTGCCAGCGGAAGCAGGGAACGAGTCTGACCAAGCTGAGGACGGTCAGTACAACAGCGAAACAGACGACGCTACAGAAGGAGAAAGTAGCTGGGAGTACGAGTCAGACACTGACAGGTCTGACAGAGAGCGAGAACAGACAAGAAGGAGAAGGAGTAGAAGGGCACGTGGAGAAGCTAATTGGCCGCAAAGAAGGAGCTCTAGCCTGAGGTCAACTCCAGAGATAACCCTTCCTCCGATATCAGAAGACTCAGACCCGGAAGAAGGTGCTCAGGGCGCTGAAGCACCGGACCGAAGAAGGTCAAGAAGAGTGCGTGTGCCTAGCAGAAGATACTCCACCCCTGAGTGGACATATCTGGCGACAAATGTCTTTGAAACAGGAGACAGGGAGGATTCGAGCGGTGGTGGTGTCCAGTTCTGAGCCCATCGTCACCGTGGAAATACGACTGTTGGTACCCGGAGTCGAACAAGAAGGGTCACTAACATTCATGCTCCCCAGACCTCCCCGCCTCAGCAAGTTAAAACACATGTTCCTCTCAGAATTGCAATTCCCCGACTTTGGTACAACGATAACAGCCCATGAAGAGCACAATCTTCGTTTGGAAATACTGAACTTTGCTATCGAAGCTGCAGGCACAAACCTGATAGTAGATGCTTAAAGGACTTTGTAAATAAAGCGAGGAGAAAAAAGAAGATTACCTAGCGCCCAGGAAGCAGAGAATATTAGGGACCTTCCCTTGAGTTGATGGAGAAGGGCTAGGGTTGTCTTTATTGAACTATTAAAGGACCTTTGCGAAGAAGGTTGTCAGCTTCCAGTTGTGTGGATTCTAAAGACAAAAAGAGTAAAAAGAGACTGTAAAGGAACGAGAAGAAAAGAACTTTGTGCCAGGATAAGAGAGAGCCATATTGTCTGACGAAATGGAAGCCGGCACCCAGAACCGCAGAGCTAAATGTATAATAGGTACACTAATAGTAGGAGTGATAATATTAATAGCTTTAGTGGTAACAATTTCTTATGTAAAGGGACATGAGGAAGAGGCGAAGGTAACTGATGTGAAATCTGTGGAAACGCTTACACCCACTGTTGCTGGTGAGAAAAGGGAAAACACTCAAGAGAAAGCGTTATTAGCTGCAGAAGCCCGCAGGTTACACGTAGATGAGTCCCAAGGAGACTTTAGGTCAAATGCTTATGCTAAACTCTTATATGAATACGTGGATGCCATGGAGGTTAAGGACTGTTACGTCTGCATGCAGTTGCCGGCGTCTGTAGATGAAGGCATTAGATATCATCACCTCCCGCTGACATATGGCATTACATGTAGCTTATTGCTTAGTATATTTTATGGGAGAGATAGTTTTGAATACTATTTCTCCAATTATGATTCAGTGTTGCCAGAAGTCCCAAATTATAAGCAGATGAACAAATGGGACTACTGGAAAAGTGAAGACAGATTGGCCAAGTTCTTCATTCCTTGGATTACCTTAGATACTTCACATGCCCGTAGAAATAACCTGACATGCAAAGTGTCAGAAGTCGAGAAGAAGTTCATAGGGCAGGTGGATGATCGTTACAGGAGACAAAAGATTTTGAAAAAATCAGGACAATGGAAAACAGATTGGACCGAGGAAGAGAAGGCACACAAGAGAAAGGGTAGTAGTGGTCCAATAGCTTTAGATAAAACGCAGAGAGGAAAGCTATGTCTTCACCGAGCCAAAACGTATTACGAAAATGTATACGTGGGAGAAGTCAGCTGTGAACATGCTTTCAATATAGAGTACTATACTAAAGATTTCCTGAAGGGAATGCAAGTGATTCCAAATGTGTATTTTGTATGTGGAAGAAATGCCTACGTGAGACTACCTGACAACTGGTATGGATCATGTTACCTAGCAATTGTCTTCCCCAAAATATATCATGCACAAGACTTAGAGATCATCGAGGGCAAGACATCATCGAGGGGAAGGAGAGATATAGGAGATGCAGAAATGGTTGGAGATGTCTTTGGAGCTGTGTTCCCTCTTTTGGGACTAATCCTTAATGATGTTAAAATTAGACGACTGGCAACAGTCGTCGACAGGTTGTCTGCCAGCACTGCTCAGTCCTTAATGCTGGTAGAGGGAGAGATGCAATCGATAAGGGCTATGGTTCTTCAGAACCGTCTTGCGTTAGACGTCCTACTAGCAAAAGAGGGCGGAGTCTGTAAGGCTTTGAAGGTCCAGGAATGTTGTACTTACATTCCAGACAATTCAAAGCCCCTTGAGAAAGTTATTAGGAACATAACTGATATTCACAAGGAGATCGAAGACTTGAGTAGAGAAAATGTTTGGGAAAAGGTGGGCCACGGAATGAGTGAAGTTGGAGGGTGGATCTCCACCTTAGGCAAAAGCTTTGTGTGGTATATACTAAAACCTATCATCATAATATTGATCTGTGGGATCATATTGTGGGGATTGGTGAGGGTATTCAAATGGTACAGAGCAAAAAGGTCAGAAAGGGCCCAAAGAGAGCAGCTGCAGAGATTGGCTGCCATACAAGATAATCAGTACAGGAGTCTGAGGGCTCTGGAAACGCAGAGACAAGTTATGCTAGCAATAACTGCAGTTTAAATGTTAGTGATGACCCCGAGAGGTCATCAAAGGGGGGAACTGAGAGAGCGCAAACTGACCTAAATGTATGAGTGCATCACACTTACCCGTAGTAAGCACAAATCATGAGGAGAAATGCCATGAGTGCTAGTAGTATCTGCAATTATATTCTGAATGTATAGCTAATGTAGAGATTTAAGTAGAAGTGGAACTAATACAGAAATGTGTGACACTATATGATTTTATTAGATGTGATTATTCCTGAATCCATGTCGTGTAGCTGCTAAAATGAAAGATGGCATGTGTTTAAACGCAGAAGGTGGTAGGCCTCAGGGCCAGAGCTAGAAGGGAAGGGGAAGGTGTTTCTTTTCACGACATAGATTGTACTAATGTTTTGGTCATTGCATTAATGGGCCATGATTTATAGATGTGTTTATTGAATAATAGAATAAGAGTATTAACATGATTTAATTAATGAAGAAGTTGAATGCTATAATTATTATGAGAAATGCTGTAGGCCTGAAATGTTTTAACATTGATTTACACGTACTGGTCTGGGCCGAGAAATGTTGCGAAACTTTTGGAAGTCTATGAGAGTTGGGATCTTGGCTGCAGATGTCTGTCTGCAAGAGAAAAGGGGGGATCCAATTATAAATAATATGAATAGAGGTCTGTTCAGAAGACGGCCCAGACATGGAGGAGGGTTCCGGAATGTTTTAAGGGGTATCAGCGGGCCGGAGAAGAGTCTGAGAAGCAAGGTCAACTCCAACGTATGAGGCCCAATACAAAGCAGCATGGAAAAAGCCAGAAGCTACACCACGTGAGGGGCGTCTCACGAGGGGCGTCTCAAATGTTGTTGACTGTTTTGTATTAGGGACAGCACCCCTGGGTGGAGTTAGAGCAGATGCCTGAGGACCCTTTAGAGAGCGGATGGGTAGGCAGAGAGGGGTCATGACTGGAGAACTATAGGTTTTCATCAAGAGACTAAGAGTGAGTGACTTCCCTTGGGGGTCATTCACTGCTGACACCTTTTGTTAGGTTGAGACTTGGTTAAGTAGGGATACCATCTAGAGCAGGGTAGGGACAGCCTAACCTGTGTGTTTTCCTCCAACTTAAATGAAGGAGAGATCTCAATATGCGTCAATGCTGATAGCTTTATTATTCTTAGAACTTGTGCTGGTAATTTCCGTTGCTCGTCTGAGGGCTTTCAGAGAGCACATGTATGTAGTTGGACCTGTGTATCTCGTGAATCTCATTCTGAGATGCCTGTATTTGCAGCTTATCCTAACCTTACAATAAACTTTTGAAAGCTAGAAGTTGTTTGTGATCTTTTGGAGCGGAGTCCTTTATTGGGTGAACTAGCTTGGTAAGAGAGGCACTTTCTTCCCTCAATGACAGGCAACAAAGGTTCAGTTGACCAGATCGAGGTTTAGATCAATAGTGCTAAGGTGTCGATCAAAATCTCGCCCTTCCATAGAAGTACCGCCATGCATCAGAAGCTACACCCAGCCCTTTGCACAAAATGACTCGCCGAATAATGTAATGTGCTGTTATGTTACCTCGTGTGGTGCACATTCTGACAGTGTTGGGATTCCCCCGGGGGCCTTTACAAATGGTCCTGGAGGCAATGATTTGTTAGGGGCGTTTAGTTCTGCTCCTTCTCTCATTTGGTAGTCATGTCTAATTAAAGTCAAGTATGTGACCTGGATGTCTGAGGTGTGGGTGAAGGCTTTGCCACTTGTTTTCCCTCTTACCGCAGGCAGTGCATCTGTTCCCTGGTGGATGGAGCTGTCTGTGTGTGTGAGATGTAATTGGCGAGTGTTGCAAGAGCCAACTAAAGGTTATATCTGGGCTGTGTTGTATGTATGCTAGAAGTTCTGTCAACTGCGTTCAGTCGCTGGTTTGTAGATGGTGTGTCATTGTTGAAAATGCAGTTTGGAGCATGGAAATAGCTGTCTGTATGCAGTGCTTAATTTGTAGATGATTAAGTGCTGGTCCCCAAGGCTCTGCTGAAAAGGCCATGGCCGGCACTATTAAAGATCAGAATGCCAAATAGCAAGGCTGTGTTGTCTGGAATCCAAATCAGGCCTCTTACCCACTAATTTCATTGTAAAAGCATGAATGTTAAAGGCATATGCGTGGTACAGGTTTTCCCTGACCCCTGCCCTCAGACCTAAAACTGGTACCTGGTGCACCTCCCACCCCTGCTCCCAGCCCTTTTTACAAATACCCGACCCCTGTCCTGAGCCCTAAAATCGCCCCAACCCTTCTATATAATACCCAGCCCCTGCCCTAAGCCCTAAAACAGTACCCCTCCGCTACCCCCCGCCCTCCTCCCCAGCTCAGGCTGATTTAAAAAATACCCGCCCCCTGCACTGACCCATAAAATAGGGCCCCCTGCACGACCCTCCCTTAACCCTTTTTAAAAATACTCTAAAGCCGTACTCCCGCCCAAGACCCAATCCCCCTTATCTCACTCACAACGATGATGAGGCATCTCTTCAAGCGTGGAGCTGGTCGTAAAGAGGAGCGGAAGGGTTTCTCAGTTTCCTCTAACGACGACCATAGCCTTGACCACGTCGGCAGCTTTCCATGCATATGTCGTTACCACTTGGCAGCACCTTTTTCAAGCATATGCCCTTACTTACCACCAGTACCACACATACGCCCTTAAGGTATTTATCGTCAAGGCATATGCGTTGTACAAAAATGTGTGGTAAAGGCTATGCGTGGTAAAGGTGCATGCGTCGTAAAGGCATGCTTGGTAACAGCCTTATTGTAATGGCTGTTTCCCTCTACCTTGTGACGGTTTATCCGTCTTCCTTGTTCTCCTTCATTCCCTTTTGTGCATTTTCCCTTTTTTTGCCCTCTGGAAAAGTCTGAAGAAGAAAAATAAGTGTTGGTCCCCATAAATGTGGGCTGGTGGGTCCCACCGGCTCAAATTAAGTTCTGTCTCTGTGCGCATCTGTGCTGTTTTGGGTGTATAAAAGGTGTTCTGTTTAAAGTTCTTAGTGTTTTTGTAGCTGTTTGATGGACAACTAAAGTGAAGGCAGATCTGTGCTGTGTTGAGTAGAGGAAGTCTACTTTGGCAGTTAATCAGTCCTCCTGGAACAATATGTAGACAAGACCGCTATTGTGAATTTGCATATTTAGGGTACATGTGTGGAAAGCGGCTATCAGAAGCTTGGGATGGAAGGGAAAACTTACACAGGCCATACCACTCTGGCATAGTGAGCGACTGGGCAGACTGATTCACTCGAGGGGCGTTGATCGTTGGGACCTCATAGGTATATCCAAGGTGGGGGGTTTGTGGAAGTCTGGTGAGGTGGTCCCTTTTTCCCAGCTGCAGCAAGAATACAAGTTGGCTCAGTCTGAATACTTCCGATATCTCCAAATTAGACACGCCTTGCTCACGGTTCTTCCGAAGGGTAGTGCACTCCCCTAATCCTCCCCGCTCGAGGACAGAATATTGGATGGCGACCTACCAGAGAAGGCCATATCACTCGTCTATAAAAAGCTGATCAACAACATGGCTAATCCCCTGACCCGGGTATGGGCTAGATGGGACCATGATGTGGCGGGATTGGATGATGATGAGAAATGGCTGTCGGTGGTGGCCTCCCCTGATGAGGTGGCCATCTCCTCCAGGCTCCACCTGGTACAGTTAAAGCTTCTCCATAAATCCTACCTGTGTGGGCCCCTGATGGTTAGCATGGGCTATAGTTCAGATGGAGGTTGTATGCGACAATACGGGCAGGAGGCAAGTTGTATTCACACACTCTGGGAGTGTGCATTGATCCAGGGATACTGGGAGGCGGTAGTACGCCTGATGGAGGAGTCGTTCAGGCAGCAGATTAATTGCAACATCGAAATGGCCCTCCTGAAAATATGTGGCCCTACTGACTTAAACTCCGGGGAGCGAACTTGGGTTATATTGGGGCTGATGGTAGCAAAAATAAACAATGCCAGGAGTGTGGAGGGCTCGGAACCCACCGAATACAACAGAATGGGGCAAAGATATGGACTGGTGTATGGTCACCGAAAAGCTAATACATGAAGCCAGGGGGTGCCCAAACAAATGGACACGAATATGGGGGCAAAGGAATGTCCACAGGGGGATATTTGTGAACCTCCAAGACCGAGGGAGGATATTAACAGTGGGACCGAACTATGTACAATTGTAAGTTGTCACTTCTATGTAGATACCATTAAGATTCAATGTACTAATTGCAAAGTAACACATATTGCCAATCTGCATGTATTTTGTTTGCACGTGTCATGCCTTTTTTCTATAAAAAAGTTATTTTAAAAAATGCATATTGAGATTATACAGCGTGCTACCACCTGAAGGTTTTTTAGTGCTTCTGAGAAATTGAACAAAGAATAGGAATTATATGAATAATCAGATTTTGAGCACTTTGCTAAAATGGAGGCAATTAGAAAAGGAGGAAGGTTGTTCCACAACTGTGGAGCCTGAACCAAAAATGCATGACCCTCCAGGACGGTATTTCTGGAAGCAAGGAGTGGCCAGACAAGCGGTGACCCTCCAGGACGGTATCTCTGGAAGCAAGGAGTGGCCAGACAAGCGGTGGCAACTGAAGGAAGCCTTCTTGCAGGGACGGATTTGAGTATTCTCCTGCCAATTAATTTTGGAGTTTAGCTATAAAGGGTACCTTGAACTATGGAGAGTACTTCAAATGATACCCTGGTGGCTAATGCGGAACACTTAAAAGAGGCTTCACATGGCTAAAATTGGGTGCACCAACAAGGAAACTAGCTGCTTGGGTTTGAATATATAGTAAGGGAGTAAGAAAAGGGCTCATAAAGCTTTTGTAAAGGTTATTAAAGTAACCCAGCCTGGAATCTGTGTCAGCTGAGATGCACACGTGCCTGTTCCCAAAAGAGAGAATAGGAGGAACTCTTCGCTGAAAGATACTGGATGAAATAACTGAAGACCCTTAGGGGGCTACCGGGAGTGACAAACACATTTTAACTTCCAAGTCCTTTGTGGGGGTAGTGGGACAAGGACAAGTACCAAAATGAGTTGACCAAAAGGGAAATTGCCAAGGATTGGATTTGGCAATAATGAGAAGGATTTCTTTTTTGTCGTTTCAGCCAGTGTTGTCCCAGTCAGTTACACATGGCATAGTGACAGCTATGAAGCGCTAGGTCATCACAGGAGGGGTTAGTGTGTCTGTTAAGGATTTGAGTGTCATCCTTGTAAGTGTAAAACCTCAGTCCAAAAGAGCATATGCTGGCAGATGAGATAAGGCTCCGCCACCAGCATCCAGTGATGATCCATGGCTGCAGTTGCCCTGTAAATAGGACCAGGTCTCTGTGGTGCTTGAATCTTGGGATTGACCACTGGCACTGGGCTCAGTGAGTGCATGAACTGGTTCTTCACTCTTAAGTGGCTCACATAGGGCGAAGATGTCTAGGCAGAGGGGTGGCCACAGACAGCTGTGGAAAACTAGTAGGGTCATCACGGGGCAAAATGGGCAACAGACAGCAGAGAACCGAGAGGACAGAGTAAAGGGAAGGCTGTAGGACAATCAAGAGCACATGGCAGAAGCAAGATTGCAAGGGTCTAAAGGGGAAGGGCAGAGGCAGGTTACATATGCAGATATTTTTTGGAAATTTTCAACATATTTTACCAGTGTTTTATTGATGAATATGTTGGAATAGTTGTTTTTTATTAATTTTTAAAAACTATTATTGTTTTTTTATGTCGCATTTTTGATGGCTGCTTTTTATGTCTTGATAATGAGTTCTATTTTGGATCTGTCAATAAACTTTTGAGGTTGCATAGGAGGACCATGTAGAAGCACCAGAAAAGGTTGCAGAGGAATCTGCAGAAACACAGTGAGCATTGTGCCACGGCTCAGGAACAAGGGAAAATGGGTCAGTCATTTCATATGCATTTGAACACCAATCAGGTTTTAAAAAGTGAGTCCCTGCTCCAGGTGAGATAGCGTACAACAATAATTAATATACATCCTCTCTTTACTTTCTATAAATGTGCCATTCACTATGCTGCATAGCCAGTACTAATTTTCATAAAATTTGTGGCTGCAGTACAGTGGAGAAACAGAGAATAATAACGTACTCTACAACGCTGTCTCAATACACCAATCAGGGAAGGCACTGTTGGATTTAAGCCCAGTATCTGTAACCTACTTGGATGTTGTCTCGCCATAGTAAGCACCTCCTGTGGTACAAGAAGTTAAGAAAATTCTTCCAGGCCCATTTCTTACTGTGGTTCAGTTAACATCACTGTTCTGTTTAAAGCTTACAACTGTGGACAGTGTGTTGTGCCCTCTTAGGTTTTAATTCCTGTGGCGGCTGCTATTTAACAGTGGTGAGGAGGCAGGGGAGGGAATGAAAAAATAAATTCAACAATCACTTACCTGTGTGCTGCCGCCGCCTCTCGGTCCTCTTCGCCCGCTTCCACGGCAGGAAGCTGGAACAGGAAGCATCCAGGCTTGCGTTGTGATTGGTCTGAGCACCGACAGGGACAGGGAGCCTGGGCATGTTCTCCACCCAGTCTGTAATGCAAAACAGAACATGCAAAGTGTGCAGAAAAGTGAGGACCACTCCTCCACCAACTCCTCTGTGAGAGCCAAGCCCTGCCCCGCCCGCCGTTTCCCTGCTGAGCAACAACGGAAAATAAAATGATAATAGCAAGGATTTATTATCATTTTATTTTTTCCTGTTTGACCTGCTCAGCGGGGCGATGCTCCTATGCCTTAGCGGAAGAGCCACCCCGGGACGCGAGCGGGACGCCCGGACGAAGCCCGGACAAAGGGTGGACAGTCCAAGACTGGCCACGACTGGACTGGACCAGGACTTTTACATCATCAGTACCGTGATTCATCTGCCTGTTCCCTACTGTCATCGACTGTCTATAGACGTAAGGGTAACATTTGTCCGTAGCACTTACAATCGTGTTGAAATATGTCGAAACAGAAAACACCCAACACTCCTGCCAATACCATGGACAATTATTTAGTACATAGGGTGGCAAAAATAAATAGTGAACGGAGGTCCTCCTTGGGGCTTAGTGACTCTTCTCCATGTTCTCAAAGAGAAGCTTTAGATCTAATTGATCTGGATCTTGAAGCAATGAATATAATAGATACTCAAATTGCTGAAATAATGATTGCTCAGTATTAAATACTTCCACAAATGTATTACATCCAGATATAAATGTCGACCTACTAACGGGGGAGGAGCTACATATGTCCTGCAATGACCTAGAGATAGTTGAAGAGAGCATCTCTCCGCCAACGCCAGTCCCAGCCCCAAGAGTGGCTAAAAGGCCCACTAAGGTCCCCCCCAAAAGAATAGGGCTACGGTCCAGTAGTAAAAAACCTGCAACCCCCCCCAAAATTAAACACAAAAGAGTTACTGATGAAATAAGGGAGGAAGGGAGCAACACAATAGATTTGGAAGAGTTGCTATCAAACAAGTTTATGGCCATGTTAGAAACTAAGTTATCACATGTAATTAAGCCGCTCATATCCAAAATAGACCATTTGTCCGATAAAGTTCACAAACTGGAGACCCTCTTAAAAATTACAAATGATAACATGGGTGAAATTCCAAACTTAATTATGAATAAGATAGATGAAAAACAGGTGAATATGACTGATAATCTAAAAGTAACACCCGACCCAACGCAAACAGGTGTAACCAGTCTTAGAAACGATCTTAGTAACCCCACAGTTGTAGTACCTCTGACAGCCCAAGGGAATGTTTTATCACCTAATCCCCTTCTAGAATTAAACCCTATAGAATTGATAGTGGAAGCCTCTCCCCTGGTTTTAGTCCTTGCTAATGTCCCACCACTGGAAAAAGATCAGATTGAGACTCCGGATTCCCTTCTAAATAAATCTTTGCAGTGGTTAGGTAATAACATGCAAATATCTCCATGGGGCAAAGAAAAGCTGTCCGAAGATCTCCTAACAGCAAGAAGAGTAAAGTGGATAGGGACTAAACCAAAGAAATTTGCTGGGGATTGTGTGGTATTAAACCTCAAGGGCCCAGACGTATTACCAGACATTCTGCTTAACATTTTTCCACCACAACGTAGAATGGCAGAAATAATCCCACTAACGTTGGATTTCTTTTATAGCAGAAGAGGTCTAGTGGCAAAGCCAAGTATTCTAAGGACTAAGTGGTCAGTAGTTGGAACTAGAAGGGCTAGGGGTGGACAAAGTTGTGATTGGGGGCTAAATTTGGAAAACTGCTATTCGACTTTATCCGATTTAAATGAATGTGATTGACTCACAAGCTGTGATAGGCCGTTGTTGCAAAAGCTTACAAGCAGAGGAAATATGATATCCACCCACTTGGCGAATCAGAATAAGGATAAACAGAATCCACTCCTTATGGTATGCGAAAACCCTGCTCTTGAAGAGCCAAAATTAGTTACAGAGGGTATTGCTTGCATTGCAGAGGTGACAGAGATAAAGGTTACAACAAAGGAGGGGAAAATAGTAACAACAGAAAGTCAAATAATTGCAAGCAAATTTGAAAATGGCCAGCCATTGCCCCAACAAGATTCTACCTTACTATCCCTTGTATCTTGGAATATTGCAGGCATAGCAAGTAAGATAACCACATTGGAATGGGTTGAATTCATTGACCAACATGATATCATCATGTTGCAAGAAACATGGTCACTTATTCCAACCTTTAGAGAGGGGTATCTAAATTTCCATATCCCAGCAACTAGAAATCGGCTGGGACGTCCCTCTGGAGGATTGTTAATTTGGATAAGACAGTCTTTGAATTGTACTATAAAACAATTATCCATACCATCTAATGATATCATGGCTCTCATCGTTAGATGGGATAATGGCCAAGAGCTTACCCTGTTTAATGTCTACGCCAGAGGAGTGGCTAGTGGTAAATCTTCTAATACTATAACAATCTTAGACCAGAATATTGAAATGTCATCACCACAAAGTCAAATAATAGTGGGAGGTGATTTCAACGCAACTTTTGAGCCCCTGGGAGAAGAGGACAGGATTTTGTCTGAGGAAGAGGACGATAAGTGGGGAATACCGCAGCTGGAGTTGCCAGCCATTAAAAAATGGAGTAGTGTGGCAATCCAGCTAAAAAGTCTCTGTCTAGCTAGAGGCTTGAGAGCGGCAAATGGCCGCTCGCCTTCCGACCAAAAAGGTAATAATACGTTTGATAATGGTCGATCAACTAGCAGAATTGATTACATACTTCTAGACGTAAGGATCTGGAGTAAAATGCTAGATATGGTTATAGAAGATAGACTAGAAAGCGATCATAACCCCCTGCGATTGACATTCTATTCCCACTATGAGTCTATAGTGCAAACCAATAACATTGGAATGGTGACGCAGGATGTAGCATGTTCGAATAACCTACGCCATCTCAAATGGAGAATGCTGATAGAGGATATAGCAAAATTAGAGGTACTTAAAAAATTGGTAGTCGATGAAGTAAATATCATCAAGTCTCATCAAGGGACGCCCAACTTCCAAGACTACGTGATGGAGGCCCATGATAACCTCTTCTCTAAAATACAAAGTTTTTTCACTAAAAGGGTAGATCCCTGTAAAGTAGAAAAAATCCACCCAAGGCAAGGTTGGTATGACAAGAGTTGCAGGGTGGCACGACACAACCTGAGCCTGGAACTGAAAACAGGCAACGCAATAGCAATTAGGAGGGCGAGAGATGTATACAGACAAACCCAAAAACAGGCCAGGAAACGCTGGGATGAAGAAGGTTGGCTGGACTTGAAGGAGGCCTGTGCAGCAAGGGATTCTAAGCGTTTCTGGGCTATAGTAAAATGGGAGAGGGGAGGATTAGCTGCCCAGCCACAAAATAACGTTGCCATAAATCAATGGACAGAGTTTTTCAAACCACAGTATGCCCGCAACCCTGCCCACATTTCTGACCAACCACCCCCATCCACCTTTTTCAAAAGCCAAATATTTGACGAGAAGGATGTGAGTAAAGCGTTGGATTGTATAGCGGGGGGGAAAGCGCCAGGCATGGACGGCATCCCGGCCGATGTATTTTTATCGGACCGAATTGCCTGGTGTTCTTACTTTAAAATGTTGGCAAATGCTGTGGCGATGGGAGGGGAAGTGCCCCACTCATGGCAGGGAGCAGAAATAATCCCCATATTTAAAAAAGGAGATAAAACATTAGCCCAAAATTATAGACCCATCAGTCTAATAGATACAGCACAAAAACTGATGGGGCGCTTAGTCCAGAATAAGCTGCAGCAATGGATTGACGAAAAGAACATATTGTCCCCTTACCAGGCAGGGTTCCGGCCACTGACTAGTAGTATTGACCAAGTTCTCTACTTCATAACCATCTATTGGAGAAATGTCACACTTAAAAAGGGCTCGTTGTATGCTGTCTTTGTGGACTTAAAAGCAGCCTTCGACTTAGTCCCTAGAGAAAAACTGTGGCAGACCCTGGCTGATGTAGGTCTAAGCCAAGAACTCCTCACCCTCCTAGTTCGCCTCCATGACAATAATTTTGCTAAAATCAGATGGGGCAAGCAAGGAGAAGTTACAGATTCCTTTCCAGTAGAACGAGGAGTGAGGCAAGGGTGCGTCCTAGCACCAACACTATTCTCAATCTACATAAACGGAATTGTTGCCCATTTAATGAAATCCCCAAGCGATGCTCCAATCATAGCAGGCTCCCACGTCCCCGTCCTAATGTTTGCGGACGACACGCTCTTACTTTCACGCACCCCGAGCGGTCTCCAAAAAGTGGTTGATGCCTTTGGCGAATTCTGCGATAGTAGGGGCCTTGAATTGAATACCACCAAAACCAAATTCATGTGCCTAAACTATCAGTCCTCTTTCAAAGGTGTAATTAATTACAAAGGTACCCCTTTAGAGAAAGTGGATGCTTTTACTTATTTAGGCATCACCCTTCAGGGAAACATGAAGTGGAAATCGCATATTAATAAGACATTATTGAAGTTTAACCAGCTTGCTGGCGCAGTAGCCTTAAAACATCGCAAATCGTTAACAAAGCCGGTTAACTGTGCACTTGAAATATACAATATGAAAGTATTGGGTGCCTGCTTATATGGATCTGAATTATGGGGGTTTTCAGACTTGGGAGAGTTGGGACGTGCGGAAAACAGATTCTTACGAGGGCTTGTTATGGTTCCCCAAAGCACACCCACAATTCCGTTGAAACTGGACCTTGGTAGAAAAAATATCGAGGATATAGCCAGACTACGGCCACTCCTATACTGGAGACGTTTGATGGTCACCCCAGAGCTGAGCCATTATGCGGCAGCTCTGGAAGATGTTGTTGAGTTCGATCGTTTTCATTGTATTGAATGGCTGAAAGAACTACGGGGGCTTCTTGTATTGTTAAAGCTGGAACACCTCTGGGGCAACCATGATGTGGCTAGTTTCCCTTCGAAAACGAAATTGAAAGATTTATATTGGGAGATGGTCTATGTAACAATGTTCTGTAAAGGTTCCCAATCAAAACTGACAACTCGCTTTTGTGATATTAAAATGTATCCATCATGTGAAACATATTGGGACATAATAGAGCGACCACATGATAGGAAACTATATTTCCAATTTCGTATAGGAACCTTACCAGTGAATGCATTTAAAAAACACTGGTCTCCAATGTGGGATGATCATTGCTACTATTGTAAAGATCAAATAGAGCACATTTCCCATTTGTTGTTCTGTTGCCCATTATATGCTAGCCCTAGACGTAAATGGCTGAAGCCAGTGTGCCTAAATATCGGCACCCGCAGCCAATCGACAGCCCTTAGAATACTTGAATCTGATTGTTCCACACCATTTGTTGTTGCTGTAGCTAAATTTCTTGCCTGGGCATGGACAATTCGCACACGCACTTTAAAGTCAAATGTAAATGAAATAGTGTTGCCCTAATCTAATCTAATTAGTCTATTGTATGAATTGTTTTTAGAAGAAATATTTTTAGAAATAATTGGAAATCTTTTGTATTTATTATGTATACTATTCGACTGTCATTGTTTAATATGTGTTTTAGAATTATTTTTAAATGTAGTATTTATTGTAATAGGGCTAGGAAGGATGCTTTTATGACAAATGTCGAATAAAGCTTTGAAATTTGAATTTGAGCCACCCCTGTTCAATTCTGCTGTTTTGTGTTACATTCTTTTGTTTACTTTGGAAAGTCAAGAACTGCTACTACATTTCCATCCCAAGGCAGCACATGCCTTTAAAGTTTCTGTGATAAGCAACCACTTACCACTATCTTTCATGATAAATTACTGCTACTCCAGCTCTTCACCTGTTTAAGACACAAGTCAGCCTAACACTGTGGGAGAGAACTCTCCTAAGTTGGCACACCCATAGTGAGCTTTGGGATACAGCCTCTTAGTGCTTTTGCCATCCCAAAAAATGGTCCCTGTTGTTATGTCATTAGTAACCTCACAACTTAGTTTATTCCCTTTCGCTAGAAAAAGGCGAATAGGCCAAAAGTAAACGATACACCAATGGCTTATGGTCCATGAGCCATTGGTGTATCGTTTACCTTTCTCCAGTGCTTCCTATTTTCTTGATATTTTTCCAGCCATTAATGTCACAACTGTCTCAGGGTTGTGCCAGAGGGTGACCTATATGATTAGGCTTCCCTTCTTGTTTGTTTTTAAAGTACATGCTTATTTAGCTTTGATCTTGAATGTTCTCCTAGTACACTAGTAATTCATAATAATTTAGCAGAACCCACCATACCAACTGTACATTATACTGCAATGTTTGTGATCAAGTGAATGCCTGCTAGGAGCTCTCCCTACACACTGCTAAACACCCACAGCCAATGTGCACCTTAGCTGTTGTTGAAGCATGTGTTAACGTCCTAAATGTTTAAGGTGACAAAATGTCTCAGGTGTTTACTTTGTGGCAAGGAGTCATAATTTGTTTGGACATCCATATGACTAAAATAAGATAAATTCTGATCATATTTTCTTAAGGTTACATTTCTCAAGAGTTTTTTTTAATGTTATTTTTCTTAAGGCGACTTTCAACCACTCGTCATCTTGCAACAGCTGATTTCCATTAAGTCCTCCTAACCTTTTCCCTATTTTGCATGGATGTGTTGCCTGCTTTGATGTGAAAAGAATCGTTATTAATAAGGTACTGTGCATTTAGCTGGCTGCACTCGGTTATTATGTAGGCTATCATATAAGCATCTTGTAACTTAAACCTCACACAATTTTGATAAAGACAAAGGCACCTTGTTACACGATCAAATAACAGGGCAAATGGTCATGGTAATCAGATATTGAACAACACGTACGTTGCCAGAATGGATGCAGCTTGCATGCTATTAAAAACCTTTAGTTGCTCTCTAGACTAGGTCCCACCGTTCTGTGTTCCTCATGTTTTCCGAGGCTTGCAAACTTTCTGCCTTTGTGCCTCGAGGTACTTCATAGCAGTTTCGATGAAGCCCAGGTAAATAGGATATAGAACTACCAGTAATAATAATACCTTTTTTTTAAACTTATTTCTTATACAGATCCTCACACCACACTTCTGCTGTTCCCAAGTGTTGTAAATAAAAGATGTTACTATTACCAAATGTAATACTACTTGGTTTCCAGAAGGATGAACAGGGCTGAGTTGGCCTTGCTGGGATTTGAACTCATTGCCTGCTGATCACCACATGTTCCAGAGACAAGTGTTCAAATCTATTAACCATCTTGTCATCAATAATGGATATGGTAAAGAGCCTTTGGATCAATACAGGCCAGAGATGGCTCATTCATTTAGGATTGGAGATGGTAGCCATGGAGTGATAAAGTGTCCACATTAAGACAACTCAGTTCTGGGTAATGTGGGCACCCATATGCGATTGGGCAATCAAAATACGTAAGCAATAGTTACTGCTCCAGGGATTATGAACTAGTATAGGAATAAAGCAGATGTCTTGATACATGGAGGAAAGAAAAGTTCATGACTCTGTTTTGGACATCCAATAGTGTACCGCCCTCGAAAATTCTGCTAATTATACCCCTGGTTTAATTCATTTTTAGGTGAAATGACCCTCAATTCTGGGTGCTCTCTTCATATCCACTAAAAAGATAGTACAGTAACAAGAGTGCCAACGTGGATGACTAGAGAAGCTCCAAAAGTTATGTATACCTACCACCCCCTCTTCTCAGTGGATCAGGAAAAGCCGCAGCTCAGCGAGTCTCAACAGGTTTTGTACCTGGAGCACAACACTACTACAGTCCAAACCACAATGGTGCCTGTTGTTTTCTTTCATCTGCCTCTGTCCCTTCACCCGTGTCAAGGTTTGGCACATACAATTACCAATCCTGGCCTTTGGGGGTTAAGGGTATGAATATTCTCAGTTTCAATACAATAACTTTTATTCTAGAAACTCATTGTTTTAGGAAGGTGGGGGAAGATCATCCGTTTTGTGGTTCCATGTCTGTTCCATGTATGTCCTAGAAAATGTCTTGACCATTGGAATTTGATTTCTTTTTTGAAGGTGACAGAAATGCTTGATTTGCCATTCTCAGGTTAGGCACTTGGCAAGTGGCGGTCAGAAAACGGAACAGCGAATGTGGAGGTGGAGGAGGTTGAAGCCAAATAAATGGAAGCATGCTTGTGAAAGCCTCGACATGTGTTCCCATGTCTCCTACTGTCTGTGGTTAAACATCCCGTGTGTGTCATGGCCATGCCCCTACTTACAAATCCCTCTACCATTATCAAAATCCAATGGAAGGGTTCTGTGTCAAAATTCCAACCAACTCCCTTCAGGACATTTACCTTTTGAAAACCTTTTTAGTAAAACTGAAAGACTGGATGGCCATCGACTTCCACAAAAGCATGTACAAACAAAACCACCACAAACTAAACCATGAAGGAATTTCAATCTGTCAATTTCAAACCCACTTCTTTATTCAGAAGTCTAATAACTGTTCATCTAGATTGATACCACCCTATCCATGTCATTCTTTATCAAACACATGGCTAAATCCATCAGAAATCCATCAGAAGTCCGTCATCTCACTGAAAATGCTAAAACCTTTCCTACTTCCAACAGATATTCGACTACGTGTTGAATCCTTGGTGATCTCCAGAAAAAACTACAGCAATGCGATTTTCATCTTCGCTCCTAAATCATTTTTGTCCCTTCTAAAAGTTGTTCTTTATTCAGCTACTCAGATGATCTCTGACACCAACAAAACCGACTACATCACCCCTGTCTTGTGAGACTTGCAGTAATTCTTCTTCTAGGCCAGAATCAAGTTCAAATTGGCATACTTAACCTTTAAAGCAGCTTATCCAAACTGTCTGTGCCATTAAATTCTTAAGTAGCAATAAAAACCCCTCAGAAGGAGACATTGCCAGACTTGAATCTAAAAATCTTTAAAACCAACTATCCAAGTCACTGTCTTTATCTGGAGCAGCTCCCACCCTATCGAATTCTCTCCCCACTGGTATTTTTTGCTGGGTGACCGCCTAACTTTCAGAGAGAGACTCAAAATCCTTCTCTTCAGATGTTATTTAAACTAATTTTGAGAGGTTCTTCAAATTCTGCTTCAAACTTAATCCCCTCGAATGCCTTTCTTTCCCATAGCCCCCCCTTCCCCTTCACCTGCCCTAATCTCTTCTCCTCCCCTAATCTCGTCTCCTATCTCACCCCTCCTGAGCTCTCTTCGCCCATTCTGTTCTCACACTTCCTCGCCTTCCTTTCCAACTCCATTGTCCCGACTTCTCCCTCTCAATAACACCTCTTCCCTACCAACCTGCTTGCCTCCATTCCATGGCTCAACTGCTTTTCACCATTTGCCTCTTTCTCTACCTCCCCTACCTGCTTGCTACCCCTATAATTCCTCACACTCTTTACACCCACCTCCTCTTCCCTCCCTTCTGCCTGGTTCCCCATTCCCTCATTCATCATTCCTCCTCTTCTTCTCTCACCTACCTCCATCGTCTGCCTACATCTCCTGCCTCCATCTTCTCCCCTCTCTATCTTGCTTGGTTCTTCAAGCGCGTCTTCTGCCTCTCTGCAGCCCTTCCTTTTCTCTCCCTTCCCTCAGTTCTCCCTCCAGTTTGAAGGTCCTTCCCTTCCTTCTACACTCCCAGCTGCATACTGCCACGTTTCCACCCACCTATCTTCTCTTCCCACCTTTCTAAGGGACCCTAATTCTCTTTCAGGAGAACGTCCTGTTCTCCTTAAAACTGTTCAATGTAAACTCCTGATACCGGCACCTCACTGTTGCTGTTCTCTGAGAAATGCTCTGATACCCTCAACAATATATTGCTATAGAATTTCTTTTAATAAATATTGACAGAGGCAACTGGTGATGGAACCATTGTCACTTCTTTTGGATCCAGATTGAAATCAGGAGCCAGGTGTTAGGGTGGGGGATAGGTTCTGATGGTCAGCATAGCTTAGTAGCTGGTTTGCCCAGTCGGCTACAGATGCACGGTGCCCTTCCATTCTAGTTTGCCACCACTAAAGACCCTCCTCGGCCCCTTGCACGAGCTTCTGAGTAGGGCTCCTGCATGTCAACATGCCACGGTGCAGCGTCCAGCACCTGAGCCAGAAGCAGAAGGAGCTAGGCCCAACCACAGGGCTGTGCGGACACGCTCTTGGTGCCAGCTGTCATTATCCCAGGGGTAGCCAGAGGAAGTGACGTATGCTCCAGCAGCGGCTCTCTACCCTCAACACCGGCCTCTAAAGACTCCAACTCACCAGGAAATGCCTGGTGGAAAAACCAGGCAGTCCTGGCCTACTGTAGAGAGACCATTGCAAATGATAAATGGTAACCATGACTGAAAATTTTAAATGTTACCATCATTATACTAACAGAAAACATCAACAGACCGTTATCTCTTTGGAAGAGTTAGTGAAGGTGTTTCTTCTTTCACTATATGTGTGAGCTGCAAAAAATGAGGACAGATCCATGATGTCACCCTAAGGCTCTATGAATGTGCAGAAATACATTTTGAGGTAACTTTGGGCAAACTTTGCATGTTACTTAGGCAACCGTGGTACTGCTTTTCCTTCTGGGAGTATATTGTCTAGCAGCAAAATAATCTGCATAATAAATGTACGAAAAGTCCTCCGATTTGGTCCCCAAGGATCTTCTAGACAGAACAGATTGTGAAATAAGTTGGCACTCTGAAATATGTGATGCCTGTGTACACTATACTAACGCTAAACCTAAAAGCAACATTAACAAACTGAGATATTACTTAAATGACCAAGGGGAAGTGCTTTGAGAACTCCTGAGGGGTTGGAAAGCGCTTATACATGCTATTTATGCAGTATATTGCAAAACAATACATATTCCCTTATCTCTAAAAACTTCGAAAGAGGTTTGGTGTGTGTGAAAGCAAATTGTTTCTATGTAAAAAGTAGATAAAATAACTGAAATAGAAAAAAGCTTTTATTTTTACAAAATCATAATCGTTTATGATTAGTGCTCCAGGTTTTTTCTTATTTCTTTTGACAATTTCCTCTGTTTTATGTGCATATGTTTTCCTATAATGTTATCTGAGTTCATAAATGTTTTTCTTTGAATAAGGGAAGTTGTAAGCCTTGTTTTCCTACATTTATTTAGTATTTTGTACTGTCTCGTTAAGATAGAGAAGTGTGGCTCAGGGGTTAGAGGCAGCAGACCCGGAAGCTGAGATCGGTCCTGGACCAGGGTTCAATTCCCCGCCTTGGCGGGGTCTTGGGCTAAAAATTCCACGGACTCGATAATTCTCGCCCCGGTGCCTCCTCGACTCACGGGTTCACACTCTGCGACTCTGGGCAATAGCTTGCTTAATCTCCACAACGGCCCCTCGCGGCGGGATGCCTGACTTTCACCTTGTGGATACCCTGCTATCTCACAGGGGAATACCAGGAAGGGTTCCCTAAGCAAGCGCCGGGACTGCGGGTAGCTGTGCGCTATATAAGCTCAACTACATTTACATAGCATTCCTGGCAAGGCCACCTTGATCCTAGTGTCTACTTATTTCAATTATTACTTGTGTTTGCTGTCTTGACATAAATGCAGACAGGAAGTGGACTTATTGCTCTATCTTTCTTTATCTAGCTTTAATTGTGAGAACACAGACAAGTAACTGGTAGAGTTCTTTAAAATGCTGTTGGGTTATTAGCAAGGCCATCTGATACATGTCTTTTGATATCCGAAAACACAGTTGTGAAACTTTATGCAGGGATTCTTTGCTGTTGTGGTGCAATAGTCCTTCATCACTTTCAATACTTTGAGTTTAAACAGAGGGGCCTTAGGATGCCTTATGCGTCTTCAAGGTCGCAGCTGGCATCTATGGGAAGTGGTGGCACAGGCAAATGGGTAGTTGGTGGATGGTAAAAATATAGTAAAAATCTACTTACCTTCAACAGTCCTCCGACAAGCTGCACGTCCTCCTCCTGCAGTCCGTGTGTTCAGCGCGGGCCCCAGTTAACTGCCTTAACCTATCCAGGAGCTGCTCTCATGCTGTTAAACAGCATCAGAGAAGCACCAGGATTGGAGGGAGCATGTTCTCATGGCGCACCTGATGGCTCTGGAGGCCTATACTTGCTGTAACCCAGCTTTCGTAAAACAGCTGCATTAGAGCTTTCAAAGTGCCATTGTATGGCTGGCCGGCCCAAACTGGCCGGCCAAAAGGACATGTGCATTCAAACAGTGCCCAGGCAGCCCATCCTCCTCCCTGCTGCTGCCACTCAAGAAGCCCTGTCCCATCCTAACCCTCGGTTCGGGACGAGTGGATGAAAAATAAAGTGATTATAAATTTACTTTATTACCATTTTATTGGTCATTTCTGGGGCCTTTGGAGGTATTTTAGTTAGCGGGCGATATTCCTCTGCCTCTTCACATCTATTGTACTGTGGCTACAACTCCCTTAAAGACGGGACATCTTAAACCGGGTAGAAATTCAAGCAGAAGAGCGCATGTTCTTCCGAGAATAGACCATGACCATAACCATGACCATAACCCTCGGTTCGGGACGAGTGGATGAAAAATAAAGTGATTATAAATTTACTTTATTACCATTTTATTGGTCATTTCTGGGGCCTTTGGAGGTATTTTAGTTAGCGGGCGATATTCCTCTGCCTCTTCACATCTATTGTACTGTGGCTACAACTCCCTTAA
This sequence comes from Lissotriton helveticus, assembly GCF_964261635.1. NCBI lineage: Eukaryota > Metazoa > Chordata > Amphibia > Caudata > Salamandridae > Lissotriton > Lissotriton helveticus. The sequence continues at coordinate 1,705,231,471 of NC_136067.1, forward strand.
AGACGGGACATCTTAAACCGGGTAGAAATTCAAGCAGAAGAGCGCATGTTCTTCCGAGAATAGACCATGATGAATTGTTAGCTTTCAAAGCATTAGGAGAAAATGGCCCAAGAGCCCCAGAGGAGGCTTTATATATAATGCAGTATATGAGGGAGTTCAGAAATTGCCGTCAGTCCTACAGGGAGCTTGACTTTCCCATCAGAAGTTTAGTCCTCAGAGACTTAACGTGGGGAACTCCAGTCATTAATTACACTCCTCATGGAATTCACTAATAAGGCCTATTCCCTCACTCTGCTTGTCTTAGAAAATGGTGACGCCATCAATGGATAATTCAGGCCTTTTCTTCAGCCCATTCCGCATTATTTTACATTGCTCCATTCTCGTGCCTTCTGTCAAACACCTAGGGAGAGAATGTCGGAGTGATTCTTGCTTTGTGAATTCACGTGGGAACTTATTTGTGGATGTTTTTCTTGGAATAACTTTACTTATACTTCCACCTACGCCTGACTCGGCCTATCCGTCTGCAGCTGCAAAACAATTCTTTCTCTAGCTAATCACCTGCCTCATTGAGTGAGGTTTACTTGAATTGTGGTTCTCATCACTCTGGGCTTTGGAGATAGTCTACACTTAACTCTGAGAACATCTACTGTTGTTAACCACAAGAGCAGTGTCGCGTTATCCGCCTTTAACCGCATGCGCGCTAGCGGTTTTCCCGCTGTGCGCTGCGTTTTGCGAAAAGCCGCGTTAGATGACGAGCTCAGCTCGTCATCAGCGTAGGAGCGCCGTAACTGATGACGAGCTGAGCTCGTCATCAGCATCGAAGGGGTTAAATTAGAATGGATGCTTCTGTTTCCATGTTCATGTTGTTTACTTTCGACTGTAAGCTTGTTCCCATATGTCATGTCAAGCACATTAATGTGGATGGGATCCAAGAGTGCTTTGAAACTCCTTTGAAATAAATAACTAAATACATACATACATACATACATACATTCCATCCAGTAAGATTGAGTGAAGTCATAACACCAATGCTGGACAACCACTGTCACTTAAGCATCTACACCCAAGGATATCGCTTGGTAAAAAAAAGCTTTGTAAAAAAAAAGAACTACAGTGCATTATTGAAATTTCACTGCATCAAGTGCTATGAAATATAGTTCTCCATTTTCTGAATCGTAGTTGCATATTTTAACGATTATTAAATTTGCAATTTGTGGTTTGAAGAATCTGATCCTTTATGACTCCTTATTACAGGTGGTGTGAGGGTCATTTAGCCTGTTAAATTAATGTTTGCTCTCTACTTTTGTGGTTCTCAAATTGCTTCATGGTGCATATTTGAATAAAGATGTATATGCTGCAAACATAACCTTGTTGAAAACAGTTTTTATTTGTAAGGTTTTCATCTTTCACTGGCTCTTTTATGGTTATTTGTTGAATGATAACTCATTTTTCTAAAGGGTATATGGTACCCTTTCGTGTGGCTATGTGCATAAGACAGCAGTAGAAGTGCTGAAGGCTGTTTTAATCGTTCTCATTCCGTCTTCTTCTTAACACTTGGCATAGACAAGTGAGACACTGCAAAAAATAAGCTATGTTTGGCTGTTGTGGGATCTGATGATCAGTTGCAGGACACAAACTGGTCAGGTTGAAGATGAAGGATTGGGCCATGCTATAGATCTATTGAGTTTCCCTTTTCCGTGTGTGTAGCGGACTCCTCGGATCTTTTCTTATCATCCTGCTCTGGGTCATATACTGTAGCATGGATCTGGGAAACGTTACAGCCTCTAAGATATAGGATTAGGTTAGAGAAAAGTTGGGCCTTAAAACATTCTTTTTTGCTAGTGCCCCTTTTTGTCTCTCCGTTCGCATGGATTTCTTTATCTGGATTTGCAAGGGCAGAACTGTGGAGTGGCTCACTGGTTAGAGGCGGCAGACCCGGAAGCAGAAGTCGGCCCGGGACCAGGGTTCGATTCCCGACGCGGCAGGGTCGTGGACCAGGGTCAGCGGACTCGATAATTCTCGCCTCGGTGCCTACTCTAACCAGGGGTCCCACTCGGCAACTCTGGGCATTAGCTTGCCTAATCTCCACAACAGCCCCATCAACGCCGGGGATGCCTGGCTCCACCTTGGGGATTCCCAGCAGGGACCATCCCACAGGGAAAGCCAGGATGGGTTCCCCAGCGGTATACAGCGCCAGGACGCCGACTGGCAACAGTGCGCTTTACAAGTATACACATTACATTACATTACATAACTATGGTTGAACTTGCAGTCCAATGTACGAAGAGACACATTGCAGCTTTTGCAAACTGTCTCTGATTTTGAGATACAACCCAGTCACAGAATTACCTGCCTGATGAATATTAATTTGGTAGCTAATTATTTGTAACCACTTTGCAATTGGCTTCAAACACAGGGAAGGTGGCATCCAAGGACAGCAGACCACCATCCCTGTATTTGCATTTGCAAAACAAATGGAAAGTATTTTTTTTTTAAATAGTCCACTTTCCTTAAAGGAGTGGATGTAGCTTTTTTACATTTTATTTTAAGGTTTCCTTTTTGTATATGTAAATACATCAATTGCACCATTGTCTGCTCTTACACATGAGTTTACTTTGGTGCTGTTTAATGGATTTGCATAACTTTGCCAGGCTGTTAGCAATTTAAACCCAGTGTGGGTATCTCGGGCTGAAATGAGATCTGACAAGGGTGAGCCAAGTGAAGGAGGGGTTTAAAATATCTTGATTTGTGATTAATCGGGTGCTATGTCATGGAACGCATGACATTTGCAGACTCCTATTACATTCAGGGGTGTAACGCAGGCCGCTGCAGTCCAGCGGGGGTCGCCAACCTTTCAGGAGTCCCTCAATCCTTCAGAGGGCCCACATTCAGCCCAAGGCTAATGAGTATCTGTGAGATATGGGGGACTCAAGGGCCCCTCATCACATTAGCGTGGGGCCCCCATCATTTTGCGATACGCCACTAAGCACACTTAGCTTACTCTTGATATGAGAATCCCGGGAACCATGTTTAAAGGGGACAAACAGGTGTTACTAATACCGTTTGACAAATCCGCCCAATATTTCTAGACATGAGCATGTCTACTTTTCTGTTTGTATGTCACGCTGAGCCATGTGCAGTGATCCCAAGTTTCATGCAACTCTGACAAGGAGATAATAGGAAAAATGTAAAGTGTGGCCAAAACATTATTAGTTTGTAATAACTTTGGCTCCCATTAAGAAACCTGCTCGATAAAATAAATTCATTTACAAGTTTAGTTTTCTGTTGCTATGGCAAGTTTTGTGCCAATCCATTGGTGGGTACAAAGGTAATGAGGGACAAACATTTCCATTTTCTTATAACTTTGGCACTATTTGATGAATATTGCTGGTGACTGAGAAATAGGTCACTGAATATTGAAGATAGGGGAGGATCCAGAAACTGTAACTACTGTTTTCATTTTTATTTTAATTAATTTAAACACAGCATTGGGCCTTTCATCGTTGGTCATGAGCGTCACCCTGACTGCATTACTTCTTAGATTTCTTTTGAGATTGAATATTGATTTTGCGTCTGCTTGTTAGATGTGCTTGCATGTGAGAGTTTTGGATACCCAATTAGTAACACATAGAGCAGCAATTATTCGCTGATGAAATTATGACGGGAAGGCGGCTGCTTTGTGTGAACACATCTATTTCTTTCTGCGTTGACTGCTGTACTCTAAAAATGGAAGTGTAAACAACTAGAAGAAATTGTTTGAGGGGTGATAATAGAGGTAACAAGGATCACAGAATCCATGCACATCAACACTCTTTGCAGGCTCATTTGACACAGCTTAGGATCAAAAGTCTGTGTTTTCCAATTTGGTTCTGTCTTATATAGGTTATAGAGCAGTAACTCATTAAATCCCCTCGACAGCAAACTTTAAACTATTCCTACTGAGAAACACTTAATTAGAGTAACATGTGGGCTATTGCCTTAAATCTAGGTTTTTCTTGTGGCAGGAACACAGACTCTCTTGCAAAAAGGCATGAAAAAAAACCTTTGCTTCAGATCCCCGTAGTGCATCTGCCCGCGACCTCCTCTACATAAAACTCTTGATAACGCTGTAAGGTATTGTTTCACCGGGCCATTCTTGCGCATCAGTACACCTTAATAGTGATGGGATGCTTCTTAAGATTGAGGGTGTACCGAAATATCACATGAGGGTCAATACGTCACACCCTCCACCTCATTCATTACCATTGAAACTCCAGCAGGACAGAAAAGTCAGTTGAATTCTATCATTTGGGCTTTAATATCTGCCTCCATTGTTTGGGAAGCAGGCTAGAAATGCTTTAACCTTACTTCTACCTGCATCTAGGTTATTAGCTTTAGTTAGAGAGTATTGCCAGAATCATTTACATTTCAGTGACACTTTTTTTTTTTTACATACGTTTATTGTCATTTTCAAGTCTCAATACATTTTTTTGCAGCTTGGAAAAAAGGTGATGATGCCCCTCTCGCCCCATCTCCTGTACTCCTCCCTCCTCTACCCCGTGTGAGCAGACAACATTTTGCTGATTACATTCATCCATTATCAAGTTTGGTTCTCGTACATTTATCTTATACATCTTGTGCCAATAGAACCCTCAGAACTCCTCCCCCATGTCAGAGTGTCAGTGTTTATCCTTCCCTATTATATCCCGGGGGCGTCAATCAGTCCTTGATGCTCACAGTTCCCCCCTGCCACTCTCCCTCTTTGTGTAGTATCTAAGGATCAGTTTTGCCTTCTAGGTAATACCCTTTCAGGTGTTCTGGGTACCCTGCACGTCCCTTATCATTGCCGCCTAAGCTGTAGATCATCTTCAAGTTTATCATCTTGATAGACATGTTTCATGTGGACGGTCTCCGCAGGTGCCCACTTGCATACATCCCTTGTCCATAGCTCAATCCGCAGAGGAGTGGGGCTCAACCATGATAAAGCAATTTGTTGTTTTGCTAATTCAAGTGACACCTTAAGAAAAAAAACTAATTTGGCTTTGAAAGCCGGCTACACTCTGGCCGCTTATGACCCCTTTTGAAAATAGACAATCGAGAAAAGTAGTGGCAATACTGTTAAAGAAAAGAATGCAGTGACCGCTTGTCAGTCATTCTTAGTATTGGATTCTGTATTGCAAGGTGCAATGTACCTGATTCTCAGGTTCATCAATTATGTGCTGTTGTGGTGTAAATGCCTCCCATTTCAGTAAATCTCTCCATTGCCTTTGAGTTAATGATGCATAGAATTCCCATTAACATTCTGAGAGCCACCGTGGGCTTTGGCATAGCGTGCTGAACTTTTCTAAACAGTTGCTTGTGCAGTGTAAGACTGAAAGAGAACCGTCTGCCCGATCCCTATCCTGTAGCCTTTGGTGTCCCCTAGTAATTGATGATATGCCAGGTTTAGGATTAAGCAGGTGTCATTGCACTCATTTTGTTAGCTCTTTCAGCATTGTCTGGTACCATAGTTCATCACATCTTGATCTGTATTGTATTTAATGAGTTTCTCTTTAAAGAACTGTGCTGCATTGATTCGAATCCTTACTTGGAGGTTGTATTAAGGCTGTTCTTTTTCTTTCTGTTTTGTACTAATAGAGCTCCTCACTGTCACAGATCCCAAGGCGTATCAAAAAGAAAGCATCATGATGATATAAACCTAGAGCAATTTCAATATCCATACAATACATGAGTTGGTTCAAAACTTTAAATACATATGTGAGAAATGGGAATAAGGGCATAACTATTACAAGACAAATACGTTAGAAAGTTTCTAAATAAAGTGTAGGTTCAAAAAAAGTAATTGTGTAAATGACAGTGTTTTCATGAAAATGATGGGAAGTGTGGCACAATAATAATATGGTAATGAGGGATGTATGTATATAACAGAAAACACAAATGCAACTAAGTTGTGCACACATATAGCAATACAGAGTAGGTTAGGGAAGTGTAAATATTATTTAAATGTGTAGCCATGGACTGTACCACAAGAAACTGTTGTTGTGACCTTTAAATAGAAAAAAAGTCAGTAGACCTTTTCACTAATAGAACCTCATTCCCACTAAATATGAAAAGGGTAACTAAGAAACAGTCATGTACCCATAAGAATATTTCCTGCACTCATCTAAGAGGGAGAAAAACACAGGATGGATAACATATGTCATGAGTTTCTAACTATCAACATGCAATATATTTTACTCCAGACCTGATTCAGAAATATGGTAGCATATTTACTAACCCTGGGCGTAGTTCGCATAGTATCGCTACGCGTAGTGCACTACGCGAGCTACGCATAGCTACACGAACTGCGTAGTGCACTGTGCAAAATGCTGTTCTCACTGATTGCACAGTGCCGGATGCTTGTCCGCACTGTGCAATCAGTGCAAACCGCATCTTGCACAGTGGAAGCGGTAGTTTTCTGCAGCTCAAGTAGATTTCTGCTCAGCGCCAGCTTTCTCAACGCGGACTGGTAGTTTCTCATCGCGAGCGGTCGCGCCCACTCGCAATGAGAAACCTGACCTCCAAGCGTTGAGAATCTCGCCGGGAGGTTTATTTTAGGGATGGGCACAATTTGCGGTACCGCATTACGCAAATCTCCGTGAAATGGTAACAAAATATCCGCGAACACGTAGAAATTCCGCAAACACGGGAAATTGCTTGTTGGCGATGCTTTTCTACTGTTCGCAATCGCTGTTTGCGTGCTCGGGGAGAAATATCTTGCGAACACGCATTTGAGAACGTGAACAAGCAAAACATTTTGCGAAGTCGCGGAATGCAGAATTTTGGCCAATTTCGCGTTGTCCGCGTAACACGAAGTTGCCCAAATTCCGCGAGCGGAACGTAATTTACCGCCCAGGCCTAGTTTATTTTCCACGTTCGCGATCGGCAACTTGATGTTGCTGATCACGAACGAGGAAAAAGTCTTGCTGGGATGTCTTTTTGCTCGCTTGTGGTCGCCAACTTGCCGTTGAGGACCATGAGCAAGCAAAAAATTACCGCTACGCGTGTTTGCACTGTGCTACGTGCAATTTGCATAGTGCGAAGTAGCGCAAACTACACGAGTGTAGCGTAGTTCTTCGCCCAGGGTTACCATTTACATCAAATGCATATGTGACAAAGATTTCTATAAAAGTGGTCTGCAAAACACAACATATTCATAATTGTACTCTTTGTATTCCTTTGAGATACCTGAAACCAGGGGCGGCCCATCCTTCGGGGTGGAGAGGCAACCCACCACCTTTTCACAAACATGAAGATTGTCTGTCAGGCTGAGCAAAGGTCAGTCATTCTTCGTGTTCAGGTCAGGCAGCCAGGCTCTGTACATGCTTTAAATGTTCAGGAGCCCTGCTGCCTCAATTGAACTTTGCCAGGCTGAGGATTTTACAGCCTTGTGGGAGTGACCTCCTCAGCCTGGAAGAGCACTTGGCCTCCTCCTTGTGACGTGGGATCGCCTCACTGATAGACTGAGACCTGGGCTCTTACGTTTTAGGCACTGAAGTGCCCTGGGGCGAGTGTCCATCAGTGATTCCTCGTCACAGAGTGGGGTGGGGTCAGCAGCTCTTACTGACCCCATCCGACTCTATGAAAAGTAAGGGAGTGCCGCCTCATCTCTATGGCTCTCCCAAAATCAGCCAATGACAGACGACGGCAGTCCCAGCCCTCCGGGAACCTTTGAGGCTTCTCTGCTGCCACCGAGAATCCCTCTGCAGCCAGATAAATGTTGTTTCTTTTTTTTGTTAATGTTTGTTGCATGCATGCATGTGTGTGAGTGTATGTAGAACTGTATGTGTATTAGTGCGCGTGTGCTGTGAATGGGTGTGTGCTTGTGAATGGTGAGTGTGTGTGTTTGCTTGTGAATCTATGTGGGTGAATGTAGATGGGTGAGAATAAGTATGTATGTGTGTGTGACCCGCCCCATCCTGTCTGCTCAAATTACTGTCCGCCACTGCCTGAAATTATGGGTTAAAACAGCGTAGTCTGAAATATTGAAGTAGCGAATCACACCTGTGATCAGAACTCCAGCAATCATTTTTAAAGGTTGGATATTGTTTCCCCAGTGCTTTCAAATAATGTCTTCATAGCTTAGCTCTAGGAAGAAAATGATTAAATACCTTTCTTTATAAGCTCAGCACATGGAACAACACCTCATAAACTGCACGTGCAGGCATGCTGAGAGTGACATGTTTTATTAACACAAAAACATGAGGCAGAAGAGGATAATGCCCCCACCTCGAAACTCCGTCTTGGTTGAGTCCTCGGTTCACCCTATCCTCAGTTGTCGTAGTAAATAGCACATGCAATGCCCTTATTGTGAGTTGGTATCTCAGTTATTATCCACTCTGATGACAAAACACAGAAACTGCTGTCACCCTTAGAGCAGAGAAAAGGTACTCTGATGCTGGGAGTCTTGCAGGGGTTGATCATCTGCCCAGTGATTAAACCCTTGCATGCAGGGCTCATTCCCCCGCTGTGCTGGGGGGAAGGGGGGCGCGCACAGCGCCCCGGTGCTCATGACGAGCTGAGCTCGTCATGACCACACCCGTTTGTGTAGAACGTTCGCACAGCAGGGGAATTAGCCCAGCGTGCGAGCGTTCCAACTGTCATGGCGAGCTCAGCTCATCATGAGCACACGAGCACCGTGGCTCATGACGAGCTGAGCTCGTCATGAGCGTTCAAGGGGTTAATTTGCGGTGGTGTTTTCCAGTGCTCTGCACCGGCACTCATGTTACAACACCGGTACGTATTTCTGACGGAACCCCACAAGCTGGCGCTCTTTTTTAAGAAGGGTACATCAGCCGAATGTTTTAAAAGTATTTAAAATTACAATACTAATACCTCGTCCAGGTCATTCTCGGAACTTTGGGTGACAAGGAATAGTCTAAAATGTCTCAACTGTTGGACTGTGATGTTCAGTAGGTAACAGTGGCACTAGAATTAGGCAGCATTAGCAGGGACATTGGGTAGTGGAGGCTGCGGTAGCCTCCAGGGAAGCATCTTGGGCCCTGGCACTTCCTTTCTCCCCCCCCCCCACAAATTTAGCATCGCTCCTCCCTACCTATTTTCAGGGACCTAACAAGATGATGGAATGGCAGACGGTGATTTTCAATCCCGCCCGCCTTCTCTCCCGTCTCTACAGGCCGAGTTCTTTGTGCCTCTCCTTCCTCACACATTTGCAGGATATCGGTTGGCAGGACATTTTTGTCTGTGCTGAGAGCTTATCCATGAGCAATGCTGCCAGGCTATAAGGGTATTTATTTATTTATTTTATTTATTTTGAGAGTTTTATATAGCGCGAACAAGATCTTTGCAGATAACAGAGCGCTTTACAAAGGCAGGTGGAGGGTAGGGGAACAAGGGGGCATAGTAGGGAGGTAGATCAACAAGATCATGTACATAGCACCAATATAGTATATAACAAAGTACCAATATAACGTATAGTACAGGTATGAGGTAGCAGGCATAGTTGGAGCGTAGGTCATCAACAAGTTCATGTACATAGCACCAATAAAGTATCTAACATAGTACCCATATAACGTATAGTACAGGTATGAGGTAGCAGGCATAATTGGAGCGTAGGCCAACCACACGCTGTAAATAATACAGAGTAATATTATTATACAAAATAGTATGTATAGTACGCGTAGTACAGGTATGAGGTAGCAGTGCATAGTTGGATCGTCGGCCCTCAGAACGCTGTAAAAATAAGAAGGACTAAAATACGTCAAAGCACACGTGCATAGGAATATATAGGCAATATCATAACACCATACTGGTAATACTGTTCTTAATGTAAATCAAGCGAATTTGTTCAAGTGTATTTAGCCATAAGGATACTTTTGACTTCTTTCTTAAAAAGAAGGGAGGAAGAGATGAGCCTCGTTTCAGGAGGAAGTGCGTTCCAGATCCTGGGCGCCATGCCAGAGAAGGAGCGTTTGTAGGTTTTTTCCTTCCGGAATCTTCGCGGTTTCAGCAGAAGATTGTTCGTGCTCCTGGTAGTTCTGGACCCACCAGAGATTGTCAACTTATGAGTGAGGTAGCTGGGTGATTTCAAGTGTATAGCCTTGTGCGTCATGCAGGCAATTTTCAGCTGAATTCTGGCTTCCAGAGGCAGCCAGTTCAAGGCTTTGAAGTCAGGAGAGATATGCGAATGCTTTTTTGATCCAGTGATGAGTCTTGCAGCCGCATTTAGTGACGCTCTTAGGGGTGCAGTTGTCGTTAGGGGGAGGCCGCAGAGGGCCACGCTGCCATAGTCTATGCGAGGGATGACTAGAGCTTGTACTGCTGTTTGGAAGTCTTTTGCTGGGAGGAAGGGTTTCAGTTTTCTCAAGGTGTTTATTTGGAAGTTCGCCCCCTTAGTAGCCTTGCTGATATGCTGCTGCATGCTGAGGTTGGTGTCTAGTGTTATGCCTAGTGATTTAGCTGAGTCCACGATGGTCGGTTGGACATTGAGTGCTGTTAGGTGCTTAAGCCATGTTTGTGCGGAAGATATTTTCGAAGGAGGTGAGATTAGGAGGAACTCAGTTTTCATAGCATTGAGTTTGAGGTGGTTGTCAGCCAACCAAGATTGGGTGCTTCTGATCGTTGAATTCAGACTCATGATGTCTTTGGGGGATTGTAACTTGAGGTATAATTGAGTGTCATCGGCGTACATGTGAAAGTGTACATTGGATGCTTGTAGCAGAGTGGTGAGAGGTTCCATAACTAGGTTGAACAAGGTAGGGGATAAGCAGGATCCTTGAGGGACGCCTAACGATACCGGTACTGGGGAAGACATTAGGTTTTTGCTCTTGAATTTTTTAGACCTGTTGTGTAGAAAGGAAGTGAACCAACGATGCACAGTCCCAGATAGGCCCATTCTTGATTTTAGGAGTTCGAGTAAGCTCTCATGTTTCACTGTGTCGAATGCTGAAGAGAGATCAAGAAGGATGAGGAGGCAGGTATTGTTTTGATCTAAGATTTGGATGGCGTCGTCAATAATGTGAGTCATAGCGGTTTCAGTACTGTGTCCTGCTCGGAAACCAGATTGGTGTGGGTTGAGGAGATCAAACTGTTCTATGTGCTTTGTCATTTGCAGTTGGACGCATTTTTCTAGCAGCTTGGCGAGAGTGGGAATGTTGGTAATCGGACGGTAGTTGTTTAGATCAGTGGGGTCGGCTGTTGGTTTCTTCAGTAAAGGTGTAACTTGTCCAACTTTGAGGGAGTCCGGGATGGTTCCTTGTTGTAGTGAACTATTGATAATTTTAGTCCAGAGTGGGAGTAGCAGAGGGATGAAGTCTTTTACTGCGTTAGCAGGAAGAGGGTCAGTGAGGTGATTGGATGGTTTTAGGGTGCTGAGTATTCTGCCAATTTCTCCTTCAGAGTAGGTGTCAAAGGATGACCATGTCGCATTGTTTTTTAGTTCAATGGGTGTTATGCAGTTGGGTATTGAGTACAGGCTTGCGTCATTGAGGAGGTCGCTCCTTATATTGTCAGTTTTGTTGTTAAAGAAAGCTGCGAAATCTTCACAAGAAGGGGTAGTGCTGATAATGTCGACAGCTGGGGGTTGTTCCTTAGATTGAGATCGGATTAGTTCGAACAATTTACTTGTAGGGAAGGCACAGTGGGTTATTGGGTCAGGATGCCAGGTATTTAATGGTTTTATAGGAAATATTCATGTTGCCATGATGTCTCAGTGAGTTAATCGTTGATTGCTTATAATTTGTGGTCACAGGTTCAAATCCCAGAACAGCAAACTTAGACTTCCATCCTTTTGAGTTTACTATATTAAGTATCATCACATTGGGTAGCAGTTATATGCTAGTTACATCGCTTAGAGGCAACCATGTGAAGCACTTCATCAAAAAACATATTCTAGGAAGAATGTAATGAAAACACAAGGAAGGGCCTTGAGGGAGGTAGGATGTCAATTTACTTTTCATACTATCAGAAATGGGAGGCTGGGTGATGTGCGAGTGCGATGATCAATGCTTTTTGTGTGTATGTCACCCATGATGCGCCCCCCTGCACAGTTGGTCCTGGGGTCAGCTACAAAAGAAGGGGTCATTTGGGTCCATCGCTTTGGGTGACAATGCGCTTTATAAATACACATAACATAGCAACTCAAACGTCTCTCTTGTCAATGTCATCAATTGCATCCCTTCGGTCAAAAAACGACCCTGTCAATGGTATTGTCCTATCAATATGTTTATGTATCCTATATAATGTCAATGAGTTCTTTAGACTTGTTTCTATTATGGAACTGGGCAGAAGTGTAGCTTTGTCTTTTATATGCATCATCTGTAAACATCACTGTTCTGACAATAATTGAAAGGGTCAAACACATTAGAGACAAGCTGTGCTGTAGAAACTAATGTCTTACCTAGTAGCTTGTCTACTGTGGCCATCATTTAAGGGAGTATGAGGGTGGTGCCAGCCAATTAGAATATATGTTGCATCTTCCCATTAGTAGTGCTTTGATTAAACTGCCAGAGGGCATGAAGAAGACAAATCCAGGGATTTCGTCAGACAGCTCTTTACCACCAAGTACTCTATGTAGCTTCTGTGTCTGTGTGCTATGTGTATTTTGTGGGTTTACTAGTAAGAGCATTTATATTTACTGGATGTCTGTAAGAAAATAGATGTTTCACATACTTCTAATGAAGCATAGAAAGACCATATACATCTTACTATAACACTACTTTAAAAAATGATAGCCAACAAGATTTGCCATAAACAACTCAATGGACCACATTAAAGCCTTCATTCATTTAATACTCCATAGCACATTAGACAGAAACTCTCGCACATATCCAGCCATAGTCAGCTCTGAAGTGTTTCCCACAGCCGTAACCACTAAGAAGACACAGTAATGAGAAATACAAACAGCACAATTGGTAAAGGATCACAAATGTTCAGTTAGTACAGCTCATGTATCCTACAGGGACTGTAATGCCATGAACAGGGTACCTCTGACCACTGGGGAACATACACTTCACTGCCTAAGAGACTTGAAAGCAAATGGTAAATCCTGCAGCGACACTTGTCCCACACTAACAACACACACTCCCAGCTCAAGAAAGGAGACGTTGCTGCCCAACAATCTAACATGACCACTTATGGAATGCTTGCAGTTCGACTTTTATACAACCTTTAGGTCACCCAATGGACAAAATACACCCTTATGTTATGTTAAATGCATTTATATCGCGCGCAGCTACTCAGGGGTGTCCCGGAGCGGTACTTTGCAAGAGAATGGGATGCAATGGACCAGCCCACAACATCCAAAGCACATCACCCAGTGCCTATTCTGAGCAGGTGGTTGCCAGTGGGGACAGACACTTATTTGTTTGCATTAGGCATTTACCGAGAGCAAGAAAAACACAAAACAGAAAGATGGAGGAAGAGAAAGACGGGCAACCATTGGGAAGGGAGAATGCAGGAACCTGCAGGAGGAACGTAAAGGTGCGGGGAGTGTCTAATAGTGAATGGACGTGCCATGAGGTGGATTTAATATTACGCAGCCTTGGTATTTAGCCTGTCGACATTTAATTGCAGCAGCCACGGGTTTCTGAGGAGAGCTTCGGGCATCAGCACTTATTTTTTTTTAATTATTGTTTATTTTTTGCAAATAAAGTGCAGATATCACATGATGAATCAGCCACCTGTTGTGAGTACACTCCCATTATAAATAGCCAACAGATATACATGCCCAGCGTCGGATTGGTAACGCGGGCATTCGGGCAATGCCCGAGGGGCCGGTGTCCGGGATCCTGCTGTGGGCTGCTTTTTTGAGCAGTCTGGGGACCGATTTGGGCGCTGTCTCTATTGCTCGAACAGCCAGCGGCCCAGTGGGTGTCTGGGTGGCCCTTCTATAGGCAGATGGGCGCTTGTTACCTCCTGTTTAGCAACAACAAGGTATTACTCCTTTGTCTCGCTGGCCGGCACATACTGAGAGGGGGCAGGGGGCCTGAGTAGAAGTGGCCTCACTTGTTTCCAGGTGTATTTCAGCAGTGTAAACTAACGTGTACATTTATTTTACCCCCCCCACCCCGCTTTTTAAAAAAAATAAGATTACGCCGAAGCAGTCATTTGAGGAAAGGCATTATGCAAATGTGGGCCGATTTTTTTTGGGTGCCCGGGCCGATTTTCAATTCCAATCCAACCCTGTACATGCACATACCCCATTTCTAATATATATATATTTTAAGTATTGATTCATAATGAAATGAATCACTACCGTCATCACCTCTGACAATCTACTTGATCCCAGTCAATTTGACTTCTGAGCCCTGGCCTCGAAAGAATAACCTCTCTCACATGTGACCAGCTATATAACCTGTGTCCATCACAACCACCTTGTGGTACTGAAGGTCCACGCAGGTAGGATGTAGTTCATGAAATGTTATTGAAGTTAGTTACTCGTAGCTATGTTCCTGTGAAGCAGCCCCACCAGGAGCAGCCTGCCTGCTGCTCAGCCCATTCTCAACTGTCACTTCCAGCGTCTCAGGCACCCAAAATTCCAATCGCACAGATATGTTCCTGTGAAGCAGCCTCACCAGGAGCAGCCTGCCTGCTGCTCAGCCCATTCTCAACTGTCACTTCCAGCGTCTCAGGCACCCAAAATTCCAATCGCACAGATATGTTCCTGTGAAGCAGTCTCACCAGGAGCAGCCTGCCTGCTGCTCAGCCCATTCTCAACTGTCACTTCCAGCGTCTCAGGCACCCAACATTCCAATCGCATCATCCCTCCAACATTCTGTGCAGCACAAAAAAACACACTGACTGAGCAGGGGATGTAAAAGGCATAATAAGAACATGAGTAGGATACTACACACCTCTTGTATGTTGTCATACTTCTGAATCTGGCCGCTGGTTTCAATCCCTTTGGTTAGCCTACCTTGCGTGCGTCTTCGTGGGACAAGTAGATTAGACTTTTTAATTATCACTTAGGCAGCATTCAAATACTGTAACATTTTTGTAAGAATGCAACAAATGGGAGATTTAAATTGCTCTTGTTTTCTGGTTTGTTTTTGCAAACGTATCTGCGTGTTTGCGAGGTGTCGCGTTTCGTTTTTCTTTGTTCTTTCATCCGTGCTGGATAATTACTTGCTCGCCTACATGGCAAACGCAGCGTGTCAGAGCTCTCTTCTGTCTCCCCCACTTTTTAGTCTGTTTGTCACACCACTAAATAATATTGTCTGAAAGTATGGATTGAGCAATAATCAGTATGCTGATGGCACACACTGTAATTCAAATTCAGATTATGCAATTTCCCTCCTGTCACCGGGCCTGGATTTGGTGATAACATGGGGAGAATAAAACTGTCTGAGACTAAACACAGATAAAAGCAGAGGTGACGCTGATGGGCTCTCTTTCTTGGCGTTCCTGCTGCATATAAGCAGATATTGGTTAATCTCATTCCTATATGGATAGGCAGACGTTGCTGGCAGTAGTAAGTCCAGGCATTAGTCCACTAGGCCCCAATGTATATCGTCTGTCCATTGCTAAAGCTTCTGTGGCATGATTCAGGGTCTTCTCCTTTATTAGGGGCACTCATCCTGGACTCTTAGAGCTTCCCCTCTCGTACACATCCTTGCTGGGAAATTCCCTCGGTTAGGTTATGCTAGGCTAGGTTGCTATCCCATGTGCATATGCCACATGGGATAGCAACCTACCCTTCCTACAGCAAACTAAGAAGATCTGTTGTGCACTCCCACTTAGGGCCTGCCAGATTCATTGACCGCCAGACTCACAGTGGCGCGGAAGTGGCGGTCCACCCACCGCTGCACAGGCGGTCTGACCACCCCATTACAAGGTGGGCTGTCGAACTACCATTGCACCGTCGCAACCAGCAGGGATCAGATATACGTGACGGTGGCACAGTGGTCTTGAGACCGCAATATGCTTGGCGGGATCGCCGCAATTCCACCAAGCATATTACGAGTTTGCTCTCTGCTGCGGGTTTCATGGCAGTTCCTCCTCCATGAAAAACGTGGCGCAGAGGAAACAAAGGGGGCCCTACAGGGCCCTCTGTTGTCTCTGAATGGGGTGCATGCAGGATGGCACATGTTGTGCCCCCCCTGTGTGCATGCACCCAAGTACCTGCACGGCACGTACGGCACCAATCCATCCCGTGCAGGTACTGCCTTTGACATTCCCATGGCGGTACCTATTTTATAGGAACCGCCATGGGAATGCCAAAGAACCGCCCGCCAGTGATTCAAAAAAGTCATAATCTGGTGGACGATACACACACTAATGGTGTAGAATAAGGGCCTGGTTATGAGTTTGGAGGTGCGGGAGTGGGGTGGCGGCATGGTGGTCCCGGTCCTGCTCTGCCAAAAGTCGTAATCAAGCCCTTAGTCAGCTACAAGTTGGGTGTTTTTCCGAACATAATGGAAATGCTAAAGAGCAGGACATTTTTCGAGCTATTAGAATGTTCGAAGGCTTTGAATTATTGATGAAAGAATGGTCACTCTTGAGCTATGACTTAGCTATGGAAGGTCACTAGTGAAAGTTGGGATTGTGCCCCTGTGTCAATTCCTTGTTCTCTTTTGTTGCTGCTGAAATTGGCTGATAACTGAAACCATGGATACATTGAGGTATCAGTTGGGGGAATCTGTCAGGTGATTAGGCAGTAAATCTTACTCTCTGGCTTGCATGTCTCTAAGGCCACCAGTGAGGCATGTAGATGGAACTACGGGTCTTCTGTTTGGCATGAGACCATCTGTGGCTCCCACTGTGGTGGATGAGCTACCATAAAAGTTCTGCTTGAGAAGCCCATGCTCTGTCCTGCAGGAATTGTTTACAAATTGTGAACTTCAGCCGACATTCTTTGTTACTGTTTGTGCAACTTTAAAATATGTAGGGCCTTATTTAGATTTTGGCTAACAGGGTACTCTGCCACAAATGTGGCCGATGTACCATTCGCCATATTACAAATGCATTACAGTTAATGACACTTGTAATACGGCGGATGGGACATTTGCCCCATTTGTGACAGACACCCTTGCCACTAAACTCTAAATCATGTCCGTAGTCGCACAGAACAAATGGAATCAGTTAGATAACCACTTTGTTGTGTACTAGGGGAAAGGAAGAGGTTAATGGTTACTTGAGTCGTTCTGTTATATGTATGTGCTTTAAGACTTAATTGTCGTAATAAAGCTTTTGAATTTGAATTTGGTTACTTGAGTTATATGTTAGACGCTGCATTGACCCGATCAAGTTACTCTGTTGCCCATTTTGTGCAGTAACATGCCAAAACAAATAATAATAAAAAAAAATACAAGCTGTAAGGAAAGTGATTTACAAGTCATCGGTTCATTTAATAATACTGGTTATATACTTGGTGCACTTCATCTGATTTAATTGTATTGTCTTGGTCCATGCTTACAAGTCTTGTTTCCGGACTGAAGATGTTTCTCATTAGGAAGTGATGGAGCTGGTGAAGGACGAGAAGGGCCACATTCCTGATGTGAGCTGTGTCCAGTCTCACACATCACTCACAGGGCAACACTCCAGAGATTGACCACATAAATCTGCACTTGACTTTTGCGCCCTGGGGTCACTTTCATATTACAGAGGGGGGTTAGAGGCTTGTGTGGCCCCTTCTGTAATTCGGATTGTGTAAGCACACATTTTGTACCTGTGTGATGTCAGGGGGGCTTTCCTTTATGTATGTGGGAATATGGCAAATGACCTTTGCCTTCATACCCAAACTGTTTTACAGATGTGGGTGCAGGGACAAGAAGTAGCGCACAGTTGGTGCACCTCAATGGTGCATTTTAGGAGGAGAAATGGCAAACAAGGTTCGACCTTCCACGCAAGTCACTAATTGCACCCACCTGGGGTGAAGGGTGTCCCTGCCCCTTATTGATATTGAGGCTAGCACCATGCATTGAAAGAAGCATGGGTGATTTGAAACAGCTGGCCCATTTTACAGTATTGAGCTCTCCAGTGGAGGAGTTACACTGTTGGCTGTGTGTATGAGTGGCCTACAGACTCAGCCTTTGATACTATTCTATGAGTTACATCTTATTGTCCTTTTTTCAACCCCTCTCAATGTAGGTCAGCTCACACTGAACAACAGAACTCCTTGCCATGTGTGCATCTCCGTGAAACAATTTGAGGATAACATTTTCTACTACAAATACCTGGCTCTCACCTAAAGCCTGTACACCATGTAGGTTTCAAAACTGCAGTAAACATAGATGACTCTTATGGAAATGACATTCACTAAGTTCAGACCAAACACAATGTTTATGTACCTAAAATGAACTGTATGAGTGGATTAATGTTTGGGGAAATGGAAAATAAGTCGCTCTGAAGAAGCACCATATACTGCATGAAACACGTTGGCTGTTGGATTCTGCATTGCTTTTATAAGATACATTAATACATTTCTCTTGTATTTTTACACAATTCCTAATCAAATGTTTTATAAATAAACTTTCTAAATTGGAACCACAATTTTTGCTTGTATGTTGACCTTTTTTAACATTTTTTCATTGACTTAATAATGTTGATAATTTGGCTAATGAGTTAATTTATGGAGAGTGCCTTTCTAACTTTATAATAACTTTTGGATGTGGACACCCATTTGAACTTTTGGGAGCTCAGACATGTGGGTACCCCAGCCGCGGCCCATGCAGGTAAGAGCGGTGACGAGGGGAAATTAAATAAATAATACATTTTCCCTCGTCGTCCTCGTCTGTTGAAACCCCCCTCTCCCCCAACCCGGCCCCACCTCTCTTAAACGCAAGGGCCGCGGGTAGGACACCCCTAAAACAATACTATTGCTGTTGGAATTAATTAGGATGGGCATAGATTATACACCACTTCTACCTCTACCAGTTAATGACAGTTCAGACAGTGCCACATTGAACTTTAACACATTCCTGCCCTAACATCAGAGGCCCTGCCTTTTCAATTAAAACATATTATTGCATACGTCTTGTATCTCAATCTACAACCCAATAAAAAGTTTTGAAATACAAAACAATTTTGCATTCTAGTACAAGACCACATTTTGCTCAAGATGACTTTATTTTAGCAACGTGGACATTATATAGCCGGTCTAAACTGTGTTGCTTCCTTGTTACTGAAACGTTTATTTCCTGAAGTTGTTTAACAATCGTTTAAATGGCCATTTGGGCCATTGTCCTGTGTTCATGCTATTTATACAGATACCTTAGCCCCCCTGCAGGGTACGTGAAGGGGCCCTCTCCGGACTCAATCTAGAGCTCCCCAGCGGAGGTGCGTTGCTGACGGGGCCCCCTGGAGGGTGAGCCCCCCCCCCCCCCCGCCCCTGCACCGCGGGGGCTGCAGGGGCCTGTGTTACGCCCCTGAACAGCACACATTTCAGCTACATCAGATAAAATTAATGGGATTTAGAAACTCGTAGAAGACATCTTTCTTTGTTTGCTTATTCCTCATTATAATCGTAGCATAAATTGTCTAAAGTGTCTAATGTCAATACTGCCCTGAGCTCTTTGCAAAAAAATATTTCACACAGAAATACATATTTATTAACATGAACGTTGAGAATGCTAGTTTAGCTGGGATCTTGCAAGCAGCGTGTTTTCAGTTCATGTGGAATGCCAACACCCAGAACAGGGTTTATGTGCCTCGTGGTACCCGAGCATAAAGTAAACGTGCTGCCAAATATAATGTGCTAATCTTCTTGTTACTGTGTGTCAGTGCTGGTGTTTACCATGTGTGAGTGTGCATGCATCTAGGCGGGTGATTGACAGCAGTTTACTGCGTTTGTGCTGTTGTGTTCAGCAGAGGCAATTACAATGTGCTTGGTGTCCTTGCTTATTTTAATGGGTGTATTAATGTGCTCGAAAGGACACAGATTATTCGGAAATGTTATCATCAAATGTAAAGGCTTTCTAAATGCTAATTAATTCTCAGCTCCAAGTCTGTACCTGCTGTTTAAAAAGCTGGCAGCGTGTATCTCATCACCTGAGTGACAGCTGTTTATATCCTCTTTTTCAGCTGCAAAAAAAAAATCAATGCATGCTAATGACCGCCATACTGCACTGACAGATGAAGTGAGCTACTGGTACAAGTGCAGTGTGTCAAGCATGCATTGAAATACTTTCCTGCAGTTTCAGCTTTCCTGTGTTTTTGTAGATAAACTGGGTGTCACCTGCTAAGTCAGAAGAGCAAATGAAGAACCACAGGGCGGTGGCACTGCTGGTCATGTTAAAATGCTGCTTCTGATTGCAAATAAACTGAAGTAGTGTGGGTTGATATAACCTAGAAAATTGATTTTATTTTTTTGTTTTTTTAGCGGGTTTATTTACATCAAAAAGTGATTGAAGAAAATGTTTGAATCAGCTTGAGTCACTAGCAATTAACCAAGGAGAATTCTTTTCCATTATCTTGATTTTTTTGTTTCTTTTTGGTGACTTTACATAAAGGCCCACTTCATGCAGACCAGTTTTAGTCCCACCCCAAAGTTGTGTATCCAGACGGAAAGGTAATGACGTGTCCTCTCAGAGGCGGCCTTAGGCATGTGCAAGCTGTGCACCTGCACAGGGCCACCAAACCACAGGGGCCACCACGCCAATATATATCCTTAATATAATAATCCTCTGAGGATGGATACATATTTGTGTAGCGGCCCCTGGCACGGAATTGGCGGCCTCCGGCTCTGTTCCACTTCCAAACACCCTGACCCCCCCCTCTCCACTGGCCTCCGCGCTCTGCCCCGCCCGGACCCCCTCTTCCGGGGCCCCCTACCTACGCTCCCTGCCCAGGGCCGCCATGAGCCTAGAGCCTCCCCTGGTCCTCTGTACTCTATCACCAGAAGCGTCAGACATATTTCAGCCTTTTTGTTGTTTAATCTATATGAATTTTTGGAGCATTTTTCAATTCGGTCCATCCTCTGTTAGACTGTGAATGTGCCTGAGTCACTGATAGAAGAATCTGAAATGTACATATTGCGGGTCTTATGAAGAAGCTGTGTAAAATATTTCAAGGTATATCACACACATATCTGCTAGATTTAATTGATTTGGAATTTGCAAAACTGATGGCTTGTAACTTATGCAAGTGAAGGACTACTTGACTGCAACGTGAGTGGGTCTCTGTAGCATCTTGCTTTGGTTCTACATGGGTCTGCAGATTGATCCCAGAAGCTCTCACCAGCTGTCCTGAAAGTGAAATGGAAGCCTTCCAACCACCTTGTGTGGGTTTTCAGGACCAACAGTGTTTTAGATTATCGAGTTGGACAGTAGACAATTTCATTCTATTAGTTTACAGGACACAGGGAGCCAAGTATGCAAAGATTGCACATTTTTTCTGTTCTTGGTAAATTGAGGGCAAATATGCATCCACTTGTTAGGTACCACAGCTGTGATTGGTGAGATTCTGGGGCTCTCATAATGGGTATTCCGCATATCCAGGTTTTTTCTCATTGAAGAGGGGGTAACTCATAATTGCAAACTGCCGGCACGCCCTTTGCACCAAAGATACTGCTGGTCAGTCTCTTAGGTATCCATGAGCAGAAAAAGAGATCAGATGTATCATTTACACATTTTACCTTTTAAGTGCATGTGTTGGCCATTGGCCGAGGATGGGAAGTTTTTTAAACAGCCCTCTGTTGCTTGCACCAGAAAGATTCCTTTTTTTTCCTTTTTAGCTCAGGCTGCTGGGAAAGATCTTCCACAGCAGCCCATAGCTGTTTTTTCCTTTTGGTAATGATAATTAGTGTGCAGGGCTCACGGGTGTCCTTACTACAAAAGTGAAAGTAAAAGTAGCCTATTAACTCATTTTATTTTCACTACTTCAGTGCTTGGAATCATATCTCAGCATAGCATTGATTTAGGCGAGGCAGGTATCGTTCAAAAGGGGAGAATCTCCCAGTGGATCCCTGCTTGGGGAACACTGCAGGAGATTGATCCCCAAGGAGTGATCCATCCATTGGATACCGGGGATTTTTAGCAGGATGAGTGGCCCCTTGGGCAAGGGATTGTACTTTTCCCAGCCCAACTCCCCAAAGTTTGTCTTTCTGCCCCTTCTGGAGGGCAGATAGGGATGATTACCTCCATTCAGTCCCCGGCATAAACTAGACACCAGGGAGTAATACAAAGCAAATGAGCATGGCATTTGTCCCCACCACAAAAATGGTGCAACGTCTTTTTACCCCCCTTGAGGCCATATTGGAGGTTTCCCCCAATCTGCCTCCCTCGTGGAGGACAGAAAGACCACTAGACACCAGGACATAGATTACAAAAACATATAGGGACTATGTGCATGGCGGTCAGCACCCAACCAAAAAGGGACAACATAGTTTTCTGCCCCTCCAAGGGACAGATAGGGGGTTTGCCCCCAATTTCCCCAGGGAGAGATGCAAAAAGACCACTAAATGCCAAGGTTTCAAAATAATTTCAATATAAATAAAAGAACAGGGTGGCCTACCCTGACATTGAACCATTTCCCGACCCCAGAAGAGGCACTAGTGTATTTCTGCCTCCCTGGGTGCACATATGAGATTTGTCTGAACTGGGGAAGTTTCCCCAAATCTGCCCTGGGTGATAAAGAAAGCCCGCTAGACACCAGGGAATTTGAATTTGGGGTGAAAAATGGGGTGTAGGCGTTGCACTCTGGCCCAGGCCATACTTCCATCCCAAAAGGGATACACCAGTATGTTGGCCTCCCCAGGGGGCAGAGAGGGGGGTTGTCCCCAATTTCCCTCGACAGTAAGGGGCAGAAAGTCACTGAACGGCAAGAAGATTTTTTTAACAAAATAGTTTGATGGCTCTGGCCCATCCTGATATCAGGCTCCACCCTCAGTCTAAAACAGTTTTTCCTCTGCTCACCTGTGGACTAAAATAACCTCATCCAAATGCAAACGAGAGGATATTTGATGCTTTTGGGTGTTGGTTTTACATATGGGACAGGAGAGTAGGGCTAAATCCCAATATCGTCCCACTTGCGAAGGCCTCAAACCTGTGGAAACCAATCAGACCCAGTCATTTCTGAAAGCTAAACATCAAGGGAAGTCCAGGGGGTATGCCTTGCATGGATACCATGCCGTTTTCTTACCCGCAATGCTCTAAATACCTCAACTCTCCCTAAAATCATGCACTTTCCTTGCATTTCTGTGATGTGAACTTCCCACACAAGTTGGGTAGCGTTTTGTATCGGGACAAGTGATGAAATGCCGGGTGGTAGGAATTTTCTGGATCCCTGCTGATTCCGGAAGTTTACGTCACAGAAATGTAGGGGAAACTGAAGCTTTTAGGCTAAATTTGAGATTTGCAGGACACTGTAGGTAAGAAAACATTGTGGAATCCATGTGAGGTACACCACCCTTGACTCCCACAGGTGTATAGTTTACAGAAATATGTGGGTTTGGTAGGTTTTCCTAGGTGGCGACTGAGCCCAGGCCCAAAACATGCTGCTTTCCCCATTTGAAAATCAGGTAATATTTTATATGAAAGTTTGAAGTCTCCACATTGCTTTTTAGGCCATTTCCTCCTGCAGGTGCTAAGCCCGCCCATGCAAGTGAAGTACCTTTTTTTTATCGGGAGACTGCTGCCCACAGATTCCAGAACGTTTCCTCACTGAAATGTGAGTAAAATGTGTGTTTTTGCCGAGATTTGAGGTTTGCAGGAGCTTCTTAGTAAGAAAATCACAGTGAGAGCCTCACAAGTCACCCAGAAATGCCTAGTTATGGTTGATTTCCTAGGGTGGTGGCTTAGCTAGGGCATTAAATCTGCATCTACCTACACTGTAAAAAACAAATAAGTGTGGATTCTGCTAAATGAAATATGATGTCTCCAGATCGGGTTTTGGGGCATTTTGCTGTTATCGTAGACGTATGGGAACACAGAACAGTAGAACATTTGTTATTACCATTTGGCGTTTTTTCAGCATTTCTGGTCTCCAAATGTAAGATAGTTCTCAAGAAAGAAGACATTTTGCAAACTGCCCTCTGACTAACATGACAGTATTAGTATCACCATATTCCGAGGTGTAAACCACTATTCCAAAACTCATTATCTGGTGTACTTTTAAGAAATACATAGGTTTCCTTCATACTAGGGGTGGGCGGGCATCTCCGTTCCGCACACGGAATGTGCAGAGATTTGCCCTTCCGCCCTTGCGCAAAGAAGGCGGAGATTTGAGGCAAATCTCCGCACATTCGGGGGCGGAACGGAAGTTGGCCACCCGCCCGCCGCCCGCCTTATAAGATTATATTTAGAACCCTGAAATGAAACGTAAATAAAACTTACCTTATTGCGGCCGCATCCTTCCCCATTGCGGCTTCATCTGGAAACTGCGCAGTTGCGGGAGCCTGCGCATGCGCATTCCTCGCCAGGACTGCGCATGCGCAGTTTCCAGATGAAGCCGCGATGGGGAAGGATGCGGCCGCAATAAGGTAAGTTTTATTTAAGTTTCATTTTAGGGTTTTAAATATAATTTGATAAGGCGGGCGGGAGGCGGGCGGTGGGCGGACGGCGCGTAACGGAAATATGCGGAGAGGCATGGAGATTAGTTCAATCTCCGTGCCTCTCCGCGAAAGTCCATTACGCGACTTCTGCCCACCCCTACTTCATACCTATATTTCACTCTCTATATTTAACCATGAGAATTGCTCTATACTTGTTACAGAATGAAAATCCATTGTAAGGTGCAGCTCTGCGTCCCTCGGGATCTTGGCCAACCTACAAAGCTTATATATCCCTGCGACGAGTAGTGTCAAGAGGACATAATGGTATGCTGCTTTTGTAAATCAACCATTGTGACCAGTAGTTAAAAATGAAAACATTGTCAGAAATGGCTCTTTTTCCTACTAATTTTCAATATTTTAATTTCAGCAGTTAGTTTCTTTGGGTAAGCCATTAGTGATCCACACAAATTTCCCCTTGCTGAATTCCAGATATTGTTTACTTTTATAAAATCTATAGCTTTACAGGATCACCAATGGGTTACACTGTTTCCACCACAAACTGGAGATAGGATGAAAGCACCAAACTTTGTGAAAATGGGATACCTCTTTGAAAAATTCCTAAACTGTGGTAAAAAAATCGTTTTTTAAAATTCAGCTCAGCTTGTTTCTGAAAGGTAAAAAAATTGTGAGTTTAGCACTGCGAACATTTAGATGACACAATTTTTAGGGAATAAAAATTAATTTCTTGTGCAGCACTTGTTTTCACATTTTCCCCCAAAACAGCAAATGTAGTTGTATTTTGGCTATTTTCTTATTTCCCCCAAGGGGAATCCACAAACCTTGGGTACTTGTAGAATCCGCAAAATGTTGGAAAAAAGGAAGAACATTTGTTTTTCATACCTTATGTGAAAAAAAGTTTTTGAGGCCTAGCGCAAAGTACCCTAAATAGTCAAAACAGGGCTCAACACTGGGGTGGAAAAGCCTGAGCAGTTAAGAGTTTAACACCAGTAGTTATGTACATTGACTGCACTTGATATTGAGGAAGAAAGTTTTTCTGTGACACAAAGCTCACTTTTGCTGCCTGATGCCCCTCTTTCAAACTGGTATAAATGTGACATAACTAGAAAACTCGGCTGTTCCATGTTCTGGTTCCACATCTTGCAAGGGCCATTTATAGCTACACAATCTGAAGCCCATCTGAATAGGCAGCTGTTTATATCATTTGTGTCTCCTGGGAACAGTCAGTAATTCTGATATCAAATTCTGCATTACATTGTAAGTAAGTAATATTATGACACAAATTAATTCTTCTGACTAATTGTGAGATGACCTCACAGCTTTTGGTTTGTGACTTATATGACAAGGAGTTCAGTTGATGTAAAATGATTTCCACGCAAAATGCCAATAACCTTCTACGTATCAATCAATCAATACACTTGTAGAGCGCGCTACTCACCAGGAAGGGGGCGGGAGTGCCGCTACTGCTCGAAGAGCCAGGTCTTGAGGTGTTTCCTGAATGTGAGGTGGTCCTGGGTCAGTCGTAGGTGGGCGGGGAGGGAGTTCCACGTCTTGGCTGCCAGGTAGGAGAATGATCTTCCTCCGGTGGTGGTTCTGCGGATCCGAGGGACGGTGGCGAGGGCGAGGCTGGCGGAGCGGAGTTTGCGTGTTGCAGTGTAGAATGTGAGGCGGTTGTTGAGGTATTCGGGACCTATGTCGTGGAGCGCTTTGTGTGCGTGGGTGAGGAGCCTGAACATGATCCTTTTGTTGACGGGGAGCCAGTGCAGGTCTCTCAAGTGGGCTGATATGTGGCTGTGGCGGGGGATGTCGAGGATGAGTCGTGCGAATGCGTTCTGTATGCGTTGGAGTCTTTGCTGAAGTTTTTTTTTCACAACAAATTTTATTTGTAGAATCGAGCAAGGAATATGTGTAGCTCCCCACATTCAGGAGAACACCACCAATCATTGTGGTACAGTTACAGCAGAGGACCAAGCGTCCAACCAAGTAGTCAAGAGAAAGCAATGATAAAGGAATACAACCATACCCTCTCCTACCCCTACGAACTCCCAACTACCCAACCCTCCCACCTCCACCCCTGTGTCCCACCCTACCCCCGTGCACGTGTGTACAGATAGCCTCGGTATGTAATCATAATATGGTACTCGTGGCACAATGCAAGGACTCGCAAATAACATGAGATTAAAGATCTTCCTCCAGTTCTGCCGGAGGGTCAAGTGTCAACCCCCTATACTCAGCCCACCTCTTCCATATCTTGAAATGTTTGCGGGGGCATCCTCGTGCTTCAAAAATCGGTCGTTCCAGGCCCATGCAAAAGTCCATTCCGGCTCTCCAAGCACACAGGGGGGGGGCCCTCACATCCTTCCAAGCCCGGGCTAGGTCTCTTTTGGCCACCACCAGTCCCAGGAGCAGCAGGTGGCGTTTATATATGTTTCCACCAACCCCCTCCAAGATGTGGAGTAGGCCCAGGCGATGAGTGCGAGGAAGAGTCCAATGCAGCACTTCAGACAGGCAGCCCCACACACCCCTCCAGAAGCCCACCAGCCGAGGGCACGACCATATCGTGTGGAGCAAAGTGCCCACCGCATTGCCGCAGCGCAAACATTCCGGGGATGCAATCAAGCCTGCCTTCCACAGTCGCTCACGGGTGAAATAGGCCCTATGGAGAATTTTGAATTGGATCAGTCTAAACCGTATAGCAATAGCTGCCCCCTTAGGGGACTCCAGAGCCTCCCTCCAGTCATCTTCATCGAGGGGGCCAACATCAGTTTCCCAAGTCGTCTTTAACGGAAGGAGGGTGGAGGAGCAATGAGTGACCAATGTCCGATAGATGCGAGAGACTTTCTTATCCCCCAGATCCCCCATAAAGACTTTCCCCTCAATGGGACTAAAGTCGGGCAGCGAATCTATGTTGGTAATACTGGGCATTAGTGCGTGTCGGAGTTGTAAGTACCGAAAAATTGGGACTGGGGCATATTAAATTCGATGCTGAGTGCCTGAAAGGACTTGAGCGTTGTCCCGGGTCTTTGCTGAAGTTTGACTGTGGTTCCTGCGTATAGGGCATTCCCGTAGTATAGTCGGCTGGTGACGAGGACCTGGGTGACCGTCTTTCACGTTCCGGTAGGGATCCACCGGAAGATCTTCCGGAGCATGCGCAGGGTGTTGAAGCATGAGGATGAGATGGCGTTGACTTGCTTGGTCATCGTGAGAGAGGAGTCCAGAATGAATCCCAGGTTGCGTGCGTGGTCAGTGGGCGTCGGTGCGGTGCCCAGTTCTGTGGGCCACCAGGAGTCGTCCCAGGTGGATGGGGATGGTCCGAGGATAAGGACCTCCGTCTTGTCTGAGTTCAGTTTCAGACGGCTGAGTTTCATCCATTCAGCGACGTTTTTTATTCCTTCCTGGAGGTTGAGTTTGGCGGCGGCTGGGTCTTTGGTGAGGGAGAGTATCAGGTGGGTGTTGTCGGCGTATGAGATGATGTTGAGGTTGTGTTTGCGCGCGATGGTGGCGAGGGGGCTCATGTAGATATTGAAGAGGGTTGGGCTGAGCCTTGGGGTACGCTGGTGCAGATGATCTTGGTGGCCGCGGAGCGGAAGGGAGGGAGGCGGACTCTCTGGGTTCTGTCGGAGAGGAACGAGGTGATCCAGTCCAGGGCTTTACCTTGGATCCCGGCGTTGTGGAGGCGGGTTATTGGGGTGCGATGGCAGACTGTATCAAAGGCGGCTAAGAGATCTAGGAGGATGAGGGCGGTGGTCTCCCTGTTGTCGAGTAGGGTCCTGATGTCGTCGGTGGCTGCGATGAGGGCGGTCTCGGTGCTGTGGTTGGCTCGAAATCCGGACTGGGATGGGTCGAGGGATCCATTGGCCTCGAGGAATGCGGTCAGCTGTTTATTGACGATCTTCTCGATCACTTTCGCCAGGAAGGGAAGAAGAGAGATGGGGCAGATGTTTTTGATGTATTTAGGGTCCGCTGTGGGTTTCTTCAGTAGGGCGTTGATCTCTGCTTGCTTCCAGCTCTCTGGGAAGGTGGCAGACGCGAGGAAGTTGTTTATGACGTTCCGTAGGTGGGGAGCGATGATGGTGTTGGCTTTGTTGAAGATGTGGTGAGGGCATGGGTCGGAAGGTGAGCCGGAGTGGATAGTGTTCATGGCGCGGGCGGTGTCTTCGTGCTGATGGGAGTCAAAGCGCTGAGGGTGGTTGTAGGGGGGCGTTGGTTCGGTGGCTGCTGGCGGAGTCTGGGCGCCGAAGCTGTTGTGGATGTCTGCGATCTTGCGGTGAAAGAACGTGGCGAGGGAGTTGCAGAGGTCTTGTGACAGTGTGATGTCGTTGCTGTTGGCGTTGGGATTGGAGAGCTCTTTTACGATGCTGAAGAGTTCCTTGCTGTTGTGTGTGTTGTTGTTCAGCCGTTCTATGAACGATGTCTTTTTGGTGGTGCGGATCAGCTGGTGGTGTTTGCGGGTGGCGTTCTTGAGGGCTGTCATGTTTTCTTTCGTCTGTTCGCGGCACGAGGTTTTCTCGAGGGTTCGGCAGGATTTCTTCAATTCTTTGAGGTCGTCGGTGAACCATGTTGTTTTCCTGTTGCCGGGCTTGCCTGGAGGGTTCTTCAGTGGTGCAAGGGCATTGGCGCAGTTGACGATCCACTGTGTGAGGTTGCGGGCTGCGTCGTTGGTGTCAGTGGGGTGGTAGGTGGGTTCTGGCTCAGTGATATGGTTAGCTGGTCTGCGGTGACTTTGCTCCAGCATCTACGGGGGATCTGTTGCGGATCTGGAAGTGTCAATGGTGAGGGCATTGGTTGTGACGTCGATGGTGTTCCTGTAGATGATGACGATTCCTCCTCAGGTTTGGTTGACGCGGTCCTATCGGGTGATCTACTAGCCGTCCGGGATGGCTATGGCGATGTCGGGGGCTGAGGAGGCTTTCATCCAGGTTTCTGTGAGGAAGGCGACGTCTGGTGCTGTTGTATCGAGGAGGTCCCAGAGTTCGACGGCGTGCTTGTGGACGGAGCGGGTGTTGAGCAGGATGCACTTGAGTTGGTTGTTG
Organism: Lissotriton helveticus; assembly: GCF_964261635.1. Lineage (NCBI taxonomy): Eukaryota > Metazoa > Chordata > Amphibia > Caudata > Salamandridae > Lissotriton > Lissotriton helveticus. The sequence continues at coordinate 1,705,260,928 of NC_136067.1, forward strand.
TTGCCTGGTCTGGGTGGTGAGACGTTAGTTCGGACGCAGGTGAATTTGCAGGTTTGGCAGGAGAAGGGTCTGTGGGCGTGCTTCGGAGTGGCTTGGTAGCACGCGGCTGGTTGGCCGGTGTGGAGTGCTTGGAGGGTGGTGGTGTCGTATCTCAGTCGGGTTTCTTGGTTTCGGCGGGGGCCAGGGTCAGGGGGGAGGGCACGGGCACTAGGGGTGACGAGAAGAATGAGGAGAACAGTAGAAAAAAAGTGAAGGAAGGGGAGTCAGAACAGTGGCACAGAAGATGAAAAAGAAGGCAAGAACAGTCCGAGGCAGAGGACTGCCAACGAAACAGGCTACACAGCGGGACGGCGGCGGCACAGGGGGACCGTGTGGCAGCTGAGGGGGCAACCTACCTGGTGACAGGGTCAAAGGTCACTCTGTGACGTATCTGAATTGGACTGCCAATCTTTAAATTAAACTGGAGTGTTTTGCCCCAGTAGTGGCAACTCTGCTGCCTAATAGCTCTAGAGTGTTTCACACCAAACCTAGGATAGAATTACTATACTGGTCCTTTAGTATTAATTCAATCACAGGAGTGCATACTCAGTTGCACAACTGGTCTCCCCAGCTCTTACGAGACAGGTCATTGGCCATATTGGAAGTAGGACAATTGTAAGTACCTTTACCCTAAATTTCATTAAACTTTATTGCCCTGAACTACAATACGACTGCAAAATCAGCACAAGAGCCGCAATGGTTGTTTCAACATACAGCAGCAAAACTGACTTCTCCATTAGCAAAACCTGTTTTCTTTATCAGTATTGCAAAGCTCTCTGCTATTTAACTACTGCATGTTACCCAAAAGTCTGGCATTCTTTCTAATTCATCAGCCTTCACCTGCAAAACGTCTTCTTCTCGTGGGCAGCGGAAAGTCCTACTAAACTATGTAAACACTGGTGTTTTGCTATGTCTTTATCCTGCACTGTTGGAGTCATTTCTAACCATCAAGTTAATTGAAACAGCAGGATAAAGAACCACATCCACTGTCTTTTACGCGTTATCTTTATTTTCTCCGCTAATGTAACTGCAGTGCATGACACCCTAATACATTCTCATCTTGTCATGTTCACATTCTCAAACATTGTGTGGGAGACATATGCTTGCTGTCACAGGCCAATCTGAAATGTATACTATCACATACTTTTACATCCATTCCTAATTTTAATCAGCACCCCTCGACTCTCAGCATTGGCCTCAAGAGGGTTTGCTGAATGAATCATATTATCAATTGACCTCCTATTATACCCTTCTATCCTGATGAACAAACTGTAAACTTAATCTTGAACAACTGCAACTGCCCAGGTAAAGTCAATAGCAACAGAGAACTGCTTTTCCATGCACCTCATCCATGTACACTTGGGGTGAGACCATTTACAAGTCCTGCTACCTCGAGACAAGATGAAAGATTGTAGGCTGGTACATGTTGGCCAATGCTATAATTTAAAATTCCCTAATGTATTAAAGGTATATAAAACAATAAAAAACAATTAAAGCCTATCATGACCAAAAGACAATATTTTACCAGTGACAAACCCTCTATCCCACAGTATAAGACCCAGAATGCCATGCCATTAAAAGATATGGGTTCCACCTTTGGACCCACAAACTTCATTCATCATGCTTTCAACAGTATCATCCACCATACAACCAAATACATTTTTCAGCTACAAGACTAATAATAATAATAATAATAATAATCCACATTTGTTTGAGAGCATATGTCTCCCACACAAAGTTTGAGAATGTGAACATGACAAGATGAGAAAGTATTAGGGGGTCATGCACTGCAGTTACATTAGCGGAGAAAATAAAGATAACGCGTGAAAGACAGTGGATATGGTTCTTTATCCTGCTGTTTCAATTAACTTGATGGTTAGAAATTACTCCAACAGTGCCGGATAAAGACATCGCAAAACACCAGTGTTTACATAGTTTAGTAGGACTTTTCGCTGCGAAAGAGGTGTGGCGCCGCGGCCAGGGCGACTGACGCTGAAATCTGGGGATCAGGGTTCGATCCCCGGCTCCGGCGGCAGGTTAGCCCAGCACCATGTGACTCTGGGCAATAGCTTGCTTAATCTAGACTGAGACCACGGTGGTCCAAGAGAGTGATTCGGACACTACTCCCAAATAAATATAACACTCGCTTCTAAAAGCAACCAAATAATATTGGATTCTCACGAGACCCGCCTCCTCCAACTACTTCTTTCGCAAGGTCATTCATAAATGGGAAGTCGATGCATAAAAAATCTTCCAACATCCATGGTCAGTGATATGATTTCCTGATGCATTTTCCCCAATTATCTCTGCTCTTTTCTTACCAGTCAGATACATAATCAAGACTAAAAATAGGCGAAGAGGAGCGTTAATAGTGGCAACTCACTTGTGGAGCAGTGCAAGCCAAGGAATATGAGTCCTTAGAGTGTCTATTAGTTAAATGAATCATCGACTTGGTTTCCTCCTTCACAAATATTATCACCACACCCAAACAACCATTCCCGTTTTCAGGATGAGTTCTCCCACCTAACACAACACTTGGTATTTTCTTCATAAAGGGCCGCAATCACGTGGCACCTAAAGTTGTAGACTCATGACGTCGCCTACAAATAAGCCTAAATAATTGACTGTCTTGGCCTGACAATGACTAAGAAATAAACACTTCAGCTGGTCTAGCTGATTACTGAACCGTATATGATACTAGCCTTTCTCCTAGTCAGATCATGTCTTGGTTAACATTACTGATGAGTCCAGATTCTAACACAAACTAGGATGTAAAAAGACCTCCTTCTCCATTGACAGTTACAGGATAAGTATCAACTCAGAATCTCTCATGCAAATTCTTGAAGCAATAAAAGACCCACTTCTGAAAGCTTCTACAAGAAATCCTCAAGCATCCGGAAAGTAAAGTCACCTAATCAGTTTTATTTCCCTCTAGGTGTGCAGAACCACCAAAGAAAAAAAAATTAGAACCATTTGCTACACTCCACTTCTCCTCCATATGAAACACAGATGGAGTGTGGTTGCCTAGAGAATACTGTGGATACAAACTTTGCTAGGGTGAAGTGGGTGTAATTTGTTTTCTTTCTGGAAATACGTGAAAAATTTGAAAAGTACAAGAAATTACATGCTATTATGTGAACTGCTGTGCCAGCATTTTGCACTATTTTTCTGTGTGAAATGTGTCATTGCATCAATTATTGATGAGCAGGGTGGCTTGCACTTTCCTGAAATTACCATCATTAATATCGCGGTCCCACAGGGATCAGTTTTTTTCCACCTGTTCCTCTGCTACATTTAAATTTTCCAGATAGCCCACATCCCAAATGCCTATTGCATTGGGCACCACATATTTGGAGGTGACACATTAATATACATAAAACTGGAGGAAGGGCCTTCAGAGAGTGACTAATTGTTGATATATGTTCAACACTCAATTTTTAAATCCACAATGATCAGAAAACTGAATTGTGACTTCAGAATTAAATGGATCTCTGTTCCTTGCCATATACTACGCCAACCACAATGGGTTCCCACTGTACAGCAATACAGACCATGAGAACCTAGAAATGTGGTTTAACACTAACCTATCCTTCACATAGGTAAATACAGTCACCAAAAATGCATGTCAATACATTTGATTAGATTGTATGATCCTCCTCCTGTTCACCCTGCACCCCAAATAGTCCTCGCCCTGAGGGTTGACCTTATGCATAGAATATGAAACGACTGCAAAATTATCTAAAGATAGTAGTCTAAAAACCTTGAAAATCTTCACAGGGCCCAAAACCATGCCGCTCAATTAAGCATGAACCTAAGACTTTATGATCACTTTTCTATAGCCCTTAAAACACTTTACTCGTTGCCAGTCATATACATATTTATATGGCACAAATTCTGTAATTGGTAGGGACTGATGCGCCAATGGTTTCTAAACATTTTTTGTTACAGAGTTTTATATAGCGCGAACTTGACCCGAATCGGGTATCAGAGCGCTCTACATAGCACCAGTTGCATTACATGAGGACACATTCATTTTTGTTAGGCACAGGGAGATTAAGTGATTTGCCCAAAATCACAGTTCAGTGTCATTGCCGAGACTTGAACCCAGTTCCCCAGATTCGAGGTCGACCGCTCTAGCCGGTAGGCCAACTCCTCTCCCCATTTTGCCTTGGTTAACAAAATTCCGTACAAGACCGTCATCTTGTAGTATAAATTTTTTGGGTGTGGTTAGGGATCTAGCAAAGATGTTCAAATGGTAACTTGTTTTGACTTTGACATTACCCAGCTGGCTTAGATGTTGAATTGATTGGTGGCGGGAAGACTTGATGTTTGACGGCCCACTGAGCAGGATTGAAAGTGTAGATGTCATGAAGTATGTTTAGACATTTATCATTTTTGATAGTATGTGTTGATGGAATGGTTGAATGATGTTATGGGAATGCTGAGTCCATCTTTGTGCAGTGCATTTCAAGAATGTTAGATGTGCTTGAGTTGTTACGTCTAATACATTGTTTTGAGAGTTTGTGTATATTGTTCCTTACTTAAAAGTTACTTTGGGAACACTTTTCTTTTTGATAATCAACTTTATTGATTTTTAGAAGAACAAAAAAAACAACACATTCGACCATAAATCTGTAGTATTTCAGAGTGCGTCAACATCGATTTTGTACATATATGCTACTTTGGGGAGCTCTTTGATGCTTATTTGCATTGTTGTTTGTATTATTTTCTGATGTCTTAGGTTGATATAATAACTGTGAGTGCTGTTGTGGTACTGTGACATCCATTTAGGAGCTAAGTGCCTTGTTATGGTGTATGTCTAACACTCTGTTCTAAGTGTACCTTTGGAGTATGATTTGAAAAATGTCTTAACAATCATGGGCTATAGAACACTTGACATGCAGAACTCCACTCTATAGAACAGTCTACCTGTGTACCCAGGACTCGAGAAATGTTTTCTGAAATAATGTCAAGGTATGAGGACCTGCCTTTAATTAACAGGTCATCACTCTAATGGCTCTTTCAGACACTTCCATGCACCTCACTCAGGTAAGGTGTCCAAAACCAGTCCTGCCAGTCTGAGGCTGGTCCATTCTGGCCCTTTTGAAAGGCTTCTCCAGTGCTTCCTTAGCAAAGCTTAGGAACTTTTCTCATCCGAAACTCCTTTGACCCTTTTCCTCTCATATACTGCCACCCTGACTGTTCTCCCTGCCTGTCTAAAATGGTGTGATGGCGATTTGTGCTGTGTGATTCCCTATACAAAATGTACAAACAAATACAATACATTTCTGACGTATACCTTCGCTCAAGGTGTTTAAGGCTCCACAAGAGACACATTGCTGACTGAGATGTAACAGCAATATTCCTGGATTCTATCCTATAAGGGCCTATAGACCTAGATTCCCTTTTTGTCTTAGCTTAAGCTGCAGCAAGTTCAAGCGAATAATGAACTAGAAAGTGATGAAAATCTGTACTTGTCTAAGGGACAAAAAACGAACACAATTTGTGTGCCCCCAATAACAATCTACTTGTTCTGGCACACTGCAAACATGTTGTAGTTATCATGACACAAATGTTGAAAAGGGTTGTTCACTAATATGAAGATACTTCTGATCTAGATCTAGCAGTTACAGAGACTAAAGCATTAATAAGTGCCTCATAAAGTTAAACTATATTGGAATATTACTGTCACTTCTTTCTCTCTTGCATGTCTTCATTTAAATAGTCTTATTCTTAAAGTGCTTTATTTCTCTAAACTCATTTTTTTGTCTAGTCTCGATTATCTTCTGTTAAGTCAACACAGTGTATAAATAGCACAATTCTGGCGTCATGACACTTATGTGTCACTGAATATATCAACAGATACTCTTTACTTAGAACTTTTCTCAAGTTATCTCTTGAACAGCTTAGCGTTTGAGATAACCAGCTAGGTATCTCAGCTTAGAAATCTGGACACTGATATATCGGACTGGAAACCGCCCTTACCAAAGAACAGAGTTTGATAGTCAATGTTGGCCTCAGCTATTCACTTGGGATATAGTTCACCTGTTTCAAATGATGGATGGCCTTCTCAAGGGAAATGGATTATTTGACATAGACAGGATCTTGTAGTGATCCACTAAGGTAGGGCAGATAATGTTGACTGATCCGGGTTGGAAAAAGCATAGATAAACATGATGGAAGTAACATGGATCCGCCATTAGGAGAGTAATTGGGTTCTGTATTATAGGAATGTGAAAAAGAACAACTTGAGGTAGCACAAGTATTCCCACTTCACGTATTCCAAACAGGACACTGAAATTAAATCACTTGATTAACTTAGGAGAAAAACACACATGGTAATACATTTTGCTCAATATTCATAGACTATAGAAACCTGACTTGGGCATTGGATAAGAATCTGGTTGGTAGACAATCAAGTTCTTAAAAATCTCAGTAGGTCTGTGAAATCAACTAAGTTCTAGAGGCCTCTTAAATGGATTTTAAATCTGCCTAATCGACCCATACACAAGCACATCATGCTTCGTAGGGTTCATTGGCTATTTATTCGTACAGACTGAACTGTCAAAAAGAGTTCCAGGCATGTGGATGTCTCTGGCATTTTGAGAGTGTAGACTCAGCACCAACTTAAAGTCATGAGTATAATTGTAAATGCAAAGGTTTCAATGTTACAGCAGAACTGTCCTAGACTGCTGGTGGTACCCAGGCAGGAGAGTTAGTCGCCCACCTTTGACAAGGCTACTGCTATGAAGCTCATAATCCTCTGTGATAACAATTTATGTTGACAATGAACAATGTTGGTGAGAACAAGAATTTTAGGACACGTATTTGTTTCCAAAATGTAAATCATTGTTGAAGAAAGAAATTTGGTCCGCCCTGTTAAAATGTTCTGTGCCAGTGTTTGCCGGTGGTGGGGGCACTGCTGCTCGTTTTTGGGACTGAGGCTTGTTTGGCATCATCTGTCACCCACAGCAAGAGAGCTAAGGCCAGAAAAGCAAGGTAAAATGAATAGGGAAATTTAGGAAAACATTGCCGAGGGGAGAAAGGAAGAATGTTAAGAGCAGCAAGTGTGAGGTAAAGAGAAAGAAAGTATTGAGTGGTGGAGGAATCACGACTAGGCAGCCTTGGTATTTGGTAACCTTGGCATAGTGTCTGAATCCGACTATTAAGGAAAATGTAGGCCCCTACTTTTTTTTTATTTAAACAAATGAAACACAGTACATGTAGTCTCAGGAAACACATTTAAAAGCTCTGCCTTGCCCAGGAAACAGTTCACACATAGTAAAGTGATATTTAAAACTTTGCACTGTGGGAATATTTACTCCATGTGAGCAGTAAAGCATTAAGTCACTGGAACACACGGCTGTGTTATTGCACTCAGAACCGTATTCTTAGCCTTATTGGCAAGTGACAATACCACAAATTGTAATGCACGTGTTTAGCTGGTGTGCGCTTTGAAGTAATACCACGCTTTGTGTTTATTTTTTTTTAAATCATGGTTTCGGTAGATGGATAGGCTGCGTGTTTTGTTCTTTGCATGTTTATCCTCGCTCACTTATGTGGCGCGCTGCCGCGATCTGTTGCCAGCAGAAAGCAGAGTAACAGATGTTTTTTTTTCAACTTGGGAACGACCCCAAAAGCATGAATCCTCTCACCATGTTCAATCATATGCATCTCCGGGCCTCGCAGCCAAATGAAAAGTGCGACACGTGGCTGATGGATGGCGGGATGATTGCGCGCGCGCCTCTTTAAGAGACTCCGCGGGTCATCACTTGCTCGTTTTGACGAGTGATCATTCCATTGATCGGCCGGGGAGCGCGCGTCGCTGATGCTGCAGAATCCTACCCCTGTGTGGGTTGGATTGATTTTTAAAAGCGCATCGTTTATTCTGAGCTGTGCTTTTGTGCTCGTGTTTTTTTGCCCTGGTGCTGTTCAGCGTGGTTCTTGTGAAGCGTAAAAACGCATTTAAGCACACCAGACACAACATACTAACATCATGTACTGAAAATCATTACAGTGATTCTTGATGTAGCAAAGAAGGTACACCGCGGGCGACTGCGTGTCACCCAGGGGCTAACGCAGGTCCCTGCAGCCCCTGCGGTGCATGGGGCCACCACACCTCCATGGGGCCCCCTTTCAGCCCAAAGCCTATGAATATTTGTGATATGTTGGGGACTCGAGGGCACCTTATCTCATTCTGGAGGTGGCCCTTCATTTTGCGTGACGCCACTGGTGCCGTCCACACTGCAAAAAGTCCCACCCTGGGCATTATTCCGTGTCACAGTGGGCCTTCAGGAGACACACATGACCCTCGACAGATCGCAGTTTGTGGAATGCAATGGCCACAGATCCACCCCCTTCACTCTTCCATGTGGGGTACCACAAGGGTCGGCATTGAGCCCCACCCTTTTTTATCTGTTTGTCACCCCGTTAGCCTCTCTGATCAAGGTCTTGGGTTCTCAGTTGTGTCCTATGCTGACAACACTCAAATTGTAGTGTCGGTCACAGAAAACCCTGACAGCACAGCACATCAGAGCGTTTTCACAACTGCATGTCACAGATTGGCGGTTTGATGCCCAACAATACTCAGCAGCACTTCAGTTTTATCTGAATTGAGTTTCAGTTTGGCAAGCAACCATCATTTTGGTCCCCCTACTGGTGGCCCCAAGAAATGGGTCTCTGCCAAAGGTGAAAAATCTGGGAGTACAATTTGATGAAAAACTCTCTTTTGTGGGACACGCCAATGCCATTACCTTGTCTTGTTTCTTCATTTTTAAATCACAGAGGAAGGTTTTCCCGTTCATCTATCAAGACCTACGGAAAGCAGTGATCACTGCTTTGATCTTAACTAAAATTGACTACTGCAATGGGCTTTTCTGACTGCCCACTAGAAACCTCTAGAAAAGCTGCGAATGGTCCAGAATGCAGCGGCCAGATTGCTTTTAGGAGTACCAAAATATCAATCGGTGTCCAAGGCCATCCCTGCACTACACTGGCTCCCGGTTAGAAAGCGGGTGATCTTCAAATCCCTGTGCTTAGCCTTTAAGGCCCTTCATCTTGTGGGTCCTGAATCGATGAAACAACTTCTTCAACAATGCATCCCCCCAGAACTTTAAGATCCTCTTCTCAGGCTAATCTGGTGGTACCTAGATTCAGGAAAGCCACCTGGGGAGGCAAAAGCTTTGCAGTAGCCACTTCCAAGCTCTGGAACTCGATGCCTCTGATGCTAGAAACTACAACAAATGTGCTTACGTTTAGCAAGGCCCTTAAAACCTTGCTATTTAACAACTAGCTCAGGATCATTACCCACCGGCTCCACACACGCCTTTGTCTGATGATGTCTCTACATTGGTCCACCCCCTGGAAGTCAGCGCCTAGACACCTACGGGTAGTAGTGCGCTTTAGAAATCCAAATTTCATTTCATTTCATTTTGAGTGTCCTGACGCAAAACATGGAAAAAAACATTTTTTGCTTTGAGAAATGCAGGGCAAGGGTGCATGAGCTTATGACAAAAAACCTGCAGCAGCTCTACACTAATTGGTGTTGTGTTATCACAACCAGGCATACTAGGTCTTTAATCTTCACTTGTGAATGGTCTATGTAAACATGCGAAAAAGGGTGGTGGTCTCAGCCGAGCTCACAGTGGATGTTCTGTGCATGTCTGGTATTGGCATGCCACCGACATTAACATCACCCAACCTCTTTGGCATACTCAGCTCCTTAATTAGTTTGTCAACAATCTGACCAAAGATTTTCAGAACTGGTAAATCCTTGCTGCTACTTTTAAGGATGATACTCTAAGCTGCAGGATTCTTAGGAAAAAGATTGGGTGAAAAGTGGGTAGAGGCCTCTCATTATTATTAGAATTGTGCATATGTGTTCATGTGGCTATTAGTAGTTCCAGGCCTTAACTTTCTGGTACTTCCTCAGTGTGTACAAGTTCTAAAAAAAAGTCTTGTGAATGCTGACATTTAATTTACGTGCATGTTCCAAATGTATCCTTTTCACGCCCAATTTGGTACTTCTCAGGTGTTTTGTGTTCTAATTCCATCCAATCACCTTGCAAAGTCGTATGTAGTACGATGCTTCTCTCACTGAACTAACCTCATTCCTGTATCGGATTCAGTTTCTCCAACTATTACTGCGATGTGCTTGCTGCAGCATTTTAGAGCATGGTTTTCCAGGGGACCAAAAAAGTATGGTCTGTTGTGCGACAGAGGCCGCATTGATGCCAGCAGGGTGGGGACTGATGTGCCAAGGGGAGGTAGATTGGATGATGGGCATAGGAGAAGTGAAGCTTGTACTCGATGTACACAGTGAGTTATGGAGTTATTCTGAGGGTTTTATTCTGTTCTGACCCTAGTCTGAACAATACTGTGTTATGCTGTATCTACACCACTGCCTCTCTGCTGCACCATGGGTTAAGCCTTCTCTGGTTGCTATTACCACCTTTAGCGAGTCAAGTGCACAAACAAAGTCACTTAATTATTGAATTGGAATTAAATAGAATCAGAGGTTTCACAATCTCCTTATGCCTTTTATCTCTTATCTATAAACATTAGGAGTGCCTACAAATAGGCTCTTTTAAGGTACCAAGTGCTATAAAAATCCCTGACAAAGGCCTCCCAACAAGGTGTGCAATTCACTGAGGGGGGTAGACGCAAACACCTAACCTCCACTCCTACACACAGGACAGTGGGAATTTGTAGCGATGTCACTTTGAGACCACACAAGAAATCCTGGTTTTACCACTTTGCCAAAATATACTGGCAGTGGGATGTGTATTTAAAGTCTGAGAAGGTCCCACAGCACAGTGGGATATCTTTGTTAAGAGTCACTGAGCCTTACCATCAGAACTACTCACACCCCAGTTGTTGTGTAATGAGCAAAATGGAAACCATGAAACCAGAAGGCATGTTTTTTTTATTTATCTCTTTCTCTCCTTGATACAAACTTGCACTCTTAGATAATCACTTTCTGAACATATTTCCCTGCTCCTTTTAAAAAAAATAGAGATAGAAAAAACTCAAATCAAACTAAACACCAGTAATGTGTAGTAGGAAAACAGCTGTAACTCAATAACAATCTTATTTCACTCATGGGAGAGGGAACACCCTGTCTCATAGTCCACTCAGTGAAATATTTGTGGTGAGAAAGTTAGTAATCTTTTAACAAGGAGTCCTCTAGTGTGGCGTTGGTACTTCTGCTTCACTTCTGCTTGTTTGGTGATAGTCAGATCATATCCTTCCTATGCCTTTGTCTGCTTAATTGACATTATGTGAAAGAGGTGGGCAAGTCACAGAAGGCTTAAACAAAGCTCGAGCCAGATGACTGGATCTGGCTCAGCTAAAAATTCCCTTGGATCCTCCGGCCTGACACAACCCAAACCTTTTGTAGGCCACCCACCTTCTAACCTCATGCACCACGAATTAAAGACAATAAATTAAATTTTGATGTAAAATGAGAGCGAGAAAGAGATAACAATCTAGCGGTCAAGTTGCACAATTTGAAACCAGAAAACCTAGCATCAATCTCTTCTTTCCCACTTGATCAAACTGTGTGATCCTAGACAATTGTTTTATTTCACTTTGCCTCCTTTTTCTGCATTTTAACATGTCAACCACCCTGAGATCTGAGTTCAGGGTATGCAGTTCAAAACTTCTTGTGTTTGATTTAACAAACAATAATGGTATTCCATATATGATAATAACCCAGACCACATAGAGAATGTCCATGACTTGCCTTGTGGGTCACTAATGGCATTGTTGTCAGGGCGGGAAAGGCCTGTAAATTTCTAGGTTCCTGTTTGAGAACAATACATTTTAAAAACGACCTTTCAATGCAGTTATTTAATCTGATTTACTAAGCTGAAACATTTCTTCATGTGACTGAAATATACTTTTTTGAATTTTGGAGAGTGCTTAGCATATTTATTAATTTTTGTCTTTGCTTCTTTTACTTTTACTTCAGTTAATGTGTAAATAAACGCTTGCCCGTTTAATATCGTTCTAAGTGCCAGTGCCAAGTCAAGTAATCAGCAACCCAGGATCCCCCATGTAAAGGGCACGAGGGCCACAAGGCCCCCTCATCCTGGATTGTACTTTGTGTTTTGCCTGCTTTAGAGCATGAAGGGATGTTGAGGCTACTAGTTGTCTGAATAGCAGGCAGTGTCCCTCCTTGGCACTCGTCCCTGAGCGTTATTTGCATTATTACATTCCTTTCCTGCAAAGAGCTATTTTGCATCTACTGTTTCCATAAGCTGATATGAAAATGTGACTTGCTGTCCCTGAGGGTCCCTTGGTGGCTGAGACGCAACCTATTATTATACCGCGCCGCGCAACCTGTGCGCTCCAATCCCCCCACAGTCTCTACAGGTTAACAAAAATCAGTGGGTGGCTAATGAAAGATTTGCTTATTTGGCCAATAACACAATCAGCTTTGAGTTCTATTTATTGTGGCAGATGGTGACAAGTCGTTGCTTATGACATCTCTAGAAATGTAATCAAACCACCCAGTGAGAAATTCCTGCGACAGGCTGCAAATTGGATGTATTCTTAAAAGGAAGCAGTTTATAAAGAGAGCTCAGTTAAAAAGGTTCTTCCAAACATGACATGTGAATTAGCCCCCCGGGGCTAGACTCCACCGAAGCATGAGCGACAGCACTGGAAAAGGATACCTGTGTCACTTTGCGTTAGTGTCCTTCAGTGCAGTCCATGTCACACCACCTTGTGGCTTTTAATTGCAGGCGCTCCCTTTGCTAATTGGGGGACTAACTGGGAGACTTAATTGTGCGCAATGCTGTCGATAGTTCAAGTTGGAATTTTTCTCGATTAGATGCCCTTTCTTGAAGAAATAGCCATATATTAATTACATGTGTGGGTGCTTTTATTGCTCAAAATACAGGGATATTTAACCAATATTTAATGGTTCTCTGTGAAATGGGTACGTCATCATAATGACAGCCACAAACAACTCTGCAGTTCTACCATTGTCAAACCTACCACAGAATCACTGTCAATTGCTTTATCAGTAGTATATTCATTAAAGGTAAATGAAACTTAAATATTCTAATTCCAAACAGTGCACATGGCAACCTTTTCAAGCTAACTACCCCCAAAGTGAACATAACATTTTAGAAAACAAGCATTTGCAATGCAATAGGTCTCGCATTACTGAAAGTTTGAGCTATTGGCGTTGTTAATAATAATGCAACACCAATAGCTCAGACTGTTAGTAATACGAGACCTATTGTATTGCAACTGCTTGTTTTTCTGTTTCTTTACTTTTGAAGCCATCGCGTCACCCGTGCTTTAACGCAGAAGCACAGGTGCCGCAATAGTAGCAAAAGTAAAGAAATTGAAAAAAAGGCATGACAAAAGGCTACTGTCAGTCACTTGAGCCCGCGCCTCCAATTCGTGCTTTAAAGCCGCCCAGAAAAAAAGCAACGTGCGGCCGCCTATATTGCTGTTTAGAAGGCGTGCTGTGCTGTTTAAAAAACGAATAATGACAAAATAGAGGTGCAAACTGTTTGAGATTTAGGGTGTGCTTCACTACTTTAAAAAAAATAGAGTTTGTCGAGCTGCGCACAAGAAAAGAAAGGTGCGGCTGCCATTGTTAAAAATGATGGGTCGTGCGCAGCATTACCATTTGTTAACCCGCAGGTTGGGCTGCAGAAGCATGAGAGCGTGTCCTGCCTGCAACAGCAGCTAGGAGACAATCATCACTAAAATATTACTCAGATGCTGTAATTAAAACATGTAGAGTAACAACTCATGTAACAGGGGCAGTCCTCATGGGAGGTTACAACAAGAGAAAGGGAGGGACTACTAAGCCTATGGACAATGAAAAGCCATTGTTTACAAAGGAAAGTAACAGGAGACAATTAAAAAGATGGGGGAAAGTGGGCGGAGCATCATGCCCGTATCCTGAATACAGCATGTCTCGAAGAGATAGCGCAAGCGCTTCCTAGGCGAGATCTAAAAACATAAGGGGTAACATGTACTTTAATCCTATATTGCTTTCGTGGGGCTCAGGTGATATTTACATACCACTATGACTTCAGCCTTGGATTTATGGTGTCGCCAGAACCCCATGGAGCACTATTACACATAGGGCATACGTGTCCTATTTGCACCACGTAGAACCTTCAAGTAGGTGCGCCCGGTGCAAACAGGAAAAGTGCACTCTATCATGTAGAATGCATTGCCCTCAGGGCGACTGCGTACTCGCGCTGCAAATACGGAGCAGCTGTTTAAAAGCTGCTGAGTGTTTGTCTGTGCAGGCGGCAATCCGCCTGCAGTTTCAAAAGTAATTTGACCCCCCCCCTTGCAGGTGGGTGCTGTGGGTGACTGCACCTCCCTGCAAGGGGATATCTGGGGTGTCCATGGGACTCCTTTTCCCCTCCAGAGGGCTGCCATTAGGGTGCGCCTCCTGACAGCTTCTTTACCTGTGCGTCTGAGTCTATAATACGGCGTGGGTGCAGAGGCAAAGGGATCCCCTCATTTGCATGGGGGCATGGCCCTCTTGAGAAAGCGCTGGTGCTACATGTGCACAAGGGCTTTCAGTATTACAGAAGGTGCTGCACAAGCGTCTGCGGACCCTTCTGTAATCCCAATGTGCCCCAGGGGCGCGAAAGCAGGCACACATGCCCATTGCACTCTGGAGTATGTTCTGTAATACAGCCCCTTGATGTAAATATTGGACAATAGTAAATGGTTAGCCCTTATGTCGCCACCCTCCTTGCTGAATACGCTATGACCATGGCCAATGGCACAGGAACAAAAGACAGGGTAGTAAAAAACATGGTGGGCGGTGTGTGTTATATGTTATGTTATGTTGCATATATAAGAAAGGATGAATTTCAGTGGTTGCAACTCATTGGAGCCAGAACCATAACTGTGTTTTAACTGTGTTTTTCCAGTAAAAAAAATATGTATTAACTGGAAAAATAAAGGTTAAAAAACAAAGGTTAAAGTGGAGCTATACGTGAAGAAGATAGTAATATTTTAAGAAACGAAAAAGCACTACAGTTTGAAAACTCCAAAAACTGGAAACTGTGCCAGTTATACGTAACTGACATAGTATAATTTGCACCACTGTGATGCTTAGCTTATGACCTCACATACTACATCACTGATGATATCTGAAATCTATGGCAGTGCAAGTTACACTTACTTGAGTTATGATTAACTGGCCAATTTCTCTGGTTTCTTGTTTTTTAAACAGTACTGCTTTTTAAGTGAATTTCCATGTTTTTTTTAATGCAAGTTAAAATCTTACTATTTTCCTCACATATATCTACCCTTTAACCTTTGGTTTTGACAGTGAGTTTCTATGTATATTTTGTGTGTAGCATCAGATCATATTACAATACGTTTGCGATCAATATCTCACCACACGACCTTTGGATATGCATGCGAGGTGAGGTTTGGCTGCAAGGCCTGGCCTAAGGCCAGGTCCTGCACCAAATCCTCTGCGAGCTGAGCCCCCCCCCCCCACTCATGCCTTTCTGCCATCCAGCTGCGGACCCCGCCTCACCCGTCTTTATAAATGTTTTGTCTTTTTTTGTCCTGTACGACTTTGCCGAATTCTCTCAAGAACACCCAGGGGTTGGGTTCATCACAAAGAGGCCTAAAACCATGTTTACATTTTTGGACCTGCGGGAAGTAATGCCCTGCATTTTTAACTTTCATTTCTCAAAATATACTGAACAGATTTACACCAAATCACAAAAAATGAAGTTTTCCATTTAAAGATCTAGCATTCTGCCAAATTTGATGTAATTCTGTTCAGCGTTTTTTTCTGTACTCTTGTCTAAATTCTCTGATAGCTATAGAAAATGCATGAAGTATAAAGTGTTTTGGAACCTGCCACCTTTTTCTCAGCCCCTGCTTCACAGATCACCCCAAACCTTGGCAGGAACAATCTGAGATGGATGATCTTTGTTTGGAAAGTTTTGTAAAGATTAGACAAACTGCGGCTAATTTATGAGCAAAACAAAAATGCTCTTTGTACGACAACTATGACCTGTGGCTCACATATAATTACACAGACTGCACAGTATTATACAAAATGTGGTTATAGCTAGGTCCACATGTCCATAGGAAATGGATCAATTGGTTTGCTAAAAACGTTGGCACTGTTTAAATAAATCTTCCCAAATATTTTTTTTAAAAGTCTTAGCTTCTTCATGGAAAGATTCGGGGTGATCCGTCAAGCTAGGGCTGAGAAAAAGGGGGCATCACAAACCATGTTTTCCCCAATGCAAATTTCCATAGGGAAATTAGACACCACTACAGCCAAAAGGTTTAAACAGAGTTTACACCTAGTTTGGCAGGAAGCTTGATCTTGGTTCAAAAAGATTCTTTTTCTGGTTTGGTGTAAATCCATTCAGTAGTTTTTGATAAATTAAGTCTCAAAATGTATAGATACCATGGCTCACAGGATCTGCAGAGCCAACAGAATTTGAGATAAGAGCTGATTGTCCGCCACCACACCAACAAAGATGTGGCGGCACCCATTTTAGGACTCAGGGACTCAGTCCTCTGTCCTAGAAAAAAGCAGGTAAAACACTGTATTTCCAATTAAGCGGTCCCATGGGGCCGATTTAAAAAAAAAAGAAAAACATACTATTATTTCCTGCCAGGTCTAGGGGGGCAAATTATCCCTAGGAGCAACTATTTCTGCACCAATACATCTGAATTATTTTTACACCAATACTTAATTTGAATAACTTGATTAATTTGGAGAGAATCTACTTAGAGCAATAGCTTTGCTGGTTTGACTGATATGAAGGCATTTATAAGGAGCAATACAATTATGGGCTAAAATACAATAAAACAAATATGTAAAGGCAATAAACATAGGCTCCATCATTGAATTGATCTAGTACAAGTTTTAATGTGTATGATTAGTTCACTGTTAATTCCGTCCTCCCTCCCACCCGACTGGACTTGATATTTTGCTAACCGAAGGAGCATCCCGTTCTTTTCCAGAATGAAGCCCGCTTTTTAGGAAGCAGACTCTTAATGGATATTTTTGGCCTGTCATCTATATATGCCTTATTGTTCTGAACAGAGATTGCCACTTTAAAAATGTACATAATGTTCTGATAATATATTGTAACCAGGTTGTCTAATGAAAAGATGACATTGGTAACAGGAACGTCAAATCCTTTGCTTCATTAAGGAAAGCAATTGCTAGGTGTTTCACTTTATTGTATTTATAGTGACTGTATGAGTTTAGCTTTATTGTTTTTCTTTAAAGACAGTAATTCATCCACTGTGGACATTTGCAAATATTATCCTTTTTTCAAAACAAGCCTATGTTTTATAGTTGAAAAAAACTTAGGCATCAATGATTAGTGCTTTAAGGGATGGCCCTGCAAAGAACATGTAGCACTTAACAGCACATTTGTTCCTGTCTATAAGCAAGGGCAGCGCCTCCGAAATGACGATGAAGCGTCACCCCACTCATCAGAACCAGTCAAAGAAAAATAAAATGATAATGAAACAATATAATTGTATTTTTCTTTGACTGGATTTGGCATGCGTGGAGGGCCAGGCCATGGCAGGAAGGTGAGGAGGGCACTTAGAAATGTGCATGTGTGTTTGGCCGGCCGTCCTAGGCTGGCCACACATACATATGCACTTATATTTCTCCAACACTGCTGTGAATGCGGCTGTGTTCACAGCCGGGTTGGAGAAATGCCTCAGGCTCACAAACAGTGGCTGAGCGGCAGAGTAGGCCGCTCAGACCAATCCAGATGCTGCTCTCCCAGCAGAGCAGCGTCTGGATTGGATGAGCAGTCTCTGCCTTCCCAGAGACCGCTGGAAGAGCTCTGAGGCTGGATGCGGTCATCGCCGTCGGAGGCTGCAGGGGTAAAAGGTAATTTTTAAAAAATTATTATTTTTCCTCCCACCCCCTTCACCCCCACCTTCGTGTTGTGGTGGCCGCGACTGTCTATAAGTCCTGCTGACTTGCTGTCTTTAAGTTTGTCTTGACAATACCGTTCATGCTGTAACCCCATTTAGCCCCTTCGCTGCGGGGGTTATTCCCCCCGCTGTGCTGGGGGGGAGGGGGGCGCGCACAGCGCCCGCATGCTCATGACTAGCTGAGCTCGTCATGAGGCACCGCGCTCCTGTGCTCATGACGAGCTCAGCTCGTCACAGGTGCATTACCTCCAGTGGAACGCTCAGCACAGGAGGGGAATTCTCCCCGCACCTGAGCGTTCCATGGCTCATGACGAGCTGAGCTCGTCATGAGCACCAGAGCGCCGTGGCTCATGACGGGCTCAGCTCGTCATGAGCCTCGAAGAGGTTAATGGAACTAAATATATCAACCTCGGTTGACTGGAATGCTGGCTTGGCTTTGCCAGGATACATCCTTGTCACCTGCAGATCACTGCAGGTGTAAGCTTTAAGCATTTAACTCACAACTGTTTTATCAGTTACATAAGGAGCATTATCGATTAAGAAGATTAACTCGCCCATGTTCCTAAGGACACCAAACGGTGATCTGTAAATAAGTGTAACGTATGACAGTAAATTGCAGTTCAAAGTATATTTAGTGGCCACGTGTTCAGTATCCAAATGGGTGGTGGTACATGCAGTACCCACCTTGTTTACCTGAATATAGCTAGCCCGAGGAGGTTGAAAGGTATAATCCTTTTCGTTAGACCCATGGCCTTGGCAATGGGCCTCTCTAGCTTTGTCAGCCCTCAGGCATGTGTTTGACTCATAGGAACTTTGCTTCATTTGTCGGGTAGACATGTTATGTGCATAATAAATCTCTTCATATTAGTCCAAAGACGTGATTAATTTATAAGTACCTGAATGTCGAGATGTGAAGTTGAAGAAGACAGCAGCAAAAATGGATTCCAATGTGACTGCCAATTCAACAATAAATATTGTATTACAGTCCAAGTATTACATTCTCGATTGAAAACTATTGCTTTATAGAAATATGTTATGTACATTATGTTTATACAAACGTTTTGATATAGAAAAACCTGGATTTCTTATTGTTTCCTGGGAGTTTGATAAAAGTTGATTATACTGTAATATTTCACTGGTCTATTGAAAGGGTTTTTGGTCACAGTCCAGGGGCCTAAACTGTAAGAGTGGGGCTGCCATTGTAAAAGTATTAGTTGTTTATTCTTTTTTTACTTGAGACACATTCCAGAGGTAAACTGGACCCAGGCTTCCTAAACATACCATTTGATATGATGGGTGGATTGGCTCATAAACGGCATTTTGGTAAACAGTATCACTGTTTACAACCCCATTTGTGGACAAAGGATGTTATTTACAAAGCTTATGAAGGCCTGCATGTTTTTGCCTGGAATTACTCCAGAGGAAGCTGTTTGACAATGTTGGCAGATGTGGTATGGAAAGTACAATTTAAATACCAGTACAATGCATGTCAGGAATTGGGGCCACATTTTAAAGAACAATATCCCTCTGCTTTGCAGCACGCCTGGGATGCTGATGAATCCGGCTTGAGAGCAAGTTGTGTGGAGATTCATGGAGCATATTCTGAGATAGGGAAGACCAGACACTAAATCCTCCTTAGTCTGCTGGTCTGGTACCTGGGGTCATTATGCTGCTATCTTGCTAAAAGACAGAGACAGGCACCTAGGACCCTAAAACCTTAAAACCCTTTCCATTGGTCACCGCCTCCTTGAGGTGGAAGTAGGAAGTTGGGGTAGGAGAAAACTTGAACACAAAGGCGTAGGAAGCTTAGTGCCTGTTGCTGCCTTGCAAGGTAGTTTGTAGTTGTCCATGTCATTGGCAAGCTGGATATTTTATGAACTTGAGGTTCAGCACAAAATGGGGGAGAGCATTAATCATTAGTGACTGTGGACTTTCCAGTGGAAAGTGTTAATAACAGCGTTACGAGATTTGAGGGAGGCATGTCTTTTTGAGATGTTAGATCGACTGCTGATGTGTAAACCCAGATGAGGTAAAGCAAACCAGAAGTGAACCTTGAGGTTTAGTGAAAACAGTAGATCTGTGTTATAGGGTACAAGCAAACACCACAATTCTGTGAGAGGCCCAGATTGTCATTGCCCTTTTCAACCTGCAGTGAGACCACCATTCTTAAAGTTTTAGGTATAATCTCCCACATTGTACATATCTTTACAGGGCACCTGGAGATACGCTCTTCCACCGTGCATCTGAAGCTAAAGGGTCGACCATTTTAGGCTTGTCGTGTAAGAGGGAACATGACATCTAACCCGTAAACAGAACTGGGTAACCACCATTTTTTTGCGGTGTTCAAGTGAGCAAAACATCAATTAAAGATAACATCTTAACAACAGTCAGACAAGTAATTTAAATATCATGGTGTGTTTGCAGATGAAGTCTGCAGAAGTGACAGTGGGTCACGATGGGATGGTTTAAAGTGTACCTTCGAAGGTCCCCAGGGTTAACGGTCGTAGTCCCAGCAACCAATGAATGCCTGTGAATGTCTCTGTGTTAAACTAGGTCTGTATTTTAATATTGGCCAGTGGCCTGGGTGTCGTTCTTGTGGTCACTGATTGTCTGCACCTAGTTCAGATGTAGTAACATGTGAATGTTAATGATAATAGGATAGCTTGACATTCTTTTGTTCTCTAGCTAGTATTTCTGAGACATTTTTTGCCTTGTTTGAGTTTTTTCAGCAACTTCAACAAGATGCAGGGTTGTGTACCTTGAAGCAGCTGTTGGGTTCCATAGAGCAAACTCACAAATATCTTACAACCAAATCGACTTGGATTCACTGTTTGGCTATGTGAGTTGCTGTAAATAAGATGTTACTGTAAGTACTATTACTGCTGCATGTTTTAGTTTTAGCATTCAACTCACTGAGCGGTCCTGCTGGCTCTTGCACAAATTCTTCATATGTTTTATTTTTAAGGGCGACTTCTAAAGAGGATCCCTGAAAAGGCAACTGCGTGCACTGCCCAGGCAAAACCGACTGCATTGTGCTTGGATTATCCCTTCGTTTCAGTGACACTAATACCAGGCACACACATTATCCTTGCACAGAAAACGTGAGGAAAGATTATGACATGTTTTGTCTGAAGAGAGGCCACTACTCCACTAGTCAGTTGACTGCACAGAACTGTAGGTTGGACCAATCCTGCTGTCTCCCCTTAGTATGAAATAATGCAAGCTGTGCATCTTGCTGATTGGAGAGGGGGCCCGATTCATAAAGCCTACTCTGAGTGTGCGATATTCGCTGTGGCGTAATTAAGTGAAATTTCACCAAAATGAGGCAAAATTCGAATCTGTCATTGTTTTAAAAAAGGGTAAAATAAAAAGCAACGTGAACAGTTGCTCAGATTCTGTTCCAGTGCATTCGTAGTACATTTTTTTTACCATGAATGGAGTGTTTGCTGTAAATGTTTACTGCAAATGGTTGGTAATTAGGTGAAGGTGGATAATGCTGTAATTTCAGGAACTTAGTGTAACAAGTGAAATTCCCGACATGTCACAAATTTAGCTGGATTAATTTAAATTTAACCCAGGCCTGCTTATAACGTACTTTATTAGCACACATGCCAGAATTTACAGCTGTTAGACATTCGCAAAAGGTGATTTTGCAGTTATAAATACATTTACTGCCATGTGCTCTTACCCCATAACGACGTAAATGTTCGCAGGCAGGAGTGACTAGCAGTCGTGTGCTGGCAGTGTATGTCTGAGGATTCATTCCGCCTTGTCAGTCTGTGAAATTTGACAGGTTTGACAGTCTGTGGACATTCACAAACTTTCGTCCAACTTTTGTCTTCCTAGCAATGGTTAGCGATTTATTCCTGGAAATGACTGGAGAAAATCACTTTCCAGGGTGGAATAGGGAACAAACAAACCTTGCTGTAGTGGAGGAAAATGGGATTTTCCAAGTGGAAAAATAATTTCCCCATGGAGAAGAAAATGGAAAAAAGTGCCATTGTACTGCAGTGCTGGCTTTCCATGAACCGGAATCATACTTTACATACAACCCTGAAGTACAGTACTGTGTGGGAGAAATGCAAGTGGAATAAAAGGAGTGATCACATGTCTTTCCGAGGACTACACCTGGAAACATGGGACTGGTGGCCCACTTCAGGAATACTCAAGGATAGCTTTATCAATCAGAGTCCCCTAATTCTGCACCCATGTAGAAATATAACCAGGGCCACTGGAATTACGCAATTGTCCGGCCATGGCGATTTTTGCATAATTATAAATTTGACACATTTGCCACATAATCCATTTGCCTCATAATCTGAGGATTTAAATTTAAAATAAATTGTCTCTACCTCAAATGGTTCAAAAGTTACTAAAAATGCAGTGACAGTTGTTGCGCACAGTAGAAGGCCCTTTGTAAACCTAGACTGGTCACCTTTCTGGTGCATATTGCTATATGTGGGTGTTAAACTGGTATTTATGAAGTGCAACCAATGCCCAGATAGTGGTACCAAGTTTAAAAGTGATGAACTAGTGAATTAATGCTATTACAAAATATGCTGCATTATGCCGCATTATTTGATTATTCTTGCCGCATAATTTACTCAATCCTGCCACATAATTTGCCCCTCGCTGCCGCATAATTCCAGTGGCCCTGAATATATTGGCGGGGTAACCACGTATGTGAGCACAGGAAATTCGTGCGAGATAGCCACATATGTAACTGCATGAATAGGAACTGGCGTGGAAGTGACAGTCCTTTGATGCTACTGATGCATTTGAATAACATGTAGGGTTGATATGAGTGTTATTTACCAACCATGTCCATTTATTACACTTCTTTCTTCACCACATCTTTAATCGCTCTGCCCGTAAAAGTTCTGTTTTAGAGTAGTTTAGTTATGAGATGCATGCTTTTCTTCTTAAAACACTGGATTTTTAATATCAATGCGAGATTTTTCGTGTTGCGTGTTTTTATGTCTGCCATTTATTAAATCAAGGCGTATTACAAACAATTAGCGCCGTGAAGAGGTAATGGGAGCCGATTGCAAGGTGTGTAGGTCAAAGAGCTGTCTGTTAAAACTCGAGCCCGGAGCTGGCCCAGCTTAAATCAATTTGGATAAACTTGTTTTCATGTTGAAATGGCCAGAAATGGATCCCAGATGCCTACTTTTAAGAAGCGTGCAGTCGATTGGTCGATAGTGCAAGGGTGCACATGCAGCTAGTTTAGAAGCAGCTGTTGCTAATTTGGGACAATGAAACCTCTGGCTTCGCCAATTTGAAAGCTGAAATTCCATCCCTTGAAGTGACACTGGCAAAGCTGCTTGCAGTGAGTGTTTAAGGGGTTGCAAACTTTTCAAAGCACATAAGTACACTTCAGAGCATCACTTCTCATAGCGATATACATTTTGATTTACGGAGGAGAAATTGTTTTGTAGACCAGTGCACTTCTGTAACTGTTCTCATGCTCAGGACACTCGAGGAATTTTCTAATATAACTTTATAACTAGAAACACCGAGGGAATGTATATTTTTTCACGAGTGATGCCTGAAGTGCTCATCAAACCTAAACTATAAAACTGAAAAATTCTTGAAAACTAGAATGTGATTTGATTCAGAGCTTGCAGGTGTAACTAGGCGTAGCCTGCCTTAATGTTGAAGACCATCAGTGCACGCAGACAAATACAAGACTTGCAGACTGGACATTTTGAAACCTTCCTGTGTTCCATTCATTGCAATATAAAATGGCCAACCAGAACGTGCATTACTACAGCCCAGTAGGGCTATCTTTCATGTGCTGAAGCATGCGAGCACAGGCTTGTACAAATGCTATTTGCCTACGTTGAATACACACATGCTGTTTGGCACATTAAAGTCAGACCTATTGGCTTTATCCATCCTGGAGAGGAGGGAGTGAAAAACATGAATGCTTTCTTTAAAGCATGCATATAGGAATAAAGAATTTAATTTGAGAAAAAAGCGTGACAATTGATTGATGATTGATTGATTGCTTTATTTCGATATGCACATATCATAAAAGCAGTACAAAAAATAAAAACAGCATGTCGAAATAAGTAAGACTGTACATATGTGTGAGAATTAAAAACACGTTAGGTCAGCATAAATTAGATAAAAAAGAATTAAATTGATGTGGACAGTCTTCTAAGTCTAATCAACCAAGCCCATTTTAAAAATTTAGCAACAGCACAAACAATGGGAGGGGCTGTATTGGTTAAAAGAATCCGAAGTGCAACGGAGTGCTGACGAGTCCCCAGTTCTCTGCAGATGGGACCAAGCCAACGTGATCTGGGGCGACCATAGTCCGGGCATTCGAAAAGGAAATGTGGCACCGTCTCTGGCTTATCCTGACAAAGAGCACAGAAGCGTGATGTGGACTGGGCTTTATTCCACCTCGAGCAGAGGTCGGCCAAGGGCAAGGTACCTAACCGAAATTTAATATACAAGGACCTATCCAAAGCAACTGATATAATGTCCATGTATGGCTCGTACAAGGCAGCGTCTTTGAACAGCAAGAAAGCTGCGGTGGTTTTGCAGTGCTGCTGACTTCTAGAGCGCTTCACATAAACCCACTCCCAGAAAAGTTTTTTTAAGATCTTCTTTGGAGGAGCGGAGTGACTATGCCAGCAAGAGTCCAAACCTAGTTCCCCTAAGAGGTGTTTTATATCCTTCAACCATTTGATGCCACGCCAACCATCAGAGTGCATCACCTCTGCCAAGCCATTGGCATAGGATTGTAGCTCCGGGACCCTCCACAAGCGTGCCCAGAGCAGAAGGGGTCGAAGCCGAGCCTGGTCCCTTATGGCTTTACAGCCAGTGTCCATGAGCACTGGGATAGTTGGGCTGCTCGATGGAATGGCAAGGAGATCCTTGATGAATTTATTTTCGGCCTTGCTCAATGAGTCAACTTTGCCCAAGCCCCACAGTTCCGATCCATAAAGTGACGCAGGGACCGCACGTGCTTTGTAGATCTCAAGTATAGGAGCAACACAATGTTTTGTAGAGTTATTGAACTCCTTAAGAAGGGCGCCCCCCACCCTTTTGTGGGCCAATGTCATTTTGTCAATGTGGGCAGTCCAGCTCATCGCGTCATTCAGTCGGATTCCCAGGTAATCAAATTCTGCCACTCTTTCTAGGGGTATAGAGTTCAGAATTGGAGGGCGGCCAAGTTTGCGAGGTGGATGCATAACTAGGTACTTAGTCTTGTCTACGTTGATGACAAGGCCCTTGGTGGTACAGAAGTCCTGGAAGCGGTTCAGCAGTGTTTGGAGACCTTGGGGGGTTTTAGAGATGAGGAGGGTGTCGTCGGCGAACAACAGGGTTGGAATTTTTACTCCTCCCAAAATGGGAGCGTCTGATGGTTCGCCCAGTAGATGATCTACCACCCCGTTAATGTAGAGGGAGAATAAGGTAGGGGCCAAAACACAGCCCTGTCTTACTCCCCTCTCGACCCTGATCTTATCGGTCTTTTCCCCATTCAGCCCCCATCTAACCTGGGCATAGGTGTTGGTGTGCAGGTTAATAAGGAGGTTTAGTAAGTACGGGGGCATCCCTAAACCGTGAAGCACCCTCCAAAGTTCCTCCCTTGGTACCAGGTCAAAGGCAGTCTTAAGGTCAATGAAGGCCAAGTAAAGACTGCCTTTGCCCAGTACCACCACCTTCCAGTGTAATAACAAGAGCCTGAAGACCTGTTCAATAGTTCCTGTACCTGAACGGAACCCAGCTTGCATATCGGACAGGATGTGATTGTCGTCCACCCATTGGGTGATCCTCCCCAAGATGGTTTTCCCAGCCAATTTCTGGCTTGAATCTATTAGGCTTATGGGCCTATAGTTCCCGGGTAAGTCCCGACTGCCCTTTTTGAAAATGGGGACCACCTCCGCACCTCTCCAGGAGTCAGGCACAGGGCCTCCCCCCATAATTGCGTTGAGGAGTGCAGAGATTAGTACCCCCCATTCTTCCGGGTAAGCGCGGAGGATATCCCCCGGTAGGCCATCCGGACCAGCTGCTTTCAAAGGAACCAAGGTTTTGATCTGCTTTGTTACGTCCAAAGCAGAAAAAAGTTCCAGGTCACGAACTAGAGTAAAGGGTGGGAGTTTAAAGGAGTCATTAAGTGGGCCTTCGACAGCAGAATAAAGATTTTGGAAGTGGGAGAACCAAGTCTGGGCGTTGATGGTACACGTCCTCCGGGAGTCGTCAGGACGATTCCTTTTGCCCACCATGTCCCAAAAACCTTTGGCATCTTTCCCACGACTGGCAGCCAGGAGGTCCTGCCAGAAATTAACCTCCCACTCCATCCTTGCATTTTTCTGGCAGAGTGCATAGTGTCTCCTGGCCTCCCTAGTCCTAGACAGTAATTTGGACTTGACTGCCTCGATGAGAAGTGACTTCGCCTCCCTACACTTCTGATTGTACCAGCCCTGGCCCGATCGTGAGCTTGGTTTCCTTCCACTCGGGTGAGCTGGAACTACAAAGAGGTCGCTAATGGCCTGAATTATGACACAGAACCTGGGTGCCACCTCCATCAGCCCTTCCTCTTGGCAATCAAGATTGACTAGGGCTGAGACCAGAAGCTGCCTAATGGCAGAAGTTTTCTCCTCCGAAAGAGCTAGCTTCGCCCACTTTAGCCGTCGACCACAGTTTGTAACCACTGACGGGTCCGGGGCGGGGTTACAAGGCGATCTACTCACAGTGCTATTGAAACACCTTTGGGACAGGGTGAGAGACAGGAGATTGTGGTCACTCTCTACAGAGGGTACAATTACCATGTCCTCCACCAGGCTCCACAGGTGTATGTCAAGGAGAAAATAGTCGATCCGTGACATGTGCCCTGGCCTGTTGTAGGTGTGGGCCCCTGCTTTGTCGGACCTAGTCCTGCCGTTGGCAGCTCTAAGACCAAACTCCATAGCTAGTGAGTTGATCTGGAGGGCCACTTCTGTCCACTTTTTAATAGGACTAAGCTCGAGGGGCGGAATCCCCCACCCATTATCATATTCCTCTTGGTCTGTTAGGATTTCCAGGTCCAGGGGCTCGAAAGTGCAGTTCAGGTCACCTGCCAACAAGGTACAAGACCTATGAGGAGATGAGCGGAGATGGGCTTCCAGACAAGCTATTACTGGGGATTCTCTTCCCCCCTTAGTGCCACGGGCGTAGATGTTAAAAATGTTTAAAATGACTCTGCCCTGGGAATTTCTCAGCAAAATATTTAGGAGATCAGGGCAATTTGTGTCCCGCTCCTCCACCCTGCAGTTGAGTTCTGTGGCTACCCAGATTAGTAGGCCACCCGAAGGGCGGCCCCTGCCAGTTGCACTTTGTACTGCCGGCAAAAAGTGGGTGGAATAGCCCGCCTTGTGTAGGGGCACCCGACTCCAGGTTTCCTGGAACAGGCATATGGAGTATTGCTCCACAAGCTCGTTCCAGTCCGGCAGCGCTAGCTTCCTCTCGAGGCCCGCCACATTCCAGCTGAAAACCCTAATCTGGGGGTCCGTTACAGCCGCAATGCTACAATCCTCGACAGGGAGTGATAAGTCCACAGCACCCACACCAGGGGGACTAGCCAGAAGATTATAGGATACCCCAGTCTCCCCCTTCTCGTCTACAAGCTCGGCCGTAGCCTGAATTTGCGATGAGGAGGAGGAGCCATTGGTTTTAAGGTAAGGTGTTGGCTCAACAACAGGGCTTGAAGCCACAGCGACCTCCCCGGGAACATTACTGAGTCAGCAACTCCAGGGTCCCCAGTTTGGTATCACTGGAGCTAGGCATAGCCGCTGGGGGAAAACTCCCGGGGTAGAAAGGCCGTGGGCAGTGTTCTCCACAGAGAATTGGCCCCCAGGACTGCTGATATGGGTGGGTTGTCCAAGGTGGAAGGTGGGAGTGGTCGTAATGGACCGTGGGTAAAAGAATGTCAAGTCGACTATGTCGATACCCGTTCCAACCGTGGGTTGACCTTGAGAGCATATCAGATGGGCGACCCTAGCATCTTGGAAATTTACCACCACGCAATCCCCTTCAAGCGATTTTTTCCCGTTTCCAATCCATCCCACCCTGCGTACACCAAGAATAATACCATCCACTCCCGAAGGCAAGGGCCTGTTGGCTTTCAGCCAGTGGATGACCTTATTCTTAAGTGCCTGATGGTTTTCCCGCTGGGTACTCCCAATAGGGGGGACTTTGGTAAGAATAACAACATACGGGTGACACTCAGGGGGGAGGTTAACTGGGGGGCACTTTCGTCTAATATTCTGAGGAGGACCTAAAGGAGAAGGGTTTCTAGGTGGGACGGGGATAGATATAACCGTAGGAGTTGATGCTATACCGCCAGATGTAGCAGATGAAACGGCCCCAGGTTGCGAAGTAGGGCCCGTCCCTCCCTTCGGATGTTGCCTTGGGCCTTGAATAGGCACCGGGGTTGTTACTACTGGGGGAGGGGTAGCATGCATTTGAGCAGCATGAGTAGAAGCATTCGGCTTTATCTGCCTAGGACCATCCTTAGGAGCAACCAAGATAGTATTCCCACGGGCTGGTCGCTTGGGCGGCTGCGTCAGCTGATCTCCCGAGGGGGGTCTCACTGGAACCTCTATCCCATTGGTCTTATCTATCCTATCTGTCCTATCCTCACTGAGCTTTGGCTGAAGTTTGAACAGGGTTTTCAGGGCAAAAAAATTATCCCTGGTAACCTGTTCAAAGCAGTCAAGCCTATCCCCCAACCTCTTGACCTGGTCTGTAAGTGGTAACAAAAGAGACCTGACCAGCTTCTCGATCGACTCCAGGGAGGGACCCACATTGGCTAGGTCAGGCGTTGATGGGGCCAGCAGGGAAGGTAGTACTGTATCGATAACGGTTGGAGCGCAGATAGGTGTCCCTGAAGATACAGGTCCTGCGGCACCCGGGGGGGAAGGACCCCTCTGGGGCGGGTACCTGGAATGGTTAATAATCTTGGATGGACAACCCTTTCGAGTGTTATTTGCCCTTTTCCCCTTCCTTTTGTTAAGCTCCTGGTTAGGTCGAGTTTTAGGCGGAGGTTGTGGGTCAAGAGCAGAAACCTCAGGGCAGTGTTGGGACTGAATGCCAGGGGGGCATGCTATGGAAAACTCAGTGCATGGATCTATAAGCACGGCACAAGGGCTAGTACCGTGGTTACCAGTCTGTGAGCTTTCTACCCCATCTATACCACCCTCTAATGGTGCAATGTAAGAATCCCCAGGTAGGTCCCCAGGCAAGAGTGCAGGGGAAATAGAGTTTTGTGAGGACAACACTATTGCTGGAGATGGGCTTTTAGAGGGAGGAAAGTCAAAAGAAAGGCGCCGTTCTGATATGGCGAGTTCGTTGTCGATGACAGCCGCCACCCTAGTCAGGAATTTGTCCATAGAGCCGAACATAGTGCCCCCGGGGGCACTTTCCCCGCCACCCCTCAAGGCCTTACCGGAGCGAGTTGACATGCTGAGTTCCGGCCCCACAGTGAAGCACCACAAGTTGAGAACGGTACAGTGGATGAAAGTGGGGTGGCCCTGCCCTGCCTCCTCCTGCCCCGGACGGCCACAGACGGCCCGCCCTTTGCTCGGGCTTCGCTCGGCGTCCCGCTCGCGTCCCGCTAAGCGTCAGGCAGTTTGTTAAATGGAGGGCGTTGCAGGCGGGGGCGTGTCAGCAGGTGGGCGCGTCCGCTCTCCGGTCTGGGGAAGCAGGGACTCCTGGTCTTCTGAGTCCCTGCTTAGCGCCGGCGAGATTGGGCTTCCAGGCGCCTCCCAGATACAGCGCGCAGTTCGCCTCTCCCTTCAACCGCGAAGCGGCACCCGCGGAGCGGGTGCGGCGAGGAGCAGCGGTGAAGCACAGGCGGTGAAGCACAACCCAGCAGCAGGACAGTCAGGGTGGCGTGGGACCAAACGGCAGCAAGCAACCTCCTCCAGGTGACTCCCAGCAGCTATTGCACACCTGCGCCTTTTGGTCCTGGACAGGCGGGGGCGTGTCAGCAGGTGGGCGCGTCCGCTCTCCGGTCTGGGGAAGCAGGGACTCCTGGTCTTCTGAGTCCCTGCTTAGCGCCGGCGAGATTGGGCTTCCAGGCGCCTCCCAGATACAGCGCGCAGTTCGCCTCTCCCTTCAACCGCGAAGCGGCACCCGCGGAGCGGGTGCGGCGAGGAGCAGCGGTGAAGCACAGGCGGTGAAGCACAACCCAGCAGCAGGACAGTCAGGGTGGCGTGGGACCAAACGGCAGCAAGCAACCTCCTCCAGGTGACTCCCAGCAGCTATTGCACACCTGCGCCTTTTGGTCCTGGACAGGCGGGGGCGTGTCAGCAGGTGGGCGCGTCCGCTCTCCGGTCTGGGGAAGCAGGGACTCCTGGTCTTCTGAGTCCCTGCTTAGCGCCGGCGAGATTGGGCTTCCAGGCGCCTCCCAGATACAGCGTGCAGTTCGCCTCTCCCTTCAACCGCGAAGCGGCACCCGCGGAGCGGGTGCGGCGAGGAGCAGCGGTGAAGCACAGGCGGTGAAGCACAACCCAGCAGCAGGACAGTCAGGGTGGCGTGGGACCAAACGGCAGCAAGCAACCTCCTCCAGGTGACTCCCAGCAGCTATTGCACACCTGCGCCTTTTGTGGTCCTGGACAGGCGGGGGCGTGTCAGCAGGTGGGCGCGTCCGCTCTCCGGTCTGGGGAAGCAGGGACTCCTGGTCTTCTGAGTCCCTGCTTAGCGCCGGCGAGATTGGGCTTCCAGGCGCCTCCCAGATACAGCGCGCAGTTCGCCTCTCCCTTCAACCGCGAAGCGGCACCCGCGGAGCGGGTGCGGCGAGGAGCAGCGGTGAAGCACAGGCGGTGAAGCACAACCCAGCAGCAGGACAGTCAGGGTGGCGTGGGACCAAACGGCAGCAAGCAACCTCCTCCAGGTGACTCCCAGCAGCTATTGCACACCTGCGCCTTTTGGTCCTGGACAGGCGGGGGCGTGTCAGCAGGTGGGCGCGTCCGCTCTCCGGTCTGGGGAAGCAGGGACTCCTGGTCTTCTGAGTCCCTGCTTAGCGCCGGCGAGATTGGGCTTCCAGGCGCCTCCCAGATACAGCGCGCAGTTCGCCTCTCCCTTCAACCGCGAAGCGGCACCCGCGGAGCGGGTGCGGCGAGGAGCAGCGGTGAAGCACAGGCGGTGAAGCACAACCCAGCAGCAGGACAGTCAGGGTGGCGTGGGACCAAACGGCAGCAAGCAACCTCCTCCAGGTGACTCCCAGCAGCTATTGCACACCTGCGCCTTTTGGTCCTGGACAGGCGGGGGCGTGTCAGCAGGTGGGCGCGTCCGCTCTCCGGTCTGGGGAAGCAGGGACTCCTGGTCTTCTGAGTCCCTGCTTAGCGCCGGCGAGATTGGGCTTCCAGGCGCCTCCCAGATACAGCGCGCAGTTCGCCTCTCCCTTCAACCGCGAAGCGGCACCCGCGGAGCGGGTGCGGCGAGGAGCAGCGGTGAAGCACAGGCGGTGAAGCACAACCCAGCAGCAGGACAGTCAGGGTGGCGTGGGACCAAACGGCAGCAAGCAACCTCCTCCAGGTGACAATTAAATTGGCAGCCCAGCAGCCCAGGCGGAGAAACAGCCCCTGAAGAGACAGCTCGAGCCAACACAGGGCACGTGTGCCCCACGCGCTTCAACTCGCCCTGAAGAAGGGGTGGGGTTCTGGGGAGAGTTGAAGTCGCACAATATGATTCTTTCGTTTCCAACGGGACAGATCCCCTCCCCTCCCCACCATCACACTCACCATCATCACACACACTCATACTAGCTCTATGAATTAACAGCCCCAGAACCTTGGAAGGGGCTGTTGAGGTGAGGTTGTGTGTGTGTGGTGAGGCCGTGGGGGCAGGTTTTCGGAGCCTTGTAGATACATTCATGTGCCGGGGCATGAAGTTGCTGTTACACTGCTCAGCACGAGGTGTGTGTGTGTATGTGGGGGGTCAGAGAGGAGAGATTCTAACGACGCCCCTTTCATTGGTGATTTGTTTTTGATTGAAACAAGTGCGCCTTCTTTTTTAGGCTACTACTCCTTGGTCGGTTAGTTCCATATGGTAGAGCGGTTAGTGGTCTGGTTCCCTGAGTCAGTCTGCAGGTTTGCTGCGAGGTAGATGTGTTGTGCCTTGTTTCCTTGCGCCATGAGGTAGGCGTCTTGAGGTAGATAGTTCGAGGTAGGTCGGTGTTGAGCTAGATTCATTCGTTTAAGGTCCTGAGAAAGGCAGATGGCCTTTTTTTAGTGTTCAGTCAGACTTCTCCACACTGTCTGGTGATGCGCTTCTCTTTGCTCCTCCTAGGTTCTTGGCCTCCATATCCTCTGTTGGCGGGCCTTGTATGTATTTCTTAAGGTGATTAGGGTCGTCGAAGATCACTGTTCGCCATTTGTCAGTGATCTTGAATCTCGCAGGGCCTGCGAAGCCGAAGGTGATGTTGTTGTCGCGTAGGGTGTCTCTCATTGCCAGGAATCCCATTCTAACTTCTACTGTTTGTCTTGAGAAGTTCTGTGTGAGGATTATTTTGTTCCCTTCCCATCTTAGGTTCGGGTTCTTCCTGGCGAGGTCGAATATTGCTTCTGTATGGCTTGATCTCAGTGGGCTGCATATTATTGGCCGCGGTCCCTTGCCTTGTAGTGGTTTCTGGGCTGGCACTCTGTAGGCCTTGTCAATTTCGAATTGCCTATCGAATTTGAGGCCGGTTAGCTGTGGTATTATTGCTTCAGTCGGGGGTGAAGCAGTCAAGCTGGCGGCATACGCAGACGCCATCCTCATCACCACGGAGGATCCAGGCCCCTCAATAGCCGCGCTCATGTAGACCATAGAAGAGTACGCACATGCCTCGGGTTACAAATTGAACAATGATAAATCGGAATGTAAGCCACTAAACGTGCACACAACTAGGGAGGTGCTGGGGAACTCGAGGCTGACCTGACAGAAGAACTTCCTGAAATATCTTGGACTACACTTCGGAAGAGACCTCAAGACAACACTGGACCACAATGAGACTACACTACTTAACAAACTGAAAGAGAGACTTGAATGGTGGTCACCCAGATTCATCAGCTGGTGGGGCAGACTGGAAACGATCAAAATGATGCTGACCCCCATGGTCAACTATATGCTGAACATGCTCCCACTGAACAACACAGAAGACTTCCACAAACGCCTGGATAAACTAATAAACACATTCCTATGGAAGGACAAGAGACCAAGAATCAGTCTACAAAAACTCAGGCTAAGCAAAGCCTTGGGCGGACTAAACGTAACAAACTTCAAGACTTTCCAAACGGCATGCATAGCCAAACAAGGTCTGCGCTGGATGATCCCCATGCAAGACTTCACACCTGCCTGGCTCTCTTTAGAGAAAAGAATCTTAAAGGGCCTCGACCCTGTGGCCCTGTTAACAGCGAGTAAACACCCAGAGATTGCCAACAATCCTGTACTAAAATTCACCAGGAACGCCCTCCTTAAGGTTGACAAGAAAATGGACGCAAGCATCAAGAACAATAGGTGGGAATCGATATGGCTCAACCCCAAAATAAAATACCGCGATAAAACGCTCAACATGGCCTCTTGGTACAAGCATGTCATCTCCACTGCCAACCAGCTGGGCAACCAAGACACATACATCACTTTTGACTCCATAAGGAACACACACAAACTGACAGACAACAAACTCTACAACTTCCTCAAGATAAAGGTGGCAATTACAAGAGCAGGACTCAACAATGCGACCCCCTCGATCCTACAATACGCAGCGAACCTAAATAAGGTCGACCACCAAACGTCACACCTCTACAAGCTATTATGCCTAGAAACAACTAAACTCAACAACAAAGCCCTAGAATACTGGGAGACTCTTCTCCACAGACGCCTTACGGAGAAAGAAAAGTCCAACCTATGGACGTCAGCATCACACAAAAAAGTCACCACCACCTTAGCACAAACAAAATTCTGGCTCCTACACAAGACATATTGGACCCCGTCCAAACTAGCTAAAATAGGGATAAGAGAAAGCGATGCGTGCTGGAACTGCAACAAACAAAAAGGGGACCTAGCACACCTAATATTCCACTGCCCTAAGGTCAAGAAATTCTGGAACACAATAAGCGACTTCATAAACAACGCTCTAGGCCTCTCAATACAGCTGGACTTCCACTGGCTGGTCACAGCCTTCATGGCGCCGTCAATTCAATCAAAAGGAGACAAAGAACTGATCGACCTTTTACTCACCACAGCAGTCAAGACGATCCTAAACAACTGGAAAGACACAGGGAAAGCATCTTTTTAGGGTTGGTTTAACTGGATCACCTTCCTACGGGGGGCGGACACCATAACCTCAAACCAAACAGCTACAACCCACACAAGAGCAGAAATGTGGCTCTCCCTGGACAACTACCTGTCCTCACACAAGCCCCCCTAGAATACCTCACCAACGGCACAACTCGCCCATGACTGGCAGGCGGGGAAGCCTGGCCAAAATCAACAAAACGCTCACTAGTGTTCCCCGTCCTCTCTCCGCATCTACTGTTTCCTTTCTCACTTTCCTTTCCAAGTTACCTAGGGGCACACCCCAGTCACCGGTAACGCCACACACGGGGCACACAAATGTAATATGCACGCCGTCGTAAAAAGCCGTATGTAACCCTACCGGCATATAACTGTTTGAAGGCTATTTCCTCCCCCCGTAGGGGACCGTAACTTGCACCCCTGTATACTGTACCTTGTAGATACCTCAATAAAAGTATTTGAAATAAAAATAAAGAAACAAGTGCGCATTCATCTGCCGCGGCAGTAATTACAGGAGCCCCCCCCCTTTTAATGACAGTAAGTCTGAGGCAGGGGTCACATTTCAGAACAATTAATACAAAGTATACATGTATATTTCAAATACCTCCTCTGTTTACAAAAACGTAAATGTGAAAAAGAGGTGCTTGTGTGTGCATGGTAGTGGTTGCGTGATGGTTTGAAGTATTTCAGTCATGGTTTTGTGTGGTTCACTTTGTGATCTCACCCTTAGAGAGATGTGAAATTAAGTAAGTGCCTTTAGGTGCAAGAGTGCATAGCATAGACTCAACGGAACGCAATGTATGCTTTGCAATGCATTATTTAAAATGGTGGAGGTTTTTTGTGTGCACGTTAGAAGTGGTGCACCCCAAGAAAGGGTGTTTGTTCAAGGATATGTATGAGCGCACTATTGGGAATACGGGAAGGGGAATTCTTTGCTGTGTTTTCCGAAATGTAATTTCCTATAAAATTCCGAACAGCGTATACTATTCTTTAGACAAAACAGGCCTGGGATGTATTGGCTTTCCCAGTCTTAATAGTAATATTAATAATACATTGTTGATCACTGTTGGACCCGGTCCTTTGGGCAGGTTTACCCCGTGACTTTTTGCTTTTTCCTAGCCTGTTTTTGGAACCTGGGTTGGTGATTTTAGGCCTCTGCGCACTTTTTCACTGTGGTACAGTGTAAAGTGCGTGTGCTTTCTGTGTATGGATGGTGAGCGCCCTGCCCTCCCATAGGAATGAATGGGAAATATGTATGCCCATGGTAGATTCCTGATGCGTGGGGAGTGCAGGGGCGAGTTTGATATGTATGAGCTCGTGAGAATGAATGCTGCAGAATGGTGTATGCGGCATGGCTGTATCTAGTCCAGAAGCGCCACTTTTAGAAGTTGGCATAATTGTGTAGTGAGTCTGCTTGCACGTGATTGGCTGATGGGCCTGGCCCAGGCATGCCTGGGCCTGTTGGTAGATGGACTGTCTGGAGGAGGGGGTCTGAGTCAAGCCATAGATGAAAGGCCCCCCATCTGCTGTTAGGAAGGAGTGGAAAGAGCTCTGGTGGTGCCAGGCTGTGTCTGTCGGCCCACCCTGGATGACTCTCCCTCCCGATGGCCCCCTGTCACCTCTGACCTGAGGCTGACAGGAGAGGGAAACCAGATACTCCCAGAGCTTAGGGCTCGCCTACACAAAGACTTCTAAAGACTTCAAAGCCTTTTCTGTGTATAAGAAGGGGCTCTGCCCCTTCCAAAATGTTCTTGTCTTGTTCTTACTTCGGACTGGAATCTACCAGGGGCGGGCGCTGCCCAGCCCCGGGATGCCTGGACCTCTGGGGGACCCCTCTGCCTGTCCTGGAAGGATGGGGGACTTTGCTTTACCCTGGAGGGACTTTGCTGCATCCCCCTGAAGGACTTGGCTGGACTTGTCCCTGTAGCGCTGAGGGAGCGCTTCATCTGCATCTAGCGCTGAGAGAGCGCTTTATTGCCCTTCTAGCGCTGGGAGCGCGGTGTTTTTCCTCTTCAGCGCCTGTGAGCGCTCGCTGGGACAATAGCGCTTTAGAGCGCTTTATTTTGATTATTGCGCTGAGGGGCGCTTTGCCCGCCCTGGCGAGTGCCTACCTCGCTTACTCTTAACTTTATTTAACTTCGGCTGCCCACGCCGTGATCGCCGCTGCCCGGGGGCCTGAAGGTGCCCAGGAGCCGCCGTGCGCCTGTGCCCGGCCGTGGACGAAGCCACGAAGGGGTCGCGACCTGATTGGCCGTCCCTTGGCAGGAGCCGCGCTCTGTTTGGCCGTGGCAGGAGGCCTGTCCCCGAGAGCCGCGACCTGATTGGCCGAAGAAGCTGCACGTCAGAGGAGGAAGGAAGGCGCGGAGAATGGCGGCCGTGGCGGGGCTCCTCTCGGCTGAGGGAGCCCCGAGGAGACGAGGCGACCGATAGGCAGGGCTCCCGTGTGCCGAGGGAGCCCTGCAGAGAGAGAGAGGAGCTGTGACCTCATCAGGGGGCTCGCCCCAAACGCCGCGACGGGATTGGTCCCCGCCCTTGGGACCGCAGAATGGCCAAGTGATCACCGCCGGGCCCGAGAAGAGGAAGAAGGCGCCCAGGAGATGGCGCCTGGTGGCGCCGGTGCAGGGCTCCCATGCTGAGGGAGCCCTGGATGGCGGAGCGGTAGCGGAGGGGGCGCGAGGCACATTGTCGGTGCCTGCCCCCACCGCGAGCGAGGAAGAGCCGCCGCCCGGAGGAGCCCCGCCCCGGAGACAGCCCGGTGAGTTGGAAGGGCTGGGGGGGGGCTCGATGCGGCTGTTGTTGGTGCCGGAGAGTGGCACCGGGGGCGAGAGCACTAGGGCGGCCCCAGCTGGCAGTGGGCCGCCCCAACGTTTCGGCGGAGCCTGATGCTCCAAAGGCCCCATCTGTGGACACGAGTCCTGAGAGGGCTCCGGGGG
Source organism: Lissotriton helveticus (assembly GCF_964261635.1). Taxonomy (NCBI): domain Eukaryota; kingdom Metazoa; phylum Chordata; class Amphibia; order Caudata; family Salamandridae; genus Lissotriton; species Lissotriton helveticus. Next base: position 1,705,298,109 of record NC_136067.1, read on the forward strand.
CATTTCCGCGTTCATGAGTCCGAGGGACTCCAACGAAGGGGGCATATCGGGGCAGATTGTCGTTGCCTGTCCCCAGCGGGCCCAGTTGTGTTTAGAGCCACGGAGGCTCTACGGGGCCCCTAGTTATTTAGAGCCTGAGAGCTCCAACGTTTGGCTATTTACAGTAGCAGAGCCTGTGTGGCTCCAGCAGTGGCGCAGTTGGCGCCTAAGGGCCAGTGAGGGCCCTGGCGCAGTTTTGTTGTTTCTCAGCTGCCCAGCACTTTGTGGGCAGCTGCCACGTTTAGGCTTTTTGTACTTTTGGACTGGCGCTGCATGGCAGCGCGCCCTGACATTGGACACCGGGCAGCTGAGCCCCATCAAGGCCAGTTGGCCTAGGGACTGCCACAGGTGGTGGCTTATGTGAGTTTTTGCGCAACTGTATGGTTATTGCACCTCTGAATGTGTTCTCTTGCATCATGTGTTATTCCTGCACCTCTGAATGTTTTTAGACATCATGTGATTCTTGCGCTATTGTATTGCTCTGGCACCTCTGAATGTTTTTATGCATTATGTGTCTTTCTTTTCCTGCGCTGCACCTCTGAATGTTTAGTCATCATGTGTCTTCTTGCGCTGCACCCCTGAATGTATTTTATTGCATCATGTGCCTTATTCTTAACCCCGCTGAATGTGTAGGTTTATGAATTATGTGTTTTTCTTTACTACTCCTCTGAATGTGTTTCATACATCATAGGTAATGTGTTCTTTCTTAGACCCCTAAATGCTGTGTGATACTTAGGTGGTTGTTCTTTTAGTACAGGTGGTCCTAGTGAGGTCCTGGTCCCCTGCGTGACAGTCTCCCAAGGAGTTCAGGGTTGCGTAGGTGGTACTTACCTGTTCCCAGTAGTTACTGGATGTGATCTATAACTGTTACTTTGTTTTACAGTGAAGTTTATATACTTTTATTCTAATTTCTGATAAGTATTTCTATATCTGCAAAGTGTTGATTCAGACAGGGGCCCATGTGGCCCTGTCTTGTAAATAATCCCTTGTGAATATTGCCGTGCCAGTTGGCACAATGTACATGTGTAATTTCTATCTGATATGTTTTGACAATACAAAAGTTATTTTAATATAACCTTGTGTGGAGTCTCTTTTGTGGTGTACCTAGTATGTTGTTGCTGTTGTGCGCTGACGCAAATGCTTTACACATCGCCTCCGAGTTTAGCCTAGACTGCCCGCGCCATGCTACCTAGAGGGCGAGCAGGGGTTATCTTGGCGTGTGACTTCCTTGCCCTGACTGGAATGGTGGTTTCTGCCTGGCTTTGGCATCAGCCTTAGCCTACCAGAAATAGCCGGTTTCCAACAATCACATTATCTGCGTTATTAGTATGAGGTAACTTGGGACCTGACTGCCCACATGCGGGCAGAGTCCCACCAAGGCAGACAGTGTCTGCAGCCCCTATTATCCATGTAACATCGCCTCCTCTTGAAGCCTAGAAGTCTGTGTGGTGCTAAAAGTCGTGAGGGGGTGACACCATAAATTACCCGCACTGGGTGACACCAACCCTAGTGACGCCACTGATTAAATATACTTCTCTGATGTAAAATTATCTCTGATATATTCAAATGGAAGCACTTTCTAAAGGCAGAACGATACACCAAATATTCATTACGAAGAGGCGAGAGACAAATAGCCTCTGGGGAAGCCAAAGCCATCTCAGTGTTTAAGAATTAGTAACAACAGATCATGCAGACAGTTACACGGTCCAGCCAGCCCTAATGAAGCTAATGGGGAATCTTTTCAGATTTTAAGCATACACTTTGAGTATTTTTCAGGTACTTATTATCAATACTTAAGTGGACAAATCAGTTCATTTGCCGTATTTCCTGTAACATAAGTGGTTACAGGCGTGGTACTTGCAGAGGCATAGCTAGAGCTTGTGGCGCCCGGAGCTATCCTTCATATTGCCGCCCCCCCTAGGGGGTGCTGGGGAAAAAGGACGGCGAGCACCTGAAAGAGGTCCGAGGGACACGTAGTGTCGTCGCTAATAGTAACCTCGATCATGCAAGTTACATGCACATACATGACACGGTCCAGGCTAGACAGACCCCGTCCCCAAAATAGTGCCGCCTGGGACGGACCGCCCCTACCTAGCTACGCCGCTGAAGGAAAAGCAGAAGGAAACCCAAAACTTACTTCAGTTCTACCTACCCTGTTTGAGACATCTCACTCATAACATCACAGCTTGTGCAGGACCCTTGTTCCCTGTCCCATATCTGCCCGTCCATGACCTCAGCAATGTCTGCAGACCGGTCCGCCACACTGGGTTTGACCACGATTCCCCTGGCAGCACCTTCAAGATACTACAGGTGAGGCCAATGTATCTGATCACTAGACTAACTTGAGTTCTGCAGTTGGGGTAGTATCAGCCCTGCAGTGGAAGCCTTCTCACTCCCCCCAAGCCCCCCATGAGAGCTCAGTAGAAGCCATCCCACGTGCCCCTCCCAGGAGAGAGAAGTGGAGCCATCCACTGCCCCAGCCGCAGAAGAACTGCATACCGTGGTCCCCCCATCCCAAGAGAGATCAGTGTAACCATCCTACTCCTACCTCCTGCCAAACAGAGAGCATTTAACACCAACTCAGTGTCGCCTACGGTCACTACAGTGTAGTAGTGTGAGTTTTTAAAGACTGTCCGTGCTCCGAAAGCATTTCAATAAGCTGGAGTGTCAGGCCAGAGAATGCAGTAGAATGTGAAAAATGCATTTTTACCTACCCAGGCCAGAAGGGGGATCTGACCCGTGTCCCATCGTAGAGACAGCCTTGACCCTGTAACTGTCACTAGAGACAGCCACATACCCGCAAAAAATATGTGAAATTCTATAGAAATATAATATATAATTTATTTGGGGACACTGAGTGTGTGTCCCCAAATAAATTATAAAGGCCGCCGCAAGGGGCCAGTGTCGTGTGGCTGCCACCCTGAAAATGGTGCCGCCTGGGGCGGACTGCCCCCTCGCCCCTCCCTAGCTACGCCGGTGGGTACTTGCGTTGGACAAATTTCAGACAGTCTCCCTATATTTGGGTTTCCTGGAGTAGGGCTATACTGACCCTGTAACGCCTATGGTATGATGCCACCTGGATCCTTTTCACCCTATTATTAAGCCCCTGCACGTTGCACGTGACCAGATTGTATTTCTGGTTATCACCTGGCATGAGTATATAGTCGACCTCTCAGTCCCTCGCCAGTAGCGTCTTGTCTTGCCCCCCTCGGAGGACGAAACCTTCGATCACCCGCATACCCACATAGACCAGACCCGGCAGCAACCCCAACAACCCCTCAGCTGGAAACCCCAACTCCCCCCACCCACAGCGGTAGCCCTTCATTCTCACAACCAACCTGGCTTGAGGACTCCGAACCCCGCCCCAAAGCACCACCCACCCCCTAGAATACCCCTCTCAACTTGAAGAAAGAACGATTACAACCACACTGACCCACCCAGGTCCATGTAAACCTCCCTCCCCACTGAGACTCAATGAATCAGCTGACTGCCTGGCACCGCACAGCCCCGCCCAACCGAGGTCTAACCGGGCTGCCTCGGCACTCCACAGCCGGCAGACCTAACAAGCTTTTAGGTGAAATGGTGTACCCTCCTCCAACATTTATCGAACCCTCACCCCACAAGTCCAATAGGCCCAAGCCCATTTGTATGAGTCATATGGGAAAGTCAAATGCCCCGTGGGCCGAACCCGGTACTCACAGTGTCCATGGGTATGAACCCCCAATCACACCATCCGGACCCTCACTCACTCGTTACCAGAGCCCTCTACGGCCGGGCTCATGGCCCCGTCCACATCAGACTGTGTTTCCTGCACCAGACAGAGTGGAGAAAACTGGTTCTGTGTCAGGATTGTCTCTATTTCCATACGAAGAGTGCCATCCGGTCCCACCACGACACGTCCTTCGTCGGCCCGCTCTCGTTCCCGCCACCGTTGTCCTTCTGTGCGACGTTGCTGGCTCTTCTGCCAATTGCTCCGGCGCCGCTGCTCCTGCCATCCCTGATTTTGGTCCGGGCCGATCAGCCCCAATGAGTCCATCCAGTCAGCTGCCTCCGCTGGAGTGCCAAAGAAGTGGACCTTGTCTGCGTACTGCACCCGCAGTCTAGCCGGGAACATCAGGCTATATTTAATGTTGTGGCTACCCATGCGGCGTTTAACACTGAGGAAGTAATTCCGTCGGTCTTGTACTTTTTTAGTATAATCAGGGTAGATATGAATGTCGTGGTTCTCAAATCTGGGCGGGCCGTTGGCACGAATGTGCTGCAACATCATGTCCTGGTCCCTGAAGTTAAACATCCGGGCAATCAAGGCTCTGGGCGGGGATCCTGGTGTCGGGGCGGCCCCAGGGATCTATGTACTTTTTCCACCGCAAACATTTTGGAGAGCCTGCGGTTGGGGAACACTCTGCCGATCCAGTCCTCCAGAAAGAGATCCGCTGCCGGCTCCTCTACTTTCTCGGGGAATCACAAAAAGTGGAGATTATTTCTTAGAGAGCGGCCTTCCCCGTCTCCCGCAGCTGCCTGACCTCCGTCTGCAGGGTAATCAGGTCTCCTTCCATGACGGTGACCCTGTCTGCCACCTTCCTGAGGTCCAGTCGCAGGTGATTAATGTCCATAGCCATCCCATCCATTTTGGTCTCTAATGCCACCCTGGAGTCTCGGATCGCTTCCAAGATATCTGCCTTGTCCCGAGCGGCCGAGTCCTGGTGGGTCCCTTGCTCCATATCCGTATGAGGGCGGTCCGCCGCAGTCGGCCCCCCGGGACCATGTATTGCACAATTTTATTCGACTGTGCACCTCTCAGGGGTCGGTCTCTCCCCATACTCAGCGAGGCCACCCCAGGATACTCCCCGGCGGGCTCCCCGGCCAAAAGACTGCAGTGCCCCAAGCAGTCCAGGGAAGGATTCCTTTCAACAGTCCACCTCCCCGTAGAGGTTTCAACGGTGTCTTTAGCAGGCAGGCAGGCCTTGCGGCCGTCGCTCTTTGCCGTTATCTGGCCGTCTGTCTCTCCCCACCAATCTCACAGGACCGTCTCAGTGTGTTTCCCCCTCGAGCCCAGCCAGACGTCGATTCCTGGGAGTTACCTGGCCCTCCGCCACTCTGCTTCAGCACGTTTGGGCCCCCAGGCAATTTCCTCACAAGCTTCAGACGCGGCCCGCTGGAATGGGTGCAGGCCGCACAGTCTCAACCTCGTTCAGCCTCTGCCTCCAGCCCACGAGGGCCCACCAGCTACCGCCTTTCACTCACTATGTGCGTCTCCTCTCCCGGGGCCGTACTGCTGATTTATCTATGCGGCCGGGCTCACCGGGGGCACGGGGCCGCCACTGCACACCCCATATGTCCGCCTCTCTACTCCATCCGATGTTCAGCGCCTCCTGGATCGGGTAGCTGTCCGGGCCGTCACTGCCTCAGGCCCAGGAGCAGGCCCCGCCGCCGCGACCTCTCCTAATGCGCACCCCCAGTCCACAGAGTCCTACCGATCCGTCTGATCCAGCACTCACTAGCTCCCAGTGGGTAGCCCCCCGCCTGGGGTCCGCTCGCTGTATTGAGCATGGGTCATGACTCCACAGGGTCGTACGCCGCTGCCCGCCAATTGGTCCCCCTCTTCACAGGATAATGTCGGCCGCCATTACGGGGACCAGGACTCCCATGGGATCGCCACAGCTCGTTGCGCCGGTCCACCACCGCAGGCTGCCACCACCATGGACCGCCGGGTGAGGGGAGGGTTCCGCTGCCAGTATGCACAATTTAGGTTTCCAAAACGCCAGGATTATGGAGGATGTTTACCAATCGGGGCAGGAGCGCTGCAGAGACACGTCTAGCCAGCCATTTTACCAGGCCACGCCCCACCCTTGACTAGAGTTTTGGTCACCTTCAAAAACACATGCACACTCCGTGGCATGCTGCCAGCGTGCACACCTCTCTGCAATGGCCTATTTATTTGGCAGAGACAAGCATGGATAAATAAACTGAAGCACAGGATGCAGACTAGCTATGGAAAAAACAAAGCTACATGGGCACGTGGTCCACACACAATATTTTGATACCATTTTAGCTGATGGTAACATCAACTCTCCTGGTTGCTTCAGTTTTTCTCACTAACATCTGTGCTGGCTGGATGGAAAACTTTAAATATTTCCGTCAACATTTAGATATAGTTCTCTCTCCAGAGTGTGGGTGTAAATCACTTCAAATTTGGAAAGAGAACAGCAGACGTCAAGGTAGGTACAGAATGTTTCTACTTAAAACAACATAGCGATGCCGATCGCTCCGGAAAAGATTAGCTATCTAAGAACGGCTTATATTGGTGTGAAAAAATAAAGTAAAGTGAAAGGTAAGGTAAGGCTGAGATGAGAGCTTTCCCAATGCTTCCGTAGTTGGATGGAAACCGTACTTTCAGCTCATATTTGTTTCTCATAGAGTGCCACACATCGGTGGACTTACATCACTCAGCGCCAGCTGCTCTGGAAAGGACCTCAATAATGCATTGACTCATTTGTATAGTGCTTCAAAGAGCTGACAAGGCTGCAAAGCACGTCTATGCTTTGGTGCTAGGGCGCGATTTCAGAATGTTTGGCTGGAAATGGTGTTGGACGTATTATATCTTATGAGGAAAATATTGGATGTAGTGCATGAGGCTCATACAAGTGCTCTACGCATTATGCTGCATGTGTTGCCGCACTGAGGCAAGTGATTGTGAAGGGCATACGAGGAAAGGCAGACATCCTTACTTACTTACTCATTTTGTTTGTGAAGATCAGATTCAGGATCTTTTTGTTACAGTTTTGGAAGGTGACAAGTTTTAAAGTTTCCATAATTGAAGATGGCTCTGACTTCTCCTTACACAAGCAGACATTGGGTTCTATGGTTCTGGCCAACTGGACTGAGAGGGAGATTTCTCCTGTGTGCGAGTTTTGGAATACAGGGACAGATGGTGAATGGGGCAAGCCTCGAAAGTAATGGTCTGACTTGACTATAGATATGGAGTATTTTATTTTTAAGAAAGAGTGGCTCGAAAGGAGGAGCTACGCTAGCAAATAAGATGGCCGCGTAGGCTCCCGGCTCCGCCGACCTCCTTCTCCAGCCGGACGATCCAGTCAAATATCCTGAGTTTACGCCCAGCCTTCGTGTGTACGAACCGGTGCAGAGTCTGATGGTGCAATCCAGAGAAATTTACCGGCTTGATTGACGGAGATACGTTGTGTTTTAATTTGCGGCCTAACCCAGATTGTGAGCCGGAGCCTCGAGTACTGGCCCAGCCGGGTTTCAGTTGAACAACATCGGCCGTGGGACCCTAGTGGGGTCCGGTCTCTCGCTGTGGAGGTTGTCCTTGCCCGATTCTGATGGCGGTCACTCAGTCTGTTTAACATCGCAGGAGTGGTGACAAGGCACGTCTGAGGCTGTGGGCGGAGGTCTCTGTCCCGGAGACCCGGTCTACCACCGCCGGGTTCGATGGGTTGGGATCTTCGCTCGCGGTAGCGGAGTACGGATTGCTGCTGTGGTAATCGATAAGTCACCCTCCGTGGCCGTCCGTTCCGCTCTTGCCTGTTCCCCCGGAGAGACCCGGCTCTCTGGGAAAAGTGACTATGTTCGAAATTGATCGAGAGGGGATGGATCGGACGGAGTGTGAGCCGTCGCTGAGGACCGTACTGGCCGCCATCGGGGCACTACGTCTACATGTGGAAACCATAGTCCGCAAAAAGATCGCTGGTACACTAGTGACAGGACGTGTGAGACCGGACTCTTCTCCATTGCGAGATCTACAGCGAGCCAAGACTCCCACGGTGATAATCCTAACAAAGGATGAGGGCCCCGTGCAGAAAGTAATATTGAAGCCCTTGGTTAGTGTGCCGATAAATAATAGCGAGCCCGTGGCTTCGGAAAGATCGCTACCCTTAACGTCGCTGCCGACCGAGGGAGGACCTATCGGTTCTCCATTCCTGGGGACTGTTGGTTCTCGTTCCCGGATTGCAATACCATCTGCTCCCTCCCTGGCAGCTTTATCACGGTCAAGAAGGAAACAACATTGGGAATTTATCTGGGTGAGGGAGATCCTCAGTGCAGATGGAGTTCACAAGGATTTAACATTTTTGACTTGTTCCAGACTGAACTTTTTTGAACTCTTGACGCACTTTGATTCTCCTGTGAATGCGGTGGTTCGACCAGAAAGGGTTCGCATGAAGATCAGAAGGGCCAAGGATGAGATTGACTGACTGGGTTTAATATCATGGCTTCAACAGATGTGGGATTTGTCACCATTATTACTAGGGGAAGTTGGGCGGTGTTTACGGCTTCCCCTGTTTGTTTTGCAGATGTTTTCTAAACTTTCTAGCTATTCTACAGGGGTTGCTTGTTCCTGGCGGGGGAGGGGAGACTGGGAGCCTATATGAAGATATCCTCCTCCACTTTTCTACTTTTAGTACCTAGTTAGATGGGGCGACAGGCACACTGCTAGTTGGGGTTAGGAGAAAGCCATATGCAGGGGTGCAGGGTGGGGGGAAGGTTTTTTTTGTATTGTCTAAGTTTTGTTTATATGTCCAATATCCTGTTATTAGGTGCCTTCCTGAGGGGTAATCCTGCTCGATGGGTAGACGGGTCCCGGGGGTGATATTGTTTACATTGACCTCTACAATGTATTTGTCGTTGTTTCGTTCCCTGTTTAACTGTTACGCTCTCCTGCCACTTGAAATGATCCTGTTCACTACACTTCGGTCCCTATGGGTGGTGGGGTTTGTGATTGGTACTGGTTGAACTGAACATCATATCTCCTGTATACTATGCAACCGCACGCCAGCTACAATTCATGACTCTGTTTTTGCTTCGGGGGTTATCCGTCTATTCCGGTCTTGATGGTATAATTGTTGTTTGTTCCGTGATGTAAGGCACCTGCTATTGGTTTTTCTTGTTTTCTCTTTAATAAAAAGAATTAAAAAAAAAAAGAAAGAGTGGCTGAATCCGATGGATCTCTCCTTGACCTGTTGCTGTAAATGTGCTTCATATGGTCAATGTAAGCCAGTGTAAGGAAACGAGAGCAGACTTCACGTGGGTCCTCGATGGATAGTCGAGCAGCGGCCTAGTAGCCACATTACAGGTTCGCTGTAGTTTGTTTGCATTGTATTGACAAAGCCTAAAGGAGGGAAAACTCTCTTTACATCACACACACTACCTTGTGAGGATATTATGGATGTTGAAACATCTACAGCTTAACCAGTGATGGTCCAATGGTGATTCAAGTCCATCCGCAGTGATTGGTGATGGACATCCGAGCTTAAACGGATCTTGATTTATAGTAGTTTTGATGAATGAGCATGAAACATACGTAGAATTTTAACCATAGGACAATGTATCATGATGGACATAATTGTGTTTCGCCTTATCGTACTTTTACCATGGCAAGACAAGGTTATATTTTATATAAGTGATGCCTTGTCTTCTAGTAGTAATAGAATCTGCGAATCATCTTTGTTGTTAAAATGCAGAAACCTCTCTTAGTCAGTTCTTTTATAAAGGGCTTGATTTATATGTTAGAACAATGCAGGTACAAGGCAGATCCCTGCAGGACCCTATGCATTATCTTAGCCCTATCTACTAATTGGGGCTAACTCTACTCCTTGCGTCACAATACCCACAGCTTTAACACACCATAAGAGAACATTATGATCAACAGTGTCAAATACTTCAGATGAATCTGGCAGGATTAGGGCAGGAGATAAACCTAATTCAAGGTCAACTCTCAGTTCATCAGTTACCAACAGAATCACAGTTCCTATATTATAGCGGGGACGAAATACTGCTTGCTGGGGTTCCAAGTATTTGAGAATATGTAAATGAGCACTAATTATTCCTTGTATTGTAAATTGGTTCTAAGGTCCTAATGATATACGTTATATATATTTTTTTAATATAAATATATCATTTGTATTCCTAGGATAGTGTGTGCATGTAGAACCTTAAGCAGTGTTTATGACTCAACTATTGAGTGCCAGAGCAATTCGAACTCCTGTTGATAAAATACTACATAGTTTAGCCTCATATTTTCTAAAGTATTAAACTATTTCATTTATGTTCTCTGATTCCAGCACCCCGTGTGAGAATGGAACCCTGAACCTTAGAATTCAAGACACCCCAAAAATTAGATCACCCAAAATGTACCTCTGGCTGTTTTGCTCTAGGATTGATCTTGCTCTAAAAGGCACCTTCCTCAGCATCAAACCAAACATTAGAATACCATGGAGGCAAAAAGCGGAGTACATAATCAGAATTATTCTAAATCCCCCCCCAAAAAACAAAATGCTAAATCAAATCGGACAGCACAGTAAGTATCTCTAAATCATCAGAAATAGACAGAGTTCCTAGTAAAACAAGAAAGTAATCTCTAAAATCTTTTAAAATCTGGCTCATCGGCAGAATCCAGGGGTTCTTATACACTATTCTTGCATAGACAATTAGCTAAACCACAGATTCCGCATAGTATGTTCTCAGGGATCATTTCTATTGGCAAATTATATAAATCCACGTCAGCCACACTATATGTTAGCACTATTCAATTTTCTCAGAAAAAAAAAATCGAGCATCTTCAGTGTCACATTATCATAGGAAGTTCAACTAATATACAACTAATATGAAACATTTATGAACAATGGACTACCCACCAGTCGAGAGTGCTAAGGCCAGCAACATAACTACAGCGGTAGGACCTTGAGCACTTGGAACAGATAGGAACACTAGAAAGTTTATTCACAATGCATGAAATTAGAAAAACTACCATTAAATCAGCTTGTCTTTGCTCTGAGGAGCCTATGGGGAGAGAAGATATGCAGGAGAACAAGATGGGAGAGGGAAAGGGCAGGAGTGAAATGAGCAGCGTCCATACGGCATCCATGTTAATGTGGCGATTTTATGAAAAAGTGGCCCAAGTATTCGCGATGCCATCTCTTTAAATCTAAACAGTGGAGGTCAGCCTAAGCACACCAGTAGCTTTTCTATCACTGGCAGTAGTATTGGGAGCAATCAGACATCTCATTTGGACTTGCCTTGTAACAACTCAACCTCAAAAGTTTTTTATACCTTCTACATATAAGCAGGTCTTTAAACTTCTCAGTTCAGCCAAATCTGTCTCGCCCGCTTATCCTTGTCCTTCTAGTATTATTTGCTTGGCACCATCAATTATAGCACAACATCTTACAGATGTTTTTAATTTGATTCATAAGACCGGAGTTTTTCCAAAGCAATAGAAAAAGGCCTCTATCTTACCGCTCCTGAAAAAGCCAAATCTGGATCTTCTGGACCCTAGCAGCCCATTTCATGTCTTCCTCTGCCTGTAAAAATCATTGAAAAACAGATAAATCAAGAATTTACCTCGTTTATTAACAGGAATCATCTTCTCAACATGATTCAGTATGTTTTCAGGAGGGAGCACAGCACAGACCTGCCCCTGATTACTGCTACTGAAATCAGATGTGCAGTAGGCAATAGAGGGAATGCCGCTTTGATTCTATTAGTACTCTCTGCAGTGATTGACACTGTTGACCACTGCATGCTGATAACTCGTCTTCAGAGCCTGGGCATTGGAGATTCAGCTCTATCCATTCTTTAAAAAGATTCTGATGGATCGAGAGCAAGCAGTAGAAATAGACAATATGGTGTCCACTCCCTTTTGCCTGTCATGAGGTGTTCCACTGGGTTTCCACTCATCCCTTTTCTTTTCAACTTATATGTCACTCCTCTGGCAGAGAGGGGTTGGCCTAACAGCTAAGGCGCTCGACCTCGGACCTGGGGATCTCGGTTCGAGTCTCGGTAACGACGCCAAAACCCCCCTGTGATTCTGGGCAAATCACTTAATCTCCCCGTGCCTAAAATGAAAGTGTGTCCTCATGAAACGTAACTGGTGCTATGTAAAGCGCTCTGATAACTGATTCGGTTCGGTTCTAGTTTGCGCTATATAAAACTCTGCAAAAAAAACAACAACAAAAAAAGAATCCAATCCTTTTGGATTTGCCATGGTGTTGTATGCCGACAACACTCATATTATTTTCACAGTAACAAGTAATACTCACGACATTGCAATCAGATTTCACAACTGTATGCAACAGGTCAGTAACGGTATGCTGGAGAGCTGCCTGAAATTCAATTCAGGGAAGACTGAGGTCTTGCTTTTTCGATACAATGTCTCCTTTTGGTCACCTAATTGGTGGCCCCAGGAACTTGGGAATCTTCCTACCCCAGCAATAAAAGCAAAAAATCTTTGTAAAGCCTTATCTTTCAAACAGCAAGTAAATGTCATCACTTCATCTACCTTTTATACACTAAAAATGCTTAGAAAAATGTTTCCTTTTCTACCTCAGGTTCTTCAGAAAACAGTTGTAGCTCTCATTCTTTCTAGGTTGGATTATCGAAATGCCATTTTTGTTGGTTACAGAAGGATCTTCTTGACAGGCTTCAGCTTCTTCGGAATGTGTTAGCCTGACTCTTGTTAAAGATTCCTAGGCAGCGGACCGTCAATCGAGCTCTCATTTCTCTTCATTGGCTTCCCATGAAGAAAAGGATCGATTTCAAAGCCTTATGTATTCATTTCAGGGCCCTACATAATGCCTGACAAGAATATCTTAAACACCGGATCTGTTGGTATTCCCCACAAAGAAATCTTCGTTCTTCCAAAGCCAACTTGGTTAAGGTTCCAAGATTTCAGTTTTCTAGGTGGGGCGGCAGGAGCTTTGTCTCCTCCACTTCCACACTATCAAACACCCTACCCTCTCATCTGAAGAACTCGCCTGAAATTATTTCATTTAAAAAAAAACTAAAACGTGGCTTTTTACTCTGTAAATACGATTTGCTCATGGATTCAAGTCTGTTTCTTGGTCCATCTACTTTCTCATAATCTTTCTGCTCCCTAGACACCTTTGAGGATTAGCTTGTGCTTTAAAAGCATTAGCTTGTGCCTTATAATATATATATATATATATATTTTTAAGTAAATTACATCAATAAACACAAAAATCATTTGTTTTCTTTATTGTCACCCAAAATTATGATTTTAGAAAAAACTCCAGACCTTTTATGAATTGTAGCTTTGAAGATAATCTCAGGTCATGGCCATGACACTCCAGATAAAATATGCTTAGCAAAATAAACTGTATAATCGTACACTGTTAGTGATGACAAGCTAACAGTACTCTGTCAGTAAGAAACATGTGCCACTTAAACCTGTATATTTACAGAAAATTCAGTCAAGGAGTCCAGGCAGCAGCACAACTAGGCCAGGATCCTTAGGCAACGATTCAAAGTTAATATTAGATCCTCTACACTGAGAAAAAAATGGCGCCAGACTACCATGAAAATGAGCACTAAAAACAACAGAAATAGTAGCTTTTATACAAGGCTGCTACGATGGCCATTTGAATAAGGGATCCACTGAGGCATCTGTGTGTGCATGAAGGTCACAGGTTCGAATCCCATTGGGTCCACTCTGACTCCTAATTTTAAGAGGACCATAAAATTAGTTCCTCTGCGTTGGATAATGATAACACCTGTTTTCAGCACCTAGGGACACTTCAGTTTTTTTATATGGCAGTATATACGTGCAGTTATTATAATTGTTATTAGGCATAATAGAGCTTATAAAGACGTATGTCAGAGCAGAACTGAACATCCATATTAAAGTGGGTGGCTTGCTCCTTTCCTCTCCCTTCCTTCCCTCGCCCAGCACAGACGCAAACTTTTAATATCTTTTCAATACATGTACAATTTTAGCCTTCATATTACACATATAATTACACAATGATGTACTGAATTATCTTTCTTTGTAGAATGAGCTTGTAATAATCCTTCGTTTTGCACAGCTCTTATGCGCTTACTGTCAGTCTGCTAAATTGCAAAATTGCAGTGCTTATAGCATTAATAGAGTGCCTCCTGGGGAGCATCATGACACCAGTCGTGAATGCAAATCCACCAAAGTGCCAGGCGTAGTCGACGTGACATTAAGAATCCTTTTACCCCATCCATGACAACAACATTTTGAAACCCCCTTGTTGTCCCACCTTCAGCCGCTCACGCTCAAAATCGAATCAGAAAAGCTAGGTGGGGAAATTAGAACAAGTAAATATGGCTCCAAGCGCTATGTTTACTATATGGCCCTAATACTGCCTTCCTACGTCTGAAACTAGGAGAGCAAGGGCAATGCCAATTTTTTTTAAAGGGCAATTCAGGGGTAGCAGCTGGAGTAGTCTAGCTAGCCTTAAATGACACAATGTTTATAAAGCTACTGAGGCCAGGCTAGCAAAGAAAGGGGAGTCTTCAGTGAGAGTGAAAAGGGTTAAGTTAATAACTGGGTAATGGTGCCTCTGTTTTGCATATTTAAGGGGCCTGCAGAATGGTAATTAGCTAGAATTAGTATATGTCTTTTTCCTCCTATGTGGTCTTCTAGGATGAAATTTAGTTTTATTCTGTTCTCAGCGCAGTACTCATTAGAGACTAAATTAATTAGGTTTGGCTTTATAACTGTCTGCTGCTGTTTTGCAGTCAGGCGCTAGGGAAACAGGCAATCACTGTATTGGTGCCTCAGAAGTAAATAAATAACTGTGCCCATTTATTGGTTCCAGGACTGCTACAGAGTTATCTAACTGAATGACTTATAATATATTCAAACCCCTGGGTCTAATTTTGTGGAAGTGATTCATAATACTTCTTTCTGCTTTGATGGGTTGTTTAAAGGATGGCCAGTCTCGCTGTAGAGTTGTCATTCCCCATGTGCTGGCAGAAGTGGTGCACACTTTCTCTAGGTTATGCTTTTTGCGAGTTTTTTTGTAGTAGGTTTAATGCCAAATGTAGTGCATTTGTGCAATCAAACTTTCCATGGGTTCCTGAATTGGGGTGGAGGACTGGCCTATGATTGGTGCATGCCTAATTATAATTGGTTGAAAATATAGAGGTCACTACGTATACCTACTCTTCGCATTAACATGCTTGTATACCTACAAAGAGACAGAGATGCTTCAATACACCCTGTGGTGGCCAATGATTCCTTCAAATGCTTTGTATGGAATTCAACTCCATTAACGGCGATGAAGCTGTGAGTTTTGATATTGTTAGATTGGTGTAGCTCAGTCAGAAGAGAGTGATTGATTACAACATGGCTTTGTAACATTCAGAGCACACTTCCACTGGAACATAATACATAGCTTTAGAAATCTTGTAAATGTTCTCTTTAGTGAATGAGGCCAGGAGTTATGCATTGATGAAGAAGAGATCAATTGCAATGGTAGTTTTTATGTTTTTGGAGGAAAATAATAGCTATTCTTCTGAAAAAAATTAAAAAAGAGCAAATTATGTTACAGTAATTCTGGCATTATTATTTTGATGCTACATGTAAGTAATTGGGATGGGTCTACACCATAGACTGAGGATGGTTATTGGACGGGTTGCATACATGGAGATGGGCGGTGCGGTCTCAGGTGGGGCCTCTTGACACGGTGCGGGGGGGAGGGAGGGGTACGTTGGGAGTGTAATCCGAGGCGTTTGGTCAT
The DNA here is from genome assembly GCF_964261635.1 of Lissotriton helveticus. NCBI lineage: Eukaryota > Metazoa > Chordata > Amphibia > Caudata > Salamandridae > Lissotriton > Lissotriton helveticus. Next base: position 1,705,313,666 of record NC_136067.1, read on the forward strand.
CTGTGGGTTGATTGCTGTCAGGCTGGGATGAATGACTCTCTTACTTTGTTTATGGACTATGTTGAAGATTAGCTCTGATACGCAAACGATATATGTATCTTCTATGCCACGATTTGATGCCTTTGTACTCTGATTATGTTTTTTCTGAAATGCCAATAAATACATTTAAAAAAAAAAAATCATTATAAACATTTGAAGTCCTTGTTTGCTTACAAATTTCAGGAATAAGTGACTGCCGGAGCACCAAACTATGACTTTGACCACCCAACATGATATACAGGATGGCATATTGTTCTGGAACAAACTGCTGCACCACAACTCCACACAATACCAAGTGACACACAACAACTTGCTAAATTACCTGCTGACCAGCCTTGCTACGTGTTTGTTTTTGTGATGTTTGTGGTTTTATATGCCTAATGGTAAATTGTAAATATAGTTTGGTTGTAACAGGAAAAATTGGGATATTTTTGACCTAGAACTGATGTGCCTTGTTAGTAGCTTCATAGCACATAGCGACAAATTCTATGATCGCAACAAGTGGAGCGCAAATATATGTCGTGATAAAAAATGGATTAAGTAACCTGTGCTTAAGCTGTAACATAATTAGATGGTAATCAAGCAATAAAAATTGTTTTGAAAAAACGATGACTTTGACCTACACTACAATCCTAAATCCAGCTGGTTTTGCTTTCTTCGCCCTCAGTTGGCAGTGTATGCCCAGACATGGGCCCCTTGCTCACTTTGCCACTGGATTCAAGCTAGCCTGGCTGATGACGGCTGATTAGCTAGAAACTGGTCCCAGGATACTTCTTTCTGGTCCAGGGAAGACATGGCTTGGCAGTTCGGGCTGGACTGTTCCCACGAGGCACAGGGTCAGACTGATTTGCATATGGCCATGTCTGAACTGCCGTGGCGGAATGAGCTAAAGAATGATGATGGATTAAACCCAGATCAGTTGACTGGGGGTGAGTGCTTGCAATGTTCAACACTCCGTCCATCATCCCCTTTGGTTTTGCTCTGAAGGGCAACTGAGCAAAAAGCATTTTTGCACTGGGTCTTTTTTTTTTAATATTTATTTTCACGTACAGAAAAGAAACTAAGCTCACAAGCAGGAGAGATTTAGGCTCCAACTCCCTTTTCAATTGTTTATTAGAAACATATTTTCTTATATATTTCATGTAGGTATTTGATAGCGTGTGGACGTGGGTCTAAGGAGAAATGGAATCCATTTTTATTTACTTATTATACCAATCATGCTTTCAGTAGAGTAGCATTTTGTTTGTGCTTTACTGCTGAAAACCAATCACAGGCACAAGCACGTGATGGGGATTGTGACTGGAAACTGAGTGTGATTTCCCCGCTTTCTATTTTTTAAAGTGCAAACTCCACAAAGTTTGCATAGTTTTCTTTCTCTAACTATTTATGAAGTTGGGGCTAGGCAAAGTGTCAATATTTGTACCCAAGTGATCTACATTACACATATTTACAGTTTAATTTAGAATAGGATTGCGTGATTATCCCAATTCATGCATTGTTTGAATAAGTGTCGGACTGGACTCAATGCAAAATCCATCAAGCAGTCCAGTTTTGTTCCTGAGCATCACAGCTGTAGTGCCGTTTTGCACAATGCATTCTCAAGGTCTATTAAAAGACCCATTGATCAGAAAAACTTGAATGAAGAGGGCACTTTATAGGATGGTACGGTATGGTTATTACTAACCCTGACAAGATGCTGAAAGGCTTTTGTAGATCGTTAGCACACAAACCCATTGGCACCATTAGTAATCGGTTTGAGCGCACTTCATATCCCTTACGAGTCTGCAAAGTGCCCCATTCTGCATTGGGTACCTGGTATCCTGACAGAGTACATGATTGGCAGGCTGATGGCTGTAATTTAACCTACTTGGGAGGTGTGGGAAGCATATTCTGAGCCTGGTGGGCAAACTGGGAACTGAGCCTGTGCATGAGGCTTGCTGAGCATGAGAGAAGAGAAATAGCCATGCTTGAGAGTACCTACCATTTGTTGTAGTAGGACCTGTTGCATACAATTTACACTGCCACTGAATGTGGATTAGTGTGATACGCCCAAGAGATACCAAGAAGCAATCCACATGAAGGTGTAGCTCACAGATCACCAGGGTCTAAGGCGCAATGGAGATCACCTAGAAGAGACAGAGAACCTTTTTTGACAGGAAACAGAGGAAGGACATTAGATGTCCAAATGCACAACGTTGAAATGGATGATATTCCTTGGAATCTGTTAACTTGGCATATATTGTAAAATAATCCACTGCATTTTTTAGGCTTCTGTGACGATCTCTACAGGAAATTAATCCTAGGCGTGCTAAAGATCTAAATGAAGTATATTGTAGCTGTGTTTGTGAACATATAGGGCAGTTATCTGACTTTTTTCTTTGGTGATACTTGGCTGCCCAGTCAATTTTGTGAATGCTAGTGTGCCTGCTTGAGTACTACTTGCTTTCTCCACAGGGTGGTATTGGTAAGCATAATAGACTATACCATCCACTGCGAAATAGCACACGAGGATTCAAGTGGAATATGGGTCATTTGACTTTGATTATGTTGGTTCAAAAAAAATTCCAGCTTTACTTTATGCGGATGACGCTGTTTTGCTAGCAAGAACGGCATGAGGGTTGCAATCTCTTTTAGATTGTTTTATCAATTTTATGGATTCTCTAGATCTAATAACAAATTTTAAAAAATCACATGCTATGACAATTGGTGGAGGGAGGGCAAAGAAAACATCCTTTTTCTGCAAAGGTCAAGTTCTCATAAAAGTACCTACATTCCCGTATTTAGGTGTTGTTTTTGATGAGAGAAGGTCGTGGGTTGCGCAACGCGCTTTGAAAAAGAATATATTAGCGAGAGCAACAGGTGCTTTGTTGGGGTTTGCAAAACGATTGGGTTGTAGGCCCTTACAGCTCTTGTAAAAATTTATGATGCCAAGTGTGTACCCATGGTCCTTTACGGGAGTGAAGTTTGGGGTTATTTGAACATGTCTGATATCCAAACCACAGAAAATGTCTTTTTAAGAAAATTGTTGTCGCTCCCCCAAACTGTAGCTGCTTTTAATGTTCATGAAGATTTAGGGGTGGGTTATATCTCAGATCAGATTGCTTTAGTCCCGTTGTTGGGGTGGCTTAGAGTATGGGCGCAGCAAGCACCGAATCTAAACCAGTTAATTATTCAAGACTGTCTGTCTCTAGACAGGGCCTTGGACATCCCTTGGATCAGCTATATTAAAACTCAAACTGAGTTAATGGGTTGTCCTGAACTGTTTACGAACCCTGTGGCTTCGGGTATAAGTGCTATTAAAGCTGTAAAGGCCCTGTTTTTGAACAGGATACAGTAACAGAGAGAAGAAAAGAAACTGGTGAAACCATCGGTGAGGAGTTTTATAATGTTGAGTATATCTAAAGACATCCAGCCGTACTTAACTTATATAAACAAGCCGTTCCATCGCTTTTTGCTGATAAGATTCAAGTACAATATGCTCCCATGGTTACTATCCTACCCAAAAGGCTTTGCACAAGTGGGGACACTGGGGCAGTGTCCATGTGACAATTGTTCTGGTCAGAATACCCTTCACATGATCTTTTTCTGTAGGTTTTATGTGCCCCATCGTAGGAAATTTATTGTCCCATTGTTCCGGGGCCAAAATTTTGCCCGAGTCAGACCGGCCTTGACTTTTTTACAAATGCTTGGATCTCCAATGGTCTGCTTTGGGGTGGCAAGTTACATCATTGGGGCGATTAGGACCCGAAATAAAACATTGTTACCCTAATTTTGCTATGGCCCCCCTGTGATTGGGTGCTTTTTGACCAAGATTCTGTGGGTGACAAAGTGTTTTTAACTGTATTTATTTCAACCAAGTTTGTAATTTTGCAATGTACTCAGTGCTACCTGTAGTTTGTATCTAGTCATTTAAAATGTGAAACTGTTAAATGAAATGCTGTACTGTGATTTGATGGTTTTAAACTTTTTAACCGAATAAAGAAATTTCTGATTCTGGGTCATTTGTCTTTGATTATGCTTTAAACTTAGCTGTTGTCTAAGATCAGGCTTCTATGTAATGCCTGCCCTCTTTTGCTTTTATTGCATTGAAATTATGCAGGAAGTTATATCTGCCACTCAAAGGTATCGTTGAGTTTGACTTCATGCAACCTATTTTCAGTTTGTTCCTTTATGTCCTGTAATATGTCTCCAATTCAGTTTTTCTGTTCTCTTTCACATCTATTAGGAACATCAGAAAGATGAAGGCTTTCTGCTCAGGTCCACAGTGTTAAGAATTAATCCTGAACATGTATCCTGTTTTGTATTTTGTATTTTCACTTTAATAGATCAGTTATATTGTTAGTGCTTTTCCCCAGACTTAACACTTCCCACTAGGAGAGAAGGTTGTCCAAGCTGACTATCAGAAGAGCTTTCTATTTCCTTTTGAGAAAATGAAATCTTTTCTAACCATAAAGGAACCACATAAGTTTAGTACCAAGCACTATAGATGGGGACTCCAGAATTAGAAACATAACCCCACAGCTGGAACCAAGTGCAGACCCAGAGGTGGGCTCGAAGTTGGCATCGGATCTGCTAGAGGTAGCTTCTATGATTGGTAACAGAACTCCAAGTACTTTCCACAATGCCACAGATAACATCTGCAGAACTGAGCACAACATTATACATGTGATTGACACTGTACATTAGATGTGGCCTCGGAAAGTAGTAGCTATTCCTCTTTCTAATATGGAGATGAGAATACCATATTTAATGTAGATGAGAATACCATATTTAATGTAAGCCCTTTAGAAGTGGATACTATTCCAGCTGAGGCCATATTGCTGATGTGGACATTGTTCAATTGGAATGTGACTTACCTTTTCTGATGGTTGTATTAGCAATTCCTCCTGTGCACAAACATTTATTTTGCTCTTCCCATTGATTTGCTTTGCTTCAAACACTCTGCAGTGCTTAATCTGAACCAGCGGCTGAAGATGGCAGCCACCAGCCCTCATTTGTGGAGACCTGACATTAAGCCTAATTTAAATGTTGGCAGGCACCCCTTTTCTCCAGCAGGGCAATGGAGTAAATAACTCTGTTGCCCTGATAGAGGTGCCGCCCGAGAAATTTAGAATGTCTCCCGGGCCAGTGGACATTTTCTAGGACTGGCAAAAAGTGATGTTGACAGGTGTTCCTGTTAATGCATTGTAAATTTGACAGACGCCTTCGAAAACATGACAGAGCTGTACGGCAAACCTACAATGTTTTTTTTTCTTTCCAAAAGAAAATTCTGAACCATGATTTTATTTTTTTAAATAAAAATGCCCTCCTCACTGTGGAAGCTCCTCCCATGGTGAGGAGGTCACCAGACACTTTTAAATTCCCCATTCGGGCAGTTTTCTTTTGGCTGTAACAGGCATTGAAAATTGGTTGTATGCCTGCCCATCTAAATTAGGTCGGGGATATACAGCCAAACATCTGATAGCCCTTACTCCATCAGATTGTCTGATGGGGTTGACCATGATGTAGACTGAGTACTCTCCGCCATCATCAAACCTATGCTCTGCCCCATTCTAAATTGTGTGGGTGGACCATAATGCTTGGACGGAAGGGAACTCCATTGCCGTTGCAACAGAGTTCCCTCGCCGCGGTGCGGGTGATTTATGGCGTGGGCGTGGTTCGGACGGCCCCCGGCCGTCCTCCGCACATGCCCACCGTGACGTCGGACGGCCGCCGGCTGTCCGACGCATGCAAGGGGTTAATCAGGCCCTCAGTTGTCATCATTCTACTTTAACCAAGATGAAGGGAAACAAATCAGAAAAAAAGAAACAAGGCAGAGAAAGATAAGAAACGAGTAACAAAGTTAGAAAGCAGAGAAAAAAACAAGATGTGGAGAGAGAAAGTGTGGGGCAACTGAAGAACGGGGGCATTAGTTCAAATCTGAATTAGGCAGATTGCTATTCGGCCTCCCCAATTTTTTGTTTTGTCAGTGGGCTCTTAAGGAACACTTTTTGTTTTACCCAACTAAGCACTAGCATTTTGAGGTAATCCAATATGAAAGCTCAAATATTCTCAATGGACATTTGCAGTAATGCTGCTACTGCCGTGTTGTAACTGTTCTGTGTATAGGAGGCAAGCTTGCACTGCTGCTGTGCATGCTATACTTGCTCTCTGTGTGTGCGGGTGCTGCTACTTCTCTGCTGGACCATGTATGTGTCTAAGAGGCTTGCACTGCCTGTGCTGTGCTGCCCTGCCCTCATCCCTGGGCTCTTTATTAGTGAAGCTTGGTAAAATCATTACTCTATGCCAAAGCTAACGTGATTAGCTTTATTGATGTTTACCTGTTTGTAGCCTCTTAATAGGACTGTATTTATTATGCGTCCGAGAGAGCAGTGCTCTAGACTGTACTGAGTGTTATACTGAGACTGATAGCTGATACATATGCATCAGGTCTTTATACTCACTGCCCTTTGCAACATGGGATTCTCTGCCTGGTCTCCAGCTCTCTCGTTGCTGCTTCACTTGCAAGTTTTTATCAACATTTGAAAACAATTGTCATCAACAGAATTATAAAATTTATCTGGGCAAATAATTACCTGCAAATATTTTATTTATGTATTGGCTGTTTGTGTATAAAGGACTTTCTGGAAAATAAAGACAACTAAACTCACAACGCCTGCGGATCGAACCTTGTTTTGTGTGCACTGTAATTTGCTGATTTTGTGTAATTCCTCTCATCAATCTTTCTCCTAAAAAAGGCTTTCAGGGTAAGTACGAAAGCAATGCCTATTGACTTTGACAATTGGCCTTCCTACCCTGTGGTGACTAGACACCCTTATCTGCTGACGCCAAGTAGCCATGGCGTGTTTGTTGGCAGCGGACTCGGGCAACTGTACTTTCGTTCCTGGCTGCCAATGAATTTGAGCAAATAAAGGCCTGTGTTGTCCTCACATCCGCTCGCGCAGGGACTTCCGGTAAGAACTGTGCATTCGCTTGACAAGCTTCCAGCAGAGAATGACGCTTGATCCATAGCAGGTTCACCTTCTGAAGCCAGCAGCAGGTGTGTCACACATTGGCACTTGGCAGGTTGGACGGAGGAAGCCCCGCAGCGGATGCTGAGATTTTATGGAAAGAGAGCAGGGGAGGGGTTCGGTTCCCTCCTGATGCCAGTGGAAACAGAGCAGCAGAAATTCTGAGAAAAATCAAGAAACTACAAATGCACATTTCTGGCTACCGACACTGCAAGGAAAGATTCAATACGTTTTACACGAGGCACAAATCGACTGTTTTGTAGACAAAGTTTGACCTGTTTTTTTTCTGTTTTGCTTACTAGCAGAACAGAAGGACAAAACAACCATTAAACCGCTAACTAACATTTATAGGCACACACATTTTGTCGAACTGAAAATCTTTTGTATTTCTTAACAAAGAATGTATTTTCTTAATGTTCACATCTTCGGTGAGCCTGGCTAAATTGATTCCATTACGGCGAATGTGCGGCCACTTATCGCGCGCTGGATGTCAGCTCCACCAATCGCATTTCCCCAAGGTTCAATAAGCTCGCATTTACATGAGGACTGACCTTCATTGACAGTAAACAGCATATTGTTTGGCAAGCAGTTAATTATAAAGACTCCGTCTTCCGTAAAAAAAACATCCCAGTCACCTGTCAGCCGGGTAATTAGGATGTCCTTGCGAGCTGAAACTTCAGACGGCGCCTTATCATTGTGAAACAAAACAGGTGGTGGGTCCCAGGGTGATCAACCCGTGACCTCTGAACTCCAGAAGAACGCGCTAAACTGCAGTTTGGTTGTTGGGTATACAGAGCTGTAGAAACAGCAAGACCTTGATTTTAGAAATGCTCGAGGTGTTCATATTTTGTTTTTATATTTAAATATATGTGTAAATATAAAAACAAAATACGAGCCACCTTGCTCTTTTCTAATATTTATATAGTAGTACTCAAATGCTATCTACCTGGGCCTTCCGCTTGGGCTCACAAAACGGTTGCAGATAGTGCAGAATCAAGCTGCCAGGCTGATTTGGGGCCCATCGGGAGACGGGGAGGGGAAGAACCGACCGGACACAGGTATATAGTGTGTTAAAGGCCGCTTTTATTGGAAACAGGTGCATCCTGAACATAACCCCAACCTTGGCCTTTGCCGCACAAAACTAGGCCTAACTAAATATGCACATATCTGTCAATCCCCCCACCCCCACCCCTAAACAGTTCCCCAACAACCTCATAAACTCCTTATCCTTTACACAAACTCCTGGCTCAATGTTTTAATCTCTGCCCTCTGTACACTCCTTCCCTTCCAACCAGTCAAGCTCCTTCCTCCTATCCTACCCCCCCCCATTATACTAGGGAAAAGCGCCAACCCAAAGAAAACCACCCCCGCACCTGCTCCTAGCGACACACTCGACAACCCTAACACAGAAAGCACCTGAAACCAACAAAAACCCTTACAGTATCCCCCCCCAACCCTAACTAGCCTAAAACAGGGAGGGAGGGTGGGACAAAAAACCCCTTATCCTCCCCGGCTGCTGGGTCACTGTCCCATAAAATGGTGACTAGTGACCCAAAATGGCCGCTTTTATCCCCACCCAGCCCAAAAGGAGCCCAAAACCGCCAGCAAGCCCAAATGCCTAAACCCTTCCTGTGTCCTAAATAATGTTTCCCCTCCCCTTCCTCCCGGAGCCCCAAAATCCCCGGGGGGGCGAGCCTCCCTCCGGTCGGCCACCCCCCGCAAAGCCCCATTGGGGCCCATCGGGAGACGGGGAGGGGAAGAACCGACCGGACACAGGTATATAGTGTGTTAAAGGCCGCTTTTATTGGAAACAGGTGCATCCTGAACATAACCCCAACCTTGGCCTTTGCCGCACAAAACTAGGCCTAACTAAATATGCACATATCTGTCAATCCCCCCACCCCCACCCCTAAACAGTTCCCCAACAACCTCATAAACTCCTTATCCTTTACACAAACTCCTGGCTCAATGTTTTAATCTCTGCCCTCTGTACACTCCTTCCCTTCCAACCAGTCAAGCTCCTTCCTCCTATCCTACCCCCCCCCATTATACTAGGGAAAAGCGCCACTCGAAAGCCTTTACCGCTTTCGACCCCCCCACCTAGGACCTCTGTACCTTCGGATATCGCTTTACCCCTATCGCCCTGTCCAACGCCTCCTTCAACTGCACCACATAAAGTTCCATCCCGTACCTAGACAAATGGACACCATCCTCCAAGAAAAAATATATAGCTCCATACGTCAGCTCCGGGTGTTCCATCCTGCCCAACCCTTCCTTCTCACAAAAGGCCCTCATTTCCCTGTTGATCTTCCTCCTGGTTCTGTCAATCGCTCCCGGCCTCACTGCCCCCCTCCAACATCTCCTCGGAATGAACTCAGACCAGATAATATGACACCCTGCCCACTGCCTCTTAATTTCCAATAGATCCCTCCGCATCTGCTTCACCAGGGCCAAACCCTTACATTGCACCAGGTCGTTTTCCCCCAGATGAACCACCAAAACATCCGGGCACACCCCTCCCCGAACAACATTATTTAAAACTGGCACCAACTCGTGCCAACGCATTCCCCCCTTTCCTCTCCAATGGCATTTAAACAACTGTTCGTCTAATTCCAGGTTAAGGCTCCTGCATTTTTCCCATTCGGCCTTTTCTGCTCTTTTTACAAAAGAATGTCCCACCACATAAATGGACACCGCCGCCGCCGTAGGCCCTGCCACTGCACCTGAAAAGAGACACATGTAAGCCACAAGTCCACACCTTCTCATTCCACCACTACCCCTCTCAACCTGACGTATGTCTTAAAACAATCCGATTTCCAGCGCCCCAACCGCTTAATGTCCTCCTTCCCCCAACCCCGGCGCGCCGCCTCCGTCGCCGCCCCGATGCGGAAAGAATGCGTCCCGAAGTCTTTTGGATCCTCACCCATGGACCGCAGGGCGTGCCGCAGGACCCATAACAACTGCGCGGCCGTCACACGTCCCGCCTCTCCCCTGTCGAAAACCTCCGTCCCCGCCTGCGCTCCACCGGCCGCCAACCGCCTCCCCCACTCCACTGGACACACCGCCTCCTTGCCCCCTGGCCCCAGTACCACCCACGTGCCCCTCTCCCGCTGATCGGTTTTGGAACGTCGAAGCCGCACGGCGACCTCCCTTCCCCGAAACTCCACGTCCCCCCACTTGACTCCCGCCTGCCCCTTCAAACCCACCAGCTCTGACACCCTAAAGGCCCCGAAGTACAACCACGACATCAATGTAGAAAACCGCACCGCCTCTCCCTGATCTCTACACACCACCGGCATCCGACTCAGCAATCCCTCCAACATCGCCTCCGAAATGGGCCGTCTCTGCCGCACCCGGGCCCCTTTCTCTCTCTCCCAACCCTCCAAAAGACGCCCACCCAATTCCCCCGCCGAGGGAGCATAGCCCCACCAAAGCTTGCCCATAAACGCCACACCGGCCAGCTTACCCGCAATAGTCACCCTCGCCAGACCTCTGTCCATCAACCCCAACATGAATTGCACCACCTGTTCCTCCCGTCGCCACCTGTCCCGCTGCCTTACCGCTCCAAAACGCAGAAACTCCAGCCAGGCCTGTTCGTAACTCTTCCATGTGGACACCGCCACGGACGACCTCACCAATCGAACGACCCGCGCTCTCCCACCAACCACATCTCCGCCGGCACCTCCGTCTTGACCGCCTCTGCCTCCGTGGCTAGCCCATGGAATCTCCGCCACTGTTGACGAGACAAAGCATCCGCAATGTCATTGTCCACTCCCGGCACATGTTGTGCCCGAAACAAGATATTGTTGACCAGGCACCTCAACACAAACACGCGCATCAGCTTCAGCACCTGAGGTTCCCGCGCAGACTGCCGATTCACCACCTGTACCACCGACATATTGTCCACCCTGAACAACACGCGCCTGTGCGCCAACTCACGCGCCCACACAGTCACAGCCACCACCAGCGGGAACAACTCCAAAAAAGCAATGCTTCTCCCCCCCGCCTGCCACTGCTCCGGCCACTGTTCCGCGCACCACCGGCCCGCCCAGTAGAGTCCAAAACCGCCGACTCCCGCCGCATCCGAGGACATGGTCACGTCCCACTCCCACTCCTCCGGCGGCGCCATGGGAACACCGTTGAATCTCTCCAAGAAAGCCAACCACATGCACAGATCTTCTCTCGCGCCCGCCGGCAACCGCACGTGGTGATGAGGCATTGACAGCCCAGACAAAGCCAATCCCAACCGTCGACAAAAAGTCCGACCCGCCCGCACCACTCGGCATGCGAAATTCAAGTGCCCCAGCAACACCTGTACCTCTCGCACCAACACCTTCCTTTTCGCCAACATGTCCCTCACCAAAACCACCATCGCCGACCTCTTGTCCTCCGGCAGGCGTGCTTCCATGGCCGCTGAATCGAGCTCTATCCCGAGAAACGACAGCACCGTGCTGGGCCCTTGTGTCTTCTCTGGCGCCAAAGGCACCCCCAGGTAATTCATCAGGTCCATAAAACTACTCAGCTGTTGCTGGCAGTCCGTTGAACCGGGGCTACCTACCAGGAAGAAGTCGTCCAGATAATGCGTAATCGCCTCAGAGCCTGTGCGCCAGGAAAAGGCCCACTGCAAGAAAGAACTGAATCGCTCAAACAAGGCACAAGACACCGAGCACCCCATCGGAAGCGCTCTGTCAACAAAAATCAACCCGTCCAGCTGTATTCCCAGCAACTGATGATCCTCTGGATGAACCGGTAGTAACCGAAACGCCGATTTCACATCGCATTTTGCCATGAGCGCCCCTCGTCCCGCCGTCGTCACCAAGTTTCTCGCAACGTCCACGGACGAGTAGGACACCGACGCCAAGTCTGCTGATATAAAATCGTTCACCGACGCGCCCTCCGGCCACGAAAGATGTTGAATCAAGCGAAATTGACCCTGCTCTTTCTTCGGGACCACACCAATGGGTGAAATGATCAGATCCTCCAAAGGTGCCACCGCAAAAGGTCCCACCATCCTCCCCTCCCGTACTTCCTTGAAAAGCTTCTCCCGGACGATGCCCTTGTGCGCGTTCACAGACTTCAGGTTCTCCGCCCAACGAGCAATCCGCGGACCCTCGTACCCCAACCGAAAACCCTCCCTGAAACCCCGACGCAGCACCGACGCATCATCCGCCCGCGGATATACCTCCAAGAGAGGTTCCAACCGATCCAGCCTAACCGGAGTACGAGCCTTTTCCCAAGGTACTCGCACCCCCCCTTGCCCCCCCTCTACCCCTACCGGGCCCGGGAGCCGGGAATTGACCCTGTGAGGGGCCTCCCCAAAGCCCCCAGCAACGCGATTCTGGATGTCGTTTTCCACAAGAGGAGCACTCGTGCCTAAATTTGCACGTCTGCCGGAGACAGGAACCCCTGTTAAAATCCCAGCAGGCCCCCCCACTCTGGACGCTCCCGGCACCCCCCGGACCCACCCCCCCACGGGTGGGGCGAGCCGAAAAGGGTGTGGAAGCCAGTGGCAAACCACTGGCCGTGTAAATAGTGCGGCCAAATTTCGCCCCACTCATCGTTTGTTGATAAAGGTCCGCGTCCAACTCCCCCCACTTAGCCTCCGGATCCGATGCCATACGCGCCCTAAACTCCTCGTCGTAATGGGACCACGCATTACCACCGTACGTCACCTGCGCCCTCCGCACTACATCCATGTACTTGAAAAGCGCGACTGCCCTGTCCGGGTACTTCTCGCAGTATACGCTCGCATAGATTAAGAACGCCGCCGACCAGTTCTCAATAGTAACTGGCACCCTCGGTCGCCGCGCCAATTCTTGTTCCTCCTCCTTAGACCCTTCCTTGGCCATCAACTCCCGGTGAAGCAACCTAAAGATCTCGACATACTCCCCTTTCCATATTTTCTCCCTGGTCGCCAATGACAAATGAGCCCCCAATGGCTTCGCTACACCCATGTACGGCAGTTTTTTAACCGGAACGTCGCAGCTCTCCTTCGCCCCGGAACTCGACGCCGCCGCACCACCTAACGCCCCGTCCGTCCCAGCGGTCCCCACTGCCGCGCTCGCAGCCAGACCCTCGCCGCTCCCTGTCGCTCCGACACTCGCCGCCACTAACTCACCCGCGGACCCGCTCGACCTCGCACTCCCCGCCGACCCGCAAACCGCCTCAGTACACACGCCGGCATCCATCACATACCTACCTTTCACCAGTCTCACTGTATCCCCACCCTCCGCATCCGTCCCAACCGACACGTGGTGTCCTCCAACACCCCCACCTCCCGCCTTGCCTCCTCGAGGCGTGCCCAAGCCACACCCCGACCCCGTACTGGTCTTACCTGGCGTCAAGGCTGGCGTCCTCACCGGATCCCGCCGCCTAACCAGATCCTCAGGGGGGGCCGTCACTCGCGGCACCACTTGCCGGGGGCAATCCTGCAAAACACTGGCAACAACATTACAAACCTCCCCTGCCTCCCGCACCTCCCCCTCTTCCTCCGACTCCAGCTCTGCACTCCCTGCGGTTGCAGATAGTGCAGAATCAAGCTGCCAGGCTGATTTGTCATCAACCTAAGTGGGATCATGCCTCTCCCCTTCTTCGGAAGCTACATTTGGCTTCCCATCCCTCAACGTTGCGCCTTCAAGGTTGGTTGTCTTGTCTTCAAGTCCCTGCAAGGCAGAGGCCCTGGTCTTATAGACAACTTGATTACACGGTATGCCCCCTCTCGTAATCTTCGCTCGGCTCACCTTCAACTTCTGGCGGTCCCTATCATCAAACTTAAACGACAAGGGGGAAGCAGGTTTGCAACGCTTGCTCCCTGATTGTGGAATTCCATTTCCCTGGGAATCAGGTCTAGTCCCGACCTATTGAGATCCAGAAAATCCCTAAAAACCTGGTTGTTCACCGAGGCTTATGAATAACTATTACCGTGTTCTGCACTAACTCATCCTAGATCCAGCGCCATGAAGTCAATCGGTGAACGAGCGCTTTATAAAACATTTGTAACATAACATAGGACCGGCACTTTCTGGTTGGCTGAGGCAGTACCCCAGCCAGGCAAAACCCACCAATACCCTCAGCGGCGGGTGATAGCGTACACTGTATAACCTGCCCTCACCGTTTGGTAACTTGGCACCGATCAGTCAGGCTTATCCCAGAGGCAATGTGTAAAGCATAGGCACAGCACTCAAATACCTTGAGCGTCACAAACGAGACTTCACACATGATGTATGTGAATAACGTTTCTATTCAAAACATATAATAATCAACTCAACATGAACATCGTATTTCTGGCCATAAATCACACTCAGAATTATTACTAGCAGTACAAGGCTTAACACTGTACGAAATACATCAGCAATATGCACACTTGGGAAAGAGCTTGTTCTGCACCCGACCCCTCCAGCACCCTTATGCAGGGCAACACGTTTTCCACCCCAGGTCCAGCAGTTCTTATAATTCAATACCACACAGATCGAGGGTGCACCCCAGGTCACAACGAAATATGTACGTTAAAAGGATTATACTACTTTTTAGCAGCACCGCAGGCCGATGCGGCACAATAAAAAAACAATGTCAGGCACAATAAAAAAACAATGTCAAACATAATGTTTTTTTGCCAAGCAATCATCGTATCAGGCAAACCTCCATCCAGTATAGTGAATCACAGGTGGTTCCCCACTGTCACTCCCCCCATGCACCCCCCATACACACACTCACTCCGCATCGGTACACGGTGCAACGAATATCAGACAAGTCTGCACGGAACACACTCACACACATACGCACTCAGCACCCTAATATGGGGCAACTGATACCCAGCTGGTCCGTTGAATACACACTGCAGACCCCATGACCCTAGGGCTCGCTCCAATTCACCCAGACTATCTCCACCCCTGGATTGGAGACACCCCTCCCCCGGTGCTAGACCACACACAGCCTAAATCCCTCTTAGTCAGATCACAGGGAAGTAGGAGGGGTAAGCAGGAAGGTCAATTAGGAGGCAGTTGGCAAAAGGGATTTGACAGCCACTCGAGAAGTTCAGCCACAGGATGCTGAGCAGAAATGGGCCGAAGGCCATAGTCTGTCAAACCAAAGGGGTCCTCAAGGGCCTTCCGGCACCAGCCCCATTCTGCAAAGCACACGGCAGTGATGCATTCTCTTGACACACTTCCAATCCTTCTTGAAAGCATTCCTCCAGCCCAGTCACTTACTCTCACCACCCAGACCCAAGCCTGCCCATGCTACCTGGCAACATGCTGTGATCTGGAAGTGCCTGGTGAGAAGAAGGCAGTTAGTCCGTCATGCAGAGGGCCAAGAAAGGGAACTGTCAATGAATAGAGAATGAAGCAGGGAGCTTTCAGAAGGAGGATGCACTTCGTCAGGTACATGTTGATCAGAGTCTCACTTAGTCAATCCGGACACATCGGGTGTGCGTTGATACTGGTTGCACCATACCGTTCCGGTCACACACACAGGCTCAAGTTAAGCAATGCCTCACGAGGTAGAATGAGGCACTTCTACGGTTATGCCCCCACCTCAGAGGGTCGCAGCTTGTGATTTGGACACTGCAAGCAAGGAGCATGCAGTTGGCGTGTCGCACAAGACAGATACAGCATGATTGACGAAGCAGGCCATGCTGGGTCCTGCAACCAGTGAATCCAACAAGATGCTTATGTTTTCCAAGGTCCTCACAATGCGGTGGCCACACACCTTAGATGCGTGCAGGACTTTGGGGCTCTGCACAAGGCAATCTGGTCTCCAGGCATAATTCTTAGTTCTATGCTGCGCCACAAGTTGGGACCTGGCAGACAATGTGGGCACTTAAGAGGACACTGTTCTTCATGTGTCACAGGTAGACAGTGGGAGTCCCTCTTAGTAGATCTTTGATGTCCCTGAGACCACCAAAAGGACAGGGTGCAGGCTCAACAAGCCCTTGGAGAGCACACTTCAGGGTGCCACACAGAAGCAGATAGTCGGACTAAGCCAGACACTATTCAGGAAGGGCATGCAGTTCCTATCAATGGTAGTAATACTCCTTGTGCACAGCAGATTCCTCTAACAGTGTGCACCACACAATTCCAGGTTCTCCGATCCTGCATCCCCACAAACTTGTTTGACCTCTGCTGAAGTATGGCACCAGTAGTTCTACTGGAGTGTGCTTTTGAAGTTGGGAGTGGTTCAAAGGGTCTCCCTTTGAACCAGAGACCTATCTCCAAAATTTCAGTCCTGTTTGCTAAGAGGCAGTGGAATGCAGATCTTTATCTTTATTGAGGCCATGATCTGGCTCCAGAGGCCAAGTGTCAAAACCTCTTTCTCCAATCTCTCCAGCTGGCCCGCAAATGGCAGAGGTCTGTTGTTCCAGTTGCATACCCAGTGTTTTATAGTCGTCGCTGGGGAATGCCCAGGTGTTCTCCCCCAGCCTCCAGAGTGGACTGGAGCCAAGCACCAAGGCATGCAAAGACTTTTAGATCATAGAAAGGCCCACTTTCTAGCAGTGGTATTTTTACGCGAATTACGTCAAAGCCACCTTTACCACTGTC
The DNA here is from genome assembly GCF_964261635.1 of Lissotriton helveticus. NCBI lineage: Eukaryota > Metazoa > Chordata > Amphibia > Caudata > Salamandridae > Lissotriton > Lissotriton helveticus. Next base: position 1,705,330,251 of record NC_136067.1, read on the forward strand.
AAGGGGTTGTCTCTGTGAATCCAATGATAGGAAACATCATGAGGCAGCTCCACTGCATTTCAGCCTAAAGTGATTTCCACCATTTCCCCATGTTTTCCTATGGAAAGAGAAAACCTCATATGCAGTGAAAACACACATGGGTATTCCTTACTTTACATATGTACCTGCCCTGCCTTTCACCTACCTCTTGCATCACCCTTTAAGACATACCCTTGGGGTACTCGGATGGAAGTGAAACGTCCTTTTAGGATGGCTAGTTACTTAAACAGGTTAGTCTGAGTAAACGTGCAGTTGCACATAGCAGCCTTCAATGACAGGCTGGACACGTATTTAGGGACACCATCGGTGCAAGGGCTCACACTGGCCTGCAGTGGTAGGCTGGAAACATGTTTGGGGACACACAGTGCAAAGCGCATGCCAGTCTGCAATGGCAGGTTGGATACATGTTTAGGGACACCATTGGTGCACGTGCGCACACCATTGTAGGTTTGACACCTGTTTAGCACACCAGTGGGCCGAGTGCACACCAGCCTGCAATGGCAGGCTGGCCACATATTCAAAGGCACCATCAATGCAAGCTCTCACACCACCCTGCCCTGGCACGCTGTAACCAGGCCATGGCAGACCTTACGATGCTTTAGACATCTCTGGTGAGCACCACTTCCTAACGTGTTTAGGAGGGGCACGCAAACTTTCACACTGCACTTATAGTGGGAAAGTGCCCCGAGCCCTAAGGCCCTGGCAATGAATCAGCCACACCATATAAGTGTCTCATAGGGTGAGCCCACCCCCTAGGTGGGGAAAACCCACATGGGGGTTCATACCCATCCGGGCAGAGCGCACTAAGATGTACCTACCCAGCCACTCACCTACCCTGACTAGGTGGTAGTGGACAGCCCCCTCGGGGTTGGCTACAGAGTGAGACTAGCCAACCCAAGCATGAGACATTTTTGACAGGCTATTCAGGTAGGTGGCACAATCAGTGCAACATTACCCTATTAGCCAGTGTCGCACCTGCCCTCGGTATGTGGTGTAGCTTCTTACAAGGCAATCATGGGTACAATACCTAAACCAATAAATTAGGCATCAGATTCGGGCTTGTGCAGGAAGGGAACGCACACTTTTCAGCTGCAGTACAGTGGGAAAATGTCCAGAGTCCTAAGGTCAGGAAAAGAGAGTATGGCCAGCTTTATCATGTTAATGGATCTGTAGAGCTTTGTCTTTACGTATGTGTGTGCTAAAGGACTTAGTTAAATGTGTTTTATGGAATGTCTATTCACCTATAAGTATTATTTGCACTATTTTGCTGTTTGTTTTGTGTTCTCATGTTGCATCATTAATTGTCCATTGGTTGGCTTAGAGTGACTTTGCAGTTGAAGTTGTTCACTTGTGGGATTGGTATATTCAACATATCCTCTGATGAGTGGTACATAAGTGGATTGGTGCTAAATCGAATGTTTTTAATTTTATACATAAATTCATGTCACGAGCCATTGAATTTGTCAGGATGACTCTCTAAAGACTTGCCTGCACATTCATGTTTTTCTGCACTCTGTATGTATATGTGTTACTAATATACCCCCAGATTCATCAAACCCGAATTCTGCGATTTCTAAATTGCGAGAAATACCGAATCGCAATTTAGAATCGCAGAATGGTATGCATGAAAAATTGCGATAAAAAAAAAAATCGAATCGCAATCGGCCGCAATTGCCGATTGCGATTTTCCCAATATCGCAGAATCGGCCGTTTTCCCTGTTGAAATTGCGATCTCACAATTACCGAAATCGCAAATTGCGATCTCGCTAATTGCGAGATCGCAAAAACGGGAAGTCTCATTTCGAGCACAGTGATGACATCACAACCAGGAAGCAGGAAGTTCCCACTCTCATTCTGCATACTGAGCCTGAAGTGGAAGCAGCACTGTCCAGAGCTCCACTCCAGACCACCTCCAGCTCAAAATCAGGAGACACCCCAGTGCAGAAAATGTCCCAGGAAGCAGCAGGGGGCAGTACCTCAGAAAGGAAAAGGAATATAAAGTTTTCCGAACAAGAACTGGAATACCTCATAGAGGGAGTGAGTAAAGACCACAACCGTCTCTTTGGGAAGGACTCAAGGAGGGTGCCTGAGGCGGACAAAAGAAGGATATGGATGCGCATCCGCGCTAAAGTAAATTCCGTGGGAGTGACCCAGCGCTCCATAGAAGATTTAAAGAAGAGGTGGTACGACCTCAGAGGGCGTGCCAAGGAGAGGATCGCAGAGAGGCTGGGGGACCATGTCGCAACAGGAGGAGGAGATGCCACTGTCCCACCCAACACCCCACTTGAGGATCTCGCGGAAGACACCCTGAACCCCCAGGCATGCCAGCTGGACTCCTCCCGACCCACGCAAGATTCACAAGGTAAGTGCCATGCGACTGCGACCCAGTCCCCTGACCATGGCCATGACCCCAGAGCAACCCATTAGCAACCCCAGTCATGCAGACCATGCACACCAGAAAAGCCCTATTGCATTGTGGGACATGTAGTCTGACCACATTTTCCATCTAGCCCCATACAGCCAGTCCTGTCCAGTGAGAGTCAATCCTACAGGCAGTCAGGGAATGTTAGCCTGCATGCATGTAGCAACCTTCTATGTGCAAGATACATGTCATTAATTACCGTCCCCTTTACATCACAGGTGGCGCTGCAGAACCCAGCACTGACAGCGAGACACTGCAAATAGTTGATAATCCTGAGGACACCGAGGGAGACGTCCATCCATCGCCTCAACCAGGACCATCAGGGCAAGCTGCAGCAACAGCAGTAGTACCACCACCTGCCCCTGTGGACAGTGACACCTCAGCGCCAACAGGCGTGCAACAACCGCAGGGTGTGACACACATGCCAGTGGGACTGACAACAACAGCTGCAGCACGTAAACAAACCCGGCGCACTGCTGCTGTGAGAACCCAGTCCAGCGGACTGGTGAGGGAGGCGCGCACCACAACACCACGCGCTGGCAGGGGGGTGAATGTGCGGGTAGCTGGGCTCTCCATTGAGCGCCGTATGCTCCGCATACACCAGACACAAGCCCGTCATCTCGCAGCAATACACCTACAGCTGCACAAGACCGCTGGCAATGTGGGACAGCTGTCAGACAGGATGGAGAAGATGACCGCTGCAGTGGAGGCCAACACCCAGGCCATGTTGAACCAGCGGGACGTCAACCGGCGCCGCCACCGCCAGCTGCTGGACCCGCCTGTCTGCGTACACGCGGTCAAACTACATAATAGGGAATGCCACCTCCCAACTCTCACGACGCTCGTTGGCCATGCAAGTGCAAATGGTCCAGTGCTGCCAGGATGTCGCAAGGGCACTGGAGCAAGTTACCACTGCAGTGCAGGGTCTGCAGGCAACTGGCCATGGCCAGGCGGGTGGGGGGATGACACCAGTGAGGCAAACTCAAGCCACAGCAGCCAATCTGTGCCACTGGTGATAGTACCCCGCCGCAGCACCAGGCCCACTGCTGACACACGGGCAAATCCTGAGGAAGAGCTTGAAAGACGACTGGGAGCGTCCGCCCGGAGGCGCCATTGACCATTTCTTTAGTACCATGAAGGGCCATGCTGCTGAGACAAGCATGCCCTCCTCAAAGACATAGGAGCATATGACTCAATATAGCTCTAATGTTACTGTGTGTGAAATTCCAAATTTATTGTGAAGAAAACAATAACAAAAAATCAGTACCAGTTAATCTGACTCATGTCATTATTTGAATTGTCATGCATGAGTGAAGTGTTGGGTGAGGGGAGTGGGTGCACTAGAAACAGTTAATAATGATTTGGTTGCGGCGCCTGTGTCCTTCTGCAGGATTCTCCCCGCGTGCATGCCGCACATGTGCAGGTGGGCGGTTGTCCCCTTCAGACTCACTGCCAGAGATCTCGACAGGTATCCTGCACTTGGTAGCAATGTTGTGGAGTATTGCACACACGGCCACGATGCAGCAGCAGTCCTCAGGCTCGTATTTGATGGCCCCACCAGTCTTGTGAAGTATGCGGAATCGGCTCTTCAAATGGCCAAATGTCCTCTCAATGCAATTTCTTGTGTGTATGTCTGCAGCATCGTAACGCCGTTGCTGTGTTGTTGCAGGGTTGAGGTAAGGGGTGAGGGTACTCACGGAGACCGTAGGCGCTGTCACCTGAATGAAAGGAGCACAGGGTGAGTGCCTGTTCTGCGCAGCTACATGATCACAGTGTACTATTTGGGGGCATGTGTACTTACCTAGTAGGTGTCCCTCGTGAAAGTCTCCCCTGGCCAGTCGTGTGTGAATGCCGCTGTGCCGGAATATGAAGGAGTCATGTGTGCTCCCCGGGTATTGTGCCACTATGTCCATGATGAAAATCTTAGCGTTTCACACCATCTGGATATTGAGGGAGTGGTAGGACTTGCGGTTGCGATACATGTATTCCGTTTGTGCTGGTTTGCAGATGTGGATGTGGGTACAGTCAATGCATCCTATTACATGTGGATGAGATGTAGTGGTGTAGCCGGGTCAGCATTGCCTCCAGGAAACTCCTTAGGCAGCGGGACATGGTGCTCTGGGATATCCCCCCTGCAACAGCGACTATCCCCTGGAAGCTTCCGGAGGCCAGTAGGTGCAGGCTGCACAAGACCTGGACATGGGTGGGCACGGCATTGGTCCTCCTTGTTGGGTGCTGCATCAGCGGGTCTAGGTCCCGGATCAGCTTGATGATCATTGCCCCATTCAGGCGGTACTTAGAGTAAATTTGCTCCGCAGTTTGGCCCAGAAGGGTGACCCGCTGGCGGAATATTCGCTCCTGGATCCTGCGTCTGTTCCGTGCTGCAGCCTGGAGCCTTCGCCGCCTGACCACCATGTAGAGTCCTGGCATTGTGAGAGTCCTCATGCTCCTACTGTGTTTCCTTAAGTGTGTTTGTTCAGGACTGCACCTGTGGCTCGTTAGAAATTTTTTTTTTCTCCTTCATGGTTACCACCTGCTTTTGGTTCTCCTTAAATTGCTCGTCGCAAATAGCGATTTTCAGCTTTTTCGCTAATTGCGAGTTTTCATGAATTGCGTTAGCGATTATTTAGCGAGATCGCAAAACAAATCGCAGAATCCATGGATTCTCGCTATTTCCGATTCGCTATAGGGGTTCCTCCTAGATTCTGCGATTTATTTTGCGATTTTGCTATTTTATTTTTGCGAATTCGCAATTTCTGTGTTTTTCACATCATGAATTGCTTTTCTGTTAATTGCGATCGCAATAGCTAATTCACAGCTATTGCGATCGCAATTTTGCTTGATGAATCTGGCTGATAGTGTGCAGCAAGCGCTGCACAGGGTCAGAGACATGGTCAACTTGTGATTAGAGGGGTAGCTGGTTTCTATGAGAGAAAGTGGACAGTTGTAATGTTCCTTAAGGAGGTGCGTCTTCAGCTCTCGCTTCAAGTGGAGCAGGGTTGGGGCAGCCCTAACGAATATGGGAATGTTGTCCTGATTGCAAGGCCAAATAGATAAAGAAGGTCTATTACCTCATCCCCACTGGATAGATAGCTTATGGTATTCACATTCTTTAGGTATATGTCATTAGGTAATAAACTTTAAACAGTTCATGAAAATCTGGAGGAACCCACATTCCATGAGTATCATCGTAGATTGTTCTACCATCATTAGGTGTGTCTCTGAACACTGCTGCCTTCACGTCATGCAATATTTGCCTTTTTGGTCGATATCCTCACTGTTTTTGTAAGAACTCCGAATTGACTCATCTATTTCTTATCTTGGCAACTATTTCTAACTTTGTCTCAGCATTGAGACCATAGTTATTTGCTCACTGTCAAAGTCCTTTGATTGTCCTTTTGACTGATCAGCAATTTACTACTGTTTATTAGTTCCATGATTTGTTCTTCAGAGCTCAGTTGTCCATCAAACCCATTGTAACCAAAGCTTTAACATATACAGAGAGTTGGCTTTACCTCCACCCAGAAGAGTATTTCTCTTTCAGCTCATGCTATTGGCTGATTGGTGTGCATGATTCTGCTTCCTGTGGAATGCTGCACACGCAGGACTATTTCACATTTCAAAAATACACTGAATCATCACACATACCATTGTTTATCTCAAAGATGCATTGTAAACAACTTTTTCACTGCCGAAAGCTTTTTTTAATGCTTTAGAAATGGCATACAATGCAAGCAGACCTATTGTCTTGTCAATGCTTTTCTTGTACTTATGATTTATTCTCGTGCACACTACATCTGATATCAAGTTAGAACCCACCCCCTCCTGGCTCCACAGAAGTAGATCGCAGGAACGTCTCTAGTAGTCTTATTGCTGCTCTCTCCTTGTATTCTACCCCCTCTGTTCTTCATAAGTGCAGGCTTTCTTGACCAGATCTCTTGATCAAGCAATAAATACCTTGGGTCCATTGGTGTGTGATGATTTGTTCTCAGTATACCTGTGGAGCTGCAGTTCACACTGAGTCTGTCTCAATAGTAACAACACATATGGAGGTAACACAGCTATTGTTGGTGCAGTGGCACCGGGGCTTTGGAAAATGAGGCCCCCAATGCATCCTCAAATATGACTGTGGTTTACAACCCAGCCAAGGTATTGTGGGGGTCAATGTTTCATACTTGATTGCACCATTGCTGTGCCACGGGGGAATATCTCTGTAACACTACTTCTTGACATTATTCTGCACCCTCTGCTTGTTAAACTCCCTCCTTGCTAAACCCCTCTGCATCCCATCTCCCCCTCCTGATTCCGTGCACTACTCTCCCTAAAATTGTTGAATCCCGTAAGGAGGCTGAGTGGTGTGTAGGTTGAAGCCATTTTTGCAGAGGAGCATTTTCTGTTATACTGATTTTAGCTAGACAATGTTGAGCCAAGAAAGACTTAAAAACAGCTTCTACAGTAATAAAAAAAGAAAAGGGGAGGAATTATTACTTGCAAAACAAGCAGCATGTACACTACGATCTCAAACATACCCTACTTGTCCAGTGCCTACCAAGTGAAAAGACAGTATAAGTAATCAGGTGCAATCTTGCTTTATTTATATCCAGGGTAGTGGTCCCACATATTTATTTCCAGATTTCTAGGCACTGGTCTGTATATTTATATAATATTGATTACCATTCAAAGATAAAATGGGCAAAGATGTAGTTAATAATTTGCACAATAAGAATTGGCAAAACAGTTAGGTCTTATCTTGAAAGCTGGTGCAATGAAATTATTTGTAGTTTTTATTGCAAGCATATGCCATAAAAAAAGTATAAAACATGTTGGTGCTTAAACACAGTGGCCAGATGCTTGCAGTAAACCATATAACCATCTCTTACAGATTTAATAGAACCGTACTGGTGCTTCCTAACATACAAGAATACTTAGAAAAGGTTTTGAAATACATTTTAGGTTTCATGCACATCACTGAAAAATATGAGTATTATTTGTGCCAAGAACAAATCTCATTGGCCTTTCCTGTAACCTTAAGGACTAGATGAAACACAAAAGTATGAATAAAAATTAAAAAGTATAAAGGACGGATATAAAATGTATTGGAAAAGTAAAGTAATGTCCCAGAAACTCAGGCACCTTTAGATGAATGTGAAAACCTGATTAGGTAAAATGCCATCAATCACATTGCAAGAGAGACAATGGCTGAAGGGCTCTAATCCTTTGCACTGTGCTAAATGTTGTGCTGGGTCAGTTGAACTGACCGATGGATGAACAGGGCTGACCCAAAGCCTCTCTTTTTATGTATATTTTTATGCATTTTTAGTTTTTTATTTTGCATACACAGACTGCGAGGCAGCGCCTCTAGGCCAGACCTTACAATGGACGCAAAGGCATAGACTAATCTCTATGGAGATGTCCGGAAGAAACAATAAGTACAGAAAAGACTATAGACTGACGCAGAGTCGTCACTATTACAAGACAGTAAGTATGACACGAGGGACCTTGTATGGTCTGTGTGTGGAAAGTCGGCAGAGGAATGGAAAAGCATAATGGCCTGGCAGCTGTGACACGACATGTAAAAATGTAAATTGATACTTGTATAGCGCACTACTCACCCGCAAGGGTCTCAAGGCGCTTGTACGAATACCGCTGTGGAACCCATCCTGGCTTTCCCTGTGAGGCGTCCACTCCTGGGCACCCCCAAGGTGGAGGCCAGGCATCCTTAGCGTTGTGGGGGCCGTTGTGGAGATTAACCAAGCTATTGCCCAGAGTTGCAGAGTGGGACCCATGATTAGAATAGGCACCGAGGCGAGAATTATCAGGTCCGTGGAATTTTGAGCCCAAGACCCGCTGAGGCGGGGAATTGAACCCTGGTCCCGGGCTAGATCTCTGCATCAGGGTCTGCCGCTCTAACCATTGAGCCACACTTCTCCACCTCATGCTTTACCTTTATATGAAAATAAAGGTAGCCCCCCACCATCATGCTTTACCTTTATGTGAAAATAAAGGTAGCCCCCCAAAGCAAAAGTGAAACTGCCAGAATACAACAAATCCCTCGGGGCATAGAAAGCATGCCCTTTATTTCAAGAATATGATCGCCTGCCCATCTCAAATATACGAAAAATCTACAACTTTTTTTACCGCGTTTTTTCCACCTCATAAATCTAATAATGCCACTTTCAGTGTGCGGAATTGCTGAAAGTCATCAAAAAACCTTTGTCTCCAGAGTCCTTGAAAGATACAATGCTGGCCTTGCAGTTCCCTTGTGACATTTCACTCTCTTCAGACACAGAATGAGAAGGGTGAGGATCTGAAATAGAAGCTCGCATCTGGGCATTCGTCCAAATGCAATCTCTACACTTGGGTAGGCTTAACTTTAGATCATTTCACTTAACAAGCATTGGCTGCTGGACTCTTGTCTTTGTCTATGGTCGTTTTATCATGGTTTTGATGAAACGTTTTTTGTTGGGGGAGCTTACCAGGCCCTTTGGAGTCAAAAATACACATTTTCATAGTAGCACCAGGAACCAGGTGGAATTACTTTGTGGGCAGATGCACTCCTTGTGAAGGAGCAGAATGCCACCACTCCTTCTGGAGTTAGCCAATGCCTGAAGTATTCTGCCTCATGCTGTATGTAGTAGTGAAAAGTGATGGTTGAAATGCTTGATTTAATCTCAGCCACTCTGGCCGCATCCCAGTCCATCATTATGTTGTACACTACCTCAGTTTGGACTCAGCCATATACAAATCTGTCTTGATCTTGCTCCAGTGGGAAAAGTCCAGCCTGATCTTCCAGGCTAGGTCCTCCCTGAGACAGAACACAAGCAACCCAAGATCAGTTTCATCCTAGTTAGGGCTCCTCAGCTAGTCATAACTGATAGCCTGTCCCCCAGGGCCTAATGTGGATGGGGGCCATCACCCTGCCAGTTCCATCCTGGCTGTAGTTGGAGCTAGCATTGCTCCAGTCAGGCAGTAGTAATCTCCTTTTTCCTGCCTGCAAGAGTTGTCGACACAGAAGCAAAGTGTGCTCCCACCCAACAGGAGCATTTTTGCAGCTTCTGCCGGGTCGAAGTGGACAAGTTTTACCTGCCCAAACTCTTGTGGGCAGGCAATCAGTGTGTTGGGAGTCGGCCTTTCATGGCACAGTGTTGAGTCGGACCGGGGTCAAAGGGTACCTGGTGCCTTTCTAGACTCGGGAAGGGGGGCTGCATGCCCACCTCCCTTTCCATAATATTATGGGGGGAGAGGGGGAGGCCCCTAATCGGATCATGGAGGGGTGTTGTGGGCCCAGCCTTCCCAATATTTGGCAGACGGCAGGAGTTGGGATCACCCAGGCTGTAACCGGCTCGGAGAGGTGGGGCCCGACGCAGGTACTCTCCGGATATGTAATTTTAAATAACAAATGAATGGTGACTGGCCATTATTTTTTGTTGCAATGATCCCGCATAGCAAAGGGGCCAGGGTATCCCTACTCTGCCCCTTTATATTTAAAAAAAAATAATAATAATTAGGACTGAGGACTAAGTCTCCGAGTCCTGCAATGGACATTGCAACATTTTTGTCCATGTTGAGGTCATCTAATCTCGTTCCTATGGGACCCTCATTCTAATCGGAGCAAGGTAGCCCAGGGAAAAAAAACCTTAGGCCAATCAGAATGCTCTATTTTTTTTATAATTGTGCTGGCGGGACTCTCGCAAGAGTCCCGCCAACCCAACTGTCCAGATATACAAATATTTCTTTACATTAACTTCTTAAAAAAGTACTGAATGGATTTACAGCAAATCACAAAAGCCATGCTTTTTGGACCAAGATCTAGCTTGCTGATCATTTGGTGTAATGTCATTCAACAGTTTTTGCGCTGTTGTGTTCCAAAATAGTCTATGAAAAATGCATGGAGATATTGTGTTTTGGGCCCACCACCCTTTTTCACACCCCTCCCTTGACGGATCTTCCCTAAACTATCCAGTAAGGGGCAGAGGTGGATAAAGGTTTTTTATAGAAAGTTTTGTCAAATGACGTAAAAACTATTAGAAAACAAAAAAATGCTTTTCCTTAGGAAACATGGTCCTAACTATAAATACCCAGAGGCAACTGCCACTGGGATGGATACAACAGTTAAGGTGACGTTGCACTTGGGTAGTATTGGAATGAGACTGGAACTACCATTAAAAAAACACTCGGCGAGTGGCGTGACACCGATGGGATCGGACATGTGAGCCTGTTGCTCTGGTTTCTCCTGGTTTACTGGCGCAAATCAGAAGGTGCTGGGTGAGGGGGCCCCTGGACACATTGGGGAGTGGCTTGTGGAGTCACAGGGCAGGGAGCGCACTGAGTCAAACAGGCTTGAAGACTCTGATGGCAGCCAGGTGCAGTAAACAAGATGGCGGCAGCTGCAAACTGAAGGCATTTGTAGTGCGCGGTGGTCCCGGTCATGCAAAGGGGAGGCCGGCAGGTGCGTAAAGCATGCTTGATTTGGAGTGCTCCTTGCTTCGGATACCGGCGGAGGCCTGCGATGATTAATGGGATCAATGCTGTCGCCGAGTGAGATCCTGCACCAAAGGAAGTGTGCATTGGTGGCTGGGTACCTCAGGGAAGATTGCCGCTTACTGGTCCCACACAGTACCACCTGCCGAGTGGAGGAGCTCTGGGGCCCAAACTCATGATGCAGCCGGCCAATCGCAGCTGCTTGGTGATTCACTGCAGGCAACTGAGGGATTGGCACCCATGATGGCTGCTGATTTTGTGAGCCCAAGAGGGGCATTTGTCCATGTGCCCCTCAGGCAGAGACGAGATAGGGGAGCTGCAACTGCATAAACGATGAGCGTTAGCAGTGCATGTAAAGGGTGCACGTTATAGTTACCCTAGAGCACAAGTTAAAGTTACTTTAGATAACTGTAACTGGTACATTTCTGTGGTTTCAAATATTGAAAACATCACCTAACTATAACATCATTTTAACCTTTAATTTTTTTCAGTAAATATCTTGTTTTTTGTGTGCACTGTGCACAACTGGGGCCTTGCGTACACATGGGTGGCCCTCCACTGCCAACCACAATGAAGTTCTGCACTTCAACTGAAGAACATTGAACCCCAACCAGAAGTTTGATTAAAAAAATATGGTAAGCTCTCCTGGGGCAATATTATGGACGCAGCGCATTTTCCTGGATTGCGCTGGGCTCACTTTTCGAAAGGTGTGTCCAGTGCAATCCAGGTAAATGCACAGCATTATGGGTAATGCGCTGCCCCCAAGGGAGCTGCAAACTTGTGCTGCCCTGATGGCAGCACATTCATGTGAAAAACTGAGTGGCTGCTTTAAAGTCGCTCCGTGTTTTCACCTATGCAGGCGGCAACCTTTCTCCACTTTTAAAGGGGCTTAGAGTTCCCCTTGCAGGCGAGTGCAGGGAGTGGCTGCACCCGTCTGCAAGGGGATGTCTGGGAGATCCGTGGGACCCACTTTCCGCGCGCTAGAGGGCTGCAAATTGGAGGGCACACTGACAGCGCGCCACCTTCTAGGTGGCACACTGTCAGTGCAGCTTCCTGGGAGCTTCTTTGCCACTGTGCCCATATCTGTAATACGGTACAAAAGGGGGTGGTGATGGACGGAGCATCTGAACCAATCAAACACTCACACCCAGTCAAAAGATCTGGGTTTAATCCATCACCGTTCTTTAGCCCACTCTGCCACCCCAGTTCAGACATGTCCATATGCAAATCAGTCTGACCCTGTGCCTCATGGGAACAGTCCAGCCCGAACTGCCAAGCCATGCCTTCCCTGGACCGGAAACAAGCTTCCGAGGACCGGTTTCTGGCATTACAGCCGTCTTCAGCCCGGCTTGCTTGAATCCAGTGGCAAAGTGAGCAAGGGACTCACGTCTGAGCATACCCTGCCACACTTATGGCGACCAAAAGCGGTGCAAAAGGGGGTGGTGATGGACGGAGCATCTGAACCAATCAAACACTCACACCCAGTCAAAAGATCTGGGTTTAATCCTGGGTGATGACTGGGTGTGAGTGTTTGATTGGTTCAGATGCTCCGTCCATCACCACCCCCTTTTGTACCACTTTTGGCCGCCATAGTTGTGGCAGGATATGCTCAGACGTGAGTCCCTTGCTCAATTTGCCACTGGATTCAAGCAAGCTGGGCTGAAGACGGCTGTAATGCCAGAAACCGGTCCTCGGAAGCTTGTTTCCGGTCCAGGGAAGGCTTGGCTTGGCAGTTCGGGCTGGACTGTTCCCATGAGGCACAGGGTCAGACTGATTTGCATATAGCCATGTCTGAACTGGGGTGGCAGAGTGGGCTAAAGAACGGTGATGGGTCAAACCCAGATCTTTTGACTGGGTGTGAGTGTTTGATTGGTTCAGATGCTCCGTCCATCACCACCCCCTTTTGTACCGCTTTTGGCCGCCATAGGTGTGGCAGGGTATGCTCAGACGTGAGTCCCTTGCTCACTTTGCCACTGGATTCAAGCGAGCCGGGCTGAAGACGGCTGTAATGCCAGAAACCGGTCCTCAGAAGCTTGTTTCCGGTCCAGGGAAGGCATGGCTTGGCAGTTCGGGCTGGACTGTTCCCATGAGGCACAGGGTCAGACTGATTTGCATATAGCCATGTCTGAACTGGGGTGGCAGAGTGGGCTAAAGAACGGTGATGGGTCAAACCCAGATCTTTTAACTGGGTATGAGTGTTTGATTGGTTCAGATGCTCCGTCCATCACCACCCCCTTTTGTACCGCTTTTGGCCGCCATAGGTGTGGCAGGGTATGCTCAGACGTGAGTCTCTTGCTCACTTTGCCACTGGATTCAAGCAAGCCGGGCTGAAGACGGCTGTAATGCCAGAAACCGGTCCTCGGAAGCTTGTTTCCGGTCCAGGGAAGGCATGGCTTGGAAGTTCGGGCTGGACTGTTCCCATGAGGCACAGGGTCAGACTGATTTGCATATAGCCATGTCTGAACTGGGGTGGCAGAGTGGGCTAAAGAACGGTGATGGGTCAAACCCAGATCTTTTGACTGGGTGTGAGTGTTTGATTGGTTCAGATGCTCCGTCCATCACCACCCCCTTTTGTACCGCATATCTGTAATACAGCGCAGGCACACACGCAAAGGGATTCTCCCATTTTATGGGGCCAAGCTCCCATACAAATGAGGGAATGCCCCCTTGAGGAAGCACTATATGTGCGCCAATGCGTTCAGTATTACAGAAGGGGACGCACAAGCGTCTGCGGCCCCTTCTGTAATACTAAAGAGCCCCGTGGCGCGCACGCCGAGCGCAAATGCCCATTGCTCCCCCAGGGCAAATGTATAATCTGGCCCCTGGCGTCATTATGTAATGACCCAGGAGATGGGATTTTTGTTTTTAATGTTTATGGGGGGCTGGAGTATTTCCTGCAGCCTGCCACAACATAAAAAAAAATATTTGGTGGTGCCTCTACCTCTTTTAGAGGCACAACCAGTTGTAAACATATATTGTAAAAATTCAATATGGTATTATGGGGCGCTCCTTGCCAGAGCAGTGAACAGTAAGGGAAACCCCTCCCTGAGCCTCGTCTGGCCTTGGGGACCCCATCCCCCAGGGCCCTCAACATTTCGTTTTATGTGGGGAGGGGCTCAGAATGGCCCCCCTCCCTGAGCCTCCAAATGCCCCGGGGAGCTCACCCCATGGCAACAATTTGTTTGTATGGGACATTTTGGCAGCGAGAGGTGGGCTCCCTAGGGCGTTTTGAGGCTCAGGAAGGGGGGGGGGGCACACAGCCCCTCTCCCCTATAAAAATATTTCAGACCCGGTGCTGTCTAGACATACAATTATTTTTCAACATTAATTTCTCAAAAATTACTGAAACGATTTACACTGAAATGCAAAAAGCCCAATCTGTGGTCTAAGGTCTATCTTCCTGACTAATTTGGTGTTATTCCGTCCAGCAATTCTTGCTGTAACCTTTTCTAAAGAAGTCTATGGAAAATGCATTGGAATTTTGTGTTTTGGGGCCCCCCTTTTTTTTGGGCTCCCGCTTTACAGATTATCTTGAAACTTTCCATGCTCAACCTAGAGAAAAGGTAACGCCTATTTCGAAAGCTTTGTGGAGATTCATCAAACAGGGCCAAATCCTTTTGATTGTGGGTGACTCATTGGGGTCTTAGACCGTATGTAAACAAAAGGTGATAGTTTGAAGGAGACTTTCAGGTTTCCTATTAAATGAGTTGACTATGTGGAGGTATGTTTAAGATTCAGCTGCCAATTGGTAGTGTTTCCTTGTAGGGTCCTTGTTGCTCTGTTTAAACCATTGCACAAGGTTGAGGCTTCAGTAAGGCATCTTATTGGTCTGTGACAATGCATAATGTTAGCGAGTAGGGCTGGAGATCTGGTTTGCACAACCTCTATGATGATTTTCAGATTCTCAGCCCAAAAGCGATAACAGTGCTTGATCCTGCCTTTAAAATTTACATATTCAAAATTGGATTTGGGCCATAAAATAGGAGCGATCAGTGGTGGGCTGAACTCCTTAAAGGATATTGGTCAATGGTTTAGACATGGATTCCAAGGCAATGTGAACTGGAAGAGGGCATGGACTACCAAGACAACAGATGCAAGGTATTAGCTTGGGGGGCATCCTGTGACTGTTTGGATAAAGTGTGCTGCTTACCTCAAATGGGGCATCGTCAGCAAAATTTAACATGATATAGTTATTCATTTAATTCACATTTACATATAAAGCAACCCTACAGTAAATCAGGTGTAAGTGATTATAAAAAAATGGAGACATCTAGTTCTCTTTGCAGTACAACTGAAAAGTAATTAAAATATGGTGAAGAGAGATAAACAGTTGACAAAATCTTTCTGTCCATTACCTAGGTTTGGGTTGGAGTTCAAAATAAAGTGTAGAACAACAAGTGGGAACATTAAACAGAATCAGTTGAGAGAATAAGGCAGAATTAAAAATTGTTAACAGATTAATAAAGTAGAGGCAGAAAGGGAGACCAGTGTGGACCTGTGGGGAGAAGAGTAGTTACATGATTAGATAATGGCGGATAGGTACATTTCAAGTGTTTCCCCCTGAATTTTAGGATATTTTTCTAACTTCTGAGGTCTTGTTGTAATGTGTTCTACACATGAGAAAGATGGAGTAGCAGGCAAATTAGACTTGTATTTCCTTGTTTCAAGTCTGAAATTATTGTCACTCCTAGAATTGTTTAGATGAGTAGAAGCACATTGGCCACTAATAATGAATAGCATAGAGGGAATCTGTGTTTCAGGTGAAAGCCAGTGCAGCTCTTTTATCACAGGGGCATAACACATTTCAACTTTGGGAGGAGTGATAGACTTTTTTTGCAAAACTGATCAGTGTGTCATTACCTTACTTAGTGCATGCGATCACAAGCACTAATAAAAAATCATTCCTTTTTTATAAGTCATTTTATTGTAGTTTTTTTTAATGGGAGCTAAAATCTTGCAGATTTTGTGAATATTTATTGTTTGACTTAAACTAAAGGATATTTGAGGATCAATACTAAACAAAAGGAGATTTTCTTCAAAAAGAAGCTTTAGAGTGAAGCCGTCAATGAATTTTTCTTTTTTGGTTAAGCCTAAACATTTTTGCAGACATTCATTTAGCGTGATTTGACAGGTCCCATTTTAATTTTCACGTATCTTCAAATGAGAATATTTCTAGATAGATTTGAAAATCATCTGCACTTTTCCCAGGGGGGCCCCCCGTCAAGGTACATGAAGGGGTCCCCACTCCGTATTTAATGTGGAACTTCCAGGCCGGAGTACTGTGCTGATGGGGCCCCCTGCCACTCGAGGGCCCCCCGCACCGCGGAGGCTGCGGGCCCTGTGTTACGCCACTGGGCAATAGCAAAGAGCAATTATTTTCCCATATGTATAACATATCTCCCATCTGGTCCACTCTGTGCTCTCGGCCTTCAAATGCTGTAGGTATTGGTGTACTATTACATTAAGAAAACTCTTAAAATCTGAATAAAGACATTCCTAGGTTAATGGTAAGTGAAGAAATATTATTGTTTTTAGTATTATTATTATTTGTCACATAGTCCATAGGTCTATACGACCATCGCATTTGAATCTCTTGGTAGCTGTAAGTGTCTGATTTATCTTGGCCTTAGACCTAATTTTAAATTATGAAGGTAACCAACCATTTTTGCATTTTAATGTGCAAAGGTGGTTAGATTAAAACTGTTTCTGGCAGTTGATCTAAAATGTTAATTTATGATGAATGATCTACTACAGTCTGTCTACAGGATACAGGAAATATTGGCTTCTAGAATTCATAAAAGGGAATTCTTATTAACAAACACCAGCAGTTTCCTAACAGAAACCTTGTAATTTGTGATCATTACATCTTTCTCTGGCATGGACATTACACCAACTCATTTCTTGCTGATTTATTGCATAATCTGGAACAACCTGAAGTCCCAGTCAGTGCACTGCTCGTTAATAAGCAAGGTGTTTATTTTGCTAAGCCCACTGGCTTTCTGATTAAGTAAAGATGGAGTCTCTGGTGTGTGTTGTTTTGAAATGTACTGTTTTCAGAGCGTCTGAAATAGGAACACCCAGCATGATTATTGCAAGCATGGATCCCAGGCGTGCTGATCCAAGAAGAAGTTATTACTTCCGCTCCTTGCTTCCCCTTGGGAACGCGTGCTAGGTTGGACATTTGGAGGACGATAGCATCCATGCCAGTGAGACATGTCCCTTAATTTAAAAAAGGAATAGGATAAGTTTTACAAGAGAGAGAAACTTCTGAAGGTAATTCCAACATGACAGATGGCATCTGTCGCAAACCAACCGAAGACCCCATAAATAGTAGAGATGCAGATATGAGGAGCTTCTAACGAGCAAGGGAAAATTGACCTGCCGATCTCGTGTTTAGGGTGAATTCAGTGTATGTTTTAATTTCCATTTCTCTCTTATATATATATATATATTTTTTTTAAAACATATTTTATTTCTCAATTGCACATACGTCACAGGGCTCTGCACACCAGAGACATCTGCAGGCTCAAACCATACATTGCCACAGGAGCAACTGACTTTTGTGGGTAACATCAAGATAGATAATGCAGATAAACAAAGTAATACAACCAAGTCCCCCCCCCCCCAACTTCCCCCTCCCTTTCCCTTCCCCCTGAAGTCACACAGAGTCCGCATAGTCCTGGCCACAGCCTTTATACAGAACAACAGAGTCTTAGCACAATAACACACACCACCCTGGGTCCCCCCCTGCCCTGCACCACCACATCCCCATGTACATCAGAAATCATCCCACTTGATAAGCCTCTACAGCAGTTGGCGGCCCCAGCCACGGATCCCGGTAATCTGCACATCTTTTCCATATTTTGTAATGTTTAAGTGGACATCCCCTGACCACAAAAACAAGCTGTTCTAGCCCCATGCAAAAGTCTAAGCCGTTCTTCATGCGGCCACCGATGGGGCCCGCAGCGCTTTCCACGCCTTGGCTATATCTCGCTTTGCCAATGTGAAGCCTAGTTTCATGAGATGTCGTTTGTGAATGTTACCCCCTATTTCTTCCATAACGTGGAGCAGAGCCAGCCGCGGCGTCTGCGGAAGCTCCCACCCCAGGACCTCCGATAGACAGGAGAACACCCCTCTCCAAAAACGATCCAGGGAAAGGCACTGCCAGATAGTATGCATGAATGTGCCCTCCTCCCGACCACATCTAAGACACTCCGGGGAGGCAATCAAACCTTCTCGGCACAGTCGAGCCCAGGTAAAATAGACCCTGTGCAAATATTTAAATTTGATGAGGCGAAGGCGCATCTCTATAGCCGCTCCCCGTGGGGCCGCCAGGGCCTCCCTCCAGTCCTCCTCCTCCAGTGTGCCCACATCTTTTTCCCAATCCCCTTGCAGCCTCTGAAGTGTGGTGGAGTAATGCGTAACTAGAGATTAATAGATCTGAGAGATATTTTTGGTCTCCAGATCCTCCATAAAGACTTTCGCCTCCAGTGGACTGAATTCAGGGAGAGATTCCAAACCTTCCAGACTAGTGGCAGGGCATGGTGAAACTTGAGGTACCTGTAGAATTTTGACTGGGGCATAAGAAATTCCCTCTGTAGGTCCTGGAAAGACTTGAGTGTTGTGCCCCTCATAACATCTCCCAGAGTTGAAATACCAATATCATCCCACCTCCGGAAGCCCTGTAAGGCCGCCAGCTCGGGCAGGCGCCCGTTATTCCAAAGGGGGGTCTCCCTAGTCAGGGTATTCCACCAACCCATGCAGCGCAGCGTCTGCCTCCAGATTAGGAATACCACCTCCGTGGCCGACAGCACCCCACCTCGCAGCGGCGCCAAGTACAAAATAGTATGCAGTGTATTGGGCCCCATGAGTCGTCTTTCCAGCGCATATGCAGGGTCTCTCCTGTCGCCATATCACCATTCATTGAGGACAAGTAGGTGTGATGCCTGGTAATACGAGAGAATGACAGAGGACACAAGACCCCCACAATAAGTAGATAGAAAGCATGTTTGTAGAGCTACACGCACTTTACCCCCTCCCACAGAAACTGCCCAAGCACAGAATTCACCAGCTGGAACCATCAGGGTGGGATCGGGTACAGGTGATTCTGTAGCTGGTAGAGCAGGCGAGGAAGCGCCACCATCTTAAAAATTTGCTGATCTGCCATACAATGTCAAAGGCATACGCGCCCAGGTCTTAAGATCTGCGCGGACTCGCTCCCATACCAGCCAGGTTCCGCTCCCAGGAGATGGCCAGCACGTCCTAGAGGAACACTCCTAAGTATTTCAGACCCCCAACCGCAAACTGGATCGTGTTCTCCCAATCACCCACCCTTGTTCCATCTCCCAGAACCCACAGTGTAGATTTGCGGGGATTTATATATAATCCCGACATCTCTCCAAAGATCTGCATGACCCGCAGGAGTCGCGGCCCCGTCCTGCCCAAAGCTGTGAGGAAAAACAGGACGTTGTCCGCGTATAGCGCAATCCTGTCGGACAGACCTGGAGCCCACTCGAAGCCCCGGATCTGCGCATCGATGCACACCCATGCCGCCAACAGCTCCATGGCTAGGGCGAATGAATACTGAGACAGGGGGCACCCCTACCGTGTACCCCTCTGGATTGAGAAGGTGGAAGAGACCGCACCTGCCACCCGCATCGTCACCGTAAGATCTGTGTATAGAAGCATTAGGTAAGAAAGGAAACGTGGGCCAAGGTTAAGTCTGCGCAGTAATGCAAATAGGTATACCCAACTTAGGGAATCAAATGCCCTGTCCATGTCGTCTAAAAGGAGTGCCGCTGATTACCCCATCTATCGAACAGCCGCCACCGTAATATGTGCCCGCCTTATATTATGCCTGGTCACCCTCTGGGGCATTAACCCAGCCTGATTGGGGTGTATAAGCGTCGAGATGTGGGGCAGGAGGCGATTGGCCAATGCCTTGGCCAAGATTTTAGCCTCTACGTTTAGGAGGGAGATGGCACGATACGAGGCCTGTTGTTCCGGGGGCCGGCTGGACTTAAACACCACCACCTCCGTGTGTCTCCAATCCGGGGGCAGCAGGCCCTTTTCCCAGGCCTCCTCTACCACCGCCCAATAATAAGGGGCCAGCTGCGTATTTTAGCGTCTGGAGAATTTACTCGGGAATCCATTGGGTCAAGGATCCTTCCCGGAATTGAGCTCACCCAAGGCAGTGCCCAGCTCCTTGTCAGTCAGGGGTAGCTCCAATTGGTCACGCACCTCGTCCAACACCTCTTTGGGCGGTAAGTCAGCTAAGAATTTGTCAACGGTATACGCTGGCAAACAGTCTCGGGGGACATACAGATCCGCACAGTACGTAGCAAAGCTGTCTGCTATAGCTGTAGGGTCAGTAATCGGTGCTCCCACCTCGTCCAGAATACCCGAAAGGGCCTGGGAGTGGAAGGTGCCCTGACAAAGCCGATGAAGCATCTTACCGGACTTGTCCCCCCATTGGTATAACCTGCTGCGCGTCGCCAGCCAAACTTGGCGGACTTCATCCATCAGGAGGGCGGCACAGGACTGTTGAGCCAGAAGCAGTTGTCTCACATACCGTCCTCCCTCTTCCTCCCGAGTCCGGCGCTCAAGGGCCTCTATGTCGGCCTCCACATGAGTCAATTCCTCTTTAGGCTTCCTGCGGGCCGCCGCGCACCAGGATATGTCTACGCCTCGCAGAGTAGGCTTCAGAGCCTCCCATAAAGTCTTGCTGCTAGACACTGACCCCTCATTTGAGGTTAGATATTGATCAATAGCCTCCCTCATATGTGTATCATGCTCATCATTCTGTAGGTGCCACACCGAGAGGCGCCACCTAAAGGGTTGTCGCCCCCTGCCCATATAGAGCTCAAAGGATACCGGGGAGTGATCCGAGAGGTTGCGGGGTAGAATCTAAGCCAACGTCACCCTACTAGCCATTGCTCGGGGAAGAAAGAGGTAGTAAAGCCTGGAGAAGGATTTATGAACCGCTGAGAGGTACGTGTACTCCCGCCTGTCACCGTGGCCATGCCACACATCACCCCAGTCAAGGCCGGTCACCAGCGAGTGTATTTCCGTTGGATGTCCACTCCCGGGGCCACCCCCACCCCCACCCCTGTCCCTGGCCAAGTCCATAACATCATTCCAGTCCCCGTCCACCACGGAGAGAGCACATCGGGTATATCCACCCATAGGGCAAGTAACCTCTCCACGAGAGTCCACTGTAAGGGGGGGGGCATATACACAGCCTAGAACCAAGGGGTCCTCCCCAATCTTGCCCCGGATACGGATAAACAGGTGTCGGTCCCTGTGTGTCGGTTCACTGTTGCACGTGTATGTATGAGACCCTGCGGTGCACCAGAATCGCCACTCCCCTGGAGCCCCTCGTGAATCCTGCATGAAAGACTTGCTTAAACCCATATCGCTTCAAGCAGAGTGCCTTCGTTCCCATGAGGTGTGTTTCCTGTAACATAAGGATATCGGCCCTATCCCTCTTTGCCTGATGTAGTATAGCCCCACGTTTAATTTTGTCCAGAGCCCCAGGCACGTTCCAGCTTATAATACGGAGAGTGCCCGGGGTCACCTGATCTCTACAAAGCGCTCTAGCCATTGGGTAGGGAATCTTCCTGCAGCACCGACAGAAGACCGTGGCGACGTGTGTGTAGAGAATAGCGGACCAATAACGGAAGTGCGACTCGGAACCTCAAAAAACTCCCTATATTTGGTAGTTTTAATCCTAAAATAAGAAATGTTTTTTAATATAATAATAATACTTGCTTCTGAAGCTTAATTAGTTATTTATTAACTCTCAGGGTCTTACTTGCACATTCCTTTTTTGCCTGCGGCTGTAGACCAATTTTTTATGAGTTTAGCTTTAGTGGTGTCTTAATAAATTTAACACTACAGGTTTACACATGATTTAAATTGGGGGTTGAGAGGAATACTGACTAGGGGAGTTAATTAAAGGCAGGCAATATTTTAGTGTGGGGTTCTCCCTACATTGTCAAGTACAGCACTTCAAATGTGCTCAGAATAAAGGCGTTTCCAACTTCCACTTAATTATGGCTGTACATAAAGTTGTTACTTACTTCTGCATGCAGCTCACTACAAAGTGGACATTTATTTGTCCTTGTTTTCTTTAATTGGCGCTGTCTTCGATGAGGATGTAAGTTTAAATAGATTTTTTGTTCATCCGTGGTCTGGTTTTTGGTATTACAAAGGACGTCATTGGGCTAGCTCAGAAAGTTAAGTGCCTGCTTCAGAGGTCTTGATGCACTCGAGAGTTAGTAAGTCCTATATTTGAATCTTGGGGTATCCACTCACACCGTTAAAATGTGCGTCTTTGAGTTGGGTAGCAATAATGTCTGTTACCAAAGCCAAAAAGTCATTGCACAATGCAAAATCCTTTATTATACTGCTTGTACATTATGTTGACGAACGTAAAAGAAAAATAACAAAACGGTGTACGCTATACAAAGTTTACAAGCTATTTTGTAAACTCAGTTTTGTTTATATCAATACACTATGAGTGAATATGAATTTACTCACATCAAACTACTGGAGCATGTATATGAATATCAATACTGTATAGTTTTATTTTAAAGCTTTGCATATCATTACGTTGAGATTGTTGTACGGGTTCTGATTCATTCCTAATGGAACAACGATTGTGTCTAAATAAGCAACGAGAATCACTCATCGTTTAATTTACTTCCATCTGAACCATTTAAAGATACAAAACTGCATCTGCTGCTATTAATTTAATTTGACTTAGTTATCTCTCACACACACACACACACATGCACACACCCACTCTCACACACACACTCTCTAACTCACTTATAAAGAGCCAGGTAGACAAAAAATAATCAATTACACTTCCTAAGTAGTACACCTTGGAATAACTCAGTTTGAAGCATTGGTGCACAGCTTGATGCATTGTCTCTTGGGCTGCCCTGAAGATTTTCTTTGCCTTCTCCCTTATGCGTCATTAGCCTATTCCACCATTTTCGTGTGTTCATTTAGTCCAAAAGGCATAAGCCAGGGATAATACCTGGACCAACTAAATCACCAAAGAACTACTGCATTCTTACACAACAGGGAATATTCTATCCATATCACCACCACTCAAAAATGCCTACTCATCAATCCATAATTTACTAGTTATTTCAGGCCATGGTTATTGCGCCAATTCTGATGAATATACCCGGCCAATTTTGTTTTGTCCACTTCTCAAAAAAATATAGAAAAATTAAACATAGTACATGAATCATACCCAATACCAATATATATCTTGTCAACTAGAGAATATTTTAATAGTTTTAAGAAATACAGTTTACCTTTAGCATTAACTAGCAGTGCAGTGTGCTTCCATTTACTATTGAGACATTTCCTATTAATATTAAAAGCACTTATATCCAGCTCACGCTGTGCCAGCTTTAATAATTAATCATTAGCTTCTCATATGTGGTGGATTTCATTTTTCCATTGTATTAAAATAATTTTTGCTGAGATTGCCACTTGATGCATAAACATTCTGAAACCCTTTTCCATCACAGTTCCTGCAATATCGGATAGGAGAATTTAGAGCCAACGTAACACCAGTAATTTAACTCGAAATTGAAAAGCATCCAACCAAAATCTCTTTAATCTTGGCCCTTCACAAAAAATGTATTATACTATCTTGAGATAGATGACACATCTGAGATGGAAACTCAAAATTAGAACCTGGCATTTCAAATTTGCTTCTTCCTTTGGACTCCTAGAGTGTGATGCTTGGAATTAGGTAAAATTGAAATTTTCAGGTAGATAGATTTCCAGAGAAGGTATGTAAAAGATGGCCAGTGTATATTGAACAAAATCGTGTACATTTTGCAGATGGCAATGAATTATTCCCTGTTGCTCACAAATGATCTGAACTTCTAACCCTGAAGCACCAAAGGTGGTATGTAGCCTTTCAAATAGTGTTAAGTAAGACAGTGTGTTGAATGTCATAATAGGTCGGGGAGAATTAGAATGGTTTTCATCAGATTAGCCAAATTGTATTGCTCTAAATTCAAACTGGCTAAAGCATGTTTTGTGTTGTGGTATGGTCGTAAGCCTGTTTTTAATCTGGCAAAAACTAGTGCTTTCTAAAATAGTTTGGCCACTGAACCCTAGATGACAATTTGTTACTGATGTTTGCTATCTGGAGATTGATGCACTTTCTCTTTACAGTGTGTGTTTACGTTTCTTCAGCAATTGCTTTTGATGGTCAGAGACTAGTGACAAGAGCTTTAAGAAGGCTTTTGGGATATTTTGGAGAACATGTGTTGTGTGACGGGAATAGTTATTCAGGGGCATGGTTAGAAATCTCCTTGAATGAATCTTTTTGAATACCTTCCCAAATAAATTCTTTCAATTTAACATAGGCTTTGCAATTGTGAATGGGGAATTCAATGTGTGTATGTGTACATGAATAGGTATTGTATGGTCTAGAAGAGGTTTCACAGCTTTCCATGGTGTCATATTTTTTTCTGCAAGTTAGGCCAGATCGGGCTTTTTTCGTTTATTATATGGGTTTGCGATAGGGCCACAGTCAATTTTCATTGATTACTACATGCAGTTGAGTTAGTGCTACTGATATTTATTTTCAGGTATTCTGAGGTAGAATTATTTGCTCTACAGAACGTCATAGTCTTGGTGCAATGGCGTGATACCTTTTCCTTGGCGAGTAGCTGCTTGAGCAAGACGTAGTCTTGGTTATGTGAGGAGAAAGTAAGAATGTGTTTAAAGGGCTGTTGAGTGGTATTCTTGAAGTGTTTTGGCATAAGGCGGGCTCGAGGTTTTGAAATGTTTGTCTTGTTCGGATATTATAGTGAGCATGGCTGATGAAGATGGAAATGTAATGTCCAGGTCATAATAGTGTTGTCTGGTTGATTCATTGCAAGGTATTTTTTTTTTACAGGTTAAACGCCAATCAATGGAATTTGGTGTAGGATGGAGTAGAGCAGAGGATGGTAAAGTTGTGCATAAATAGGGTGCTTCAGCTTTTTTATTGTCTGGAAATGTACTATCATTTTACATCTGCTGTCTCTGTCTAGGAGGTGATGAACCTAACAAATGATTGAAGACACCCTCATTGTGTGCTAAATGGGGAGCCAGTAACACTGAATAATTTTTATACAGGAAATACTGCTCAGGCAAAGATTATATCTGGGTGTCCGTGTGATCAAGTCCTAGTGATTAATAAGGTCAAGTTTGTTTCTTACTGTAATAGTTAGTAGGGCCATTTCTAGTGGTGCTCTTGCTGGCTGTGGAGAGTCCTTGCCTGAATAGAAAGAACCATAAAGATTTATATTGCTTTCTAGAATTATATATTTGTATTAAAAATAATTTGAAAATATCAGAGGTTTTCCAATTGCTTCCTTTTGTCATAAAACTCAGGTTGACAAGCAAACTTAAAATGGTCTATGGAATTAATAAGCTACTTAAGAGTTATGTTAATATTTTGCAGCACTTGATGTTTAAGAATCTCTATCCACTAATTACTTCAATAAATACCAATTTTTACTTTATGTACTCAATGTTCTCCCATTGCCCTTACTTAAGAAATATGTTAATATGTTAACCCCACCCCCTCAGCTAATATTGTTATGGAGTATTACAAAAGGATCAAATATTCCCAAGAAACTATTATTTAGGGACACTACGAAAGGTGGATTTGGATTGCCGATAATAGAGAATGTTCACAATGCTAATATATATGACATGCAGTCCAATTGTGGCTTAGGGGGGAGTAGGACTGTAACCCAGGGTGTAGTGAAATTGAAAATAATACAATCAAACCATTGATATTAAGTGGATTTAAACTATTTGGTGTATAGTGAGGTATTCATATTGCTTAATCCTGCTATTAAGCTGGAGGGTAAAAGTCTTAGATGGAAAAGTTGGAATAATATGGAAATGTTCAAAATATGTCAGTTCTGATCTGATAAGGCATTGATATTTTTGCATTTCTGACATATGAATATAGGAATAGTGAAGAGCCTAGCTATCAGTGTGATAATAAAGCAGTTTCTATTAGTTATTAAAACAGTGCGACGGCCAAATCCCATATCATTACAATAGTAGAAGCGCATGACTCTTGATCATGATACTTTAGGCATATTGTTATTCACTCGTTTTACTTGACTGTTGACTACCTCAATGCTGTATTGCATGTTTTTGTTTTGGTCTTCCTATAACCTGTAAAGGGCGATGTTTCCTTCGTCTCTAGCCCACTCTATGTAAAACTCAAAATAATGATAATTATCAGATGTTTGGGTCCCCAACATAAAGTCATCTTAAAAGGTGCACATAGATGCTCTAACTCTGTAATAGGTAATTCATTATCATTTCCTAGCTGCCATATTATATAGCTCAGATGTGACATAGTGGAAAAATATCAGTGACACACCTTAGACACTAGATAGCAAAAGGCTGGATCCAATATATAGGTCAATAGTTATTAGTTCATATGTTATGTCATTTTGTTAGTGTTGAATGCTTTGAAAAGATGTTTCTGATCAAATGAGTTTTATAACTGTGAGATCTGGTTCTCTTTCACCAATTATTGTATTATTCAATTATGTACGTGATAGCATGACCCTAAACATCTAGTCAGAAATAATGGTTTTGCCAAGGAAGATTCCTATGAGCATTATTTCTTTAGTTGAATTGGCCTTGCTACCAAATACAGGTAAGAACAATGTCAGAGGAGGAAGATATGGCCAGTCTCCCATTACCTACATGATAATTGATTTCTGATCAGATGTGTTTACTTTTTAAATAACATCCTACATTGTGAATCACACCATCTCTGCTTTATATTTTCATATATAAAGTACAGGTACTTCCTTTGTGATGGACAAATAAAATATAACCTAATTCATTATTTCTATGTAGATAACTTACTTTGTTATTCTGATGCTAAGATTAAAGATTTGATTAGATTTTTAAATGGTAGAATGTAAAAGTATTGGTCAAAAAGCTTCTTTTGCCAGAACATATACTCCTACAATCTGGACCTCACATACAAATCTCCTTGCACAAATTACAACCTACACTTAATCCCATTGTATTCCACGTTCCCTAAATCTAAAAATCGATTTATTATAGAAATTACTTTGGCTGAATTGATTAAAAAAATGCAGATTGAAGTTATTATATTTAAATATGTATGTCAGGCTGATATTTAGAGAGTCTATAATTTGGACTCTATGGAATTTATTTAGTAAGGGAAATGCACACACATAGATTTTATTCACATCCAAACTTAATGCTGCACCTAGTAGTATCTTTACAGTTTTGTGCTATTAACCATTTTGGAGTGTAAATGTAGTAAAAGGTGCAGACCTAACGACCCCCAGCTCCTTAAATTCGGGGGTAGGCCCTCCTAAAGTAAGATGTGTAAAGTTACTACTAGTAACTTTTCACACCTAGGTGGTGCGCTCCACCACCAGGCAGAAAACGTTGCTGTGGTAAAGAATTGAGAAATAACACAAAGCTTAATAATTAAAAAAATATATATATTTTAATACCCCCAAAAAATAATTTTACTTAAAATATTTGCTGATAACCTAGAACTAAAACAAGTTGCAGCACAATAATTAATCAATGTAAGTATTTTTTTTTTTAAATACACAAAATATATTAAAAACATTTATAAATATTAAAATACTTATACAAATTCAACCTCATTTTTATATGTAATAATTAGATACATTTTATCAAAACATATTTGAATCATTTTAATTAAGCTTAATTTTCTATTGAAAGTTTAAACATTGTACTTAAATAGATCCAAACCCAAATCTCTGCCTCCATTATCTTATATGACCGTGTTGCAGTACCTGTAAGAGGCTATGTGTGGTGGTGGACTTACTCTATGGCTTTTCTCGAATAGATATGCAATTGTTTTGGGTCATTTTTGGCTGCAATAGCTTTAGAAATGTTATTCGGTGAAAAGCAATGGGCTTACTCTTTTGAGGGTGAGTATTTGCATGTCTCACCCGAAACTGCTCGTTACCTCTCCCTAAGCCCCACAATACCACTTCCTAATCCCCTCCTATTTAGAAATAACTATATCACATTTTCAAGGCACTCACCTAAGTTGTTCTCTAATTTATCATTAAAATATATACCTGCATGTGCAGAGACCTCGTCATATGACAATTCTGACAGAGGGTTCCATACATAGGTTTGTGAATAGTATATTGTAGAATGTGAATAGTACAACTGTAGTACTACATAAAGTACTAGTCGGTGCAGTTTGTGAATAGCCCATATGTTTTTGTAGCCTGTTTCATGTGGATCCTGATGATTAGGTTGGGGCCGAAAGGAATGTTGGTAGATTGAGTGAATAATAAGTAAGGCATACTTGATGATGCTGAAAAGGGCAAATGGGTCCATAGAAGGTGAAGGAAGAGATAAATGTTTTGAAATGTCATGCCTTTCTGATTTGGTATTTGAGATAATACTCCAAAGTGTTTTTCAGTGGCAGCTCCTCTGCTAAGAGGGAGGAGCGTCGCCCACTGCTTTTCTGCAGTGTAAGGAAAAATAAAATGATAATAACTCAGTGTTATTATCATTTTTATTTTTTTCTGTTTTGAGGGCGGCAGATTTGTGAGGCGGGGCATGGAGGGGAGTTGTTTTCACTTCCTAATTGTGCATGAATGTTGGGCCTGCCTAACTTTCATGCGCACTTAGCATGTTCTCTACACAGGCTGCATTACAGCCTGTGTGAAGAACATACCCAGGCTCCCAGTCTCCGTCTAAGCGCCGAACAATGATGCTCAGACCAATTGCAATGCTGCATTGCAGCGCTAAGATTGGCTTAGGGGAGCCTGGGTGCTTCCTGTTCCGTGTTTCCGGCAGAGGAGGAAAGACTCGACAAGGAGGTAAGTTTAATTCAAGTTTTTATTCACCACCGCCTCACAACCCCTGATCCATGCCGGCCACAACTGGTGTTTTTAAACAGTTTCAGGTTGCTTAAAGAAGCTCCCAAACTAAGGACTTTACAATAAGCTGTGCATACTAGCATTTAAACAAACACAAATAATACATAATAATATCATGTAAATAATACCCAATTTTGCTTTGTCACCTGTGGAAATACCACTAACCACTGTAACCGGTGGATTGCACAAATATACCGGATAGTAAGATACCCTGGAATATTCAAACAAGATAAACAATGAAATAATTTGAAAATAAAAAGTAGCAAGAGTAACATTGGGTCTGGGTTCTTGCATGAATGATTATTTGTCTATTATCTAGCAACATAAGGTGGGTCTTAGGTTTCTGATTTGGAGAGGTGCATATGGTTGATGTGAGTGAGTGTGACATTGGTTAAGGAGAAACTAAATTTCAGGAGCGAAAGGTCATAGACATGATTAACAATCCAACGAAAATCTTCATGTCCCAATAAATATGAATAAAGATTTTTTTTTAGATTTGAAGAAAACAGAGAAAGGGGAAGAACAGACAATATAACATAGAAATAGTTTACAATTCGGGCACTGAGAAACATGGACTGACTCACCATTCATTTTAAAAAGGGCAATGCCAAACAGTCTTTTCCTAATTAAAGGCTTTGGAACCAATCCCCTGCTGTTCACATACCTCCTTATTAGGACCGTTAAAGGTAACAATGCACTGCTAAGGCTGGCTTTTCCAGGATGACCTCTGTATTTCCACCCTTCCCTCTCTGTTATCGGTAAAGAAATGCTGGTCCCTCACAGGCCACTCTTCACACCACATGTTTCTAGTATCAAGGGCCATTCAATGAACATCAAGTCTGTGCTGTTAGTCTTCTTAAAACTCCTTGCTGAAGGAGCTACGCTTGGAACGCAGATTTTACCTGGGGATCTGAAAAGTGTGAGAAGGCACTTCTGGATGTGCCAGACTGCACTAACGTGACATGTGAAGAATCTAATATTACAAGAGTCATCTAATGCTCAGAGGGCACTGCTGGAAGAATGGGGAGGCAGCACTCCTGAAGACCACAACTACTAAGACAAAAACAACAAATGAAGGACGGAATGCTCAACAATGCAAACATGCACCCCAGTCACAAAGATCTGGGTTTAATCCATTGTTTGTTTGCTCACCATGCCACCCCAGTTTGGACCCAGCCATATGCAAATCAATCTTGACCCTGCTTCTCATGGAGCAGTCCAGCCTGAATTGCCAAGCAAGGTCCTCCCAGGACTGGAAACAAGCATCCTGGGACCTGGTTTCAGCATATCACCCCTCATCAGCCAGGCTAGCACAAATCCAGTGGCACAGTGAGCACAGGACCTACATTTTGGCATACCTTTCCCACTTAGGGTGACAAAATAAAAAAAACAAATGACGGACGTAATGCTGAACAATGAAAATAGTCACCCCCAGTCACACAGATCTGGGTTTAATACATCATTTTTTTGCTCATTAAGCCTCCCCAGTGTGGACCCAGACATATGCAAATCAGTCTTGACTCTGCTCTTCTGTACTCGGGGTGAGATGTCAAGCCATAGATTGTGTAACTCGGTTTCTCATCAACACATTTTCTAAGATAGTCCAATTAATTTAATGTATGCAACACAGTAAGAAGGCAGACATGAACTACATTCAGATACGTGTATAACTGTTATCAGGCCCTCCGTTCACCCTGGTTCCATGTATTTAAATCAAAGTCTCTGGCTGCAGAAACCTTTTTATACTGTAAGACCTTGTTTACAGATTGAAGATTTTTTTTCAGTGGCACTGACCATGGTGAAGGAGACAGACTGACATCCTCTGAGTCAGGTGTTGTTGGAAGATCAGAGCTCCCAAGCTGTCCCATGCCAATTTCTGAGTAGCTCATAATGTCATGCGTTTACCTTTTCATACTAGTATCTTTGGCCCTGAATTTCAAAAAGGATACAGCAGAATTGTACAAAAAAGGCAAAGAAAGTTAAAATAGGACTTTTTTAACTACCCTTAACCGGAATGGGTCAGTTCGAGACTTCTTGAGACTTTTTTCCCTCCTCCGTGCAAACGTTTTGCTCACACTGCAAACTACATTGCTTACAGGCACTCTAAACATTTCAGCAGATTATTGAATGGGAGCATGGGCAGAAAAAGTTGCTCACTTCACAAAATGTAATAATCAAATGGAGAAGTCAGGAATTCAGCCTGGGCCTTCAGATTCCAACATTTGTAGCTTAGTGGGTAGACGTTATATTGTCCCAATGAACCATGCTAATGAATCATTCATGCTAGCTCGCAGCCTTAACACGCACATTGTACAAGATAGGAACATTTTGGAAATTCACAGGATGATGGTTACACAGGGTGAATCTTGTATAATTTATATGCTTCACTACTGGAATTAAACTTATGTAAAACATGTAACAGTTCGAAAATGGGACATTTTCAACATTTCTCCAGTGCAACTAACATGAGCAAAACAATTGCTTAACATGACATTTTATCTTTTTTTACATTAATTTTCTTTTCTTTTGTAATTATTAAGTGCTTCTTTGTTAGGTGGACATAATGTATTAGGAAAACAGAAATGGTAATGGATTTTCAGCTACAGATTGTTTTTACTCTTTGCTTGGAGAACGTATTCTCCAACCTGCATTGTGTTTTCCAGCATGTTCTATGGTCACAAAGATAAACAACGTTCTTTATTCATATTAGTGATCATGGAAAGGAAGGTATTGAAAATCCTGTTTTAATCATTAAATTAATGTTTAATCTTCTGCTGTTGCTTAAGCAGTGAAAACATGAACATTTTACCCCCTAAAGTTTCCCATAATGCTTACTTCACAAGCATAGGTTTAAAAGTGGGGTAACAGTTTCTAGATGTAACAGTTTCTAGATATGGGGGAGGGGTCTGGATTTATTGTGTTGTACAATGCAGCAAAAATTGGCTTGCTTCTCCATCCTCTTTTCTTTGTCTGCACACACACATCTGTGGGGGCACAGTCCACCCCCCATACTCCTGCAGTTCCTAAGCCCAAAGGGTGTGATGTTGCATCTCTTAAAAACTAAAAAGCCCACTTCTCTTTACAAAATATATGTTTGGAACACGTCCAGCCTCGCTTTAGTTATCATCAATTGACAATTATTTTACAGTATTTAGAGGGCAGTCACACCTGTAGTGGCAGAGGAATTGTGGTGTCAGATGTAGGAGCAAATAGATGCTTCGCACTCCTTAATATGGACACTGTTGCGGCGCAAGCGTGGTAAAATCTTATTATACGCTTACTCTCCTTACTACTCTAACAGTACTGTGCCCTTTACGATTAGACGATCTGCAGCCTTTCCATTTCCTATAGTGGCAATGATCCTCTGGCGGATATTTCTCTGTCGATAGGTGGGGTGGAAATTAGGGTGGCCAAACACCACGTTCACTGTGCAATGAGGACCATTAATTGACAGCCAACTCACAAATTTGAGGTCTGATTTAGGTACACCACTCTTAAAACCATGCTGCTGAAATAAAGAATAGAAACAGGAAGCCCCAACCTCCTGAACAAGTTAAGTTTGGCGAGAATTATGCAGACCAAAAGCTCTGCAACAGCAACACAGAACAAAATAAGTAATACTTGATGTTCTGATAGAGCTCGCTGATTCTTCCTACAACCCACTTAATCATTTGTAAAATAGCACAGTTTAAATGGAAGATCCAACAGGACTCAATAATAGACTTAGACAGGTATTAGATTAATTTGGTTATTGTATTAAAATTCAAAATCCATGGCAATAAGCAATCTTTTGAGAATTTCCGTGAAGAATATCACAGTTTGCATTAAAGCGCCAAACGTTTAGGCAAGGCTTTATTGTGTGGTTATTATAAAAATCAGTTTACAGAGTCTTAGGAACCATTAAAGGCAGAAGGATAGTTTATTTGTCTAACAGCCCAAATCCTACATAGAAGGGGAAAGGGTTCCGATTTAAAGTCCATTAAGGGAGAGTCCATTAACATAGAACAAAAGAAATAAAGGAAATTGGAAATTAAATGGTTCGGGAAATAAGTTTTCAGTCCATCAGCTGCCAACTGTAGCATCAGCAAAGCAGTTCAAAAGTAAAAAGATATTTCTTAGTAATAATCAAAAAACAATCAGCATAGCTTTTGAGTATCGGAGAAGGGAAAAATCTACCAAATTAAATATCCGATTCACCTTGTTGTGTATTAAAACACTTGTTCTACGACTATACAAATATAATAACTAAAGGAACACAATCTGATCTAAGAATGTTTCCAACACATTGTAATACTGTTATATCCATTAATTAATCAAAATAAGCATCAGTTGCAAATAGGAAACAACATAATAAGGCCTTAAGCCATAAATGAATGGCGGACACTTGGTCGAACAATGCGACACCCATGACAAAGACAGTTTCAACTTTGGTGTACTATACACTGTGTGTGCACCTTGACCTTGGTCCATTATGTACAAATGTTTAGGTGAGCATAGAATGGTTTTTCAACTGTGATTTATAATGGTTTATTCTACGGGCTCTACATTACGATGACATAGTTAACAGTTTTTGTTGGTGCCAAATCTCATAAAGAGTTGAGCGATTAGGGGGAGGAGCCAAGATGGCGATCGGAACAGTCGCATAAACGCCTCGCTCCGAGATCCCTTCCTCCCCGCCGCCTATCCTGTCTTTAATCCTGATCGGGGTGTTCCAAATTTGGTTACCTGGGAAGAGCCTTCACTTACCGTCCTTTTCCGGGGCTCTGGCGTGCAGTGGTTTCTGCGTTCTGCCCTTGTAACCTTGCTGGCCTTCCCGGCCCTGACGCCGGGGCCTCGAGTGCTGTGTCTGCCCGGAGGTGTTCGGAGTGCCGGCGGCCCGGAACCGCTGAAGAGACCCGATGGTGGGAGCCTGAGAGCCGCGAGCCGGAAGCGCCGGAGCGGACCCACCCCCACTGGTGGGCCACCCCGCATGCCTGATTGCCTGCCGGCCCGAAGAAGAGAAGCCGCGTTGTCCGGCACCCCTCGGGTGAGAAGCCCACTCCTGTTGATTGTCCCGCCTGGGATCCGGTGCGGGGCTCCCCCGAGTGTTGCGGGGAGCACGCCCGTTCTTCTGGTGACTCTCCTTTCTCCGCCGAGCGCCATCCGCCGCGGATCGGCTGTGTGTCCTGGGGCCTCCGGCACTCCTGGTGGGCTTGGCGGCGGATGCGACAATGGCGGCGGGCGATATGCACAAGATGGCGGATGGCCCCTCGGAGTGTCTTCCTCCTGGAGACAGGGACGTTGCTGCATTTGCTCTCCCCAGACCTCGTTTGATTCGGGCGGCCCCTACACGGAGTACTGTCTTGTTCGCCCTGGGTGCTCTGCGGATCGACCTGTCCTTGCACTGCCGGGACTTGGAGTTGCGGATCGCCGCCATGGTTGTTCAGCCATTTTGTGACGCGGTGTCGTCTCCCCTAGTTGGTATTGTTGAGACTTCTCCAGCTGCTGTGCTGGGATATCCGGCTGGGTGTTCGATTCCATGGGATCAAGTGGACCCGGTGCCGATGCAGCAGTATTTCCTGCATCCTGATTTCTTCGCTTTGTGCTGGACAGCCCGGACTTTGTGCTTGGCCACGCGGATCTTTGGGATACTTCTGCATTCTGACTGCTGCCGAGTTTTCCTGGCTGCTTTTTGTTCGCCGAGACGGTGTTCCGTGAAGATCCCACTTGCTTTCCTTGACTGGTATGGACCCACTGTATCATGCTGTTTCCTGGCCGTGGCGGGGTCTGGCAGCTCTGCTTTTCATAGAAGTGGACAGGGGTGATCGTACCTGGGTGCCTGCGGGACTTTTGTTTTGTTAATTGGCATCTCCGTGCCACATCATTTGGACAGTTCCTGTCTTCATCCTTTATGTAGGCTTTTCTCAGTATCCTTTTTTGACCTCGACTAGTGATGCGTTAGTGCGGGTGGGGTGGTGTTCTGTATTTCGATCGCTGGCTCCCCTCCTCTCTTCTCTCCTCTCCTTCTCTTCCCTCTTTTTCCTCTCCTTTTATCCCTTTCTCCTTTTTCCCTTCGTTATTATTCCCTTTCTCTCTCTTCTATATTTCGGGTGACTCTGGGCGACAGGCACGCTGTTTAGTGGGATAGGCCATAGCCATTACAGTGATGTAGGGTGGGGGGGGTGTTTGTTATTTTAGTTTGTTTTCTTCTATGGTCCCTTTTTTGCTTTCTTTCTAGGGGGTGGGCTATGTCCCTTTGTTCTTTCTCCTTCGTTTCGTCAGTGTCTGCACTTTCTCCTTTTTCGGGGTGGGAGGGCGGTCTATGCGGTGACCCATTTACTTGTTTGCTACGATTTGTCCTTTATTTTTGAACCTTTGATGGGCATTGGATGTATCTGGGCTTTGCTCTACTGTGGTTATTTGATTGCGTAGGGGGCTGCATCCCTCTCGTCCCCCCCTCTTTTTCTGAGTATGTTGCATGACACATGGGTAGATATGGCTTCTGCCTCCTCTATACATCATAAAATGAAACCTTTCTTATCCTGGCGCTTACTGTGTAACGATTTCATTACTCGTCTATCCTGTATTCATCCTACCGTACACATTGATGTTGTTCTCTTTTGACTCTCCTGATTTTGCGGCCGGCCCTTGTGGTTGTAGGCCTGCGCTTGTACTTATACCTGTTTCTCAATAAAGGTTTTAAAAAAAAAAAAAAAAAAAGAGTTGAGCGATTAGAGAATTATTAAAATCGCTTGTTAGACACAGCTTGTCTGGAAGTGAGTTTAAGACATAGGGGCGCAGTCAGAGAAGACTTTTTAAGCATGTTCTGATTTTTATTTGGCACTTTTTCAGAAGGAGTTAGTCATTGCTATGTGCCACTGCATTCTATTGAATATGAAACACTTTGTTGCCAGGAAGTGACGTGTATTGAATATCTTTCCAGATTCTTGAAGTCACTCAAGGAACAATGAATCTTTAAGAACTGCAGTGTATTGAAAGAAAAGCAAGCAGTAGGTAATTAGCACGTTCTCCAGAAAGCAGCAACTGTCAGTCTGGGAAGTTGTATTGTATATACACCAAAAACATTCCAGAGTGAACACTTCACCCAATGACATGAGAAAGTTCTATGCAACAGAGCAGATTTCGCATATCACTATATCACGAGTAAACAAAATCCAAATCATCCTCTCCAGTTGAGTCAACAAAACACAATGGCCACTTTGCTCAGTGTGTGCTGCACTGTGCTGCTTACCTGGCTGGTCTGGATGCTGATGGTCCCAAAAAGGTCTCTTCACACACAGTGTGCATCAGATGCCAAGATGCAGTGCGCCTTCACTGTTTTCACAATGGTCTTCCTGGCCTTCAGTGGTGCTGAAGGAGTGTTATGTCTTGTGTAGCAGGGAGTAGGTAAGGATATGATGCTACTTCCTGGGGTTTGGCCTTAGAGCTTCTTCGCTGATCGGTAACTCCTTCAAAGTCCATGCGAGGTAATAATAGCAGGACATGTCAACACCAGACACTCATACTTTATTTTCTTTGAATTAGAGTTGAAACTTCCAAGCAGAAGGCAGGCTGGTTTTCCTCTTGTAGGAGACCACTGGTTGATGCAGCTAGCTTGTTGCTAGCAAAAAGAATAGAGGAACCCAGAGTATTACAGTACTGCAGTTTACTAAAACCACAGCAAGCAGTACTGAAGCAGCAGGTTCCACAGGCAGGAATACCTGACCTTCTCTTGTCTACCACAAACAGCATAAACACTACAGAGTGAACATTCCACCCAATGACATGAGCAAGGTCCACTTGTTCATTCGACCACCATATTGTGCAGCTTGACAGTGAAATGTGGCACACAGTGTTTAATGCTGTGGCACAGCCAACAGGATGTCTATTGACCTGACATTTACAATTCCAGGAGAATCCATTTGCATTTATATTTTAAAACATACTTGTACAAAACAATATACGATGTAAACATTTATGAGATGCCCAGTGATGGTAACCAATTACTGATAAATGCCTGAAAGTGGCATTGCTTTTAGTGTATGGAGAGCACTCCAGTTATAAAAATACTGATTTGCTAGGTTAACTGAAAATCTTCACATCAATCCTGCAAAGACAATAAGTCGCACAATATTAACTTCGAACACATCATGGACCAAATCACTATTGCATTATGTATTGCACTGGGGCTGTAAGTGAAGGATACACTGTATTTTTACTTTCCGCGAGTCTGCTTTGTTTCATTTCCTATGCAGATGTACTTCGTTAAGATCTCTGACTTTTTAGCGGCTTTGGGAATTTCATATATTTGATATATATATATTTTACTTAACAGTACTTAGTTTCTACTGTGAAACATATGTCCTCAAACTAGGTTCTAAGGTCTCTAAGGGATCCCCAGAGACATTCTCTTCAAAGACTGCACAAGTATTTCCTGTTGTCGAAAGACTTTAACCTGGATGTTGAACCCTGTCAAACTACTGACCTGTTTTCAATCTCGGATTCCTCACCTAGTACATTAAAAACATATTGTATGGCAGCTTCATAACTTCTGGCAGCCTCTGGTGTTTCTGACATCTTTCTCCAGTGTAGAGCCCATGAATGGGATCAGGCGCCGTGACATTGGATGTAGCTAGTCTAGCATTTTATGGCTAATGGCACAATTGTCTCCTGGTTTTGCTAGCTCTTTTTATAGTCTTACATATGCAAGCTCGTTTATTACCTCTGGATATTGTCATATTTAAATTCTCTGTGAACCCTGAACACTAAAGCTGTGATCATTTTTTGCACAGATTACAAATGAATGTCCCTATAATTACCACGCTTTTTATTCGACTTCCAAATGCTAGAACTAACATGGTCTCTATTTTAAAATGGTTTTATTTGCTTATAAAGTGTAGGAAGCCTATATATGTTTTGGGAAATGGGTTATTTGTAGCTAAAGGTTTTATTGTACCCCGACTACAACAAATTCTTCACATCTTCGGTCAGTTTCTACAACAGACCCCCTACACCATGGTACACTACTTTCTAAATATGGTAATGGTAAGTGTTACTCAATTAAAAAAAATAGCAAAGGGTAACGAAATTAAATTAAAAAAGGGAGCAGGTGTACTCCCCCCCCCCCCACCCACAGACACTGAATTTCCTGATGTAGTGACCCACGATTTACTAGGTATCGTTATTGTGATATGAATTAATCAGCTGTGCACCTTCATATTGTGGTACAGTTTTGGCTCATTTCCGTCATGTGTTTAAAGGCCTTTCATATGTGGCACTTTTTGAGTATTATTTCCAGATATTATGGTATTTTAATAACTTTTAACGCATATCGGATCCTAATGCTTTGGATATTGTTCTTTTAAAACGAACTTTAATCTGTTGTAAATCGGTCTTTGATAAGAACCAAAAAATTATAAGGAAAATTAAACTAAATTGAAACCATGGTACAACACTTACTAGGAGATCTGGACAGGTAAGCTGTCGCAAAATGTTCACTGTGAGCGAACATCCATAGTTGTTCCAAGGAGCTCCAACTAGATGGGGCCGGATTCAAAAAGATGTCTGTGACTTACCCTTGTAGTGCACCTGGCTTACGCCAGAATTCTGGGCGCAAACCTTGAGTACTCCAGGTTTGTTCCTGAAATCAGGAGTAATCTAGGGGTTCCATTAGCGTAAGTTTCACTACTGATAGCAAAATCGTTGTTAATCAGTATCATATCTTTGTTGTATTTGTATAGTATTTATACCACCGTCAGTGGACCTGAAACTCTCTCCTTGGCAGTCAGGTAACTGGCTACCCTGTTTAGTGTACATGTATGATTTGAAGGCTGAATTTATAGTGTGTCTTGTATGGGAAGAGTCTGGCTTAACGTGTGAGGTTCTGACGGAGTGTATACGTTTTAATGGGGTGAACATGTAGCTGTGCTTCTTAGTCTGTACTGAACAAGATGTACCTCTAGTATGAGGTTTTATGAATGAACATACCAAGGGCAGGGCTTCAGGAAGTCTGATCAGTCGGCATGCTTCCGATCAGCAACTTCATTTTTTAAGGAGAGCCCAGTCATCATCCTGATCACCTCGGTGTCTGGAATGCCATCCTTCAGCCACAGAAAAGCAAGCAATACACTTCCTGTATCTGGGGAAGCTGTCCTAATCCTCCATTTTGCCAAACAAAAATACATCCATATGTATCCCTCTTAGCTTTCGTGAATATTACTGTAAGCCAAACTGGAGGGGGAACATCAGGAGACATCACTCCAACATTTTCAATGTTTGCATCTGTTGCCCATATATTTTTCTAACCTTGTTAATTCCTTCCTTTTTTCTATTTTCCTTTCCTTCCCTCCCTTCTATCCTCTGTATGCCTCATCTAACTGAGCACAACCAGTTTGCCTTAATCTCTATGATTGTATTACAGCAAACTGCCCACAACTCATTTACAACATTACAACCTCTCTTCCTCTGAAACTCATACCACTGCAACCTACAATACGTAATCTCATCCAGCTCACCTATTAATCACACCAACCAACGACATCAGATCACATATGCCCCCTACTAATGTTGCCAACTAACCCTTACTGACTTAATCTGCCACAAAGAAACTGGGGTGAATGCATGTAATGATTATCTTAAACACACAAAACTTATCTCAGTAGCCAACACTAACCAATAATTTTGGACTAACCACTAGCCTTGGGTTACGGAGCAGAGTGCTGCCCAGTGTAAAGCTATTCAGCGCCTTGTCAGAGGTAGTAAGCGGTATATACATGCAATTACAGCCAACTGTTTAATCATACTCACCTTTATCAGATTTAATTAAAAATGTACAATCAAGACAAGCTTCTCTGTTGCCTTTTAACTCTTTAAGACTAGACTTCTCCGCTGCCACATGTCTGATACAGACCTCTAGTAGGTTGAACAATTGGTTTGAACACATACCAGAGTCAATTTGACCATGTAATATGATGTACATAGAAGCAGGAACCTCCATCCATACAGCTCCCTAGAAAATGATACAATACATAAAATCAAATCAGCCAATGATATTACTGTATGTGAGAGGCCAACCAGGCAGTACATAACAGAATAGATCTGTATACCAATCTACATTTTGAAACACTCGCACGCACATCTACACTGCCTGCAGGAGATTAGGGTTCCTCTACATTCCCAGTAGAAAAACCATAATAAGTAATGTTTTTCTATTATCCTGGATAAGGCCTGTTTGTCCAAGGACATCGCTTAATTTAGCTGTTTACACACAGTCGTGAAACATTATGTAAATGCCATGAATATTTATGACGCTGCAGAGCCAAACCTTAATCACTTAAAACGATGAAGAAACACAGAATGCAGCTGATGACATTGGTGGCTGCATTGGCAACAACAGCGCCATCTTCTTTCTCTGTTAAACTTTGTAGGCAATGTTGTATTTCACATATTCCGAGTGTAATGGACTGAACTAGGACCACTATATAAATAATTACCGCATGATATGTTTCCTCTTATGCCTGTAAATGTTTTTCTATAATCAAAGAAGGCCAGAAGCTCAATGATTTTTCTGTGAATTAAAAATGTTGCTATTTTATTCTGGCAATCCATGAGTATCCAAATATGTTTGCGTAGGGCTAGCATTTGTCAATTTATTTCTCTGATCATGTTTTGGAACATCCTGGAACACTTATAATGCAACCTATGACCTCAGACCTGATAGTTTATCTTAGACAATAATCAGATGCAGGCCAGATCTAATCAACAATCAAATTTGTATTTAGGCAATTGTAGATCAGCTTCCACCCAAATGGAGAGAATGCTGTGTGTTCTTAGTGATCACGGAATGGTATTTTCAAGCTAAGATCAGACTTGTGGATCGAGCATGATGTTACTCTACTCTGCAAGGTGTGGCACCTTTGCTCAAATGACAGACAACCCACTCGTAAGCAAAACCATGTGATGCATCCCTTTTACCTATCTAAGCATAGCAATAGCAACATCACATGTTGCCATTCATAATGCTTTTATAGAAAACTTCAAACAGTGGGTATTTCTCCCATTCAATGTGTAACACCAACTCTTTCATGTTGAATACATCAAGGTGTTCAAATAGGCCATGCTGTGACTCTCAGAGACACTAACACAGCATACCAATGTTGCTGCCTCAATTCTACTCATGTGGCCTCGGTCGTTTTTGGTACCAATCAATCTGACTTTATCCAGGCATGTGTGTTAAGTCAAGCAGTGTCTTGGATGGCATTCGGTCTAAACTGCGTGAGGTCACATGACCTTCTTTTACATCAACATCCACAACCTTAGCCATCATTTTAGTGGTTCTACCTAGGGTCTATAACAGATCTCCCGCATAAGTATTCCATTTGTTTCTGTACAGTTCCTGGAGTTGTCAGCCTGAAAGCTCAATGTATAACAATTTTAATCTGGCAGACATCCTATGAAGATTTTAGAATCATGGGTATCTTAATAATACATATTATTACTCCTCATGTAAGCAGACATCCAGGATTGGATATAAGATTATCTCATCAAGACTTTCATATCCAATTCCCTTTTGCTTACCATCTTATCTCCAAAGGCTTCAATCAATCCTAGTGCCTCAACTCAATAGCTAGGAGATTTTTTAAACCTTAGGCCAGCAATCAAAATGCAAATCTATGTGGTGGTCTACTCCTACTTGCTTCAGATGAACCTAGAAACAGCAGTGGCAGCTGGTGATCTTTGAAACTGGTGGTTTGTAATACTTTCACTGAATGCCAGCGAGCAAAGCAAACTAGCCCAAATTGTTCTATATTCTTATTCTCACTCACACTCATTCTTACTCAAAAACAGGAATACTGCACTTTAAATGTTTGTGCTTGAGATGTTCTTCTCCATCAGGTGATAAGGGTGGGATGAAATAGAACAGTCTGTTGTAATGAATTTGCTTCACAGGGCAGGCAGCAACGGGTCTGTCTCCAGTTTGAAGCACCTACACCATGGGTAAAAAGAAGTGTGAGATCTTGCATCTGGCTTTTATTCAGTCTTCCGGTTGCAGTGATCAGACACAAAAGGACAGGCCCTGCCTAGAAACGTCCTCACCTGAACAATAGAAACTGCAGTCCCGCCCACAATTTACCATCTATGAACCTGCAGTACTCAGGAAAACAAGTAATTAGCTGCCCCCTTCCAAACGAGCCCCCATTAACACTGTCCCCACTCCCTCACGTCATTGATCCCCCCCCCCTCAAGCCATACGTATGCAGGCATTACACTTCCACTGTCTGGGGAGGTGATTGCATTTGTAGGTCTAAAGTTCAGACGTAAAGCATCATGACTCACCGTTTAGGTAAGATTTTATATCACAAGGTGAAGGCAAACAAGCCAAAGAAAATCACCCTGGAAACAGTAGATAAACACCAGTCTTGAATAATTCCACCCACCCACTACCAGTGTGGTCGGATGAGTAACATTGTGCTTGCACTTAGCTTTAATGGATTCTGCTTATGCCCAGGAGGATAACAGCTGAAAGTGGAGAAAAAGGTATCCTAGCCAGTGTGCAATACTGGTCTACACATTTTAATCTCAAACAAAGCAATGAAAAAACATGGCACAATAGTAATCAACATTAGTGCACAACATTAGTTTGATGTACAAAATCTGCTCTCAGACTTTCAAACTACAAAAAGTATCCTTTGGTATAGTGTGTTGAGTTCTTAAAGCTTCTCTTCTTTGTGAGCAGGTACTGCTGAACGCTATGGTGGGATGCTGTCAGTGAATGAGGACTTTAAAGATGTTTTGTTTTCTACTGCTTGTGTCCAGACACATTCTCTGCAATCATACTGTTCTAGGAAGTAGGGGTGGGCGTAATATTCGGTTCCGCTGGCGGAATTGGCAACATTTTGGCCACTCCACATTTCAAGCGTAATCCAGAGATATGGCCAAATTTCACCAATCGCAGCCTGGTGGATTTTTTCTTGTGCGTGGCTCGAAAACGGTAGGTTATGGAGTGTGAGTGAGATTTGGCACCCCTTGGTACGATTTTCGGTTGCTAGGATGGCACCCTGCTAAATTTCTTCAACATGACTGGTCGCGACCATTCGCGGTTAGAAAGCTGCCATTCAAGTAGAAAATCTACTTGAGCGGCTGCAAAATCAACTAAAGAAACAGCGCACTATAGTGCATCGTATGGTATCAATCAAGCTCCCGGCGCTAAACCACAGCACTAGCAGCACAGCCAGCCTATAACTGCCTGTTCCCGGAATTCAGTGGAATCTCAAGAGTTTTGTTTTAACTGTGGAATTCCACAGAGTAAAACTCAGCGAGTTCCATCCAGGTTTAATACACAGGAAAACACACAAAACTGAATAAGTAGCTGGTGTGATATATTTGTA
Organism: Lissotriton helveticus; assembly: GCF_964261635.1. Classification (NCBI taxonomy): domain Eukaryota; kingdom Metazoa; phylum Chordata; class Amphibia; order Caudata; family Salamandridae; genus Lissotriton; species Lissotriton helveticus. Next base: position 1,705,373,531 of record NC_136067.1, read on the forward strand.
ATGTATTACAATGCAGCCTCGCAGTCTGTTAGATTTTACGTTAAGTGTACATTTAACACCTGCATCTCACCCAGAAGGGTAGCCTTGCACTGAAGAGAAAGGCGTTGCTTGCTGCCCTATCTGGGTCCGATGTGAAAGAGCCCAGTTCTCCATTTCTTCCTTAATTCTGGAACTGAGCTGGCAGTCCTATAGTGAAGGGATAGTACATTTCAAGCTTTAGTAGCCAGGTACGAGAAGCAGCAGCCACTACATCTGGCTCTTTGGATGCGTGATACAGTGGTGAACAGGAGGTTTGAAGAGCCAAGGTGTCTGGTAGGGGTGTGAGAGCTGAGGAGGTTGTTGAGGTAGGTGGAACCTAAATTGTGTAGTGCTTTGTATGTGCCATACATAACACAGCCTCTTCTCCCTGTCCCCAATGTCAAAAGAAATGTGGCCTCTTGCCCCCACCACTCTCTGTATCTTCGCTTCTCTCCCCTTTAGAAAGGAGAGGTGTGGTGCTACCGTCAGATTAAAGTTTCGGTATGGGCTTTAACAAACGGCACAAAAAAAAGCTCAAATGGAACACTATTAATTAATATAGTCAATAACCTAAAAAAATCTGTGGCAATGAAAGTTGTTTGAGAGAACTAAAACAGATCCCCCCCCCACCCCACCCCAGAATTTAGAGAATCTTCTGCACAGGGACATCTCTCACTAAATCAAATTAACTTTGGGAAGATAATCCTGCTTTTATTTCAACTGGCCTTACATCTCAAACAGATCTTTCTCTTCACAATTTACAGATTCTGTGCAACATAATGTGATGATATTCTGTTTTGGCCATAGCCAAACCTACGCAGCACAACTGTGGCATGACATGTCCTCGACCTGTGATAGCTTAAGACCCTCGCTAATGTTGTCCTGCCCCTTTGCCACAATCAAAACAAAAAAAGGCAAAAAGAATAATTGATGGACAGAATGCTGAACAATGTTGAACATTCACACCGATCCATAGTTTTCTTCCTTAGCATGCCATTCCAGTTTAAACCCAGCCATATGCAAATCAGTCTTGACCCTGCTCCCCAAAGGAACAGACCAGTCTGTTCTAAATAAATAAATTAGTTAATTAATAAATAGCATGAATAAATACCAGGCTAGGTCCTCCCAAGGATTCTGGGACCGGTTTTGGGGTTTCATCCCTCATCAGCCAGGCTAGCTTGACTCCAGTGGCATAGAGAGCATAGGGCCCACGTCTAGGCATACTGGTCCTACTCAGAGTGACAAATGCAAAAGAACAATTGATGGTCAGAAGTTGAAAATGTAAAACATTCACCCCAGTTCACAGATCTGGGCGTTAATCCTTCGTTTTTTGCTCACATGCCAATTCCAGTTTGAACTCAATCATATGCAAATCAGTCTTCACCCAGCTCACCATGGGAACAGTCCAGCCCAAACTAGCATGATGTTGATCTTAGGGGGAAATGTTTGGGTGCAGCCTCCATGCCCAAAGGAACCAGCCGTCCCTGCACAGACACTTTGAGTTCATACAATGCATAATAATATAGATATAAAATTATCAAATATCATACAGGTAATCCATTTATCTCTATTTTCCATCTGCATTCATCCTTCTCTTCCAGAGCACACATGTCATACCTTTGATGAGCAGACAAATACTGTAATGTAACGTGTTTTCTTGCACCAAGATGTCCAAATGAATGAATGAATGAGTATTTAACAATTGTTATATACAAAATAACATAACGAGAGAAGGGTGTGTGTTTCTGATGTGTGTTTCAAGAAAGGAGTCTTGGCGAAAGTAATAAGTGGTTTTCCTGTTCCACAAGTGGTGATTTTCACAGACGTGGTTTGATTAGGACATCATCCTTGGGGTAAACATTGGACTGAATGCTAATCTTGGTCTTCACAAGGAAAATGTTGTGTCCAGATGTTTTTCTCTCTTGCTTAATTACACTACACTCAACAATACAACGGTACACTTGTTGTCATCCCTCTGGGTGTTGTATTGAAACTACAAAGCTCTCGAAGGATCTTAAATTCAAGAGTGATATATATTTGACTGCTCCACGCCTACCAAATCAAATTCACCTCATGATTGTTGGCTGACCAAAGTAAGGTATGCTTCATGAATAAGTCAATAATTTCTTATTTCAGGGCCATAGCTGTCAATAGTGCAGCAGGTAAATGGTTCTGTGGCCCAGGTGTGTAAGGGGCCAACTTTACCACAGTTATTTATTTATTTATTTAATATTAAACCAAAGGATGAGGGGGCCCAATTTCCTTAAGTGCTAGACCATAATTATGGAACTCTTGAGCATTGTCTATTTTCCTGTGAATGGCACCAAGTCTACAGCAACAAAACTTGACCAACCCTCTGGTCCAAATGCACAACACCCTTTGCTGCACACTTAATTAAAACTCTTCCAGGCATTTATTTTAGTTAGGCTTCATGCACAGTTGATAAAGTTCTCATAGTGCTACGGGCCACACTAGTGGTAGCCAGGCACTATTAAAATGTTGAGCACGATGCAGTACTGTACATCTGAGTAAAAATATCACTGGGGTTCCTCACACACCATATGTTCAAGAATGGAAGGCTATATAAATGTTAGCCTATCTTTTAGTGCAATAAATGTTTGTACATTCACAATTTCTGTGCCATCAGAACAACATCGGAGACATACTAGGGCTCATTTATGAGAGGCTTGCACCGCCGGAGCAGCACTTTTTTTTACGCTCCAGCTCGCAATCATATCTATGAGGCAACACGAAGCCACTATGCGTGGCTTTGCATGTCCTCTTAAATATGGAGTAAGACAAAGCCGTGCAAATCACTGCCTTGCCTTACTCTGCATCAAGGAGGCATTCAATGGGCATTGCGGTGGGTTTTCCCACGCAGCACCCAAGGATTTTTTACGCTGCCCCAGATTTACTTAATCATTCTGCTGGTCACATAGAATGAGGAAATCCCCCTCTCAGGATTGTTTTTGTGCAGGAAGGTGGTTCTTCTTGCACAAAAACAATCCTTACTGCAACGGAGGCACCCGTGCACCATGGTGCAAGGCAGCAAATTGTGCACCAGCGGAGGGGGAAAGGACAGGAATGCACCATCTATACTACTATTATAAAGAGAGAACTTGCACCTTTTGGCAAGGTAATTTCGGGAACCACAGCGCCAATCTACACACCCGATACATCTATGAAAATGTCAGGGTGTGTAGATGGACATAGGCGACATTAAATTTAAAAAAAACGTAAATGAAAAAATTAAAATTTGTAAACAAAGCAGTCCCCTAAAACAAGCGCCGGCCGCGACGTAGCGCTGATCGCGACCTACACGTAACGTAATGACGATATGGCGAGGAGTGGACTTGCGGCGAGGAGTGGCGGCTCAGGTAAGGAAAAGGCAGGCGAGAGGCGGAAGGCGGACGGGAGGCTCAAGGTGTGAGGCGGGAGGCGGTATGGCCAATGTCGGGGCGGGCGGGAGGCTCAAGGCTGAAGGCTCAAGGCGGGAGGCGGTATGGCCAATGTCGCCAATGTCGGGGCGGGAGGGATGCGGATGCGGTCTGGGCAATGTCGGGGGGGGGGCACAGAGGCTAAAAATGCTGCCCCCAGCCCCCTTCTGCCCTGGGCAAAGCCGGGGCGGGCTGCTAGTATTTGATAAATACGGTGCATTCCTGCCCTTTCACATTGGTGTAGGGCATCGCAGCTAGAAGACTTGAGGCGCTGCTCTACGCCAATTCCTCATAAATAAGGCCCCATGTGTCTCAAATGTGTACTCAGTGTTCCTGCATTTTCTATTACATTGACTATATGTGCAACCCCAATCTCTCCTGGATTACATGTCCATCTTCAATTAAAAAGGTCAAATTTTCTTTCTAATTCGAGAGAAGGCGAGTTTATTTTTTCCCCCGTCCAAATTAACATAAATTCCAGTGTTCTTTGGGAACTATAAAAAAGAAATGGAAAGAAAAGTAAACCCCGCGTGGAGCAGAGAAAGTTGAAAAATATGAAATCAAATATGTTGGTGAAAAATGCTTGCGTGCTGTTTCTATAAAGTGCTTTAAACTAGCTTATTTCAGTGTATTCCTTTGACAGCAGTTTTTCCAGCCCTCCTGGCTCCATCCTACATTTGGAGATAAAATAATATAAACTCTACAATAATACCTCGCATGCCCGGGTGCTGGATTTCTGGGCGCAATGGCGTCTACCGTGTGACAGCAATCTGTTTCTGCTTTTATTTCTTTCCATTCCCCTGATTAATTACATTCCGTAAAAAAAGAAGCAAAAAACACGAATTCAGATCTGAATACTGTTACTTGCCTGTTGTCCGGAGTTGCATTTAACTCCATTTGTGCTTCGGCGTTTACTGGAAGCCGATTACCTCAGTGTGCTTATCAGGCATTCAGTTGCAGTGCTGTTTTTTGCAGATGTTTCAGATTACTGTCAAAGATGTATTATCAATGACAATAGACTAATGCAGTATGTTGACATCTGGCTTGACTGGTGCAATGCATAATTAGTCTGGAGTAATGCGATACGTGTTCTCTGATCCCGCCAAGGCCCTCAAACCTAAGCCATTTTAAGCTAATTTCTCCGGTAATGTCAGGCTTGAAATTGATGTCATGGGGGTGCATTGGGAAAGAAGAATACTGTGGGAAGGATTAGGGAGAGAGCTGTGATACAACTAAAGCCATGTACTTATGTGATGTCACCGACTATATAATCTGTCAGAATTATTCCAAATTTAGCTTTGTAAAAAAAATATATATATACACACACACTTTCGGTGATAAGGCGCTATATAAGAACCTTTGACATTTGACATTTGACACACATATACTTGTGTGTGTGTGTGTATATATATGTGTGTGTGTATATTTATATACACACACCTATATAAAAAATAAACAAAATTGCTTAGATCATGGCCTAAGAAATTACCTCTGAATGGGGGTGCTAAAATATGAATTTTCCTGCGCTCCAGATCTGCCGGTGGAGATATAGAAGTTTGTGTTTCTAGATTTAAGTGACCCTTTCCTTACCAAGGAGGTTGATAATTGAAGGTGCCATGTTACAAAGATGTTTCCAATTATCCAGTATCTCTGGAATGTTTAAATAACCCTCAGCTATCAGTGTTCTTGTTTACCCTGCCATGTCAAATAAATTCGGAGGACATGCACCCTGATGCAATCTGCTGCAGTAAGGTTCTCGTGTTTACCGTGGCAAAGTGTTTTATGGGCGATTGCTACCATGTCTTTGGCAGCTGAGTTTAGTGCTTAGAGACAGTTTTTAACATTCTTGCTTCTTAAAAAAACATAAAGAGCTGGTGGACTTGACCAAGTGTCAACCACCAGTCAGTCCTTTATTTAGAAATAATAATGATTATAAATACATTCAGGGCCTTAAAGTTGCTCACACAATTTGAAAAGCATACACTTCTTGCCTCTTTAACTCACTCCTTCATGTGCTGTTTCAGTCCTGCTTTGCCTCTATTTTTCTATCTTTCTTAACCACTTTTTCCCTTTTCTCTCTAGTGAAATCCCTGAATGTTCCTCAGACAATACACACTTCTGGTAGTAACCCACCAGTTGGGTACAAAAAGGGACAACTCCCCTATATTCACTGGAAGGAAAAGTGAACTCACCAGTGTGGAGGAGCTAGGTTTCTTTTCCGACTCGGGTTCCATCCTTTCCGTACTCTTATCGGCAAGAAGGGGAGTCTAGGGAGAACCCCACACATTTATTTGAACCTCTACAATATGAAGGTGTGAATAGCTGAAGGGCGGATTCTCCCACAATCGGACCAAAAAACATATTGAATCAACTATGCATTTTCCTGAGACAACTGCATACCCAATTCATTAAAGGGACCTTGAAAAGGAATCCTTGGCATCTGGAGGAGTTCTCCTCAGGGTTCCTTTCATGATGAAAAGTAGGATGGCCAATGTAGATTGAGCAGCAAATTCAAAGGAGACAAAGGCCAGGCTCTTGGGTTTCAATTATCTTTTCACCATTATTCAGTCCCTGCTTTTCAGTCTTTGTTTAAAAGGCTTCTGTACTATCTTTTGCAAGTAGTTTAACACACAGGCGGATGACAAGCAAATGGAAATCACAGATGCAGTATTTGTTAATTTGTAAAATAATAACCCGCAGCTTGTGCTCTCTAATGCAAGGATTGCGGAATACCAAGGCTGTGTATTTGTTGTATGCCATGCCTCTTTCTTCCACCTCCATATATTCCATGTCCCTTTATTTCCCTCTACCAGCTTGTTTTTCATCCCTGCTTTTCTCCCTTTGTCACTGGGCCGAGGCGTAGTTCTTATACGATGGGCTGATATCTGAATGACCACATTTAGCATTAATGCTTTGGTGTTGAGTAAAGATGGCCCAAGAGATTGCTCTGCAGACAGGGCAGTATGCTGTGGAGCCCAGGGATTTATTTAAGATTTCTCTTGTGGATCATCTTTGTCTTGTCACACTTGCTTCGACTTTTATGCTACAGGCTATAACATCACACTGCAAATAGGTAACTGGAGCAACACGTGTGGAGGGGGCAGTGTGATGCTACCTATGACTAATAGCTAGGACTTCTTGTGAGATTGAAGCTTTATAAAAATTATTGTTTTAGTAGAAGAACATATTCTGCAGATTCTGAATGCAAAATACTGAAAGAAAGGTTATTGTGTGAACATACTTTGACGTGATACAGTCCCACGTTTTCAGGTTTGCCCATGCCTGCACGGACATATACACATCTCAATGTTGTCTTAACCACATCTCAATACACAGAGCATGGAAACGCCATCTTTTGCAAAAATCATGTCTGTAATACAAGGAAATCAAAAGGCTGCATTGGCTCCCAGTTAGAAAACAGGTGCATTTTAAATCATTGTGCACTGTTTTTAAAGCCCTTCAAGGAACAGGGCCAGAATATCTGAATTATCGATTTTAATGGTACGTCCCTAAAAGAGCCCTCCGCTCCTCAGGAGCTAAAGGGTGTCAGTACCCTCCATTAAAAAAGTAAATTGGGGAGGAAGAAGTTTCATCACCTGGGCCACAAGGGCCTGGAATGAACTACCTCTCATATTAGAACTGCCACTGATCTAATGGCGTTTAGGAAGGGATTGAAAACCTGGCTTTTCAGCATATAAGATTCCTGTCAACCTCTGTTCAAATGGCAGTAACTAAGACCAGGAGATCCTCGGGTAACCACTGCGCTTTAGAAATACAAATAACATAACATGTCTGCAGTCCGACATTGCTCTCTCTCCACTAAGGAGGCATCCCAGTCTTGTCTGGGATTAGGGCACCTTAGCTGTGGTTTAGGAAAGGCATAAAAAGACATTGGAACTGGAAGGGATCTCACTGTTATGAGGTGGTCAGGAGATTATGGCCATGCTCACTGGCAGATAAGTGCAACAGATCCCAGCAGCAATCCTGTACAATAATTTTTATTGATAAGCTCAATCAAAGGAAGGGAAGAGCAAGTGTGAAAGCAGGATGCAGGCATTATACGTGCCTGAGGCTGTAACACTCCACAGCAATTCTGGTTTGTAATACGTCCTCCTGGGTTCAGCTGTACAGGGCGCAAAAGCATAAATCTATTTGCTCCAAGCCAATTAAATGTGACAAAATTGAACAAAAAACACATTTTAATATGCAGTTGCTATTTGCTATAAAACATGTCTTGGCAGTAAGGACCTTAGAGTTTCAACATTTCTCAATGGAATGTAAGCCAAGCAAAGAAAAGAAACTACTGAGCAGCAAGGATTAAGAGCTGCTCTGTCAGAATGTCACAAAAGATGAGGGAAAGGATTTTCTTGGCTTGACTGATGAGGTGTTTGTTTTATGAGACTTCATTCTGAGTTTTTTTTAGTTTTAGGGCCTGATTTAGAGTTTGACAGACAGGTTACTATGTTAGAAACGTGATAGATATCTCCTCACCATAGTACAAGTGCATTGTGTCCAATCGCATTCATAATATGGCAGAGGGATATCTGTCATGTTTGTGACAGAGTATCCTATCCGCTGAACTCTATATCAGGCCCTTAGTCCTCAAAGTGCTCTTGAGTTTGCTGCTGACTGTTTGTAATCACAAACTTGTAGCAGTACAGGCCAATATCATTTTGGTTTAATTGCACATATATAATTTTACAAAAATACTGCAAACTCTTTTTTATTTGTAATTTAGCTTTCTACATTATCCTACATATTGGTCAATACCAGTATGTGCATGGCTGATGCCATCCAGTTGTCTTAGGATAGGTTTGTAGGTGATAAATGGAATCTCAAACAATTTGTGTATCTCCTGATTACTTGTAGTTTTCAGCATCTTTGAGTCTTCTGATTACCTATAAATTTGGAGGACACATGATAAGCCAGCTCTTTTTATCTGATTTTCTTAGGCATGCAGATTTCTTCTCTTATAGGCAAGGTTGATATTTGAATTGATTGTGATATGATTGCTGCCTTATCTCTGTACTCACTTGGCAGGTTTTTGATTGGAACCAGTTTTTAAGGAGTGCAAATTTCTAAATATTCATTGACAACATATCCCCCCACTGCCTTTTACCAGGCTAGGACTTGTCTTGTGCTGATTGGTGTATGGCTGGAGGAGATCACCAAAGTATTTTTGAAAGGTTCCATTTTTCATCAAGCTGAATCTTATTACTATTCTTTATGAAATCAACTTTTTTTTAAATTGTACTCTGATGGAAAAACAATTTGAAATATATCTGTGGATGTTTTGTTTCAGTTTTTTGTATCGCCTAAAGGAAAATGCAGACTTTATTTTCATAGAGTAGTACACATTATGTTAAATGGAAAGTGGAAGAGCAGAGAATGATCAAACCAATGTTCCCAAATGTGCTATGCATATCTTTCATTTGATATTAAATCACTTAAGAGCATGGCAATCTACTGGGTGTACAGTTTGTGTCACACTATGTCTTCATGTAGACTAAAGAACGTGGCCACAGAGAACTTAATTGTTTGTTTTATTTTAATATTCAGGACATGGGGACAAAGTGCAGAGTCTTAAAATGACGGCTGCAACATTTTTGTTCATACTGCGACTAGCCGATCACAGTACTCGGTTTACTAGGATGAAGCCCAGTCCTGCGGGAGCAGCCACTCAGAATGCTTAATTTGTCATTTATCTTCCCTTGGCACCCCCTTGGTAGTTCCTCATGACATTACCACCCTGTTTATAGGTATTCTTTGGGCTTAATTTTCCTGAGCTTTTTGAACCTCTACATTTTTTTTAGGTTAAACGAGTCCTGGAACAGGTGAAATATGCCCCAAAGTCAGGTCGCAATTGCAAAAATGATTCTGGGGCAGAGTCCTCATGCCTCCTTAACCCCAAAACTTTGAAGGAGAAGGAGGTCCAGTGCAGCTGACACCTGCCCCGGTGCCTTATTGGGTATTGTGAACAGGATGCCATGGCAGCAGAAAGTTCTTTCCGGTCCAATTCGCCTTTTTTTATTGTAGTATGAAGGAGGTCTGTGACAAGTGACAGCTAGCCCTGTGCTAGTTCACAATGGCAAACTGTGCTCTTGGGCAGCTGTGACCTAGTCTAGCTCTCTTTGGTTAAGCAAATGGTATGGGCCAAGAAACACCAGAATAACTGCTTTCAATTGTACAGCAATTGTCTCTGTTGTCCTCACACTCCTTTTTTGGGTGAAAGAAATAGAGAGCAGTTGGTCCATGCCCTGTTTTGAACCCTATAGTGAAGGTGGGCATTGTTTTGATGCGCCCTGCCTTGCAAAAGGTATGAGGATATGTTGTGCCCTTCACCCTTATTTGCACGAGGGCAGACAGGTGTTTGTTTTCACCTCACACCTTGTCAAGGGGGCTTATTTGTGGACCCTCTTGCTTTAGTGTAGGGGATAATTCTACCCCTACTCCCACTTGCCTACGGAGTAGGGGGTCTTTGTTATCCCAATGCCTTGCCCAAAGTTGTGTATTATTTGTATACCCCCTACTTTACCAATGGAATGGAGTATTTTTGGCAAGTGGTGTGGATGAGGGTTGTGCACCAATTTGTCTTGCGCAAGTGTAGGGTGCAGGTACGAACTAAGCAACGCCAAATTTGTTGGGCTGCATGCCCTTCGAGCATCCCAGGATAGTTCTCTGCCAAGCATCCCTGCACATCAAGTGTTTAGAGTTGCCTGTGAGAGGTCAAATCTTTACAATGTGGCTGGCAGGTAGGAGCTATTGCACAAAATGTGATGGAGCTCCCCACCACCTCCCCCTAGGGTAAGGGGTATTGGCATTCCACCCACATTGACAAGGGTAGTGCAACAGCTGTAAGCATGCCCCCACCTTTCTGCTCATGGGGACCTTTTGCTTCTTGACTTCTACACAGCAGTGTGTATTTCCTTGCTCTAATGCCTTGCTTGAAGGGTAAGATGTTTGATTCGTCTTCTGCCTACTTCTTGTAGGTGCATACTTTTTTGCAAGCCTGTCTTTAACTGTTTTTTGTCTTTCGGTCCTTCACCTTGCCAAGGAGTATTTGTTATGTTTGCCCACACCTTGAAAAAGGATGGGAGTTGTTTGTGTGCTAGAGGTGGGGTGACATTGTGGTTTGTTTAGCCTGCTGACATTGCCCAGTGACGGGGGCAATTATGAGCATTGGCCACTTTACCTTGCCAAAGAGTTGGAGGGCTTGGCTCCTGTGCCTTGCAAAGGTTCGGGGTTGTGTGCATCCCTGTGCCTTGCATTTCAGCCCATGCCCTTTGGCATTGCAGGGAAGGTGGCAAATGCTTCCCTGACCTTGGCACGGTGGAAGATGTGAAATATTCTATCCCTGCCAGCGGATCAAGCGGGTGGAGTGTGATAGTGAGAATTCTTCATGCCCCTCACCATTAGCCAAGATTAGAAGCAAGTAATAACCTCACCCCATTCTTGGGCAATGCGGGAAGGGTAGTCTAGCACTACATCACAGGAGGTCTTACCTACACCATGTCTACTCTTTTAAAACTCTTCTGATGCTCACAAACGTTAGGAAAGATTATAGAAAATAAAAGTCCTGATGTGGTAAAAACCCTTCTTGCATAGTCTGCAGCCGTTGGATCTAGAGGAAATAATAAGAAACCCATCATGCTTTTTAGCAAGGTGCAATGGTTTTGCTAACGCGGGATTACTGGTTACTAATTATCTTACCAAATCCCATTTCCTGTCGACTGAATCGTTGGTACCTGTCTTGAGTAAAAGGTAATCTCGCAATAAAGCAATCAATTTAAGAACTTACACAACTCTAAATGACCACTGACCAAAATTAAGTTTTAAAGATTTAATATAAAGTCAAAGATAACTGAAGATACAAACTTCTCAAAATGAGATTCAACAGGTAAATTGGTATCACTATGAACATGAACTTTTTGAATAATCTGAGTCTGAAAAACAGAATAATAAGTACAAGTTCTAATAACATGAGCGTTGCCAAAATGAATACAAGTTGCAACCTCAAAGTCATTACAGAAAGAAAAATTAAGGTTAGTCTGTCCCTACCCTACACTAAATGACATCCCTACTTAGCAAGATCTTAACCCTCTAGGTGTCAGCCGTGGTGATTTCCTAAGAAGATCACGCACTTCTCTTTGTCTCTTCTCTGATAATGGGTCTCTCCTGATCAGCCTATCTGCCTACCCATCCGCTTCCTTAGGCTCCCAAAATCATCTGCTCTGCTCTCCTCCCGGGTCTCTTTCCCTAATACCAAATCACATTTCCAATAGAAACGCCCCTTGGGACACCCCTCACGTGGTACATCTTTCCGCGGCAAACTCCATGATGGTACTCTTGAAGACCCTCGTTATAGTTGACCTTGGTTCCCAGGCTTCTTCTTCAGTGCGCTGATACCCCCTGAAATTCCTGGAAACTCCTACAGGCCTGCGCAAGGCGCCACTGAACAAAGTCCCTTTCATTCGAGCTGATTAGGACCCTCGCACCTGCATACAGCTCGTCCTGCAGTGGGCCTCAAATTCCAGACTTCACCATATCTTAGGCCATAAAACACTCTCAGAGCTCCATACTGGACACCTCACGACCTCTCCTCTAACGAGCACATGACGATTTAAACTACATGACATTATCTGCTCTGGCCTACTTGATTTACATGCAGCAGGTTCCTGCACTCTTAAAACGTTATCTTGATTTAAACAGCAAACATTCTTAACTAGCATACGTTTCTAAAATAACACATCTATAAAGCATATACTTTTAACCCTAAGTTCAATAGTACATTTTGAAAGAACCATGTCAACCTCGTCTCACATTATTTTAGCAGCACGTTTAGATTTGCTTGTGAATTGCCATGAGGCCTACACAAAATACTGGGTTTTAGAGTTACATTCAACTCTTACATTATTCCTTTAACATGAGAACGTGAGGTTTTCATATTCATCCCAAACATTTCTACATTAGTCTCACACAGTTATGATTATTGTTACTCTACTTAAACATTCTATGCATTTCACCACTGAATATAAGACACTCGGTGTATTTCACTTCTAAATATAAACACTCTGGTGCAAAGTACATGTTAACTAACTACGTGCTTGTAAATATGGCGTACTTATACATTTTTTTCAAACTTGTGCTCTCTCAGTCCCCCCTTTGATGACCTTTAGGGGTCATCATTACCAAGACACTAAAAATGTAGAACCTTTAAAGTGAAGTCAGGACAGTACCACTTCTTTTCATACTCTCTAATGCTTTCAGACTTTTATATTGAGTGTCCTGCATCGCTGTCAACTCTTCTTCCTGTTTCTTCATAGCTCTCTGTAACCTATTTGCTCTATACCATTGATACAAACGCACCAATCCCCACAAAGTGATTACACAAATCACTACTATGATGATGGGCTTCAATATGTACCAAACGATACCCTTTCCTAAGTTGGCAAACCAACTTCCAACTTTACCCATTCCATGACCTACTTTTTCCCACACATTTACCTTTGCCAGGTCCTCAATTTCGTAGTGTATGGCAGTGATGTTTTGTATATACTTCTCTAGAGGCTTTGAATTGTCTGGAATGTAAGTACAACATTCCTGGACCTTCAAGGCCCTACAGACTCCTCCCTCTTTTGCTAACAGAACATCTAAAGCAAGTCGGTTCTGAAGAACCATTGCCCTAATCGATTGCATCTCCCCTTCTATCAGCATCAAGGATCTTGCAGTACTGGCAGACAGTCTATCTACGACTGTAGCTAACCTCCTGATCTTAATGTCATTCATTATCAATCCTAAGAAAGGGAATGCAGCACCTATTACATCTCCAACTACTTCTGCTGCACCCAGCCCTCGCTTCCATCTAGTTGATATTTCTTTCTTAGGCGTGTCTAAATTCTCAACATGATATATTTTAGGGAAGACAACAGCCAGATAGCATGATCCGTACCAATTATCTGGTAACTTCACATAGGCATATCTTCCACATACAAAATATACATTTGGTATTGCTTGCATCCCTTTCATGAAGTTCTTAGAGTAGTACTCCAATTGAAAAGCATGTTCGCAATTGACTTGTCCTACATAAACGTTTTCATAGTAGGAGTAACTCCTGTGAATGCACAGTTTCCCCCGTTTCTCCTTATCCAAAGCAATTGGACCAATACTTCCTTTTCGTTGTTGTGCCCTTTCTTCCTTGGTCCAATCTGTTTCTCCTTGTCCTGATGCCTTCAATACCTTCTGCTTCCTGTATCTAGTATCTACCTGTGCTATAAACTTTTTCTCAACTTCTGATATTTGACAAGTCAGATTGTTTATTCGAGCATGTGAAGTATCTAACGTTCTCCATGGAATAAACCATTTGTGTAACCTGTCTTCGCTTTTGTAGTAGTCCCATTTGTTCAAATGCTTGAAATTCGGAACCTCTGGCAATGTCGAGTCGAAATTCGAGAAGTAATACTCAAATCCGTCTCGTCCATAAAACATACTTAACAATAAACTGCACGTTATTCCATATGTCAACGGGAGATGATGGTATTTGATACCCTCCTCCACCGAAATTGGTAATTGCATACAGACATAACAGTCCTTTACCTCCATGGCATCAACATATTCATAAAGCAACTTAGCATAAGCATTTGACTTGTAATTCCCCTGTGACTCATCCATGTGTAACCTTTTTACTTCTGCATCTAACAACGCTTTGTCTTTCTCATTGATGTTTCCCTTCTCCTTAATAATGGTAGTTCTCGGTGTTGACACTCCCTTATCCTCCTTAACTGTGGTTCCATCCCCTTCGTGTCCCGCTAGGAATGAAACAGTTACCACTAAAATTATAAGAGAAACCACTACTCCTAAAAATGTAACAGCTATACATTTTGCCCTGCGGTTCGGGTTGCCAGCCTCCATGTTCTCAAACAGTGTAGTTTTCGACTTTCTTCCAGCATTCACTTCCTCTTCTTTTCAAACAAAGTCTTTCTCTCTTGCAATGTCTTTCTTGGAACACTTGGAAGCTTGACAATTTATTTCCGCAAAACAGTTCAAAGTCCAGTAGAAAATAGACAACCCTAGCCCTTCTCCATCCACTAAAATGAAACCCCTATCACTTTTCTTCTTCCACTCGGCGCTAGGTTATCTTGCAACAAGTTTACAATTTCTTTTCAAAAGTCTTATTTTCGTCTGAAGTTATGTATGACTCAAGGAGTGACACTACTTCTTCATAAACGTCCATCCGAAGTATCATTCCCTCAGGTTCTGGACAGTTCGTACCGCACCATGGAAAGTCAACCTTTTCTAGGATTATTCTCCTTATTTCGCTCAAGACAAGTGGACGGACGAAATTGAGAGTTAGCGTTTTTTCAATTTCCAATCCTGGTACTATCAGTTCTATATCCACAATTACAAAGGGGTCCGTTCTAATCAAGATCACTTTCTTCACCTTTCCAGTTCTGCGCCCCTTTGAAGACATTCACAATATGGTATTAGTCCACAACAATAAGCGCTCCTAGCATTTCTACTACTCGCTCAAGCATTTCCAAACGAAGAAGAGTTCCCTCCAATATTGGATATCGTGAACAGCAAACTGGAAACTCAACTGTCTCTAAAAGCAATTTTCTTATTCCACTCAGGAGAGCAGGATGAACGATGTTGAGTGTCAGCAACCTTTCGGTCTCCGCTCCTGGCAGTAGAAACTTTATTTGCACTGTGATGATCGGGTCAGTTCTGATCAGTTCCACTTCCCTGATCCTCCCTGTTCTGTGTCTCCCAGACATCTGCAACAAGGTAGGTCCAATCGGGAGTAGAGTATCTTCTGCTAGGCACTCGCACCCTACTTGATCTTCTAAGACCCTCCTCGGCTTGATCCTGGATATCTTCTTCTGGATCTGAGTCTTCGGATATAGGAGTAAGCGTTTCTTCCTGGGCCGACCTCAAACTTAGCCTTCTTCTCCTTGTTGGCCAAGTGGCAGCTCCAAGCCTTATTCTCCTATTCCTTGTCCTCCCACTTGGTTCTTGATCGCTCCGATACGGATCTGAGTCTGAGTCGTATTCACTTCTGCTCTCTCCTTCGGTTGCGTCTTCTGTCTCACTGCCGTCCTGCCTTCGCTCTTCTTCTGAATCCGATGCGTTCCCAACTTCTTCCGACACCTCCTCAGCTGCCTCAATCCCTTCTTGCGACTCTTCTTCCACTTCCGGGCTTTCGTCTGGGATGGGAGCTGTTCCTTCTAGAGGTGCTGGAACTCTTCTAGTATGGGATGCATGGATCCAATTTGGCAGCCCCCCGCACTTCACCGCGGTGTTCGTGATCAGGATTACCTGAAAGGGCCCACGCCAGCGAACATCTAGGCAGTTCTTCCGGACGTGTTTTTTAACCAGGACCCAGTCCCCTGGGTTCAGGTCATGACACAGGTTCCTCGCTGCTGGAACTTCAGCCGCATGCACCTGAAGGGACACAGAATGGATGGCGTCAGACAGTCCTTTACAATAATCCAAGATCAGATCATCTGTAATATTCAATAGAGCAGTAGTTGGAACTGTAGGAAGTCTCATGGCCCTCCCCATCAGGATCTCGTGGGGAGAGAGACCTGTCCTCCTATCAGGTGTGCTGCGCATGCTCATGAGCACCAATGGAAGAGCATCTGGCCAACTCAAGGATGTGGATGCCACTACTTTAGCCAATCTATTCTTCAAAGTGCCATTCACTTGTTCCACAATTCCTGAAGCTTCTGGTCGATAACTACAATGCAGCTTTTGATCGATATTCAGTGTGGAGCACAACATCTTCACTATTTCGCTGTTAAAATGTTTTCCTCTGTCCGATTCCAAAGAGGCAGGCACCCCGAAGCGCGGTATCAACTCCCTGAGCAACAATTTAGCCACTGTGAGTGTATCGCACCTACGTGTAGGGTACGCTTCAACCCATCTGGAAAATACGCATACAATCACCAACACATACCGAAGGCGATTGACTCTTGGCATCTCGATGAAGTCTAGTTGCATTCTATTGAAAGGCCCCCCCGACCTCCCAATGTGACTCAGTGTGACTGGTGTTCGTTTGCCTACGTTCAGTTGTTGGCAGGTAACACATCGCTTACATACTGATTCTGCTGCTATTCTGAATTTCGGGCAATACCAAGTCTGCCTAAAAACTCTCATCATAGCATCCCTTCCTAGATGTACTGGACCATGTATTTCTCTCGCCATGGGATTAGCTAATTCTTCAGGTAACACAGCTCTCCCATCTGCTGAAACCCAAAAATCCATTTCACTTCGCACACAGCCTGCTATTTCCCATGCCTTTTTCTCTGTTTCAGGTGCGTTCTCCTGCTTTATCCTTAAATCCTCCCAAGTGTCTACAGTTTCTAACATCATACTTAATTCAGTCTTTTCTTCTGCACCTTCTATTTCCACCTTTGAGAAAGAATAACTTTGTTCCGCACAATAGCGTGCGACTTCATCAGCATATCTATTACCTTGTGACACAAAATCTGTATTCTTAGTATGAGCTACACACTTCACTACTGCAATGTCAACAGGACCTTGTAATGCTTCTATCAGCAATCGCACAAATTCTCCATTTCGAATGGGCGAACCAGAGGAGGTCATGTAACCCCTCTGAGACCACAACTGCCCGAAATCATGAACCACACCGAAACCATATTGGCTGTCCGTGTAGATGGTGACTCTCTTTCCATTTCCTGCTATGCAGGCACGAGTTAGGGCAATAATCTCTGCTACCTGTGCGGAATGTACTCCTTCCAGGCAAGCGGCTTCCACAACTCCAGTAATGGTACAAACAGCATAAGCTGCTCTCAACCGACCAGTATCGTCTCTTAAACATGAGCCATCAACAAAATAAATTTCATCGGGGTCAGACAATGGCTCATCCACAATATCTGGTCTGGGTTTCGTGCATAGTTCAGTCACATCAAGGCAATCGTGGTCTTCACATCCTTCGCCTTCTATTACAGTAGGTAATGGCATCAAAGTAGCAGGATTCAAGACAGAGCATCTCCTGAGAGTCACGTTTTCTGCGGCAAGTATAACTTGCTCATAACGCGTGAGCCTACTATTGGTCAGATGCTGCGTCTTCGTCCTGGTCATTAACAATTCAACTGAATGTGGTACATACACCACTACTGGATGTCCCATCACAATACTCTCGCTCCTTTCAATGCTGACACCCGTTGCAGGAACGGATTTGAGACATCCGGGCAACGCTGCGGCTACTGGATCTAATGTAGCCGAAAAATATGCAACTGGTCTACGGGCATTACCGTGGGTCTGTGCCAAGACTGACAAAGCACATCCCTCTCTCTCACAGCAATAGAGTGAAAACGACTTTTCATAATCTGGCATTCCCAGAGCCGGAGCACGACATAAATCGTCTCTCAGCTGTAAAAACGCCACCAGACATTCTTCATCCCATGGTACCGGATCACTCACCTCCTTGTGCGTCAGTTTCTGTAAGGGCTTTGCTTTCAGTGAAAAGTTAACTATCCACTGTCGGCAGTAACCCACCATTCCTAGGAACATTCTAACCTCTCTCTGAGTTGTAGGCGCATTCATTTTCATTATCGCCTCAATCCTCTCTGGGGACACCTTACGTTTCCCTTTTTCTAACCTGTGCCCTAGATACTGTACTTCTGTCAGACAATACTGTAACTTGCTCGGAGATACCTTATGTCCATTTTCAGCTAAATGATTCAGTAAGGCAATTGAATCTACTTTACAAGCTTCCTCTGTTTCTGACGCAACAAGTAGGTCATCTATGTACTGTACCAGAACCGAGTTCTGTGGCAGTACTAGATTCTCAAGATTCTTCTTCAACAACTGATTAAAGATGGATGGACTGTCTGTGAATCCTTGTGGAATTCGACACCATGTTAAAACGCGATCTTCCATTTTAAACGCAAAAAGGTACCTGCTCTCTTCATCCAATGGGATTGAAAAGAAAGCCTGACAAAGATCTATCACTGTGAACCATTCTGCTTGACATGGTATTTGAAACAATATTACTGATGGATTCGGTACCACGGGACAACATGAAACGACTATGTTGTTAATTTTTCGTAAATCCTGAACTATCCTAAACTTCCCGCTAGGTTTCTGCAAACCCATAATCGGGGAGTTACAAGGACTGCCCACGATTTCCTTCAGTATTCCCTGCTGTATCATTGACTCGATCACAGGCTTTATTCCCGCAATCGTTTCCTGGGACAATTTGTATTGAGGCGTTCTTGGAAACTCAACATTTGGTTTTACCAGAATTTTTACCGGTTCTACCCCTTTAATCAATCCTATATCTTCTCCTGTGAAATCCCACACCTCTGATGCCACTGCATCTCTTAAGTCTTGTGGAAGATCTTCTACAGTCAGAGTAGGATATAGTTCTACACAGAATTTTGAATTGGCCACCTTAAAGGTAGCATCATCGTCGGTAGTCTGTACCTCCACTCCTTGTGGGGTGCAGTATATGGTGCAATTCAATTTGCACAACAAATCCCTACCTAACAGACATACCGGACTCGAGTCACAAACCACAAACTGATGTTCGTTCATGTGGTTTCCAATTTTCACAGACACTGGTTCTGTCAAGGGACTAGTCATTCTTTTATTTGCGACTCCTACCACTTGAATTGTTTCCCCTGACATTGGCAAGTCTGGAACTACCGCTGATCTCAGAGTCGAACGAGTAGCTCCAGTGTCCACTAAGAACGTAGTGGGACACCCTGCCACTTCTGCCTCAACAAATGGCCCTCTCTGATCCACTTCTAGAACTGCCCCGAGGGTACAGTCTTCTTCACTGCTCACCCGTTGTCCTGTCAATGGATCAATGTAATAACATTTTTCTTCCTCAATAAACAGAGGCATTTGTTTAAAGACCTTTCCTCCAGCTGCTATCTTCGGTGGCTGTGGGAATTGGGCCCGTGGAGCCGAAGTCCCCCCTTTGGCCACCTTACTGCTTGGGACTGTCACTTTTTGCACTGGGTCTTCTTGGACCTGCTCTTCTACTTCTAGCTCTCCGTTTTCAGGGTTAAAGGGACACTCGCGTCGCCAATGCCCCACCTGGTGACACAGATGACACTTTGTCGTTTTCTTTAAAGTGGCAAAGTCTATCCTAGGTCTCTGCCCTTCGTCATTATCTTTGTTCTGACCATTTGGTTTTCGTCCCATCCCCTGCTTCTGCTGGCCACCCTTCCCAGCGGACTGCATTTGCACCACCATCAATTTCTCCTTTAGATTCTTGGCTTTAGAATCTATCTCGTCACTGCAGTACCTCGCATATCGTAAAATCTCATCTAGTGGTTTGTTCTGCCAACAGATTAAATGTTGCTGTATCATCAAACAAATATCAGGCCTCAACCCCAAGACAAACTTTGACACGAACTGCCCTATGTCTTTGGGATCCATTACATCTAGTCCACTGTATTGCTTGAATGTTTTCAACAATCTTTCATAAAACTCGTGAACTGTCTCCTTGGGTTCCTGCCTTGTTCGGTCTATTTTTACCCAATCTATATCCTGTGGTGGTACCTTATCTTTCAGCCATGCTATTACCCTTTCATACTTTCGCATGACAATCTCAGATGGTCCGTTTGTTCGAACATCTCTCAATGGTTCAGCATTTGGCCATTCGACACTAGTCTTGCACGGGGTCCACAAATCAGATGGGACCACGATGTCAAACAACGTGTTCAAATCTATCCACAATACTTTCGAGATTTTAACAAACCTCTCTACCTGCTTATACCACTCGACTGGGTTGTCCCGCAACTTCGGAAATGAGTTGGTAAATGCGGCTAAGTCTCCTCTACTCCAGGGCACATGTACATAATTTCCATTTGATATTTCTCGCAAAGGGAATGCCTCCATCTGCATTACCCTTCCCTCAGGGGTCATCACATTTGTACTTCGCCTAACTGTGCCCTTTTTCGACCACCTTTCTTCCCATTTATCCAGTTCTCTCCACACTCTTATCCCTGTTACCAGCTCTCTTATGTGTGTTTTTAATCCAGTAGTTCTCTTCTCATCTAGATCTTGGTCTGCGTACTGTAATCTGTGGTTGCTCTGCAATGCTCTTGTCCTAGACAAATCCACGGCATACTTGTCTGCCAAATCAGTCAGTTTTTCATGAAACGCTCTAGCTTTCCTAGTAATATCCTTTGCCATGAACAATAACTCATCCTGTTCATACAATTCTATCCTTTCCAAAGGCAATGTTCCATCTATTATCTCATCAACATCTGATTTTAAACTGGTAACATCAAGCCTTTTTGCCTTTATTTCAGCTTTCAAAACACTCAATTTAGCTCCTCCATCCGCATCTCTCCCATCCCAGCTCCGAGATCTACGTTTAGGTATGGGTGAATTATAGGGAGTCCTCCCCTGTTCCCATCTCTCTAAGTCCCATGCCTTTCCGTCTTCTCGGGGTGGGTGGTGAAACACTCCTTCATGCCTCATAGCCCTTCTCTCCCCTTCCGGGCTAGTTTCACGGGATGCAGGGTAAGATGTTCCCTTACTCCCTCTTTCTTCCCTACTTCCCTGTGATTCCTGATTATTCGAGGCGTGGCGGGACCTATCGCTGTTCTCCTTTCTCCAATGTTGAACGTCTTCCCCAAGGGTATGATGAAGGCACCTAAACCTATTCTGGAAAGCCCGTACCGCCTCATCTCCTCCGTTCCCCCAGAGACGGGACATTTCCTCACATTCTACAATCCTAGTATTTTGTTCCGGCTGTTCTCTCTGATTTGTAGGACATGCATCCCCTCTATTCTCTTGACTTTGGCCTTCCCGGCCCTGACTGCTTTCGCTGGCCCCACAATGAGATACAGTCCCGTTACCCCTGCTTTCCCACTCTGGTTCCGTTCTTGTCCTGTTACTCGGAGATACTATGGACCCGTCCCATTCCCTCAAATCAGCTCTTAACTCTGAAAAAGATCTCGGCCGCGGTCCCCTTAGATCCATTGGTCCTCTCGGACCTCCCTGTTCTGAATTGGGACCGACAGTTGTCTCTAATGGGGTGTTCCACGTTACCGAACCTGGTAATTGTTTCCATGCATTCGTCACATTATTCCTCCTTTCCATCTCAATCCTTTCCCTATCCAATTGCCTTTGTTGTTCCCCTCTATCTCTCTCAGAATTATAGATCGAAACTATGGGTCCTATGGTAACAGGCACTTGAAGAGCGTCTGGCAATCCCACAGACTCAACCCTTTCTGTGGTTGGCGTTTTCTGCACCACAAACCTTCCCACTACACTCTGTACAGTGTTGTTTGGAGGTGTTTCTCCGCCTTTGCTAGGTGTCCATTCCGATATAGGGAGTGGTGTATACCCCTCTATCTCATTCCCATCTTCCCTTGCGAGCCCTCTATCTTCTATCAATCCCACTCTCGGAGGTGGTCTATCCATTAACAATCTGTTTATCAGATTGTCCTCCGACTCGCTTTCCTCGTCTTCTTCCATGAGGTTTCCTCCTCCTGACACCTCCCTCATCGGATACATTTTTTCCACCTCAATAGCCTGTACCCTCCAACGCTTTTCCTCCTCATCCCATTTGGAATCTCGCACTGCCCTTACCGATCGCGTCAGCCTTTGTTGACGCCTGTTCAAATTTCGGTCGTGTGCAGCCTTAATCCATGCATTAAGAGCCTCAAACTGTGTTGGTCTAGGTGAGGGTTTCAATGAGGACATGGTTGCTTTTAGCCGATGTAACACCTCTAACTTAAACGTCCCGTACTTCGGGAACTGCATTTCCTCATTCCCTTCCGTAAGCTTATTCCAAGCCCCGATCCACAATATCGTATGCAGCCCAACATTCGTTGCCATATAATGAGCTGGCGTACCCTCTGGGGGAGCCTCTTCCCCGTAATAATGTTCACTTCGTTTACGTTTAAAAATCCCTTTCAAACACTTAAAACACTTCATGATTTCTCTTTTCTCCGCGTTTGTTTACTTCCTGATGATATTCCACCAATCTCGGCGCCGTTCTCACTAACTGGCCTATCCGTACGCGGCTTTCCTCCGACGTCACTCTAGCCGCCCAACCAGAGCGCGGCTCTAGCTAACGTCACACCAACCGCTCAATCAGAGCGCGGCTCTAGCCGACGTCACCCGTCCCCCTTCGCAGCAGTTCCCCTCCTTTCTCAGCTCGTCTCCTCGGTCATGCACGCATCCCATTCATACTCTGAAAAATGATTACTTCCGTCCAAGCGATCACCTTTCTTTGACTGTACGCCCACAGTCTTTCTGTAGTTGTCACCCTAACTTGGCGAAATGTCTTTCCGTTTACTTCCAGACAATCGCCTTCTCTGATAGGTTACTCACACGCAGTAACTTTCGACCAGCGTCCGTTACTCATACATTCACTCTTACACTCCCCCTATCTTGGATCCACGGCGGTCAATGGTACCTCGTGACCTCCGTACTATGGTCGACAACTACCCTGGATGTTCGATACACCCAAAACCACTTAAGCTCTGGCCTGAACTTAAGATTTCACCAGTTAACCCGTTTACCAGGTTACCAGTTTACCAGGTTGCGCGCGCTCACAACCTTCTCTCTTTCACACTACAGGCATTCAACTCCGCAAGACATTACAATACAAATACAACACAAAACACCGCAATCTGTTCACGCATGACCCTTTTTATACTCACTCTCCGATACTGCTGCTTTTCTCGCACCGTCTGCACCTTTCGGCACACGATTCTTCCGCTGCTCGTCTCTCGACGTCTCGGGCCTTGGGGTAAACTAACCTCTCTAGATTACCTTCCTCAAGAAGATAACCATCCTCACTCTGCTACCAACTGCTAACGCGGGATTACTGGTTACTAATTATCTTACCAAATCCCATTTCCTGTCGACTGAATCGTTGGTACCTGTCTTGAGTAAAAGGTAATCTCGCAATAAAGCAATCAATTTAAGAACTTACACAACTCTAAATGACCACTGACCAAAATTAAGTTTTAAAGATTTAATATAAAGTCAAAGATAACTGAAGATACAAACTTCTCAAAATGAGATTCAACAGGTAAATTGGTATCACTATGAACATGAACTTTTTGAATAATCTGAGTCTGAAAAACAGAATAATAAGTACAAGTTCTAATAACATGAGCGTTGCCAAAATGAATACAAGTTGCAACCTCAAAGTCATTACAGAAAGAAAAATTAAGGTTAGTCTGTCCCTACCCTACACTAAATGACATCCCTACTTAGCAAGATCTTAACCCTCTAGGTGTCAGCCGTGGTGATTTCCTAAGAAGATCACGCACTTCTCTTTGTCTCTTCTCTGATAATGGGTCTCTCCTGATCAGCCTATCTGCCTACCCATCCGCTTCCTTAGGCTCCCAAAATCATCTGCTCTGCTCTCCTCCCGGGTCTCTTTCCCTAATACCAAATCACATTTCCAATAGAAACGCCCCTTGGGACGCCCCTCACGTGGTACATCTTTCCGCGGCAAACTCCATGATGGTACTCTTGAAGACCCTCGTTATAGTTGACCTTGGTTCCCAGGCTTCTTCTTCAGTGCGCTGATACCCCCTGAAATTCCTGGAAACTCCTACAGGCCTGCGCAAGGCGCCACTGAACAAAGTCCCTTTCATTCGAGCTGATTAGGACCCTCGCACCTGCATACAGCTCGTCCTGCAGTGGGCCTCAAATTCCAGACTTCACCATATCTTAGGCCATAAAACACTCTCAGAGCTCCATACTGGACACCTCACGACCTCTCCTCTAACGAGCACATGACGATTTAAACTACATGACATTATCTGCTCTGGCCTACTTGATTTACATGCAGCAGGTTCCTGCACTCTTAAAACGTTATCTTGATTTAAACAGCAAACATTCTTAACTAGCATACGTTTCTAAAATAACACATCTATAAAGCATATACTTTTAACCCTAAGTTCAATAGTACATTTTGAAAGAACCATGTCAACCTTGTCTCACATTATTTTAGCAGCACGTTTAGATTTGCTTGTGAATTGCCATGAGGCCTACACAAAATACTGGGTTTTAGAGTTACATTCAACTCTTACATTATTCCTTTAACATGAGAACGTGAGGTTTTCATATTCATCCCAAACATTTCTACATTAGTCTCACACAGTTATGATTATTGTTACTCTACTTAAACATTCTATGCATTTCACCACTGAATATAAGACACTCGGTGTATTTCACTTCTAAATATAAACACTCTGGTGCAAAGTACATGTTAACTAACTACGTGCTTGTAAATATGGCGTACTTATACATTTTTTTCAAACTTGTGCTCTCTCAGTTTCAATGTTTCCCTGCCATTCTCCAGTTCGCATGAGCAAGACATTATCAATAAACTATAAAATTGTGTCGAAAATGCATAGTTTTCGTAATGAATTTGCAATTTGGTTGAAAATATCTTTACAACTCCAACTCCTTTTCTGCTGTTGCACTCTGGAAACGTGGAGAGGTGTGGTCGTGTCTAAGAACACATAAGCAAGGAACAGGAGGTGCTGGAAAGAGAACACCAACCACTCCACACTTGGGCAAGTTCACCCCGACCTTGGCTGAGGCACGAGGCCCAACAACTAATCTCA
Organism: Lissotriton helveticus; assembly: GCF_964261635.1. NCBI lineage: Eukaryota > Metazoa > Chordata > Amphibia > Caudata > Salamandridae > Lissotriton > Lissotriton helveticus. The sequence continues at coordinate 1,705,398,567 of NC_136067.1, forward strand.
CCCTCAACCTAGGGCAACATATTGGGTATACAACTCCTACTGCCCTTGACATTCGCAAGGTGGGGGGCTTGGTCACGGCAAGAAGTCATGATCACTTCGCTATCCATCCATGGCCAACAATGACCTTTCAAAGACATTGTATTTAAGAAGTGGACAGGAGGACAGCTGTGTGCAGTCCAAGGCCACCTCCATCCTTGCAAAATGAGGCTGAATTAGATCTGGAGCAGCTAAGAGCAGTATTGATGCCCTGCTCATTAAAGTAAGGAGGGTAGTTGGGGAATAGCGACTCTGCAGTTACAGTAGCATCACTCTTCCCATAGAAATAGAAGATTCACAGGCTATATGCAGTGGTTTGTCTCCTTATAAGGGTTGATGCATACACTCCACATCACACATTGTTTCCTCCCACCTTTCTTCACATTACTATAAGTTTGCTTGGTGGGTGGAACTTGCTGCAGTAATACAGGATTTGATCCTTCTAGAGTCCAGGCTACTTCTACAAGGAATAAAGGAGAAGTCGTCCCTGCTCTGGCACTTGTTAAACATTGTTCTTAACTCTAATGGGGGAGGGGGATGCATTATGCTTTTTTTAGTTTACTGGAAACTACCACCAGATTTCTTTTAGGTGGTTTTTGTTTGCGTCCCATTTCTCTTAGACGTTTTTCAGGGCTTAAGTAAAAAAAAAATGTATTGCTGGGCTCCACTGGAGACTTCTGTCTTTACGAGGGACTATAACCACTACGTATTTAATCATGTCCTGGGAAAGAGAAAACAGTGCAGTTTTAGTACCTGCCACAATCTAGTGGTATGGTGAAATAGAATGCTTCATTATTAATTAAGATGAAGGGTTACATTTAAATATCTACACAGTGGCGGATGACACAGCTTGCGGGTCGGGTGTTGGCGCGGGGGGGACAGGGGACGCGCAGGTCACAATTAAAAACAAGCATTGGAAATGCAATAGGTCTCGCATTAGGAAAGTTTGCGCGATTGATATTGTAAATGACACTTTTTTTATTTATGTGTTGGTTTTGAAAATAGCAAAATTAATAGCTTTGTCAGTTACAATGTCAATAGTTTTAACTTTCGCAAATGTGACACCTATAGCATTTGTAATGCAATGTGTGTTGTATTTACGTGACTTAGATGTATTTATATTACAAATAACAATGGCTTTTAATTTTGTAAATAATTAATACTTAAATAACAGTTATTGTAATTTATAATGGCAATAGCTTAAACGTTTGTAAATAACTTTTGTGAAGATTATGTTCAGTGTATTTTATTGTGACGAAAATCCAAGAACATTGCATTTGCACCTACACACACACACAGAGCCACACACACACACACACACACACACACACACATATAGATGTGGTGGTGGTGGATCTGGGGGATATGGTGGTGGTGGATGTGGTGGTGATGCTGGATGTGGTGGTGATGGTGGTGGATGTGGTGGATGTGGGGGTGGATATGGTGGTGATGGTGGTGGATGTGGTGGTTGTGGAGGTGGTGGATGTGGTGGTGGATGTGGTGGAGGTGGTGGATGTGGTGATGGTGGATGTGGTGGAGGTGGATGTGGTGGAGGTGGTGGATGTGGTGGAGGTGGTGGATGTGGTGAAAGTGTTGGTGGATGTGGTGGTTGTGGTGGTGGATGTGGTGGTGGTGGATGTGGTGGTGGTGGATGTGGTGGTGGTGGATGCAGTGGTGATGGTGGATGTGGTGGTGATGGTGGTGGATGTGGTGGTGGTGGTGGTGGTGGATGTGGTGGTTGTGGAGGTGGTGGATGTGGTGGAGGTGGTGGATGTGGTGGTGGATGTGGTGGATGTGGTGGAGGTGGTGGATGTGGTGGTGGTGGATGTGAAAGTGGTGGTGGATGTGGTGGTGGATGCGGTGGTGGATGTGGTGGTGGATGCGGTGGTGGTGGATGTGTTGGATGTGGTGGTGGATGTGGTGGTTGTGGTGGTGGATGTGGTGGTGGTGGTGGTGGTGGTGGATGCGGTGGATGTGGTGGTGGATGTGGCGGTGGATGTCATTGTGGATGTGGAGGTGATGGTGGATGTGGTGGTGGATGTGGTGGTGATGGTGGATGTAGTGGTGGATGCGGTGGATGTGGTGGATGCGGTGGTGGTGGTGGATGCAGTGGTGGTGGTGGATGGGGTGGGGGTGGTGGTGGATGGGGTGGTGGATGGGGTGGTGGTGGGTGTGGTGGATGTGGTGGGTGTGGTGGGTGTGGTGGTGGTGGATGTGGTGGATGTGGTGGTGGATGTGGCTGTGGATGTGGCGGTGGATGTGGATGTGGCGGTGAATGTGGTGGTGGATGTGATGGTGGATGTGGTGGTGCATGTGGAGGTGGATTTGGAGGTGATGATGGATGTGGTGGTGGATGTGGTGGTGTTGGTGGATGTGGTGGTGGATGTGGTGGTGGTGGATGCAGTGGATGTGGTGAATGCGGTGGATGTGGTGATGGTGGATGCGGTGGTGGTGGTGGATGCAGTGGTGGTGGTGGATGGGGTGGTGGTGGATGGGGTGGTGGATGTGGTGGTGGTGGGTGTGGTGGATGTGGTGGTGGTGGGTGAATGCCACAAATCACACGCAGGAGTTTCACAGGCAGCTCTGGGTTTACGGACTAAATAGGTCATACTTGATTTTTGTGTAATTGTGCAGCACCTTTGCCAAGATGTGCTTCAGGACTGCAAAAAAGGATACAACCAAACAAATACCTTATTTTTTAGGATAAAAATGTGTGTGCATTAATAAACTTGACAGTATTCATTTCAAAGCAATTAAAGAAAATGTACAAACGGCGTTACCATGGCACACACAAAGGCCATGGTAGAATTTGGACATGTGAACAAATAATGCACGCTCAATGTACCAATTACTTTTTGTATGCCACACTCTTTAAGCTTCTAAGCGCTGTAATAGCATATTTTATTATTAATAAAAGTCAGTTTACCCACCAGAAGATAGATGAGCTGATTTGTCAGTGCCTAGAATCGAACTCCTGACCTACAAACGTTACTTAGGTTATAGAACAGAACGGTCACCCCGCTGAGCCATCCTGCAGTAATCAGAACGCTTTCTTTTCTGTCATGTTTCAAACACCTCTCTTATAACCCTTCTGGTTTGTCCTCCTATGTCGATGAAAGGGAAAGTTTATGAAAGTCGGGACAAAGATAAAATGCCAGCACTTCCGCGTAGCCCGCTGATACCTGCTCCGGGCATTTTGTGGTTGGTGTTGGGACTGAATTCTCTGCAGCGCCAGAAAGCCTTTAAAGTGTGCGCTGATCCTGTATAAAAAACAGGGAGCTGGGAGGTGGGGGTTTGCTCGGCCTTGTCTGGGCGGCTGGGGTGTAAGTAAGGAAACAGGCCGACTGCAGAGAGACAGACACCAGACAGGGAGGGACAACAGACAGACAGACAGACACACGCACCACACTGACACCATCATGATGCAAAGACACACATACACACAAGACAGCTGGATTTCATAGAGAGACCGAGACAGGGGGACACCCTCTGCACTGCTAGACCTGCAACACTAAACAAAGTTTAAAGGCAAAGGCAGGGACTGGCAGAGGCAAGCCTGTCCAGTGACAGTCTTGCGTGGAGTACGGATTAAGGGGCTGTACTGCACAGTAATTATTTATTTCCTCTCCCCGTGCCACGTCCATCAGACACTATGTAGATACCAGACTTCAGACACCAGCAGAGCAAGAGAGAAAGTGTTACGAGGCACGGAGGGGGGAAAGGAGGGGTCAGGTTGTAAGGTATGGGCCATAGAATCTGGCATTAAGAACCCAGGGGAAACAAGGAGAAACACGAGAGACGGCCTGCGGCCATCAAAGTGAAAGTACGGCCGGCGGAGGGCATTGCTGTGGGGAGGGGGGATGAGAAATGCGACACGGCGGGCAGGGGAGGGGACGGAGAGGGGAGAGCGGCATGAGGGTGTGAAGCAGCAGGGGCCTTTGAAGTGAAGCTAAGCTTCACTTCAAAGGTGTGGGAGGAGTGCTGCTGGTGATTGACTGGCGATTTGATGATGTGCATGTGCATTTTAGGTCAATGCGCTTGCGCATTGACCTAAAACCGCACGGGCACAGCATCAAATCGCCAGTGGAATCGCCAGTTAGGTAAACTCTCGATAAGCCCCTATATATCTCGCTCCCGCTCAATGCGCATGCGCATTGAGATAGGTCGCTCGACCTAAAAAACCACACTTACCTTCCTGCCGGGTCCCACGTTTCTGCTCCCTCTCTCGTCGACTCCAGGAACAGGAAGCACCTGGCACACAGGCTCCCCTGACCAACAATGCTGCAATGTAATGTTGGGATTGGTCTGAGCGCCGTGACACAGCGCTTAGCCAGCAGCTGGAGGGGTGGGCATGTTCTCCACGCAGGCAGTAATGCTGCCTGCATGGAGGACAGGGATAGTTGGCATGACTGTTTTGGGACTTCCGAGAGGGCTGACCAAACAGTCATTGTGCACTTGAGGAGGGTTCTACCACTCCTCCCCTGCTCTGCAGCCCGCCCCCTTACCCAAGCTGCCTCAGCTGGGGGACAAAATAAAATATGATAACATTACGTTATTTTTATTTTTATTTTTTTCTTTCTTTTCCTGCTTGAAGGCAGTGGGGCAACGCTCCTCCGCCTTAACGGAGGAGCCGCTTCTCTATTTACAAATATATTTTGCTGAAGGAGTGTGTAGCATTGAAAAGCTTTGTAAATCTTGTAAATTGCTTCTAAACACGTGAGGGGTCAATCGGTAGTGTGAAAATAATAAATATGTCTGACAATATGGTCAGTAGTGAAGCACTTACGCTATATTCTAGTCGTTTTAAAGCACAGTAAATCAGAGTTTCTTTCAAATATTTTAAATCCGTGTCAATTTCAGTCGACCTTAGGTAGGTTTAAAACTGGTTGGAGCTGACTGTTCATGCTCTTGTGTATCTCATGTTGCACTGAACTCTGCAACACGTTACCCACTCAGCTACCTTACTGGTAAGCCTTTAGCAGTATAATGCCTTGGTATGGTGAAGGCAGCATCATGATCACTGGGTAAGAATGGCCCTGTGGTCTTCACGACTCTGAACGATGCTATTTGCCAGGTTTGATGCAAGATATCTTAATTTGGAAAACGTGCGTTTTTAATACAAACCCCGTGGGCTAATTTTGAATCTGATCCCAGTTGTGACTACCTCCATAAAGGATACCTCTTACATTTATTTAAATCGAGGTTAAAGTATTGTCATGAGTTGTTAAACAGAGTTATTCTGCGAAACCTCCAAAAAACAGTTTTTGAAACGTACACATAGCGTGTCCACATTCATTCTGATATATTTTCAGGCCAGTGGTGAAATCGTTTTTCAGTTAATTAAACTTTTTGAACAAAGACGCTTTTGGCTTTTTGGAGTCTGTAAAGTTTGTGATGAAATAGAGAAGTATAGTATTATATATTTAGCTGATTGTTCATTGTCGCTTTGTGCTGCCTGGGGATAGCTAATCGTACATGCAAACTGGGAATTACAGGCATTCTTCGATGTTATGGCCCATCCGCAGTTATTCTAATGTACTATTAGGGTCTAGTATTTTTATTATGGAGGACATTAAATTTATATATGTAAAAATATATGTGAATGTATTCTGTATAATTAACTCTTGTTTTAATTCTTAGTGTATGCATATCAGATTATGTACAGCTATTTATATATTCTTTTTGTTATATGTTACAGAACTTTGTGTGGCTCCTGAAGAAGGCGTTGTCCCAAATGCCAAAACGCGCGTCGAATATATTATTTTGCCACTTTTTTAATTGTGTACCCCCCTTTTTTTCTATTGATTGTATTTATTGTTTATTTGTGTTATATTATGGTCTTATTTTAATTCATGTGTTTTATTGTGTAATTAATATGCTGAATATGAACATTATTTGTACAATTTATTGTAATTTATCAAATATTATATGACTTTACTGATATATTCTTCTGATGTCCTCCTCCATCACATACTAGTTCTCCTTGTTTTATTGTAATTGCCTAGGAATTATTGCACATATATTACTTTTCCCTGTCCTAGGAATTATATTCCCTATTCAGGGGGTCCTTGCTTTTCACATATGGCCCATCCGCATACATGAGGAGCTCATTTGCAATATTTGGCCCAGTATATGTCTGGTTTCTTCTCAATATATATGGACCCCGCCTGTGGAATGACTGGAATCCCTTCTTGAGGGCTGTGTCTAGACTCCTCGCCTCAAAATGGAGGAACATGAGGGGTCTTCATGCAAGTTTTCAACCTCCATGTAAACAGCAGAGGGCCACACTAAGGATGCCAGATCTAATAGTGACAGAAGGAAACAGTGCGGATATCCCAAAATATTCCTTGAGCAACTGAATCAGAACTGCCGGATCCTATACAAATGACGTTCCGTGCTGCAAAGTGCTTATAAGGTTCTATCACTTAACCCCTTCCATGCTGATGACGGCCCCCGTCCGTCATACAATACGGTGGGCGTATGCTGATGACGGCTGGGGGCCGTCATGATCCCGCCCACTCTTTAGAAGTGCCGCACAGGCGCAGAATCGCGGCCGCGCCCAAGGGGTTAACAAAACACCTTTCATTTGAAAGCTGCTGCTTTGCAAGTACAATGCTGGACTTGTATAGATGTGTTCTGATCCTTAGAGATTGGGTCCTAATGTTTCAGGTACAATGTGTCAGTGAACAGGGGTTCGGAATTTGAGAATTGCATGCAGAGAATGGCACGGTAAATCTGCGACTATTTTATAATCCATTCTGAGCCTGAAAACTCATAATTTCAGGGTACAGAGACTACAATACTGCCTCAAATTGTAATTTTTTTTAACCTGGTGCCCCTATGCTTCCTGCATAGTGCAACTGGCATTGTGGACCATCATGTTAAATTTGATTTTCCCAACGTTTTAGTCTGCCAACCAAACAATTACTGCAAAATATTGCAATAGCAGTTATCCTCCATCATTCTGGTGGCAGCCTGAAAAACACAGGGGTGCTTCAGTACATATGATTGCTGTGTAGATGCTTGCTGCTGTGTGAAATGGTATTGATTGGTAAATGGAAAGACCGATTTGGACATTTTATCACAACAGCTGCATGATCCACTTATTTTGCTTACATTTTAAATAATAAAAATGTACTTTGAAGGATAATTTGACTTTATACCTTCTTCTAAGGAAAACAGGCCAGTGCAGCGGTGCTGAGGTATCTGTTCTCAATTTAGTGCAATGCGCATGTTTCTCATCAGATATAACATTCATCGTCTGTTACATACCTTAAGTGTTAAGTAGATAGAGCATATATTCTCTATATAAAATAAATGCTAGCCGTGGCTCCTGCTAGTTTACTTTTTCTCGCTGAGGGTCTATAATCCCATTGGTTCAGTTATTACCCTGCGACCTAGCTTAGCCTCGACCATGCTATCTGTCTAAGAGGTTGCATTTGCTCTTCTGCCCTGTCAGCACTTCTCAGCTCTCGGGCATTACACCATTTTCCCATATCATCTTTTCCTTCTGGAAGACAAACTACGCCTAGGCTCCATGCTTTCTGTGGTAATATGTTTTTAGTACAGATTTGCTGTTTCTGAAGCTGTTATTTTAGAGAATGATTTTATATTTTTCAAATGTTTGTACAAAAAACACACATCTGCTTAGTTCCTGAGTTTGTTCCCAATAAACTGTCACACACATATAGAGAAGAAATACAAAACAAAAATATTAAAAATAAACATTTTCCAAGCACATTTTGTGTGTGTGTGTGTCTCGCAGTGGGGTGGATGTGTGTGCTATTCTCGGATGTATGAATGATCTGTTCATTTTTGGAATGGAACAAAAACATGGACTGAAATCAGGAACCAAATATTATTTTAAAAAGTCGTGATCTCACATGACAACGATTTAGAACTACAATTAGTGACAAAGCAATGCTAATCCTCAGCACAACACTCTGGATTAGTAGCATATTATTCATATTGTTTCACTAAAATCAAATGTGCAGTATTTAACTCGCCATCCTCTATTACAGTACACCCTTTACTCCATTTTTGAACCGCTACTGACACGTTTTTACTTAGCATTTGATTTAGCACAATTACTGAGCTAAACGTATGTCCAATAAGTGAGAGACCCAAAATAGCATAGGTAAAAAAAATCAAAGGGTTAGAGTGGAGGCAAAGGGACATACGTTCACAGGAAAATATTTGATGTAAAGAAGTTCACTTGTAGTGTTTTTTTCGCCTCAGTTTATCTGTGAGAAAACTGCAAATCCCCAGACAAAAGGTTAATCACATTGTATGATGTTTGCCACAGTATTCTTCTCTACTTACAAGCTAAAACCGCTAATTAGAACAAGGGAAGAAAAAACTAAAGCCAAACAAACAGCGTGCTCACATTTCATATAAAGTAAACAAAAAGAGATTAAGGTAGAAGAAGCTCAATAAAAAAGGGCGGCTTATAAATATAAATGATGCAAACAAAATATCGATGTTGAAATAAACATCCTCTCTTTGTCTTGTCCCTGAAATTCAGAATGACAATGAAATGCCAAATATAGTCAACAGGGATGCCAGACTGTTTCTTATAATCTTCCACTATCACATTGGATAAAAGCATTCCTGTGGGACCTCATCACATCGCTCCCATGCATTATATGGTCTTTTCTCAATCCCCTTAAATCAGTCCCACACGACACTTTGTTTTTCCACTATTATTTTGAAGTGAGGTTCGAGTTGTTGCAGTTTTGGGCTTTGCCTGCCTCACCCCCACAAAAAAAAAATATCTTATATAAGTACGGTACAACTATGTAGAGAGTCCACAAATAAAATTGTAGCTATAACTACAGTCTATAATTTTCTTCTGAAAACCTCTAATTTTGGACTTTAATACCTTGATTCTATGGCAATCCTGGGAGCCTGTATGGAAAAGGTGAGAGCAGTCATGCTGCAGCTGCCAGCTTCCCCAACAGTCTACTGTTACTGTGCTCCAAAAGGTTTAACTAGTGAACATCATAATACAATGTAAAATGCACGAGGTGCTACATTTTGTTTTCGCTGTTAGCAGATTTTCATGTTTTCCTTTCAAAATAGGAGTCACAAAATAATTGAATATCTACATCCGAATTTGATGGGTGGGTTAATCTGTGTGACTAGCCCTCACTAACTCTTCATACAGGATAGCTTTTGACTGCGTGGACAGCCTCGCCAAACCTTGGTGACTCCTAGAATGTGCGGGTGCTCTTGTTGATACAGATCGCTTGAAAGCACAATTTTTAATTGCAAGAGTGGAAAAAATCTCCCCACACACATGCTGCTTTGGAGGTCTTCAAGAGACATTGTGGGAACCATTTTCCATGAAATCCAGTTCCTTTTTTTCAAGTTCATGTTTCAAGAGTATAGAAATACGTATAATGGAGAAAAAGCCTATCTGTTCGGCCAACATTTCTTTTACACAATATTTCCGACTGTTCCACGTTTCACAATGTAAAAGTAATTCAAAGCCAAGTAAGTGATTAATGGGTGAGACTTTGGGAGAATGCTTCCCAGGTCCAAGTTTGTAAACAATTGCGATGGGGTGTAAATGCACTCTGCATCTAGTTTCCTTGAGGCATGTAGTCACATATTAATAAGCAGCTTAAAAGCACTATTAAACCGTACAGATATTACAGACAGTGCCTGCCTATATCTTTGTCTTGACCACGTTGGAATAAATGGCTTGTTGTATTCTAAACCTGCCAAAATGTATGAAAGTGGTCGATGAGGAATTCCATTGTTTGCCACCAGCCCCCATTTTGTTTTGCGCTGGACATCATGGGGGACTATTCACAAAGAAAATTTTACAGGGGGAAATCTATAATTTTGTGCTATTCACCATTTCCGAGTGAATATTTACACCTAAGTGTAGACCCGCAGGTCGCCATACCTGGTGGACATCTCTCTTATGGTAAGGTAAAGGGAAAATTATTAAAGTGTACTATTCTTGAAAGCATATTTTCATATAAAATATAAATGCAAAATAATATAAAACATTTATTATCAGTATAGAAGTAATACAATAACATGTTACAGCACATTAACTATTTACATTAAATGTGCATTAAATGATTGATATCTGTTTAACATTAAAATATATATTTTTTTACAAAAGTTACATTTTATTTTTAGTTAAGCAGAGTAGTGATTTTAAAATCACAAAATAAATATTTAATGACTATCTGCAGATTTGTTAACATTAAACAAACACAAATTGTATATTTAATTGAAAATTTGAAATCATTTTATTTATTTAAAATTACTTTCTATGGTATTATGTTAAGTCCCTGTCTCCATTGTTTTATATCGGAGTGTGTTGCAGTGCTCGTGAGTGCCAGGTATAGTGCTTGACTTACTCTAAGGCCAAGCTGGAGTACACTTACTGCTATTTGTTTACCTTTACGTCTGCAGTAACTTTAGAAGTGTAGTTTGTTAATAGCAATTTGATAACTGTTTGTGGGTAGGTGTTTGTAGTAGCTTGTCTCTTTTTAAACCTCACCTTACTTTTCCTAAGCCTCTCGCATTTTGTTGTAGATAATCACAATTTTCACACCCATACTCCTGATGACTTCCACACTTACTACTAAAGTAATAAATGTACGTTTGGAGATTTCCATTTAAAAAGAAGAAATGGTACAACATATGATTCCAATGTGGATTTTCTTTCCTTATTACATTTTTGACTTTTTTTGGCACAGTAAGTCTTTGCTGCATGTGCAATGTACAAAGGGAAAGCCAAGGATTCTTCACTAAAATCAGTTTAAAATTATGGGTCCAACTTTTCCTAAATATCCCCTATTACCCTGGTGCCTTCTTCTTCAAGACACTCCGCACAGAACTGCGCAGACTCTTTTGGGGTGGCAAATCTCCCCGATTAAAGTGGTCAACGCTGACCCTTCCCTATGACCAGGGAGGGTTCGATGTCCCCGATTTTGAAACATACTATTTGAGTGCACAGGCGCATTTTGCCTATCACTGGATGGCTCCCACTCCCTTCATGCCACATATAGCGGTGGAAGACTGGATAGTACACCCGCTCCCGCTGAATGGCCTGCTACACTGTCCCGAGACTTCCATCGATACTGCAGATACCTCGGTATCCTGCACATTGGATGCATGGCGCCGCATCGCTCGGCGATTATTGTGCGTACTGCCCTACTCCCCCGGGCTACCGCTTACCTATCACCCGCGGCTTTCCTTGTTGTCGGAGCTGGGGTTCCAGCGGCTATGTGACAAGCTTCTTATCACCCGCTGGGGAGATCTGTTCCAAGACGGTCATTTTAAATCGGCTGACCTTTTCTTCAGAACGCACGAACATACACCCCTTGAACTATTTTACTATGTTCGGCTGCGAGCCGGGATGCGGGACATCCTACCCGATTACCCTGATGAGCCGGCGACCCTACCGCCACTACACTTCCTTCTAGGGTCACAGGATGGGTCCCATTTGGTCTCTGGGCTCTACCGCCAAATCCGAAGTGCTGCCCCATTGCAAGCCTCTGCTGCCCGCCTGCACTGGTCTGCGGAGCTTGGACTGGAGCTTTCGGACGATCAGTGGAAACACTGCTGTGCATTAACCTCCCGCATTTCTGCCAGTTGCAGATTAAAAATTATACATTACAAATTTCTTCAGAGAATATATTACACGCCGGTCCGGAAGCATAGATTTGGGCTGGCCGATAATGATCGCTGTGAGCGTTGTCGTGCAGAACATGCTGATTTTCTTCACCTGGCGTGGTCCTGCCCCCAGATTGCCGACTACTGGCGACAGGTCATCGAAGCCGTTGCGGAGATGGTAGGCGAGGAAATTCCTGCAGACCCACTGGTAGCCGTCCTCGGATACACCAAGCAGTTGCCCAGAGAATACAGAAAATTCATTGACATGGCGTTGCTTCTGGCCAAGCGGCGTGTTGCTTGCCGTTGGAGCAGGGGCAGAGCGCCCAAGTTCAAGGACTGGCTGACTGACTTAACATACTGCCAGGACCAACATACCACCTTTGCTGAACTGCTGCCTCTTTCGTGCCGACCCAGGGACGTTTGGGACCCACTGGTACACTACTTGCTTAAGCGGTCAAACGACGATGTGCAGTCGGATGACGTGCCTGCCACTCCCCAGCGCCACTGACATTCTTCCCATACATGTCCTGTGATCTCGGGACGGCTTCGCAGACTCCCCTCATTGGACATAGGTCACTGCCCCCGTAGATTCCCCGTAGAGTGAGCTGCCCTACCTGGGCGGGAGTGCCCTCTCTCCCCTGTCCGTGCCTACACGTCCCCATCGCCACCACGACGCGAGATCGCCTCCTCTGGCGAGCTGTGTCCTTCGTGCCCCATGGCTTCTAAGACTGACACCCCACGAACACCAACGGCCCTTGAGAATTAGCACTGGACACATCACTACCCACACCGCGCCTCCTGCTGAGACCACCAAAATACACCATTGACACACATTTCCACTACGCAGTCATACACCACCTCTTAGTTGTAACCTGGTTGGGGAGTTTCTTGGTTCCTGTTATGCAATCTACAAAACGGCAGTGAGAGCCTTCTCTCGCTCAAAAAAGCCTGTTCGACTGCTGCTCATCCTAGCTTGGCCTACGTCATCGGACGCAGAGGTTACGCTGTTTCAAATTTTAATATGCCGTCGGGCCCCCGGGATGCCGACAAACAGGCTGTGTATTGCATTTCCTCTTTCGCTGCCGGCCTCCGGGTTGTAGGCGATCCAAGCTGTGTATTTTACTATGCCTTTTTTTCTCAATAAAGCAGATTTGAAAAAAAAATAAAAAAATGATGGGTCCAATTGTTTAGACACTGTGGGAGCTCGTCTCCCGTCTTCAGTAAGACTGTGGCATCTCTTTCCCCACCTATCCTAACTCTCCATTTTCATTCACTACTGCAAACATATTTAATCATTATTTACTGGTGCTGCTCGGTGAAGTTTATCTCCCAAATTAAAATACAGCTTCAGTATTCCTTCGCTGTATTCGAATAATGTTTCCTGCTGGTGGAATGCTGTTGCTCTCCAGCCATTCTAACCCCCCATATTCATATAATGGTACTGCCCACTACTCATCCCTTCTCCCCATACACTCATATTTGTGTGTGAGTTTGAGTGCCAGGAAACGGATTTACAAATGAAAGAGGAGCTGCTCCCAGGACATCTTGTGGTAGAAAAGCCTGCCTTTCAGCGGACCAGGCAGAGTTACATAACTTTGGGAGAAGCTGGGCAAAGGTGGAAAATATCACCTTGTTTGACCTATGGCAGGAGTACTTGCCAATAATATTAATTATTTCTCATCCTATCCTTCCTTGTCCTAATTTTTCCACCTTAAAGGCATTCTAATTAGATACAGGCACCTTTCTTAGGTACCATTGAGTTGGGTAACAACATTATTTTAGTACCACGAGCCCCAAGACTTGGATGAACGTGCGCTTTTCAAATACACATTGTTAACTCCAAAAAGAGACCTAGAAGCAGGCCCGGACTGGCCATAGCGGGCACCGGGCAATCCCCCGGTGCGCCGCAAGGGTGGGGGCCAGTTTTGAGCCCCTGGGGGCCGATTTTGTTACAGGGCCGTTTTGCAGCATAGCTGCAAAATCGGCCCTGCAACAAAATCCGTGAGTGGGGAGGGGGGAGGGAGGGGGGGGGGCGGCCGGGCACTTTGCCAGGGCCGGTTTTTGTTCCCAGTCCGGCCCTGCCTAGAAGTTATGTGTTATGTAGAGAAGTCTTTTCTAAGTATATAAAAACTCAGACTTTCAAGTGTGCATAGAGTTTATTTATTTTATTAATATTTTTCAGTAATGTTATATTAGTTATGAATTAAATATTTTCCCCAATATTTGAATAGTGAAGCACTTATAAACATAATTAGGATCATAATTACACATTGTGTTAAATAAAATAGAACAGTGACCCATAACCATAAATCAAATTAATCAAAGGACTTATATGTAAACTTTGCAGTGACCTACATAAATGTTAAGCATAAAATTGTCCCTGGGGGATGGGGCCCCGGGGCTGAAATTGGACCAGGAAGGATGGCCATGTGCCCCCCTCACCCTAAAAATGTGGGCAGGCCCCGGCGGATGGGGTTCCCGGGGCTGAAATGAGCCTGGGAGGGGGGGCGCTTGTTGGGTCTGTGAGTGCAGGTGGTGGTTGGGAATGATGGTGGGCTGTGATGTGTAATAGACAAGGAGATGCAAAGTTGTGAAGAGTTGTGGTATGTTTACTTTGTTTGTGTATGTTTAGGGTGGGAAGAGTTATGGGTGGTGTGGAGCATGTGAGTCACGCTTTAAAGCTCACCCTGGGAGTTGGGGGGGGGAGGGGGTTGACTTCTAATAGCCTTCGCACAGATTAGGAGAAAAACAGATGAGAAATGTAAACTGTCACAGGTAGAAGAAAAAAGCAGTTTTAGAGGTACAAATTGCACAGAAACCAAGAGATAAATGTAAACCGGCACAGGTAGAAGAAAAGAAGCAGTTGTAAAGTTATAAACTACACAGCGCAATGTCTGTTTTTTTTACAAACAGCTGTGTAGGAGTCAGAGAAGCTGGGCAAACAAATGTTTATAAATATTTCATAACCTTTCCTCCATGACCTAGCACCTCCTGGAAATTCCAAATCCATAGCATGTAAAGTATGTGCCAAGAGGATGGGAGGGAAATACAACTGGGACAAGAAAGATTACGATGAGGAGTAGTAAATATTACTGATAAGTAATTTTGACAATACCACGCCGCCTCTCCTCCTCATACCAGTTTTTACACTTTGAGGATGTAGCTAACACAATTCAGCTGTCATATTCATTCCACCTTAAGTGAGTCAGGAAGGAGACACAGATAATACACCAATGCAACACACATCCCCATGTAACAAAAACAGTCAAGTAAAAAAGCGGGGACAAAATGACTTCCAGACGCTCTGTCCTTAGGAACTAGCTCAAGAGAAGAAAGAAAAATTGAAAATGCATAATAAGGCAAGCCGAGAGGAGCAGAAGGCCACTTGGTAACATCACAACTAACAGAACTGAATAAGCCAATCTGGAAAGCCAGCCAACCCCCAACTGTCATAACCATGGAGCACAGGAGACAGAGATCTCATAAGCCAGTCACACCCCCCCTGCAGATAGAAGTATAAGAAAGGGTCATACTTAGGACAACAGACCATATATGAGGAAAAGCGACTTCAAGCACCGAAATAAAGTGGCATGGCCAAGACCAGCCAAGAGGGGAAATTGTGCAGAAAATAAATGAAGACGCACTCACCTGTTCCCCCAAGTGAAGGGAAGAATGAGAGGGAAGTTGGACCTTTAACACCTGCAGCACATGAAAATGGTAATCTGGTCTAGGGACAAATCCCAGGACTTAGGGCCAGATGTATCAAAGGGTTTTGCCAATTCTGTGTCTATGGGGAAATGTGTTGATACATATGGCCCTAAATGTAGAACTACCCGACCTGCAAAATCATCATCCGGTACCAAAGGGAGAAACTTTGAATGAAGGGAGAGCTAAAGTAGCGGAGCAGATGATTTGTTATTCGGCACTGCATCTGACACGGACTCTCCTAGATAGCAAAGCAACAGAATGGAAGTCCCATTACATCACTAGACACTGAAAGATAATCCCGTAATCAGCCCCCACAGAAAACCAAGAGTATGAAGGGTGGAAAGGAAAAAGGCGAACAGTAATTAAAGAATGCCCAAGCAGTAAACTGGGAACCTGGACAACCAAAACAGATCCCACACAACATTTACTAGGATTTAAAACATCCTGCAAAACAGAGACAAAACCCACCAAACAACCCTGAAAAAAAGGGATGACACGCGAACACAGCAAAGATCACCAAAAGGAGACAAATATTGGGCCCATGGCGATGCAACAGCTCAGCCTAAATCTGTCTTAGGAGGGTCGGGCTTGCTTCACTAGTGTAACCCACTGGCTACCCCTATATTGTACCCCATCCCCTACTTAAAAATGTGGATATCCGTGATTTAGGTATTGCACCGTGTAAGGAAACGCCTATTGTGATTGGAACGATGCATGCCTCACTTTAACAAACAACCTGATACTGTCTTTTTTATTGATCATTTGTTTTTATCTGCATGGTCAGAATAATTTCTAAAGTTGACATCAAATGGATGTATTTCTGACTATATTTGAGCATGAGAGACCCAGGAATACCTTAATGCTTGAGGGAAGTCAATTTAGCTCATAAATCTGTTAAGAAAGCAATATATAACATAAAATAGTGTGGCTCCAGTAGACGGTTTATTCATAGCATTGCTTTTAACATATACAATTTATTAGGCTTTCTAAGAAGCTCCAAATTGCCTTTTTTAATCAATAAAAATTTGATTTCACAGTATTTTACCTTTTGAAGTTTTGATGTTTATGAGATAAACAATGGTGTGAAGCTCTGATAAAATGTGGATTAACTTTACACTTGAAAGGTTCTGCAGCCAGGCACCTTGAGTCCACGAAGGCTGCAAAACGAGGGAATGGTCCTCAGGCCTGCAGTCAAGGGTAGTGTTATAGATTAATTTTGCTGTTGCTTATAACCTTGTGGTCATGTTTGGAGATACCACATAAGACAATGTTGGTTGTTCTGGAGAAGATCGAGCCCTCACTCTCACGAAAATTCCCTGTTGTAAAATCACCCTGTGGATAATCTGTTATTGCATCATGCAGTTTTCCTTGTGGTGGTTTTGTCTCACAGTTCCAAGTCTGACAAGTTGGAATGAGAAATAATACAAGGATGCAGTTCTACTACATCTGGAATCCACACACAGCTGCCATTACAGATCTGTTTTCCAATGGAAATATCTTCCAGCCATGACTGGAGGAATCTGTGTTGGAAGAAGCACCAATAGTGCAGTCATTTCACACAACCCGGAATTCAGATTCTGAGTAACTCAGGTGTGCACAAACTATGTAGATCAGCCCTTGGTTTTGTGAATGTTGCATCTTTAAATTTCCATGTGTGCCCACAATCAGGGCCTACATTTTGATATTTTATAAATGTTAATACCTGTCACCTCTGACCTAAAACCCAACAATTAACTTTTGCTGGCTTTTTTATTTGTTAGGTTTCTTTGCAACTCAACTAAGAACACAGAGGTCACCCAGCAATCCAGTGGTTTATATAATTTACATGTTTAACTCTGTTATTTGCCAACGTTGCTTTTTAATTGTTCAATGTTTTGTTTGCTTAAAACAGAAAAATAGCAAGCTCCTCAAATTGAAAATGTCTAGTTACAAAATCGGGACTCTCTGGCCCTCCATAATTGGTGACATAGGAGCACTGCTGCAGCATGTAACACTCATATTAGCATAAATAATGATGAATATAGTGTCCTACAGATCACATGAAATCTTCTGGAAAGTCTAAACATCCATGGCTAGAATACTGTCCTTGAGTGCCCCTCCATACTCTGCACTATGGTCCAGTCTGTTAAATGTTTAGCCTTTGGATTGCATTTTCCAGTCCAATGGCTATGATTTTATAGGAATGACACTCAAATCATCCTATGTAGGGATGGGGATGTGGGTGTCACAGCTACCACCGTCCGCGAGTGCATGGTGGAGGGCAGGCATTGGAAGGTTAGGCTCTGGCTGAAGATAAACTCCATCACACTGAGCTGATGGTGCTGAAATGTAAGGAGGGTCTTTGGAACTCAGCTTTTTAGCTCTTAAGTATTAGGGATTTACATAAGCCAGCTCATTTCTAGTGCTCCCTAATCTAGGAGTTTAAATTGTTTAAATTTGAGACATATCTTACTCAAACACTTCAAATTGTTGCTTTTTTCAGCTCAAGCAGCTGTGCAGCATTCACCCCTGTTTCACCCTATCTCGATAGACTGAAACAGTGACTGTCTTAGAGGGTTCAGCATTAGACTATGTAAACACCCTATCAAAAAGTCCACTTTCACGATTACTGATGGGAGAGGGCCGTGTTGGCATTGTCAACCCCCCTATCTGAAAAATGAATTGTCAGAACATATCCACAGTGTCGTTCAATGCAGTTGTATTTCTCATTGTACCCTCACCTTAGACAAACTTTTAAAATAATCTTCCACACTATGCTCACCTGAACAGACTCTTCCCTGCATACTATGCATAACGAAAGCAGTGGACATGAAGAAGGGCCTTCTTTGTTCCACCTCTCCCAATGTGGATTTGCTTGCCCCTTAATTTCTACAGAACTCCATCAATCACCAACACCCCTGGGCCTCAGTACCGCCGAAGCCCACATGACCTAGAGAAGCTCCATTGAGTCACTTGGTGGCCTCTGACATTTCTACACACGTCTGAATCTGTACAGTGATTCCTGAAGATCACTCTTTGAGGAGATGTTTTTCAGCGAATCTGTTAATATCAGGCTGCCTGGAATCCCAGGGAAAGGAATGCCTCGAGGACTCAGTAGGCCAGAGCTAAAATACTGATTCTCTAGTAGTAAATAGTGGTCTTTTTTCCCCACAATGAAGCCTGCAATAGAAGAGATCAAACCATGGACTCGCATAGTATTTTTAAAGTAAAATTGCCATTTTAAGCAACATTTTCTTTGTCTGCTTTTCATTCCAGGTAAGCTTACTGTCAAAAATCCTGTGCTAAGAAGAAAAACTATTTCTTCACTTTTTGCCCCTCATTTTTATGATATGATTATTTCAGAGGGGTTTTAGTCTTTGAATTTGTTAACATTTGGAGTGTAAGCATTGTGTTTAGCTCTTTGCAGAGAAAAACGCTAAAAAAAAACTCCAAGTTAATGTTTCTTTCAGTGTTTAGTCATAAAGCACAAATGTACTCCACCATTCTAGATGTAATCTCAGGTTATTGCCTGCCACTTTTCCGCAACGCCGTGAAATGAGGCACAAAAGGGCCGTAAGTACCGTCACCGGGCACAAAATTGCGTTCACAGCGGAATATTGCCATTAACCACAGCAATGTTGTTGCTATTAACCAAGGCCTGATTTTACTGCTGACTATGGGAACAGTTGTACTTTGAACATTTTCAGCTGATTCAAAGGCAGTTTTCTCAAGAGAAATGTCCTAGAAGTTCAAGTATCAAAATGTTGTCACGATAAGTGGGGCTAATTTGAGGTAACTTTAAATGCCTGCTCTCCCCACACAGAGCATGTGATAATTTTGGTTGAAAAAACAAAAACACTACGGTAGGGGGGGACCTAGGGGAAATTTACAGACCTCGCTCTGGGTACAATCCCCAAAAGGCATATAAACAACAAAAGGTACCAGAGGGTCTCGAAGGGTGTGCCCACAAAGAACAGAGAGCCAACCTATCCCTGCAAACCAAAGTGATGCGTCACAGAAAATTCTCAACAAGATGAGGAAAATACCCATCAGTCACCATACGGATCCGCCCTTCATCATTTGGGATTTTATCCGTACCACCCGTCTGAGAAGCTCGGTGCCACACTAAGAGGTCAACCCGGTGGTAAGGGGGTTCCTCAAAAGATAATGGCAGTGACAGTGTGGTAGACCACTCGATGTTGGTAAGTGGCCCTAGATATGGGACTGGGGTGTGCAGTGCTGGAAAAAGTGATAAAGTGAAAGAAACCAATAAAAAGGTGTATTTAAAATTGGTTTGAATAGGCACTTGAAAAGGTTTATTCTGTGTTTGCCTAACATACCAAAAGTATAAAATCAATACAACCTAAGGCCGTCTCATAAGGTAGACTGCTCTAGGTCAGGATAGGTGAACTAGTTTCTGCAATACTGGGACTGTTGTTCCCTTGCATTCATCAGGACTAATATAGATAAAAACTACTGCACCAAGTGAATTAGAAAATAAAGTGAAGGGTGACACCAGGATAACAGTACAAGTGCAAAAAGTCACCTGAACGCTCCCGATGCCCTTACAGTCTGTGTTGATCACTAGATCTGTAAGGTTGACTGACCTCACCCCACCTGGCAGCGGCTCAGGGGAAGATGAAGCACCGCTCTCTCCGTCGGTACTCCGTGCCGGCGTCCTGGCCAACACAGACTGTAAGGGCATCGGGAGCGTTCAGGTGACTTTTTGCACTTGTACTGTTATCCTGGTGTCACCCTTCACTTTATTTTCTAATTCACTTGGTGCAGTAGTTTTTATCTATATTGGTCCTGATGAATGCAAGGGAACAACAGTCCCAGTATTGCAGAAACTAGTTGACCTATCCTGACCTAGAGCAGTCTACCTTATGAGACGGCCTTAGGTTGTATTGATTTTATACTTTTGGTATGTTAGGCAAACACCGAATAAACCTTTTCAAGTGCCTATTCAAACCAATTTTAAATACACCTTTTTATTGGTTTCTTTCACTTTATCACTTTTTCCAGCACTGCACACCCCAGTCCCATATCTAGGGCCACTTACCAACATCGAGTGGTCTACCACACTGTCACTGCCATTATCTTTTGAGGAACCCCCTTACCACCGGGTTGACCTCTTAGTGTGGCACCGAGCTTCTCAGACGGGTGGTACGGATAAAATCCCAAATGATGAAGGGCGGATCCGTATGGTGACTGATGGGTATTTTCCTCATCTTGTTGAGAATTTTCTGTGACGCATCACTTTGGTTTGCAGGGATAGGTTGGCTCTCTGTTATTTGTGGGCACACCCTTCGAGACCCTCTGGTACCTTTTGTTGTTTATATAATTTTGGTTGAGCCGTACTGTTACACGTAGGATTACATATCGTTTTAACTGCCAGAGCCACTATAGCTCCCAACAATTTGTAATCGACCTGCCTCTCATCACTTGAAAGTTAACTTTGACCAAATATTTTTTTCTGAATGCTAGGAAATATCAGAATAGTGGTATTGGGAGCCCCATGTCAGACCTGAGTGAGTTTGATTGCATCCCCATTTAAAAAAAAAAAAAAAAAAAAAATCATTCTGCATATTGAAAATCAACTGGATTGGGCCCCTTATTAAAAAAAAAGGAATACTCGGGGAGGAGCTTCGCGCGCAACCGTGATGGTCGCGTGAGCACAGGGCTCCCGGACCTTCGCCACCTCCGGCATTTATCCTGACTATAATCCTGGTTATGACGACGGATCGTTGAAGATGCAACCCAGCTGATATGATAGCTGCTTTCAAAAATTGATTTGGTCCAAGGGAACCGATTTTATGACGACCTGAACTTTCCTGGCCTGCTCCACGGATCTACCCCGGGCTCGAGTTGATGATCTGCCCGGGCGGTAATTGAACAACAGCGGATGCCCTGATCCTACTCTCGACCCTGGACTTGGCTTTCGGTTTCGCTTTTGGCCCGGACCCTCCTGCGCAGCGGATTCGACCCCGCTGCCCACGGTTAGCTTCACTTCATGTTCCCACTACAGGGCCGTGACCGAATATCACCGCTCGGTGTGTGACGTGAGACACACTGTCCTTTGGTTGGGCATCTGTGGGTGATTTTGACACAGCCATTTTCACCAGATCTCAGGGTCCCCTCGGGGGCGCAGTTTCCAAGATGGCCGGCAAGCCCGAGGTTGAAAAGCGAAAAACCAAGACTGTCCACCGTGGGGGCTCCATACAATCTAATGTCATGGACCGATACACTCATCCTAAGGGATCCCCCGGTGGAACGGGCAAGCCTCCGGTGGACATGGGAGATGATCCTACGGCAGACGAAGACTTGACTCTGCACGATGTTATGGGCGCCATTGCGAGTATGAAGACTTCAATCGGTGTGCAGTATGAAACCCTGGCACAAAAACTGGATACAGTGGCGATCGATGTCAACTTGATAAGGGCGAATTTAGCTAAGATGAACGAAAAAGTTAAATCCCTGGACTTCTAGCCTCACGACGGATGTCTCCGACCTACAAACGGAGGTCCGTAATCTACGGTCCTTGAATGACTGCTTCTCCCGCCGTTTGGAGGATTTTGAAAGTCGTGCAAGGCGGAATAACGTCCGTATTGTGGGTGTCCCTGAGAATTCAGACAACTTAAATGTTGACCTCATCGTGGAGGACCTCATCGTCAACCATCTCGCACCCAAAGGCCTGAGTAAATTCTTTGCGGTGGAGCGGGCACACAGAGTGCGGGGTGGTAAACCTAAGCTGGGTGCTACCCCGCGGCCCATAATCGCCAGGATATTTAATTTCCGTGATCGGGACGCTATCCTGCAGGCGTCGCGCTTGGGCGGCCCCACGAAATTTGAGAATACGACGGGGAGTTTCTACCCAGACTTCACTCAGTTGGTGCAGAAACAAAGGTTGGGGTTTCAGGGAGTGAAGAGACGATTGAGACAGGGATATGAAATACGCAATGCTATTTCCAGCCCGGCTACGTGTGGAACATGGAGATCGGACGTTCTTCTTTGATCATCCTGAGGCTGCAAAGTGACTGGCTCGACACACTGCCCAGGCAGCAGGAACACCCTGAACACTCCGGCGGCGCTGGAGGTGGCCTGATGGAACAGGAATAGTAACGGGACTTGGTTCGCTGGACTACATATTGATCCTTCAGCTATGGTTTGAGGATCCTTTAACTTGCTTTATTCGAGGTGGTTTTCCAGGGGTGGCGGAGGGAGTGGGTTTCTTCCTCCTCTGGGGTTTCTTTTCGTAGATTAGATATCTGCTAGGGCGACAGGCACACTGCAAGTTGGGGGGGCCTTCGAGTCTAACGCAGGGGTGCAGGGTGGGGGTCTTGTTTTTGAGGATAGGTTGGGGGAAGGCGGGGGGGAAGTTGTTACGGTTTGGTTCATTTCAAGGCACTATACTGATGGACTTCTGGACTTGGCTGTCGCGTCTGCTGTGGGGTGGATGCTGCAAACACGTTTGGGATGGGGGTAGGGGGCTAAAACTGCTATGTTGGAATGTTAACGGGTTGGGGGACAGAATAAAACGTGGTGTGGTGTTACAACTCTTGAGACGTCTCTCCCCTGATGTGCTGTTGCAAGAGACACATTTGATAGGTAATACATGCCATGCCATGAATCGAAGGGGCTACCGTCTCCTGGCACACTCCGGCTTCACCACTGGCTCTAGGGGGGTGGGTATCCTGGTTAGAGTCTCCCTCCCTCTTGAGATCGATGCTGTCATCCTTGACGACAGGGGGCGATACGCCGCCATTACCGGAAGATGGAAGGGGAAGGTCATCACTTTGCTCTCCGTTTATGTCCCACCTGGCCTTCAGACTACGACCTTTGCTGACTTGGGGAGGGTGATACTAGTGCTCCCAGAAGGCATCCTTGTGGTAGGCGGGGATTTTAACTCGGTGGGCTCCGGAAATATCGATCGCTACCCACCTAGGGATCTTGGGAGGTCTCAGTCCTGGCTGGGTGGCTTCCTTGACACTTTGGGATTGATAGATTGCTGGAGGCTGCTACACCCCGGACAATTACAATACACCTTTCACTCTGGTGCACACGGTAGTCTCTCGAGACTTGATTATATCCTGATGCCCACAACACAGGCCTTGCTTGTTAAAGAGATCAGACACTTGGCTAGGGGTATTTCAGATCACTCCCCCTTATGGCTCGTAATGGAAACGGGGCCGGGAACTGAGGGTCGGGTAGCTCCGATCAACCCTTGGTATCTCCGTGACCCTAAGATCCGTACGGAGTTGATCAAATCACTCGACCATTACTTTGACGATAATGTGGGGTCTGTGTCATCGTCTATCTCGCTATGGGAAGCCTATAAGACGGTCATCCGCGGCCACCCCTTATCTTTAATTAATAACGCTAAGAAACGTAAATGCGAGGCAGTGGTCCGACTTGAAACTGAGATATCGGACATAGAAAGAGAACTGGAATTTGATGTTACCCAGGACAGGCTGCATCTTCTCAGCCTCAACCAAACTGACTATAGGGCATTGGTCACTGATGCCGCCAAGGTGATGAGTAGAGAGCAGCAAGGCCAATTGTATGACACGGGTGATAAGGCTGGAAAGTTGATTGCTTGGTTGGACAAGAAGGAGAGGGCTAGTCGTGTGGTTCCTTTGATTGAGAAAGCGGATGGAGTGAGAGTGACTGACCCGGTTGAGATTGTGGAGTGTTTTTCTGAGTACTTCCAAACCGTGTACTCCCCAGTATCGGACAGACCGGAACAGGACTCGCATTTGCTTCTAAGAGACATTGCATTGCCCTGCTTGTCGGATCAGGATAGGGAGCTGATGGACGCGACACTCTCTGTCGAGGAATTCGCGACCGCAATCCGCTCTGTGAGATCGGGAAGGGCCACGGGTCCGAACGGACTTCCCATCGAACTTTACAAGCTGCGCCCAGATAAAATTGCACCGCATCTTCGCACGATGTTTTTAGAATCGCTAGATGCGGGTACCCTCCCTTTCGATCAACGACTTGCATCTATCGTTGTGATTCATAAGGAGGGGAAGCCGCGGGATCGCTGCGCGTCGTACAGGCCCATCTCGCTCTTAAACGCCGAGCCTAAGATCCTCGCAGAAGTGCTCGCGAATCGCTTGATCCATCCAGATCAGTCCGGATTCATTCCGCACCAAAACACGGCACTGAACCTTAGGCGTCTGCATGGCGCCCTTGCGAGAGCGTCCTCGTTGCGTGAATCGGCCATTTTGGCCTCTTTGGACGCCACAATGGCGTTTGATACGTTGGAATGGCCATACCTCTGGGCTGACCTCGCCAAATTTGGTTTTGGCCCGGTTTTTATTGGTTGGGTGAAATTATTATATCACGACCCCTTGGCTCAGGTAATTGTTAATGGTCGTGTATCCGGCTCATTGTCTCTCGGAAGGGGTACTCGCCAGGGGTGCCCGTTGTCCCCGCTTCTTTTTGCCCTTGCTTTGGAACCCTTGGCGGCCTGGCTGAGGTGGTAGCCGTCAATGAAGGGTATACGCTGGACCCCGGACTTCGAGGACCGAGTATCGCTCTACGCAGACGACATCCTGCTATACCTCACGTCACCTCGGAAGTCGCTAGTAGTGCTATTCGATGTATTAACTTCCTTTGGTAAAAATTCTGGCCTTGTGAATAATTGGTCCAAGTCCTGCGTGTATGTTCTTTCGGGAGATTCTCCTCTCTTGCCGCGTGGGTGCCCAATACAGGTGGTACACGCGGGTTTCAAATACTTGGGGGTGTTTATCACCTTAGATCCTGTGGTTCGCTATGAACGTAACCTGCTACCCCCGCTTCAGCGCTTAAGGTCCGATGTTGAGGCATGGCGTAGACTTCCGTTGTCCCCGCTCAGACGAGCAGCACTATTCAAGATGATGTCACTCCCCCGATTTCTATATGCCCTACAGAATACTTTCGATACCATCCCGGCCAGCTACTTTCGAGAGGTTGAAAGCTTGCAGAGACAATTGATATGGGGTGGGCGGTCCCGCATAGCCCTTGCCAAGTTAACACTTCCTTGGTATGATGGTGGAATCGCTCTCCCGGATAGTAAACGCTACTACTGGGCCTCCCAACTGGGGGCGATTAACCACGGCACATACGATCCCGCGTCTAACCCTGCGTTCGATATGGACAGATGGTTGCTGCCTGGCGGAGATTATAACAGGGCGCTTTATACGAAATCCGCTGGGAGGATGCTCACTGGCCCTACCAAGATAGCGGTGCAAGTATGGTATCGTGCGAATGACGCAATGGGATGGAAGGATAGACTTACACGCGCGACCCCTCTTTACGCGTCCGAGAGGCTGGGCTCCTTATGGAAGACGAAAGGTTTTGACAGGTGGGACGTGATTGGTATATGCAGGGTGAATGATGTATGGACTAGGGATAGGGTCAAGACCTTCGAGGAGTTGAGATTGGAATATGATTTGAGTGACAAGGAGTTTTTTTAGATATGCTCAGATCCGACACGCGCTGATGGCGGTTTTCCCTCCGGGTACTACTGTTCCGGAGGCGTCGCCGCTCGAAGATCGGGTGCTGGATGGGCACGTTCCCGACAGTACGATTTCGCTTATTTACAAAAAGTTGATAAACAATAGGATCGACCTTCTACAACGCCTCAGGGAAGCTTGGACCGGCGATGGTTTGGAGTTAGACGATGAAGACTGGCAGTCGGCCATATCCTCACCGAAAGAGGTTGCAATTCCAGCCCGCCTCCGGTTTGTACAGCTTAAGATTCTCCACAGGATCTATGTTACCGGTCCACGCTTGGTCAGCATGGGCTATGCTTCGGATGGGCTGTGCAGGCGTGGTTGCGGCCTCTCGGGCACGTTTATCCACATACTTTGGGAGTGCCCGGTGGTTGTTCGTTTCTGGAATCGAGTGCATGCAGTAATGGAAGAGGTCACGGGTGTTCCATTGTTGCCTGAAGCTAGAAGATGTTTGTTGAATGTTTGTGAACCGAATGATTATGACTTGGCACAGACTCAGTGGGTGACTCTTGGCCATATGATCACTAAGAGGGATATCGCCCAGCTGTGGGGCTCTCAGAAGCCCCCCACAGTTCTGGCATGGAAGGAGAATATGGATTGGTGCATGTTCAGGGAGAAGACCGTGTATGTGGCACGTGGTAGGCCTCGCAAGTGGTGTAAGATTTGGGGTCCATGGAATTTTTACCGGGGAGAAATATGTACACCTCCCTTCACACACCCAGTGACAGATCCTCCCTCCCCTTGACCCGACATTCCTACTATTGTGTTGCTCGGATTGTCTCCGGACTTGCTGCATCCCTCAATCCTCCCATCCTGCAATGTCCATGATTGTATTATAATCTCATGCTTTCCTCCCCGCAGGACGCTCCGCCATTCGATTGATTGTACTGCCTTGTTATTTTTTCTTGTTTATGTTGTTAAAGGTTTCAATGAAAAGAAATATATAAAAAAAAAAGGAATACTCATTTAAAATTTAAATAGCCTTCTCTTCTTTGTTTAAAAAAAAAAAAAAAGAACTAGGACTTTGACATTCAGCTTGTAGGACAACTATGTATCACCAGTGTAGGAAGGGGCATCCATCTGCAGTCCTCTTTATAAGATGCCGGACTGGCCATTCTGCTGCTCTGGCATTTTCCTGTTGGTCTCCTGCCTAGGGGCAGCTTTCAGAGCAGGATGGGTTTTCATGACCCAACCATAGCTCCATGGCCCCATTTTAGTTGAGACCGTCTGCAGTGGGTTATTGGTTTGGTGTCAGGATCCCAACTACTGTGGAATCAGAATTCAAACCAGTGTGTCATAAAATGAATCTTTACTGGCAAAGAAGAAGAAAGAGAGACCTTTCCTGGTCCCGTTTGTGGCACTCGCGAAATCTAAAGATGGCCGTTAAGAAGCTGGAGTTGGCGGTCTAGTTGATCGCCCAGCTCCAGAGAAGATTCTAGGTGACGCGCGCGCTACAGTAGAGGTGCGCACTTCACCAAGATATTCAGCTGAGGTAGTCGGATTTAGTTAGCGCTCGTACGCTAGACTCTAAGTAGTGCTAATTTCTAAGTTTAAAGAGTATTACAGAGTAGTTTAGGAGCAGAGGAATTCAGCGTCGCAAGAACGGACATATTTTCGAAGTTCGTCTTCCATTCAGCATCCTGAAATCTGGCAGCAGTTCCGTGTGGAGTGAGCTGTGGCGTCGGACGAAGAAACAACACGGTTAGCAGCCTCGACGAACAAAAAAAGCTAAGTGCACTATAGCTAAGAGACTTGACAGAAAATACGATAATAATGAAAGTGGTTAACTAGTATGACATTTAAGTTTCCAGTGTTGTGTAGCAGTCTACGATTTTTCTCTTGAAAAAAAGAAACGAAAAGGGAAGACAGTACAACTATAACAACACAGTGAGAAGATATTCTTAGAATTATATAAACTGATTTACCTGGATATTCTGGTGAGCATTATCATCTAGAAGTCTGTATACGAAGTCCTGTAAACAAAGAAATAAGAGTTAGAAGAAGTAAACAATAATTTAGTGAAACAGGAAGAACATTCAACTCGACATTTAATGTGGTAGGTAATAAGAGAGAGTGAAAATAAATTAATAGTTTAAAAGCAGAAAGACAAGTAATAATAATCTTGTTAATATTTTGTAGAAGTGAAAACATTCGCAGCAACCTAGTAATAAAACAAGAAGGCGATATAAGGCATAGTGCAGCAAGTACTAGGTAGGGTGAAGAGATAATAAATAGAAAAACTAGACACAGGGCAGTAAATTACTGGAAATAAGAATCTGATATCTTTACAGGAGAAAACGAGCAAGCTACTTACAACACCCCAGAGGTACACTTCAAAAAGAATGAAGAAAGGCAGGTCTACATAGGACTTGGGGTATGTTAAGAAGTGAGTTAAGTTAAGGAAAGCTTAGAGCAGACTAGGGAAGATTACTTATACTATGTGCATATGCTTAGTTTTCCTAGGAATCTTCGAAAGGCTGACTGAAAGCTGATTGAAGAACCCGACGGAAGACCAGAGAGTCCGGACCAGTCTCTTCTGTTTCTCTTTTGTTATTTTATCCAATTTCCCCCTTCCCCCTGTCTAATTAATGAGAGTCATGATAACAATCTGGCTCTGATTGATTGGAAGGTGGAGTTGGGAAGCAAGCATCTTCTGTTCCTGTGCAAGTCTAAAAGAAAACCGAGTTGGTAAGCAAGTGGCATCTGATATTTGTACACTTTCACTAGGGCTATTATTGTTTTGCACTCTAGGCTTGGCCTTTTGTGTGTGTATACACTAAAGCAGTGGTTGATAACCTTTTGAGTTCTGTGGACCACCACTTATTTATTACTGGAGCCCAGGGACCACCGCTAAAGAGTTATTGGAATTCAGGGCCCCCACTAAGCCATTTGCTTGAAACGAAAGCTCTATGAGTGATAGTAAGAGCATTAAATATAACCATTTGATTTATCAGAAGCCAATTAAGTTGCTTGAGGTTTTGCGCGGAAGATTGTCTCCTTGGGCCATTCAGAGTTAGGTGAGCTGCTGTGTTTTGAACCAAATGTAGCTTGTTTAAAAGCCCCACAAGGAGTCCAAAGTACAGAACATTAGCATGATCCATGCTTGGTGTAACCAGGGCATGTACCCCTGTTTTTTGTTTACATCATGGAAAAAAATTTTATGTTTTTTATAAAGATTTCAATAGTACAAAACAGGTAGAAGTGATAGTCCTTATCTGTGGGTTAAAGGACAGGTCAATGCCAAATTCTATGCCAAAGTTCTTAGCTTCTCGTTTTGGAAATAAAGGGGAGCCCAATCCTTTTGGCCACAGCATTCCAAAGTTGGGTGAGGCAGAGTCTCCAAAGATCAGAATTTCGTATTTGTTTGAATTCATCTTCAGACAACTGTATTTCATCCAATTTGTCATTGAAGTCAGGCATCCGTGCACGATCTCAAGCACACGGTTATCCATTTGCTGGTAGGACAGCATCAGCTGGGTATCATCAGCATAGGATATGAGGTTAAAATCTGAACGCTCCACGACCTTTCCCAGTTGTGCCATGTAAAGATTAAATAGCATAGGGCTCAGCACGCTGCCCTGAGTTACCCTGCATCTAAATTCCTTAAATCCGGAGGTAAACCACAGAATATGTACAGCTTTCTCCCTTTAAGATAAGATTGATCTCATCCAGCTTTTTGCCATAATGGTTATCCCTGCATCCCTGAGTAGCTCCAAGAGGATCTTATGAGAGACTGTATCAAAAGCGGTGAAGAGAGACAAAAAGATGACCACTACTTTCTTCCCCAAGTCCAAAAATACATTTAATGTGTATATCATTTTTCGTCCGTAAATTGTGAAAACTGTGTATTAACTAGCAGCTCAAACATTTCCCCAAAACTAGAAGCAGAAAAGTAGGTCTGTAGTTATTCTGGCAGGCTGGATCTGCATTAACTATATTTTAGCAGTGGAAGAACTAATGCCTTCTTCCAGGTTTTGGGAAGAATGCCCGATTTCAAAGACTGGTTGAAAAGCAGATGTATCTGTTGATTTAGGCAAATTTTAGCAAGTTTGAATATCCTAGCGGACATATATCTAATGGAGATCCAGAGTTGGCTCTCAAAAGCATTGCTTCTGAAAATGCCAGGGAAATCTCATTAAAATCTGTTAGTTCTTGTCTCTCTAAATTTAAAGGAACTTCTGTTTGGTGGAAAAGACCACAACAGCGTTATCTGTAACCAGATTTGAGTGGATGTTAATTATTTTCTTGGAGAGATTATGACATAACGCTTGTGAGGCTTCGACGTTTTGTTTATCTCTAACTGGGGAGAGAAATTACTTTATCAACTGGAATATTGTTTTGGTGGAATAGCCAGCTTTTTCAATTTGCTCAGTAAAAGCATCCAGCCGTGCCCTCAAGATCTTTTTTCGAAAGGCACTAACAGCCGCTTTAAATGCTGCCTTGTCTCTGCGATCATACCTCTTTCAGCATTTTCTTTCTAGTTATTTTTACAAAGGTATTTTTTTTGCCTGGAGAGAAGCAAGATTTTTGTCTACATGTGCCCCTTTTGACAGTGACCAATTTATATAACGCCTGAATATGGGAAGCCAAGCCCTAAATTAATATTTTTGGATCTAAGAGAGTTGTATAGATTGGCTTTCGTAATTTATGTCATGGTCGGGTTTCTGTGACTATTCTGCTAACTGTTTTAACTGGATCTGAGAGGCTCGAAGAAAAGGGGACTAAATAATGGTCTGAACATGTTAGAAACTAGGGGTTTGCACAGACCAATATAGTCAGATTAGAGACAATTAAGTCAAGAGTATGCCCCTTTCTATGAGTGTGCCCCCCGACTCTGAGATTCAGATCAGTATCGGATGGCTTCTCTCAGAAGAGTTAACCCGGGGAGGGGAGGGTGATATATGTAATAATAAATGTAAAAAAAGTACCTCTCTTCCGGCTGGCTGGGTCCCACATTTTCTCGGCTCCTGCTCTTCTGCTCAGACAGGAACAGGAAGCAAGCAGCCTCCCTCCCCTCCCCTAAGCCAATCACAACGCCTACATGGAGAAAGGGCAGAGCCCGCATGACTGGTTTGGGCGGCCCAAGAGGGCCGACCAAACCTTCTTGGGCCGCCCAAACCAGTCATGCTCACTCAGGAGTGGGCACACCACTCCTTCCCTGCCTGCCCTGTTCGTAGAACAGTCCCGCCAGCCCGCAACCAAACACTTCTGCTTTCTTGCAGTGCGAGAAGC
Organism: Lissotriton helveticus; assembly: GCF_964261635.1. Lineage (NCBI taxonomy): Eukaryota > Metazoa > Chordata > Amphibia > Caudata > Salamandridae > Lissotriton > Lissotriton helveticus. Next base: position 1,705,429,661 of record NC_136067.1, read on the forward strand.
AAAAACATAAAATGGTAGTTTTACCATTTTATATTTCTGCTTCTCGCACTGCGAGAAAGCAGTGGTGTGACGCTCCTCCGCCTTAGGGGAGGAGCCACCCCAGCAATCAAAATGTACAGTGGAGTAACCTTCTAGTATGGCAAGTGCAAGATCAGAACCTGATGCGTTATGGAGCCATTACTCAATGATGAACATTGCATCCCAGTAATCCTCTTTCAGTAAACTCCAATGATCGTTTTATGTTTAGAAGAGGATCTAGCATTAATTAGGAATTCTCTTACAGGACTTGTTTTTGTCCCCCCCTCCTTTAACTATTGTGTCATTCTTCCTCCACCTTTTACACATGTCTTGGCGAAACAATCGGTTGTGAGGGAACAAGGTTAGGCAAAAACTCTGTAATTCCAAAGTTTTGACATTATCCTTCATCTTAAATAATGTGCCCCAACATTTATTTCTATGCAGCGTGATAAGTTCCTTTTTGCCGTAGCAGTGACTAACCTTAGCACAGGGTCTGGCGCTGGACATGTTCCAGGTGCGGGCAGGTGCAGATGGGCTTGCCTTTGGCGCACTTTTGGTGCAGGTCAGAACCTCTACAGTATGGGCATGCGAGGTGGGTGTGAATCTCCTAGAAACCACATTAGGAGCTCTTACCCAAGATGGCACCTCAAAATGTACCTCCGTAATGGAGGGGAAATGGTTGTTTAACTTCCTGATTACCTGATTCCCCAAAGAGCCCCAAATCAAATTCACAGCCTTAATATTTACAACATATAAAAGTTTCCCCTTTGCAATTGAAGTTATTTGATAAAAATCCCCCCAAGTTGAAAAACCCTGATAATCACAGCTTCTTACCTGATGCTGGTCGCACCTTTACAGCCATTTTATAGGCATGCCTGGTGGGTGTGAATCTCCTAGAAACCACAACAAGAGCGCTGATTCAAGATAACCCTGCAAGATGTGCCTCAGTAATGGAGGTAAAATGGCTGGTAAGCTTCCAGATTGCCCAAATCCCCAAAGACCTTGCAAATCAAATTCCCAGCATTAAAAATCACAACATATAAAAATTTCCCTTGTGCAATCGTTCTTCAATAAAAATACCCTCAAGTTTAAAAATAAAGTTCATAAGCATTTCAAGGCTGTGAAAATCACTACCTCTTACTGGCTTGGTAGGATTTTTTTTTAAACATATTTTATTGGCATTTAGTAATCAGCATTACACACACAGTTCGTTTCACATTCATTGAAATTCCCAGTGACCCTTCTTATTTGCCATTTCTAGCTGTTCATCTGGTGTCTTGTTCATATCTCCTCTTGCCATGCGACTTTCTGCCGCGCTATGCAGTTCTAGCTGTAACGGATCACCATCTATTTTAACAGTCTAACAGTTCCCCCTCAACTATCCCCCCTTCTCCCACTTCTCCCGCTGCTGCCGACTGACCCGCCACTATGCCTCTCGCTGTATGTGCGGTCTGGGCCTCGCTCTTCACAGTCTTAAGCCGTGGCCCGTACTCATATAAACCTCCATGTCCGTGGATGCTAGGGTGCTATGGTCTGCTCATGCCGCCCTTTCACTCCCTTCTTGGCCTTGGCTATCGGGGCTGGCCGGTCGAGATCGGGTCTGAGGCGTGCTGGGTGCAGACCCTGGTCTACATTCTTCAGGTCGTCTACCAACACTCCCCAGGCCTGTGCCCTCTCCAATCGTCCTATGCCTCGTTTTGCATTCCGAAGCAGTAACTGGCTTGGTAGGATTGGTAAGGTTTAGTTATTAGTTTTTGTAGACTGGGCGCAGACATCCTCAGCCAGGATTTGGAAGTTGTTCAGAAACTCACAGAGCACAATGAGGAATAGGTAGTTTTAGGTGCAGTGGTAGAAAACTAGTTTGGCGTGGAAACAAATTCAGTTTACCTCTAAAACAGAAGCCTCCTACAGTGTTACGGTAGCATCCCAGGTAATAGGGTGGCACCCACAGGGAGACAAAGGCATTCTGCAGAACCACTGTTTTGCAGGCTCATATAATAGCTTTAAGGGACGCTTACACACACACACACATAAATCGCCCAGCCACCAAAAATGAGAATAACAAGGACCCATTAATGTACAACTGCATGGCCTACACACATGAAAGGTTGGTGGGCTACCTACCCACCAGGAGTATGGATAAAATAAAACCTTTACCTCAGAACTGGTTATCAGCTGCCTCCAGCTGTCAATTGCTCCATAGTCTAGGATGAAAGGGTACTAGCCACACTCCAGCATAGGTGGGGTTACAGTCTAGCTATGCCCCCAAAGAGTTGAGCTCATGCTTTATTATCAGTGTCAAATAAAATATGAATTATCTCCTTTTGACTCGCAGATTCTTTCTAGTGTATTTTTCTTGTATTTATATATATTTTCGTATACCTTATCAGTCACTAAAGCACATTAGGAGAGGAATAGAAAACTACACCTTAGGTTATGAATGATTGGAAGGATGTTGATTTGTAGAGTAGCTTATGGGGCAGGTGGGGGTTGCCAGATTTGTGTTTTTTCCTCTCACATGTCTCCACATCTCAGTTTGTAGTGGGGTGAAGAGGAGTGGAGAATAGATAATCTGGCCTCTATATTATTGCTATATCTGCTTGGAAGGGTGTGGATTATGAGGGTTGTCTACCTGGTAAGTTTAGTGCTATGCATGATGCCATGTGTAATGCCCTTCGTGTCTCTCTGTGGTTGTGCAGCTATGCTTATGTCTGGAGAGGAAAGGAGGAGAGTGACATATTGTTGCACATGCACCTCTATAGTGAGGACAAATGCTGTGTCTTTGGTCTCAGTGGTTCTAAGATATCTAATGATACACTTCTTGTTTCTGATATTGGGTCTATAGATATTGCCCAGTGAGAATCCTCTTCAGAAGCCAGGTCTTTCTCATTCCTTAATGTGAAGATATGTTGGATGTTTCTTGTCTTTGTTGGAAGGAAATTTCACACTTTTGCTGATTGTATGATGAATCCTTCACTGACTTTTTTTCTTGCTGAGGTGTTGGGGTGAGATTAGAGGTTGATCATTTGAGAGGCCAGACTCTAGCAGAGGGGTTATGACCTGTGAGTATATTTGGAGATTTACTTGGGCGAAGGATGTCCCCTTACCACAGATTGCCCCGTGGGTAGCACAAGCCTTGACAAGTTTTCCTCTTCCACATACATTTCCAAAGTGTTGGCCAATACCTTTGCTTTGTTTAGGTCACTCAGAAATGTCTTACCTATGCTGCCCGTACCAGCCCAAAAGACAGTGGTCCGGGCCCTGATCACCTCCTGGTTACAGGAATGATCTGTAAGTTGGCTTACCCAAATACCTCATCAAGAGTCTGCAAATAACTCAAAATGTTGCTGCTAGGCCTCTACTCCATATTCTGCACCGCCGCCCTCTTTCAGGATGCGTGGCCACTCTCCATTGGTCATCTATTATGAAGCGTTGACAATTCAAGGCCCTGATGTACAGAGCTTCCACATTAAAGTCCCCGAGTATCTATGCAATCTACCTTCACCTTAAATTTCTGTCTGTAATCTCTGGTCTGCTAATGAAAAATTAGTCTTTATCGCTGAGATGAGTAAAGCTGGATATGATCGCTGGTATGTAAGCTTTCTTGCTCCTGTGCTGTGTAGCACCATTTTACTGGACTTAAGAAGCTTAGAGTCAGAAAACATTTTCAGGAAGAAACAAAAAAACTGTTTTTTGCTCAGTAGTTTGGCCTGCCCTGTGGTAACCAGCATTGCTCTCACAGTTTAGCATTAGGATGCCCGTACGTGGGTAACACTATGCTCTATAAAACTCTGAAACATGAACAAGGTGCATTCATTATCAGGGGGAGCAAGTGAAGTATTTGACTCACTGGTGACATGCTTTCCGCCATCATATTTTAGTTCCTTTGCAGTTTTCCCCCTGGGGGAAACAAAAAACTGTCCAGCAAGAAGTTGAACAGGGCTGCCTAGCGTTACATTTCCAAACCATCCTTGTAATTCATGTTGTAAAAAGGATGAGCATGTGAGCTTTTTTTGGTGTTGGTTTATGATCACCTACCAATTGCATGCTGTTGTAATTGATGGACAGATTATTTATGCAAGAGTCTGGAGCCTTTCAGGTAGAAGCAAGTTCTTTATTTCATGTTAGACCCTTAGGTTACAACCACAGCATGCTAACTCATTAGACCTCTATTCATCCTCCAAATGGCATTTTCTCTCTGTGTCCATATCACACACATACAATAGCATTCCATTACAAAATTTGCTGTCAGCATTCCAGACCTCAACTCAGACATACGGGGAATGGGGACGCATTGGATACTGCACATGCTTGTTCCCCAGTTAAAACACACTCCTAGACATAAGCAGCTCAATAATACTCTAAAAGAAGGAAGACTTCCTTGCTGGCTTGATTAACATTGTGATGGAGACAACCATGCGAGCTTGGAGAGAGATGAAGACCCTTTCCCTTCTACAGATAATTGTCTTAATTAGACCCTCACTCATTGTGGATTCACCTTATATCTTGATTAGCTCAAGTGCCTTCACAGGTAACAAGGCCTTTCCAGCCAAAGATGTGTTTTCCCTCATCCCTAATTACCCAGGAAGCTTTTTGCTTCCCTTCTCTATCTCTTCCTTCCTTCTCTCATCTCTCACTCCTGCATACCTCCTCTCCCATACAATGACAACATCACACACTTCCTCTCTCCTTAACCTTTCTCTCTCTCTGAGAAGAGAATACCATGACCCACTGAACGCCAATGTCTAAGTAAGGTAAATCAACCTAGGTCAGAGATTGCAATACTTGCTGAAGGTTAACGTAGCAGCCACTTTAGGTCCTTTGGATACTCTGCGCTTTTATCAGTTGCAGGCAATTTGCCGGGAGCTACACCCCTCGTTCCCTCAGCCTCCTCCATCGATACCTACTCTTGACTTCATCTACTCCTCCCCCTCCCCTAAGAAGCTGGTGACCAAACTTTATGCAATCACCCTGTTGACTGCCTCCATTTCCACCGACCGTGCTCGTGAGGCGTGGGGAAAAGATTTTGGTGAGGACATTTCCCAAGCCGACTAGATTTATTGCTGTAACCAGTTAAAAAAACTATCTCCCAATTATCGCCTTCGTCTTATACACTTCAAATACTCACACAGAGTTTATCGCACCCCCACTCAACTACATAAACTGGGACTTATCTCTGATAATAGATGCCTGCGCTGCTCCGCCCCTGATGCTGATTTCGAACATTGAGCCTGGCTATGCCCTAGAGTGTCTGATTTCTGGCAGGAGGTTTGCGCAGCTATCTCGGAGATCACCTCTTCGCAGGTTCGGCCTGATCCACAGTTAAGCCTGCTGGGCTTCGTTAAATTCTGCCCGGACGCCTTACGCCGACTGACTGCAATGCTGTCCTGCTCTCTACTCTAAGGTGCTGACATTACAGTATCTCTGCTCTATTTGGCTTATTGATGTGCTTTTAGTGTTGTACTGGATAATGCCTTTCTTTGATCGGACTCCTTCCTCTGTTGTTGTGCTGTGCAGCTGATGCATGATATTTTGACTTGATGTAAAGTTGTATGCTGTTAATGTTTAATCTTTCAATAAAGGTTTTTTGAAGAAAAGAAAAACATGGCAGCCACTTGGATGGTGCTAAGTGCAATACTCACTCCACTTGGTCACTGTCTCCTTCCACCACCTTTGGGTTAAACTCATTTTGTTGCTACCCTTTCCTATGTGGTGTGCTTCCTTTCCCCAGCTAATTGCCACAAACTGTTCACATTCTTCCTGAAAAGGCGAGCCTGGGCAGCGCATACACTGCTCTGCGAGGCATGCTGTATTTAGGTAGGGACTTGAAGCTCCACCCACTTATCGCCCTTATTTTTAATTGGCTTGTGTCATTTTCCACTGTAAATTGTGGCTGCTCATTGGTCAATAGGCCTAGTAGTCCCTCCTTAGTACCGCCTTGTCTTATTTTGTAACCTCCCATAGCGACACCCCCTGTTACGTGTGTTGTTACTTGGTAGGTATTAATTACAGCCTCCGAGCACTATTTTCTCAAATTGCTTTGTCCTGCCTTCAGTTACAGACAGGACACGCTCTCTCCTAACACTTTTTAAAATATTTGTACCACGGGCACCTAACCCATTTACACAACCATTTGAAATATCGCCATACCTTGCGGAGCATCAGGAAAGGACTTCTGCTTGCCGGCTCTTCAGCCCTTTGTCAACTCAGCACCTCGCCGGACCCGCTTCGCGGGTCCCGCATCGCGGATTGGACTCAGCGAGAGTGCGCAGCTTCAGGGGTCGTGTGCCACAGAACTATCCAGGGGAGAACTGTTTTAGCAGCAGGGCTGCGAGCGCTGTCGCAGGGACTCCATTTCCCAGGAGTCCGTGCTTGACTAACCCTCAACACCTGGGACGCTCTCCCTGCCTGCCCAGCCCCCTCCCTGCCAGGTGAAAAACCTGTGTGCCTGACTGACCTGTGGGAAACCATTTGAAATATCGCCATACCTTGCGGAGCATCAGGAAAGGACTTCTGCTTGCCGGCTCTTCAGCCCTTTGTCAACTCAGCACCTCGCCAGACCCACTTCGCGGGTCCCGCATCGCGGATTGGACTCAGCGAGAGTGCGCAGCTTCAGGGGTCGGGTGCCACAGAACTATCCAGGGGAGAACTGTTTTAGCAGCAGGGCTGCGAGCGCTGTTGCAGGGACTCCATTTCCCAGGAGTCCCTGCTTGACTAACCCTCAACACCTGGGACGCTCTCCCTGCCCGCCCAGCCCCCTCCCTGCCCCCTCCCTGCCAGGTGAAAAACCCGTGTGCCTGACTGACCTGTGGGAAACCATTTGAAATATCGCCATACCTTGTGGAGCATCAGGAAAGGACTTCTGCTTGCCGGCTCTTCAGCCCTTTGTCAACTCAGCACCTCGCCGGACCCGCTTCGCGGGTCCCGCATCGCGGATTGGACTCAGCGAGAGTGCGCAGCTTCAGGGGTCGTGTGCCACAGAACTATCCAGGGGAGAACTGTTTTAGCAGCAGGGCTGCGAGCGCTGTCGCAGGGACTCCATTTCCCAGGAGTCCCTGCTTGACTAACCCTCAACACCTGGGACGCTCTCCCTGCCTGCCCAGCCCCCCCTCCCTGCCAGGTGAAAAACCTGTGTGCCTGACTGACCTGTGGGAAACCATTTGAAATATCGCCATACCTTGCGGAGCATCAGGAAAGGACTTCTGCTTGCCTGCTCTTCAGCCCTTTGTCAACTCAGCACCTCGCCAGACCCACTTCGCGGGTCCCGCATCGCGGATTGGACTCAGCGAGAGTGCGCAGCTTCAGGGGTCGGGTGCCACAGAACTATCCAGGGGAGAACTGTTTTAGCAGCAGGGCTGCGAGCGCTGTTGCAGGGACTCCATTTCCCAGGAGTCCCTGCTTGACTAACCCTCAACACCTGGGACGCTCTCCCTGCCCGCCCAGCCCCCTCCCTGCCAGGTGAAAAACCCGTGTGCCTGACTGACCTGTGGGAAACCATTTGAAATATCGCCATACCTTGAGGAGCATCAGGAAAGGACTTCTGCTTGCCGGCTCTTCAGCCCTTTGTCAACTCAGCACCTCGCCGGACCCGCTTCGCGGGTCCCGCATCGCGGATTGGACTCAGCGAGAGTGCGCAGCTTCAGGGGTCGTGTGCCACAGAACTATCCAGGGGAGAACTGTTTTAGCAGCAGGGCTGCGAGCGCTGTCGCAGGGACTCCATTTCCCAGGAGTCCGTGCTTGACTAACCCTCAACACCTGGGACGCTCTCCCTGCCTGCCCAGCCCCCTCCTCCTCCCTATTTAGTAGGTCCACAATAACGCTGCGCGGTAGCGCGCGGGAGCGCCCGGGGCTAAGCCCAGGCAAAGGGCGGGCCCTCTGTGGCCCTCCGAGGCCTGTAGAGTCTGGTCTGGGTCAGAACCCTTGGCTTTGTCCACTCTATCTGTTTGCGTAGTCATTGGGGCCCGCTATCACTGTGAGTGTTTTACCTTTTCTTGCTGTATTTAGTTTGTATTTTGAAAGCGTGTCCCTCGATTTGAGCTTGTTAGTTAGCTAGGCCCAAACCCATACTATAGGAATGTGTACCCGTGAAATACGTAATAAGACCGCGGCTGGTGCCTCCAAATTGACGGGCACTTTAGATCACTTTATTGTACGCACTAATTTATTAATTGATGATGGCATTGCCCTTATGGAAAGAAGGGTGTCCCAGGACCTCGCACATGCGAGAAGGTCTTCCTTAGGTATTATAGCCTCTGCACGCACCCCACTAAAAAAACACACAACCACTGAACTACATCCAATTGTTCCATCTCCTATTTGCCAGCCTGCCCCATTAGAATCCCCCACCCAGATCCTAGCTCTTCCTACATCCTCTGTGATTCCCCAGGCAGTTATTGACTGCCAGGAAGAGATATTTAATCTTAGGGGCGTAAGGGAGGGTGCTATCCCCAAACGTTCTAAACCTTCTAGTAAGGGAAGTAGTGATTCTATAGAGGTTGACGATGGAGTGGGAGGTCCTACAGAGATTGCCAGTAACACCAGTAGCAATATGGAGGGTAGGGTTAGCATGGTCAACCCAGGTAACAGCGTAGCAAGAGTAGAGGTGACTCATGTGCTCCCGATGGGTCTTCCTGACAACTCGGTTTCCAATACCAGTCTTGCGAGTCTCCTTGAGGCAAGCAGCCTGGATGAAACCACAGAGGGATTGGAAGACAGAAATGGCATATTCATGAGTTCCTTATCCAATCTTATTAAATCCTTACTCACACCCTTAGAGACTAGATTACAGGGGATTGAACAGCAGCTCCGGGCTATACACCTGGAGCTAAAAAACACCCAAAAGCCCCAGTCCAAAAAGCCTCGAGTACCTCAGTACTGTCCAACACCAAACCACCGGCACCCTCTAAACAGCCAATAGGGAAAAATGTGACCACCAAATCACTTCCATCTAAAAACCCCACTCTGAAGACCATCAACAGCTGTGTAGTCAAATTGCCACCCAATGCCCCCAGCAAACCCCAGACTTCTGAAGGACCCCCCATCCCGGTGCCTAAACCACCAACTCCTCCACCTGTGAAACCTAAGGTACGCCGCAATATTAATTTACCTCCTGACGCATGCCCCTATGTAATAGTGTTAACAGGCGTTCCTGAGCTTGCCCCTACAAAAACTGAATCCTTTTGGGCTCTCAAAAACAAAGTCTGCCATTGGTTAGAACAAAATCATCCATTACCACCAAACACCCACAGTAACGTACTCATGGTAGAGAGAGCCCCCTGGGTAGGCGAAAACCAAAAAAATATTCAAGGGGACTGTGTTGTTGTGACATTTGAGGACTCGTGTTCGGTGGAACATATAATTGCAGGGCCCCCATGTAACAGTAATTCCTCAGTTTCAGCCAAACCTCTAGCCTATTTCTATATGGTTTCTGACTATCGTAGTAATAGGTGGAGCTGGCTGAAAGGTTCCAACCAAACGGAAAGAGGAACTAGAGGGGAACCTTGGCTGGACCATAACTCAAACCAGTGGAATGGTAGTAATGCCGGAGGGTGGAATCCAATGCAGCCTACAATGGATAGTCGCTCCAATGGTATCAACCAGCAAAACGGGGCTTGGTCTAGTCAACATCACAATAATACTAGTCAGTGGGATGGTGACGACAATGGAGGGTGGAGCACAGTCCCGAGAAGATCAGGCAGGCCACTGTATGGGGCAAAACATTTTAGTGGAGCATGGTCAGGACAACAACACAACCCTCCTCCTATACCTTGCTTTAATCGTTATAGTGGATTGGAAGCAGTCGACTGACTTCTTGCTTTTTCACCAGGGAAAGTAGCACCGAGGGAAGTGCTAGATCCTTCAGGGACTGATGTATATATGTCTAGAGAGGCTCAAGTATACCTGAAAACTTGTAGCCCTAGTCTTAGTAAAGAGATAGATGGCCCTTTACTCCCTACTGCACTGGATAATGAAGTACTGAGGGAATTGATAGACCCTTTGGAGGTTGAAGTTGGTAGTGTCAGGGAGGGCGAGCCATACTTGGAACTTTGTGGACCTAGTTTCACTGATGAGGAACCCGGTCCCACTCATTTATCTACTGCACCGACTGTAGACGGCTCTCCTATTAATATCCTTTCCTGGAACATAGCAGGGCTTAAGAAAAACCTTGCAACTCCAGATTGGAACGAATGTATCGATCCTTTCCATATCTGCATGTTCCAGGAAACTTGGTGTCTGTCCCCGCAGTATAAAAATGGGTATTTCACCTATTATGTCCCGGCAGTTTCCTCAGGGAAAGGTCGCCCTTCTGGTGGCCTCCATATATGGGTGAAAGTTAATTTAAATTATGTTGTCACCATGCATAGTGTCCCCTCAAACGACATCTTGCATATTTCTCTGAAAAGCCCCCATGGGGGCAAAATACACATTTTTTGTATTTATGCAAGAGGGGCACAGGGCTGCCAAATCTCACAAACAATCGAGCTGTTGGATTCCAAGTTATCAGAACTGCCACCTGGATCTAAAATCCTGGTGGGGGGCGATTTTAATTGCACATTAGAACCCCTGGATGATGAGGACATGTTGGGTTGGAGCTCGGAGGACTGGAGACACTCTATACCCTCTTTAGATCTGGCTCCCATTACGAAATGGTACCCCAGAACAATACAGCTGAATGCCCTGGCCCTGGACCATAACCTGAGAGCGCTTAATGGGCGGACCATTTCTGATTGCAATGGGGCAATGACCTATAATAGGATAGGCTCCCCATCGCGAATAGACTATATTTTCATAGATGTCCAATCCTGGGCCAACCTTGTAGATATGGAGATCAAGCAGTCCTCAGACAGTGATCATAACCCCTTGTGCATGGGAATTAATTGGGCCAATGGGCTAAGTGAGAGCGCAGGACCGAAGCTGATCACCAAGGAGGTCTTTCCCTCTAACTGTAACAGGAAACTAAGATGGGATGTGGTGAAGTGTGAAGAGGAGAAACTCAACCATATCAGGGAACTAGTTATCGCGGAAACTTCCTATTTGTCAGCGATGGATTTGGTAAATTCAAACCTCTATGGGCCGAAACTACTAGCCCATTATCAGAATTTTGTAGTTAACATAGGTAAGCATTTCCTTAAAACTTCCAAGCGACCCAAGAGGCTTCATGTCCATCCTTTTAAAATCATCCTTCCCGGAACTCAATTCCTGGGAAATGGACAGGGAAGTATGTCGTGCACATCGTTTTCCTCTGACATTATCAAAACGCTCGGATAAATCACCACAATACCCCAGAGCATTTCTAGTTAATTTTGGAAATTTCCTAGTACGTGACATTATATACGACTTGGCTAGACCCACAGCAAAAAGAGAATACAAGGGGTTTAACTTTTTTGCAAGACCAGACTTTGCGCATGCAACTGTAGAACGTCGATTGCGAATGAGACAACTCTTCGCACCCTTTGAAAAGCTGGGAGCGACGGTCTTTCTGCAAAATCCGGCACGATTAAAAGTAATCTACAAAGGCTCAACGAGGAGCTTCATAAGCGAAATCCAGGCAGAGGCTTACCTCAAGGAGGTCGCAGAGAAAGTGAAACAAAATAATGACTAATAAACATAAGAAGGGGAAAAAAAAATAAAAAATTGGGATGGAATGGATATGATATGAACACTTATAAATTGCCTAACAAAATGATATGAACACTTTATTGATCAAATATGATTAGAATATTTGGCAAAGAATACTAATATATAAATAATATGATAGTGCTGACAAACTATTGTTATTTGTTATATGGTTGACTTTTTCTAGAATGGTAAAATTAACAGGCTTGGGGCAAGCTTAAGCGTTCGGACCACACAGCCATCAACAACTGGGTAAGCCAAAACCCAGGTTGTCTCGAAGGGTGGAAGGGGGGGGGGGGGTTTAGGAGTTGGGGTCGAGAGGGAGGGAGGGGGGAGAAAATTCAGAAATATGGTCATTACAGTTCCAGATGCACTACGAGGAATATAAATTGTGACACTAATGTTAATAATGTTAAGGATTTGTTTGATTTGCTTCCATTTTTTTTTCTTTTTTATAGCAGATGTGGAGCCAAATACAATAACACAATAATATGGCTAGGATAAAAATGTGTTCTTGGAATGTGGCAGGGCTCAATGATAGGAGAAAAAGGGAACAAATGTGGGGGCTAATAAGGACAAATGCATTCGATATAATATGTCTTCAGGAGACCCACATTTCATGGGCAGAACGGGAAGTACTGAAGTTCCCGGGGTTTAATTTACTGGTCTGTACTAGTCAAACTACGAGGACAAGGGGGGTCGCCATACTAGCAAGATCCTTTCTCGGGGAGGCTATACGTAAACAAGCTGATCCACTAGGCAGGTGGGTGATCGTGGAGCTCAAGAGTGGAATCACAATATGCTCCATTTACGCCCCTAATCAAGATGATCCCACATTCTTTAATGACCTGGAGATAGAACTAGCATCCTGGCCTCAGGTACTGATCCTCTGTGGGGACTTTAATATTTCTCTACCTAGAGCTAGTGCACCACAGAAACAAGCGCAACTAAAATATGTTGGCCGCAAGCCAAAAGCTTATAATGCTGTCTCCCAACTAAAAGATAGCTTAGGTCTGGTCGATCTATGGGACCTAAAGCAGGGTCAAGACCCAGGGTATACATATTTTTCTCACCCTCACAATAAATATGTTCGTATCGATTATATTTTAATGTCAAATAATCGGGCTAGTCTGGCACAAATTAGTAAACTACCAAAAATTATCTCGGACCATAATCCACTATCTCTTACTTTTTTTCTAAGCAACATGTCTAGACCTCGCTCAAGTTGGTCCTTCGACAAAAAACTGCTTGTAAATAACGAATATGTAGAATATATGAAAAAATGGTCGCAGGAATTTTTCGATCACAATCGATATAGCACATCTAGAAACATGGTCTGGGACTGCTTTAAGGCCGCAGTTCGTGGGGAGACAATCAGCTATGTGGCCAGACAGAGGAAAGAGGTGGCAAGACTTAATGAATTACAACTACAAAATCTAGCTGAATTAGAAGAGAAGCACACTAGGTTAATAACAGAAAAAAGGGACGGTGGCTCAGTTCTAAGAGATATGGCGATACTAAAAGCGGAGATAAATAGTAAACTTACTCAAAGGACGGCTAAATTATACCAATCCCACCGAAATAAGATCTATGAAATGGGAGATAGGGTGGGTAAGCAATTGGCACTTCGAACTCGCCAAAGTCAATCTTTTAACTCAATTACGCGCATCGAGTCGGAATGCCAAGAATTTACAACACCTGAAACCATCTTAGAAGCTTTTCAAAATTATTATGAGAAATTGTATAAAAATGAGGACTCTGTAAATCCCAACGTAATTAAAGAGACACTATCCAAATGGGCAATCGAGCATGAAGATGGAGTAGGAATGGATAATGTTACTAGGTTAGATCTAGAAAGAGAAATAACTCTAATAGAAGTGGAAAATGCTCTTGCAGAGTTAGCTTCGGGAAAAGCCGCAGGGCCTGATAAAATACCACTCGATTTTTATAAAATTCTGGGTAATACCGTAACGCCTCTTCTTTGTGATTTATTTGTTGGAATTCAATTAAGTGGCATCCCTCCCAGGTCTTGGCAGGAAACTAATATTGTAATCTTCCAAAAGAAAGATAAGCCCCCTCAGCTGCCCTCATCATATCGGCCTATCTCTCTAATAAATTCCGATTCAAAACTTTATTCTAAGATCTTGGCTAATCAACTCAGGGGGACCATCGAACATCTGGTCTCCCCATGGCAACATGGCTTTATTCCAGGCAAGGGTACTACGGACCATACCCGACGCGCTATTGCACTGTTTGATGCCGCAAACGCTATGGCGGGCCAGATGTCGATGGTCCTCTTGGATGCCGAGAAGGCTTTCGATAGGGTTTCATGGGCATTCCTGTGGGCAATACTAGAACAAAATAATGTTGGACCTTGCCTTATGAAATCAATTAAAGCAATGTATTTCTCACCGAAGGCTAGGGTATTGGTAATGGGCCAGGAATCTGGATTTTTTTTTTTTGTAAAATTTTAATTTTTATTTTTAAAGAACAGTTCACACAAAAAATTCACCAAGGTGCGATACAATTCCTCTCGGGGAGGGCCTGTCTGGGAGCATAAAGCATCAAATTTGCAATAACATAGGAAAAGTCAGTTCGTGGCACGTGCCTACGGCTGTAGTCGCTTAACGTAATAGATCAGCCAAGAAGAAAAATGTTACAGCACAGAGCAAAGCTGGCATGTCCATAGAACGACATAACCCAATCAACCAGACCATATATCCTCGCTATGTACCTTGGTGAACCATAAACCGATAAACAGAACTCCCCCCCCCTACCCATGCCCTCCCCCCATGGTGGCGACTCACTCAATCCAAAACTCCTTCCGGCAACCAGATTAGACCTGAAACAAATGAAGTGAATCTGGATTTTTTAACATATCTCGGGGGACTAGGCAGGGATGCCCTTGCTCTCCTATCCTTTTTGCCCTCTACATAAACCCTCCTATTTTAAAACTACTAAAGGCTGAGGCAATTAAACCAGTTACATTGGGACCCTACCAAACAAAAATATTAGCTTACGCCGATGATGTGGCAGTAATAACAACACAGCCCACTGAGGCTATATTAGAAATAGAACAAATTACTCAAGCCTTTGGCCAAATATCAGGATACTCCTTAAACAGGGATAAAACGATGGTCATTTGTACAAATAATGTCTACTTCATTGATCCCAGAAGGGTAGAATCCGCTGTGTATCTGGGAGTTCGAATATCTGCCAAAATAGACGAGATTGTGAAAATTAATTATGAACCACTGCTCCAAAAAGTAAAGAAAGATCTTAAAAGAATTGACGGATTACACCTTTCAATCATCGGAAGAGGCAATTTCCTCAAAATGAATATTCTACCCCGGGTCCTATATCTGTTTCGAGCGATTCCTCTCCTAGTGGAAGACAACATCTTAAAGGGATTGGAATCCCAAATGAGTAAATTTGTGTGGGGATATGGGAAAGTAAGGAGATCTATTCGGAAGCTCTCACTACCCATCACCAGAGGAGGATTGGCAATACCTGATCTGAGACTTTATTCATGGGCTGCTCTTCTACAACAGATGATGTTACTATTCTATGTTAAACCGTTGGAAAATGCTGTGTGGGTTAATCATATACCTTCAATATATGAGTTGTCTATCGGTGATAGGGCTAATGGTCTGTTACTGAAACAGGTTGAACCCTCATATTATAAGAAAGTAAAGTTCAAGGTTATATCAAATGCATGGGAAACTTGGAAGAAAATTTTGAGATATATGAAAATCCCTAAATACAATAGATATATCTCATTATGGCACTCCTTAATATTACCACCACAAATATATGACGCTATTTCTAGATGCTGGGAAACATTAGGAGTATTAACAATAGGAGACTTTCTGCTTCCCACTTATGGTCATAGATTTCAACAACTTCAATCCAAATTCGCTATCCCAAACAACAGTGTATTCAAATTTATACAAATCAACACAATTTTAAATTCAAAACTTGCTAATATCTCTTTGGATAATATCCCTTTAATTGATTGTATGTCTAGACCCTCAACTAGGATAGGTACTATCTACGACATCTTAATTGAAAACCAACAAGATGATTTAGAATCTACTGAAGTGGGTTGGTCGAGGAAACTAAATAATCCTAACGTAGATATTGACATGTCTCTGATACTTTCAACACAGCTGTTCATGTCTTCTAACTTGAAAGCCCAATTATATAAAACTATCTATGATTTGTATTTTACTCCCGCTAAACTCTACTCCTGGGGGATAAGGCCCACTTCAGAGTGTCCAAGGTGTGGTAAAGCAGCGGCAAATCTATTACACATGCTCTATGAATGTGATAAACTACTAGCACTGAGAACAATGATTGCTGGGTTCTGGCAGGAGGTGTTCGGGCATTCAGTAGCCGAATCTCCCACCCTCTATATTCTCGGCTACGATAACACTCTGAGTCATACTAAGGCAGAAGAAGTATCACTCTTCTTGGGCACAGCGGTATATAGAATTACATTAACAGCCCGCTGGAAGGATGCTGATCCCCCTAACTTTCAGATTTGGCTGTCCCGGCTCTTAGGTATGTACAATCAAGAAAAGGCAATTTTCGCCTGTAAAGGGATAAAGTCTAGAGCACGTGGTATTGAGATTTGGAAACCAATTGAAAATTGGAAAAATGACAATAGAGATTGTGGATAAATGAGTGTAATTAGGACCTAACTGTTATAGTTTCTTTTTTGTTGCTTCGTCTTTTATGTTATATCCTTAATATTCCTGTTTCTTTAAACTGTTTTTGCCATTCATTGAAGTCTATTCTTAACATTGTTTATTTATCTTTTTGTATCTGCAACTGTAAATTACCAAATAAAAAATTATTTTAATTTAAAAAAAATAAATAAAAAAAAAATAAAAAAAAAACTTCCAAGGGGAGGCCTTCAGCCGAGCTGCGAATCCCGAAGACTAATCTTTGGTACACAGCAAACTGTAGAAAAAAGAGGAAGGCTATTGCCCTAGCAGTAAAACTAAAAGACCCCAGAGCAGTGAGACTGGCCAGGTGGGACTATCGCAAAACCATTACCCTAGCTAAAAAGAACTGGGAGGAGGACCACTGGCAGCAGCTCAAAATTACGGCATGTGAAAAGAATTCTGTCACTTTCTGGAAATTAATTAATATTTCAGACCGTAGAGGAGCTGATCCCATTTTAAATCACATACGTGAACAGCAATGGCATGCCCATTTTTTAAAACTATACTGTGATGATGACGCCCAAGCTCATCCAATACCATTAGCTTCGTCCCACTTAAGAATAGACTCACCCACCGAGGCAAGCCTATTTACTGCGCAAGAGGTCCGAGATGCCATCTCCAAAATCCTTCCTGGTAAAGCAGCTGGTCCAGATGGCTTGCCTGGAGATTTGTTATCCCACGATCTCTCATTATGGGCAGACTTTATAGGATGCCTAATGAATCTAATCCAGCTAGGTCTCCCCTTCCCGTCTCCCCGTCATGGAAAGGGGCTGAGGTAATTACGATCTATAAAAAAGGAGATAGAGAGGACCCTGCCAACTACAGACCAATTAGTCTAATTGACACAATACAAAAGGTAGTTGGCAGGGTCATTATAAGCAGAATTGAGACATGGCTTCTGGAAGAGGGGGTATTAACACACTTCCAGGCTCGGTTTAGGCATAATGTTGGAGCAATGGACCAGGTGTTTCGGTTTTGTGCGGTCTACTGGAAGTCAGTATCTATTAACAAGGGCAGCCTGTATCTGGCTTTCATTTATCTCAAAACCGCATTTGATGTCATTCCACGTGTTAAACTTTGGGAGGTATTATTGGCCATGGGGCTCCCTAGCTATTTGCTGCAATTTATCATTAAGCTCCATGAGGACAATTTTGCTAGGATACGGTGGGGGAGTCAGGGGCAACTGACAAGGAGGGTACCAGTCAACAGAGGGGTGCGGCAGGGATGCGTGATGGCCCCGACGTTGTTCTCCCTTTTCATAAATGGGGTGGTGGACCATTTAAGGGAGGACCCTGCGGACGCGCCCGTCCTTGCCGGAGAGAAGACCCCCACACTCCTCTTTGCGGACGATACCCTCCTGATGTCCAAGACCCCGAAGGGCCTGCAGAAATTGCTTGACCGTTTCTCTCTCTTTTGTAAAGAGCGTGGTCTATCAATAAATACCGCAAAAACAAAGCTAATCGCTTTATCTGCAAAAAGAAAGTCTAGAAAGGTACATATCTCACTTTTCGGGTCACCCCTAGAGTTGGTAAATGAATTTGACTATCTGGGGGTTAGGTTATCCAATAACATGTCCTGGGGCCCTCACATATCTAAAATGGTACTCAATCTCAGAAGGGTGTCTGGAGCGATACTAAAAAACCAGCACCTCTCCATCAGCAGACCGGTTGCTCCAGCCCTGGCAGTCTATGAGGGGAAGGCTGTAGCCTCGGCAGTTTACGGTTCTGAATTATGGGGAACTGAAAATATCGTGGCTCTGATGGTTGCAGAGAATAAGTTTATCAGAGATTTGGTATCACTTCCAGTGTCAACCCCCTTGTTACCATTATTTTTTGACATGGGTAAGAAATCAATTACTGATAAAGTCCATCTCAGGCCCCTGTTATTTTGGGTGCGCCTCAGAAGGACTCAAGAATTAATTGAATATGCCCGAGTGTTGGACGAATTAATCTCCCTTAATGTTAGCAATAAGATAAAGTGGCTTAACAATCTTAAGCTGTTGGTAACTTCCATAGGTTTGGGAGAGTCTTGGGTCTCGCAATGTCCACCTCCGAAACAATCTGTCAAAAAGTTATATTGGGATTGGGTTGAGAATAAGGTCCATGTTAACCCTAAATTGGGATCCCTGACGACCAACTTCCTTGAACACAAACCAACGTGTAAGTTGGAACCCTTTTTGGACTTTATTCAGCTACCCAGAGACAGGACCTTGTTCTTGAAATTTAGATATGGTACTCTGCCCCTGAAGAAATTCATGGAAGGTTGGAAAGGCATGGGGGGACATGACTTAAATTGTCCAGGTTGTAGTTGCCCAGAGGAAACCCTGGGCCACTTCTTATTTGCGTGCACAGCATATAAGCACGTCTGGAATAAATGGCTGAAACCAGTGTGTAGGGTCCTGGGTGTGAAAGATCATAGATCAGCCCTGCGCATCTTGTCAACCAACACCGCCTCAATGTATATCGTTTGTGGGGTGGCAAAATATCTTGCGGGTGCCTGGATAATCCGCTCTAGGTTGTTTGGCAATGTACCAAATTTATCTGAAACGACTGTATAGTTTTAATTTTTCCTTCTTCTTAAATTGTCTGTGTTATTTTGTTGAAAATGTAGTACTTTTGGGCAGATTGTTTTTATGTACTCTCTATGTATGTTTGTACTTTTATGATAAATATTTATCGAATAAAGTATTACAACAACAACAACAACATTTACACAAGTCTTGCATTTGGGAGTGTTTAAGTTATTGGCATTGTAAATGACAATGCCTTTTATTTATCTGTTTTATAAACAACACATAAATAAAAGGCATTCTCATTTACAATTCCAATAGCTCAAACTCTCATAAATGTGAGACCTATTGCATTGCAAATGCTTGTTTTGGCATGGATGTTTGTATACCCCTATGAACTTAATTATTTAATAATTAGGAAACATAACAAATAATGACAGTGCCAATATTTATTTCCATAACAGTGTTTGCTCCTAAATGTCATAGGTGTAAAATAACATATCAGAAATGTGGCTGAGTAGTCTGTTGGGGCACTGGTGCTTTATTGAAATTTACCACAAAGTGGATTTGTGAGAATTGCTTAAATCCCTAGACAACTAAAGGAACATGTTGTGCCTTTTTGTTGTGTCATCGAAAGTTAGTGCACCATTACACTAGCAAACAGGCTTCTCTAAAGAAAAATTGTATTCATATTGTAAAATGTGAATATTAAGTCTACATTATAAATCTTAACGACTCATTTTTGTCATTAAATGTCTGTAGCCCTTTCTCTGCTTTAACTTGCCCAACACTTATCGGTGTGATTTCCAGTGTGACCTCTGTTTTATGTGGGACAGACATATGCCTGTAATTACGTGCAACAGCGCTATAGAAAATGTTTCAGGTATAATAATAAATAGAGGGCGCAGAGCAGATGCCATTAAATGAGAAGCAGATTGCGCTTTTCATCTGCAGAAAAAGCGAGGTAGAAAGGAGTTCAACTTTTGCAGAATGGCATTCCTTGACAGATATTGTTTTTCGCATCATTAGAAATGGGCATATGGCTGAATGTGCGTTAAATCTGTAATATTGTCGGAGTTCATTCAGAAATGCTTTAGTTGAGTCAGGCAGTCCCCTTCCGGGTGAGGCGCTGGTGATGACGTGTGAGGAAGGCAATAGCCTAACAGAAGGCTGTGCTTCAGGTTCCCAAGGGACTAAGCGGATTCTGGCAAGAGGCAACCGGAGAGAAAGAGCTGTGTTTACTAGCGCACCTGTCAGAGTGAAAGGGTTCACAGAAGTCGAGGCAAAAAGGCTGGGGATCACCCAGAGAAACCTGACAGTCTGTTGAAGCTGACAAGATACTGTCTATTAGAAATGGGGGTCTCTAGTTGGCAGAGGTAGATACCTTTGTCCACGTAGGAACCCTTCTTCTTAGTCAAGGTAAGGGTGATACACCTATAAAATAACCCCTGCTCACCCCCTTGGTAGCTTGGCTCGAGCAGACAGGCTTATCTCAGAGGATGTGTGTAAAGCATTTGTGAACACATACAGTAATACAATGAAAACACTACAAATGGACACCACACCAGTTTAGAAAAATAAGTAATCTTTATCTAAACCAAACAAGATCAAAACAACAAAAAATCCACAATACAGTGATAAAAATATGACTTTCAAATGGTAGAAAAAGTTCAGTTCAATACAAGTTGCTGATGCGACACTTTACACAAAGTACCTTGGATGCATCGGCATACACAAACAAAAAGGGCCGCAGGGAAGGTGATATATCGGTTCCTTACACTCAGGAAAGGTGATGCTTCTGTTCCTTGCTCCGAGGGAGGTGATGCATCAATTTCTTACTGCTGCGCAGGGGAGGTGATGCGTCGGTTTATTACTGCGTGGGGAGGTGATTCTTACTGCGTCCCCCAACGATGTGACAGACCTGGCATCTCCATGCGATGATCCGGGACAATGCGTGGGTTTTTGCAGCCGCATAAGCAGAGCTTGCATCGGAATCGGTGCAGTGATCTCGGACTTAGGAGACCTGTGCACTTGATGTGGCGTGCATCGATTTCTCGAGCCATGGGCCAGCGCTGCCATGGTTTCTTTGGCGATGCGTTGGTAACAGGTACGATGCGTCACGCTTCTTGTGGTTGCGTTGCTTTTCCAGCTCTCAACAGCCAGAACTACCTCCAGAGTCCCAGAACAGCTACAGGTACCTCTTGGCAAGTCAGAACTCCCAGCACGGAAGTTCTGGGTATCTGGGGTGAAGCCTTTGTGTCCCTGAGACCTCAGAACAGTAGGCAAGATCTTCTTCAAGCCCTTGGAGATCTTCTTCAAGCAGGGGACACAGCAAACAGAAAAGTCCTTTTCCCTTTCCTTGCAGAAAGTAGCCCTTGCAGGCCAATCCCAGAGATCAAACAGCAAAGATGCAGCACACACCAGGGCATGTCCTACTTTTCACATACACTGCACCCTGCCCACAGGGGTGCCTTTGGCCTACCTTAGGGGTGACTAACTTGGTTAGGGCCTGGCAAATGGGTGCACATGGCAGTACTAGACTGCACACAGGAACTGCAATGGCAGGCCTGAATTCGATTACACCAATCTATAAAAACAATTTTCAAAGGGGGCACTTGCACTTTTGCACTGAACAGCAATGGCAAAGTACCCAAAGCGTCTAGACCAGCAAAATGTTGCCCAACACACCGCAAAAACACAGGAGGCAAAGGCAAACATACAAGGGAAACCCACACCAGTGATGCCAGGTCTAACACAGTCCCTCCTGCTGTTTAACTAGTCTATACTAATGGAAGCCGGCCGGGCCCTGTGGAGGCTTCGACTCCTGGCGCTAGGCAGCTATGAAAAGGTTCTCTTCATTTAGAAACCAGCTTTTGGTGCAGGGCGAGGTGGGGCAGCAGTTAGACTCTTGCTGAAGCCGTTAGTATTTCTTTTTCTTTTAAATTAGTTAACACTGTGTTATGAATTTTGATCCCAATCATAATTTGCTAGAAGAATGATCTTACCTGTTATAACTAGGGGGTATGCAAAGTTTAATTTATGTACTTATTTGCACCTTTTCAAAAGAAGGTCTAGAAATCTTCACATCACCTGTTTATTATTCCTTTTATTTCCGACATCCGACATCCGTTTGAAAATCGTGGACATTTTGCTTCTTTATTTAAATTTAACTGTATGTATAGGCATTTATATAGCGCACTACTTACCCGTAGGGTCCCAAGGCGCTTCGACCGCTGCGAAACCCTTCCTGGCTTCCCTGAGAGATGGTCCCTTAATGGGTATCTCCAGGGTGAGACCAGGCATCCCCGGCGGTCTGGTGGGGCCGTTAGTGAAGATGAGGCAAGCTAATGCCCAGAGTTGCCGAGTGTGATCGCTGATCAGAGTGGGCACCGAGGCGAGAGAATTATCGAGTCCGCTGACCCTGGTCCAGAAACCTGCCGCGCCGGGAATCGAACCCTGGTCCCGGGCCGTCCTCTGCTCTCGGGTCTGCCGCCTCTAACCAGTGAGCCACACTACTTCACTACAACTGTAAGAATTGTTTTATTTAAGATGATCTATTTTGAATTCCACAGCTAGTTTGTATTCCCTCTGCCTACATCATGGAATTATTGTGCAAATATGTAGGTATCGTAGCACTGATGTCCAATATTGAAGCAACCAACTAAAACTCATTCACATCCCTGCATGAATGCATATACCACACACAGTGCAAAATAGGTGGCAGGACACTGCGTTTTTGCTTTTGCGGGAAGAAAGTTAGGTTGCAGGTTTATTAAACATGGTAATGTGTTGTTCTCCGGTGATCTAAAAGCAGCCAGTGCAGATGCCATCTAAATGGGCTGCCAGCCGAATTAATCAACAGGGGGAAGGGCACAATACAACTGATGCAATACTCAAACAAATCGGACTGGATTCACCGCACCTCTGGCGAGCATAGTCCAGAGAAACCTAGCTCCCACTAAAGGTGAAGCAAACACAGGGTAGCCCCCTTCACCCCCCAAGGCCTGGCACTGTCTCGCGGACTACTGATGTGCAATCACTTTCACTGGATCTCTGCTGAATTAGTGCAGCGGTATTGTCATGCAGTGCCCTCTTCAAGGCACATTTTGATTGATTGCAGAAGTAGTGTCACAAAGACCCCTCTTCTGGGCACATTTTCTTGGTTGATTTAGAGTACCCCAAGCATTGCATCAGCATGTGGCTCCATCTGCAACACATACAACTCTGCATGAAACAACAACATTAGGATTCACAAAGAGCATGCACATTAATCGCCTCTTCATATGGGTCTACATAGAGCAAGGACATTAAGATGAATAAAGAATACGCACATTAACCATCTTCTAATATGGGTAAGTGGTAGGGTGTGTTTCACCGCAGCCTCGAAAAAGAGGTGAGGCTGACGTCTTCACTGGAGGTGAAGCCTCATGGTTCCTCCCAAGAGGTGACCTAAAAGCATGAAGGTGAAGAAGGCAATATTTGCCTGATTCCCAGGTTGCTCAACCCCACCAGCCCCCAGGCTCCTGCCCAGAAGAGTGGGGGGGTAAAGGTGGAGGGTACAGGCCTAGGAATGCAGAGCTGTGACACTGTGTATCAACTGTCTCTCCTTGCTCTAGAAAGGTCCTTTTTGCTCACCTTTTAAATCTAAATTACTGCAAAGTTGTGTAACTCGTCACGGCTTGGGGAATTGGGGGGAATGTTTCCTTCCCTATTTTTTGTAAGATCCTAGCTGACATTTTTAATCTAATTTTTTTTTATATTGTGTGGCATTTTTTTTTACCTCATTTGGAGTGTGTTAGACTCCACGCCATTGCAGTGTACTTTGCTGTAGCTACTGCCGGTTAGCGGCCATTTTGGACGTGACTCGCGCTCATCGCGGTCAGCGTTCCAGTCGTTGCACACTGCACACCGGCATAAGCCAAGCTCTATGTAAATGGGTTCTGATCGAACGCACAGCGGGCGAGCGCAGCGGGCGCGCCGAAGGCATGCGTAAGGCAAGCCCGTCTGCGCCCGTCAGCGCTAAGTCAAGGCTCAGGGTGAGTTATTCTGCCAGATCTGACTCAGCGAAAGGAAATATCATTCAGTTTTCGAATGTGTCTTTAAAATCCTTTAGAACCCCATTATGCCCGTCACACAGCGGCAACTCGGTAGGTCTTACAAGTGTTTCTGTCTGTGTGGACTGTGGGTACTCATTTACACCAAAGCTCTCCTCGTAGTATGTAGAGGTGTCAGGCTTGCTTCATCCAGCACAATCTGGTTTCTGCGCCTCGTATAGTACAGAGGCAGCACTGTTAGAGGTGACAGAGGTGATCCAGGAGTGTTTGGATGCCAGCGGGAGAGCAGCTCTGGTTATGCTAGATCTCTCAGCAGCATTCAACACTGTGCCCCATTCTCTGCTCCTTGATCGTCTATTGGAAATTGGTATTTTTGGATCAGCGCTGCACTGGATCCTGTCCTTCTTGGAAGGCAGGTTGCTGCAGGTCTGGCTCCCTCTGTGTGCCTCTGTGCCTATGCAGGTGACAACTGGCATGCCTCAGGGGTCATCACTTAGCCCGCTTCTCTTTAACATCTATGTGACTCAGCTGGTTTATCTCGCGGAGTCATTGGGGGCTAAAGTGATGGCCTACGCGGATGACACGCAACTTTTGTTTTCCTCGAGGAAAGGGGACGATCCTGTTGTGGCCGCGCAGCACTGTTTGTCCTCTGTGTTTCACTGGCTGGCAAATGCACAGCTGAAATGTAACGAAGGAAAATCTGAGGTGCTCTTGTATGGCTCGTTCCCAGTGGACTTCAGAGAAAGAATGTGGCCTCCTGACTTACCTCGGCCCGCGGTGGGAAAGGGCACCGCAAAAAATCTCGCCATCTGGTTCGATGAAAATCTGAACTTTTCGACACAAGTGAAGAAACTGACAGGGACCTGCTTTGGCACTTTGAAAATCTTGAGGAAGTTTCTTCCCCTTCTGCCTGGAAGTGCCAAGGAAACGGTGGTCCGTGCTCTGATCTTGTTCCGATTGGACTATAACAACGCTCTTTTGGTTAGCAGTCCGGGCTATCTTGCAAAGAAATTGTAAGTAGTCCAAAATTTGGCAGCCAGACTGCTTTTGAGTTTACCATCTAGACTTAGTGTTCGCACCCACCTGCGTAACTTGCACTGGCTCCCAGTTGAATCACGGTTAAAATTCGAAATGCTGTCCATCGCTCATTGGGCCCTTTATAGTTTAGGCCCCATATATCTTCAGAAGAGATTTGCTT
Organism: Lissotriton helveticus; assembly: GCF_964261635.1. Taxonomy (NCBI): domain Eukaryota; kingdom Metazoa; phylum Chordata; class Amphibia; order Caudata; family Salamandridae; genus Lissotriton; species Lissotriton helveticus. Next base: position 1,705,454,786 of record NC_136067.1, read on the forward strand.
TTTATAAACCCAGGAGACAGCCGCGCTCGTCCGACCAGTTATTGATACAGCCCCCCAGGTTCAATCGCCAAAGGATCGGCGGGAGTTCCTTCGTTCGAAAAGCCGGCCTGGCCTGGAACAAGCTGCCTTTGGCACTTCGGGCACCCAGGATCCATTGCTTTTTAAGGAAAAAACTAAAACGTTGCTGTTTTAGCTTCTGATCGGTGTGCACTTTACTTTCTGGAGCAAGCGCCGGGACACTTTCGAGTAGCCGTGCGCTGTACAAATTAAATATAACATAACATAGCATGAAACAAGGGTAGAATAACACTCTTTGAGCCTTCTTTTGCTTTAATGTGTTCATTTAACTTGAAAATCAATATTTTTTGCACACAAAAAAAGAAACTTTGTGCAGGTCGGAAAAATACCAGAAATGTTTTCACACTGCACAAAAATCTGAAACATTGCTGGGAAAAATATTACTTTGCCCACCTCTAGTTACTATGTGACACTGTGTGTGCTAACATTTCTGAATGGCTTGTGATAAATACCCTTATTATTTATAGGTAACCTTCAATCTCCCCTCTTCTCCCATGTGTTTGTCTGCTGCCATCCCATGACTGACTCTTCAAGCACTTGCTGCGGTGCAAAGGAATGTATGGGTACCTAAGAGCTACGGGCATTAAAGAAATAGAAGAAGGATTCTGCCTGTGTTCGTAAATTATGAATTCTTAGATTAGGGGGCGGTAATAAATTGCCTGTCTCTGTTTTCGTGACTAAGTAAAGTTCATCATCCTTTATTCAGTGTTGTATAAACAAATCCTAAAAGCATGCAGTCCAAAACATGGTACAGTAAAAACAATCAGTGAGATATATATTCAGAGTTAATCAGATCAGGGGATGAAAACATAACATTCATGCATAAAGGGTCTTGTGGTAACTTTCACAGGTAAGACTGTGAATAGTGTTACATATAGAAAGGTTATCACTGGCACATGCTGGAAGATCCGATATTTTATACCAGATGCCGTTTGTAAACCACAACTGGTGGATGATGCCCAGCCTTTAATTGGGTCAGTAAACAATGCAGGTGATTCGACATCCCCAGGGGCAGGTATGGTTCAGTACCTGGTACAGACTTGATCATAATGTATTAACAGATAGACTGCTTAGGTAAGGCAGAGGCCTCGTGCTCAGCTGCCACTCTTGAGTGAGAAGGCCTCCTTCAGCCACACGAGATCCTTTTTAACAATACGATCAGGCTCTAGGAAGAGCTCCGGCCTCCCAAGATCCTTGAGGCTGGTCTTAATGTAGCGCAAACATGGTATGTGCAACATCTTATCCAGGCCCATACAATCCCTAATAATGTGCCTGTATAAGAGTAACTCATCCTTCACCCACACTGAGAGCCATAATAAAAGTGAGCGTAGCCGTAAGAAATCCGTGAGTTAGTCCATGCCCAACGCCTACTGAACAATCATACAAGGTGTACCTGGAGCAACACTTGAAAGACCTCTCATGAAGGTGTTTTCTACAACCCGGAGTGGGGCAATTGTGGTATATCCCCAAATTTCGCAACCAAAACTGGCTGTGGGGACACATTTACCTTTGTATATGTAGAGAAGAATCTTTATCAACTTTTGACCCAGTAAGATAAAAATGGCTCTCTTGAAGCTGTATTCCTCTTTATCAAAGGGTGCCAGTTAAAGGCCTGAATGTAGAAAAAATCCCAGGTAAGAAAAGTTATCCACTTTACAGAAAGTTGCATGACTCATTTATCCACTTTACACAAAGTTTCATGACTCCCTCACGTGGTACGGGGTGTGACAAGGAATTCAGGACTTGGTAGCACTGTGCTGTTGAGTATTGATGAAACTGTCTGAACTCTGCATTAAACTAGCCTGAACAATAAAGCTATTTATATGAGAATGTGAAGCGCCTGTGTATGGAATTGTTTTTCCAGGGTGTCACTAATCATTGATCCATTCTTTTATGCAGTGCACGGCTCCCATAGAAAGAAAGGGCCTTAATACATTAATGTTGGGCCACCATGGGCTCAGAAATAAGAGGTCAGGTACAAAACGACTCACAGCGGAGAGCAGAAATACAAAGAAGGAGTGAGATTCTGCCGTCCTGGCCAATTGCTTATCAAAATGTTATTACACATTTGGTGGCATTAGGAAAGTACATGGTGCCCAGGGGAAATTAACTGTTTTGAGGTGGCCACGTTCTAAACATATACACGCATTTCGCGAAACGCTTTAATCTAAAGTGTACCCATTCATGCTTTATTGCCTAGCACTTAAAGACATATGTGCCGCTATCTTCGAGATGGATGCTGCTGCTAGAGATGCAATTTAAGTACCTGCGATGTGTGACAGCCTAGAAGGATACGAAGCGGGGAGAACAGCGTCTGCGCGCGAGTATCAAGCACGCACCGCGCGCGCTTAACGGCTGTACTTCTGCCCGGCCGCATCGGGAGCTGCGAAAAATGGTTGTTAACGGAGGTTTAACTGCAGAGAACGAAGCGAATTAAAGAAGGCGGCGCATCTCGACGGCGGCCATGTTTGAGAGATGTGAGGCCACAATGTCGGACCTTTAATTCTGTTACTGCTGAGCACTTTAGACCATGCTGACGCTCTCAATATGCAGCATTTTAATGTATTCATCGCTTAATACTAATAACTTGCTTTTATACAGCGCTTCATCTTTAACTCCTGCTATTTCTAAGCGCTATAAATAATTACCTAAATTAAGGTTGTATGGCGGAGTTCACCTAAGTGGGAGTTAAACTCTTGACCTTCACGTCAACGTTTATCTCACTGCGTCATCCTGCCAGTTTATGAAAGAAGCGTTGTCAGGAATTGCTATTTTAAGATTAGTTCTGGGAAACTGGGCAACACAAGTGTTCTTTCTCGATGAATATATTTTGCTCACTCACTGTCTGCCATCTTATTCCTGCCCCTGTGGTATGATGGCGGAAACCAAATGTTGCACTAGTGCCCTGGCCTATAAACAGCCACTGTTGCCCACCTCTTATGCATCTGCGCTCACCTCATGTACCATACATTTCCAGAGCTCAGTATTACTTCCTTGTCTCTTTGTATGCTACTTTTTTTTAAAAAGATGTCGGGGTGCTGTGCCCCAGGATGATGATTGCTTTCAAGGCTGTGTGTGCTTCATTGACCTATTTGGGAGTAAGAAAGACAACATGTCAAATGATTTGTGTTTTTTCGAAGGGTAGAATAAGGCATATATCTGGATGTGGATTTCCAGAGTTTGAGGTGGATCATTGACAGATAATGGCTGCTGATAGTTTATTACTATTCTGTGACCAGTGCAGCACCATTAGCAGGGAGGAGAATGGGTGCCGCGTAGTCCAGTATCAGTGGTGCTGGTCCAGAGGGATTCAGTGTAAACATGTTGAAATATGTCATGGGTACTGCTAACTATGCAAAGGTGATCAAAGTCACATCCGGAATTAGGAAGGTTTTAGCATTCCAGTATTCTGACACCCTTAAAAAACTAGTAGGAGCCTTTGGTTTCTGAAATGCCAGAACACTCACTAATTTTACCCCTTCTAGGTATAGGGGTTGTTCCTGTGTCGCTGCTGTTCAGGCACTTCAATGGAGCGGGCAGGGTGGTTCGCTCGCTGCCATGCTTTCTCTTGGCTGTGTTGTGGCTGGCCCTTGCAGCTGCTCTCTTCCTGCCTCGAGCATCTCTCCTGCAGGCTTTTGCAGCATTCTCTTGACGGCTTGAGAACTGCAACCGAAAAACATTGTGCTTCATGTTCAAATTAGCCATTCAGGCTCAATCCGCACTACTGGCAGCCTAATTGGGTAATGTTAAAGGGTGCGGGTGCTTAGCTGGTCACATCGCTTTGACTGCCATTGTGAAAACAAGTACAGACTTTCAATTTACTTTGTAGGGAATTCCTCAACTAAGGTGGAAGAATTCCTTCCAGTTCACCGCCTTACTCCTTGGGGCTATAAAAGTCATTCAGTACCTGGCTGGGTCATTTGCATATGCAACTGCACGTTTTTTCTCCTTCAGCAGGTTCTATTCTCCAATGTTCCTTTTCTTTCCCAGTTGGGTGGGTTTGGTTCAATTTCCTCAACTGTTTACGGCTTCAGGGTTGAGGATTCTTCTTACCTTGGTTTACTTTGGTTCTTTCCTCCAGCCTTTGGACTCTCTTGGACTCTCCTCAGCCAATTTTGCTCATGCCTGAAGTCTGCAACACGCTTTATTTACCATTTCGTCCATTGCTTTAAAGGGAAACACCCTAGGGTGGTGTTTGCCTTATCACTTGGAGTTGTGGCTACTTAAAGGGATGAACAATACCTCAGGGTTAAGACTTCCCGAATCAAGAAGGGGACATTGGTGATTCACATCTGGCAGACCCTGCCACTAATCTCCATACATTACGAAGCTTCGAGGAGGCCCCCCCCTTTTAATTGAGGTTACCCTGGTGCTGTATCTTTCAGTCTCGTATAAGAGGCTATACATTTGTTCCAAGTCACATCTGTAATATTGATCTCAGTTATGGAAAGCTGGCTCTCACACAGCCCTATGCACCTCACTTTCTGTGTAAAAATATCGCATGTAAATGGAATTTGCTTTGTGCTAAAAGCTTGCACAGATGTTAATGTTCTCTTGAGAAGCCCGCTCAATATCTACTACACATGAGGGACCCAACTTTTTAGTGTACACTGGGGGATGTCTTTACAAGGGGACATCCTGGTGGCCCCCCCCCCCCCAGTTCGATTTGGAGATGAGAGTCACAGACAATACGTAAGGTTGGGGCGGGGATGCTCTAAACCCCTTCCAATCGTTGACTTTACTGCACTTACTTACCTTTTGGCCATTGATAAGCTGTCGGAATTAATGGATGCAAACCCGCACCTTCGCTTTTGAGCATGATCTTGACGACCCCCATCATGGGGGGCTCTGACTGGGATTGCACCATCACTTTTGGAGGGGGCTTTACACTCTCCAAAACATTCAGGGTCGACCAGTTGGTGGCCTTCAAGGACCAAAGTTTGGCAAACTTGTCAAACGTTCTTAAATTTGGGAGGCCTGTTGTCCTTCTCACTGGAAGCAGGCGGGCAGTTTTGGTTACAATGAGCGGCCATATACGGTTTCTATTGTTGAGTCAGTGCTTGCGGGATTTCTGATTCATTGACCCATGGAAATGTATCTTGTTGACATTCTAAGCTGGGGTCACTTTCCGGGCAGTTTTACACCTGGCACGTTTAGTATCCACTCAACAAACAAGTGTGGTGTCTCAGTTCTTCGCTTAAACAGAATCTTTTATGAACACCAGGCCTGTTGCAGTGCTCTATAGTTTGGAAGATTAAATGAGTTATGTTACCTGGTGTGGCTACAAGGAAAGGGAATCACGCCTTGAATTTACAAGGACATAAACAGGAGCAGAGCTCAGACCTGCCACCATGATTGATGCAGCTGGTGCTGCACCATACAGCATATTTCCTCTAAATAAATGATGCACTCTCTGCATTGTCAGGGAAAGGGAATTAACATGATTGTACTCTTTCGGAAATTTGTCAAACCACATTTATATAGAAGCTGAGCCCTGCAGTCGTGTAACCGATCCCAATGCATCATATATTTAATGCAGTGCCCCAGCCTCTCAGGTTTATTGTTCTGTAATAGGGCTGTCCTGGAAGCGGGCGCGCACCGGTGGCATGCGGTGCCGCTGTAGAGCAAATTGGAATGCATTATAGAAATGTGAGGATATTTTTTATTGTTACTGAAGGTTTGTTTAGAGGTAGGGCGGGATGAATACTGTGACCTAATAGGTTTGTGTAACTTGGGAAAAGAGGCTCTGAATTTTGTTTAAATGTTCTCCCGCTAGGAGAGGCGTAGTGACTGCCATGGTTGCTTTACCTCAAGACGCCCTTCTCTGATAATCAGTGGCGGCTGGAAAGTACGGCGACTGGAGAGGCGGGAAAATTGGTTAACACATTAAAAAAATACATAAATAAAATTAAATACATAAAAAAATAAAATTAAAAGGTACTTATCATGCTTTCCAGGGACACGTCCTCCTCGCTCCGGTCGTCTTCCGGCTGGGATTAACCAATCCGGGTTCTGCTGTTATGCTGCTGTTGAGAGCAGTGCCAGGATTGAAGGGACACTGGAGGCTTGTGTGACCTAGAATTAATGTTGATTTTCTGAAAGACTCCCTCCAACATTCATCTTGTGTACCATCCACAAAGAGAAGATGCAAAATGCATATGGTCCACGCTCATCAGCACAGAGTTTAGTCATACGTGCCACGTTCACATCTCAAATGGATGGTATGAATGACCTGATTGCCAAGAACCTGCAGACAGTTTTATTCTGAAGAGGCTAATAGACCACTTTCCCCAGGCAGGCAAAACGTAAAAAGGTGGTGTCTGCATGAATACTCTGTCTCTGCCACCATAGTCAGTCCTCTGCTGCACAGTGAGCTGACAGTAGTCCCGACAGTAAAGGAAGGTTGCACACATTGTTCCCCTCTAGCTCCGTTTATACACAGGGCCTCAGTGTTGATATGTAATACTCATGTGCACCTGGGCAAGAAGTCAGTCATATCCAGAGACCCCCTACATGGAGAGCTCAAGGCGAGGATGCATGTTCTCCAAGGCCATGCACAGGACTTTTCCACCTCAACATCTGGGATCCACCTTTGCGCTCTATATCCTGTGCGCACCTTGTCCTCTGCTGCATAAGCTTTTCTTATAATACCCAAATATCTCCAATGCTGCAAGGCAGATGTGCTTTTTCTATAGTAGTTGCTATACATTAATGTTTAGCTTCTCTAAAAATGCACTCGTTCTTTCAATAGGCCGCACTTGACTTGCTGAAGCTCCGTCACACCCTGGTGTTGGAGCATTCAAACCTGACTCAATCCATTCAGTCACTGGACTTCCCTTTTCCCCAATCACAGCTGGGCTCTACATTGAATCCACCATTTCTGGATGGCATTTTCACAACTTAGCTCTCCACTGCTTGCATGACCAAGAGTCCCATACTATTGCTTCTGGATTATCCAATGTACACACACCATTTCTTGGTACCGTACTGCCAAAGCATGCTGCTACTCTGTATTGTTGGGCCTAGGTCTACCCACCATGAAAGTTGCTTAACTTCTCTGTTCTCACCATCTAACCGCTTGACCAAGGCGCGAATTCCGCTGCAGTGCTGGCGGAATAATGAGTGGGCGAAGTTCGGATGGCCCTCGGCCGTCCTCCGCACACGCCCACCGTGATGTCGGATGGTCGTGGACCGTCCGACGCATTGAAGGGGTTAAAGTAATTCTTTACATTCTAAAGAAGCCACAGTGCTGCACACTAACAAATACCACACTACCAACTAACAGGAATTTGTATCTGAAAGAATACCCTATTTTCAACCGAAGGCTTTCTTTCTTTATGGGCAACTATGTGATTAAGAAAGCGGTAGCAGACACTGGTGATGTTAAAATGACACATCAGTTATTACGACACTGACCAAATAAGTGTGTCTCCTGGTTTACTTAATAGTGAAATGAATATCACAAGAGCATTATGATGTCTGATGTAACATCAGCCCACATAAAGGTGTTTGGGTGAAATAAAACAATGTCAGAAGCAGCATCTAATGCAGGAACATACATATTTCTGAAAAAGAAAACAAACTACAGTTCGTTTTAGTATTCCACTAGCATCTAGAATTCTTCTGACAGAATATTATACATCGAAATACGTTTTGGTGATGTTTAATTAAAATATGTGACCATGAAAAGTCAATTATGTATTAAAGATGACAAAACATCAAAAGACAGCATGTGAAGGTGTTGGCTGCTCCTGTACAAGCAGGAATGGTCGCAGGATTAACAATGCTCTAGGTAAAATAGTATTTTGCATGATGGTGCTCCACCGAACACAGAAGACGGCATTTTTCAAGATTTTGTACTGCTCTGGTGCTCTAGCTATTTTACGATAAGGGTCTCCATAAGTTAGTGGGAATTCAGAGTAAAATATGATACTGTACATCTCTTCTAGATATTTGTAAGTAATTGCCTGGCTCCCCATTGATGCACCTATCCTGGGTGCACTCTGATAGGATTTGATCAGCTATGAGTGTCTCCGAGTTTACTGACACTGTTGTGATTATGCAAATCAATATGGCCACGCCCAGGTGGTAGTAGAGCTTCTCTTTGGAATGTGAGTGTTTATGTAATTTGATTTTGAAACCTCTCTCGGTTGAATTTGCCTCTGATTTCCAATTACATTTTGCAATCCTAAACTTTCACAAAGGGCAAATAACCTATGTTGTTTTTTGACTCCAAAATCAAAAAGAAACTGTAAACTTAACTTAAACCAGTTGAGAAACGATTCAAGGATGCTTACTGCTGCAGGCGAAATGAAATGGCCATACAGAGAAAAACATAATTAATTGGGCCTGTTATCTTACTACACCCCATGGAAGTGCTGGACCAGGACCAGCATGCTGGCCCATAAGTCAGATTCGAAGCAAACTCTGCTGGGGGAAAATAATTCTTTAAGTCCTGAAATCACTAAGCTTTCATAGTACCGAAACCTATCATGCAGGTTCTGTAAAAAAGAGTAGTAGTACCAGCAATACCGTTAGTGAAACAAGTACTGGCAAAGCCATTAGGTCTGCTGTTTTCTGCCAACATTTGGGTAATTATTGTTTTGTTCTGACATAGTTTTCGCAAAACTTTATTGTTTGAGAAGCTGCCGGATGTTCATCAATAAAAAAATAAAAAATATATGCTAAAGGTATACATTTTTTTGGGTCTAAAAAAAAAAGCACACATTACCATAGTACTCCCTGGCACTTAAGGGAACAACTTTGCAATTGGATGAGCTCATTTTGAAAGGGAAGCATGCTGTAGATCATAGTGAAAACCCCCATAAGTAATTATGCCATACAAATAATATTAGTTAATTCAAAAGGTCTTGGCTAACACAGACCTAAAAAAGCCAATTGTTCTGCTATTGGCTGCCAGTATCTTGTCTTGGAGAAAGAAAGAAAGGAAAGGCGAGAAGGAAGGAAAGAAAGGAACAGGGGAAGGCAAGAAGGAAGTATTAAAGGCAAGAATGAAGATAAAGAAAAGCAGTAAAAGACGGAAGGAACAAGGACAGAACATAGGAAGGCAGGCTGGAAGGAAGACAGAAAGGTGGAAGGTATGAAGAGTGAAGGAAAGACAGAAGGAAGGCAAGAAAGAAGGAAGGAAAGAAACAAGGCTAGAAGGAAGAAAACAGAAGAAAACAAAAGGAAAAAGAAAAAGAAAACAAAACTGAAAGAAAAGAGGAAGAAAAATTAAAGAAAGGAAGGAATAAATAACAAAAGTTGCAAGTGCTGCAAAGTGAACACAATAAAGGCTGATTTTCCTCCTGGGCAAAGTTTATTAAAGAACTATTGGTGAAATTGAGTCCAGAAAAAATGTGTTCTTAAGAATTGTCTGCTTATTAATTCACAATGTATAATATGGAAGCTTTTACTTTGTGTAATACATGCAGAGTAAGAAAAGGATTACTTTATACAGAAATTTTTTAAATGGACACCATTTGTTATGCTGTGAAATACCAGCAGCTGGATGAACAAAGAACACTTTAAAAGAAATTTACAACAGTACTGGTAGGATACAAGAACTGATAAAGCACAAAATGTGGCTAGTGCTCACATTTGATATAAACGTCCTGCTTTCCCCTCAGACTCTAAACACAAAGGCAATACTAAAGTAATTATGAAGTTTTAAAAAAAAAAGAAACACTGGCACTGAAGGGAACTACACTACCCTGTGTGCGGATGTACTCATTTTGAAAAAGCAAAATTCAGTCACTCAAATTTAATTTACTCAAATTGAAGTTAACCAATGACTGAAGTAGGCTGACCCATTGATCCATGCTGCAGCGAGCTGAAGCAAAATATGTATGACACAACAGACCAATGGATAAAGAGAGGCGGCTGAAAGCCACTTTAAAGTATATTCTACATATAAGTCTAGTAAAACCAAAAGTCCTTGACTTGCACCAGACGTAAAAACTGCAGCATTAACTTAATGACACAACACTTCGACTGCTTCTCAAATACTTAGGTGCCTTGTGCTTGTATGTAATAATTTGTTTGTATTTCTGTTGCAAGAGTTGTATCAGGCCCTTTCTCTGTAACTAAAGTTAGGACTGAATCTTTTAAACCAATTTAAAAAAATGTTTATTAGGTATATAGACAGGTCTACTTGCTCAAAACGGTATCCTCAGACTCTTCGCAACAGGCTAGAGTAATCCATGGTGGCACCAGCTCATGTCCAATTCAGGTTCTATAAGTTATTTCATCCTAAAGTCATCGTCATTAGAGACATTAATCTACATATTTAATAATGGTCCTCCCTTAGGGTGACGTCAGAGGCACTGTATAGTGAGAAGAAAGAGTCATGTGATGCTTCTTGAGAACCAGAGACTACCACTGATAAGCTCTGATCAAACGTTTTTGGGGAGTGAATACTGTTTTATGTCATCCTTCTTTAGTCTAGTACGGTCGACTTTTGGACCTTGTTCTATAGGCAATGGTAGCTATTTTCTAGCGAGTAGGAGAGAACTTTTCAATGACCAAGCAGTCAGTCCGGTGGTGGATAAAAGGGTATATTCTGTGTTATTATTCCATTGTCTAGCGGAGACACAATAACTTTGCAAAATTGCCCACACTTTGAAGAAACATGTGCATAGTGGATAAGCGCAGGTCAGGTAAACTTAAGACTTAGACTATATGTATTAATTAATGCTGAAGTATGGTGATGGAGCAGGGACAGTGCTCCATCACCACTCCTTAGCATTAATTGATGCTGTGAGCAGCTTCAAAGCTCAAACTAAGAACCAGTTTTATATATACATATAATATTAAATAAGTACTGTCCAGTTCAGGCCTTCGAATACCAATATATAGTCGTTATGCCTATAATGTTAACACTTGTTAATACTTAGACATACGAATAGTTGCTTGACACACATGGTTGCAATGTTTTAACCACATTATTAAACACAGATCTGAACACATTTACAGCAGTCATACTGAGTATATATGATAGATTGAAATTATTTCACTACAAGGAGATAAGATCCAACCCCAAGGTATGTGTTTCATTTTTGGCATGCAAACCCTGAATTAAAGTAAGTTATTAGGTTTAGATATATGGGCAGACATAAGGCGCTAGTTGCAAGCGAGGTGGTTTACAACAGTAAAATGTAAATATTGTACATCTTCTATCCATTTTTATAATTTACTTCCTCCTCCACCTCTTACACTCCTGTAACTTCAAGCCTTTCTCACTGCACCCACCCAATGTTCCTACTATTTCTATCCTATCTTTACCTTCAACACTCATAGCTCTTGGAACCTATGTTTTCTAAATGTTTGATCTTTTATGTCTGATCTCTTTCTCAAGCATCCAACATAGCAACTCCTATTTTCCCTCTTCCTTGTCACCCTCTTAAAATCTCCCTCCCATTTCTGTAATGTCACCTACTAGCCTAATTGACTCAGTATATGACTCAACCCCACACCCTTTTTATTCCATCCACCAGTCTCATCTACTACTAGCCCACTTATGCCCTCAAAGATTATTCCCCAAACTTCCAGTGTCTCAACACAGTTTGCCTTAATAAGGTTTGCATTAACATTTAGGCTCTTTTTTCATTCTTGGCCATTAACCTGCATTTCATACCTGAAACATAGCTCAACTATCAGGCTGACAATCCAGACCTGAAGCCACACCTGCTGGCGTAAACAACCTCCTGAGAAATATTACCATGAATAAAATTGGGGAGATAGTAGTGGCCGTCCACAAAACAAATCTACCTACGAATTCAACTGTAAACTCCACCACACCGTAATGTCATTCACTTCTTGTCTCATGTTCTGCTGCACTTTGCTTCACTTCCTCGTTGCTTTTTATCTACATACTTTAAGATGCCACCTTTCCTCCCTTATTCAAAAACTAGCTTTTTAAGTTCATGGTAGAATTTTCATGCACTTTAAAAAAAAAAACTTCATATTTTGTTGTTTTTGTACATTAACAAACTGAGTACAGATAGAAATATTTGAAAATCAAATTTTGAAGCCGAACTTGTAGGCCATCTAATCAAGCTATATAATGTCACAGTGCCTTGATAAATCCATATTGGTCCGGATGCCCTTGAAATAGTATAATAAACAATGTTAGTAGCATGAAAAGTGATAGCACAGTCAAGATTATCTGATTATGAACAAAACTAACATAAAAGTGAAAGATGAACGACTAGTACACTAGGGGAGGGAAGGCTGTGGGTGTGTGAAGAAAGGCTTGTTTTTAGGTGGAGTCCTCGTGATGTTACTTGTTTGTTAGCTTGAGTAGTCTGGTCTACATCCCATATGGTTGAGGTTGATAGCAAGGTTAGGTGTTGGGCTATAAGGACAACCTTCCCTCTCTTCATACTGAGGAATTTTAAAGCTGAATTGTTATATACCATGGAATTGCTGAATGTAGTTCAAATGTACTTTGGCCTTATCCACACAGCTGGGCATACTTTGGGTGCAATCTGTGCCCCTAAGAACTTCATCTTAGTCATATGCAAATGTCTACTGACCCTGACTGACCATACTGTAATTCAGTTCAATCTCCACTTACCCTCTCATCCAATCCTCTGCCCTTTTGGCAACCCCCTCTGTGCACAATCAAAGGTTGTGCACAGCTGCATAAGGAGTAGTCTCATAGAGCGGATTTAGTATATCATTGAAAACCCAGACAATCATTGACAAAAACACAGTTAATGTGAATATATTGTTAGGATTGGTTATAACATCTTAATATATGTTGTTTAAAAACCTCTGTAATTCAGTATAAAACTACAGTCTAAACGAAGTTGTAGTTGGAAAGCAAAACCTAAAAGCGACTGAAAGTTTCCAGTTATGATTGCTCCACTTTCCATTACGCACATAACTATTTATATCATATAAACCAAAGTACAGCATCAACAATAACACATACTCAAACCAATACATACTTAAATGTTCATAGTTATCACTGTAATAGTGTTATTGGGAATGTGATTCATAATCCTTCCTAAAAATGGACATTTGGAATTGCATCTGTCACATAATGGTGAGGTCATAAGCTTTGCCGTAAGGTGGGAGTTACAGTATATGTATATTCCAGGTCACACTGTCCGCACTCATGTATTGGGATGAATCGTCCTTCAGTTTATGGAGAGTGAGTGTTTTTGTTACTAAAATGCTTGTGCACATAATGAAATGCATAATGTCTCCCACCACCTGCCCCTGTCGCCTCTGTGGAAGAAATGGGCCAGCAGTATGTCAAAGTGTTCTGTCATTTCTACCAAGAAATGTAATTTGTTTCCTTACATGTGTCTTAACTCAATACACCCCCGGTGAATTTATACTGTTAATATTCTCTCAGTCTTTTAGAGTGAACTGTATGTCCATTAAGGGTTTTTGGGAGGACACAGGGTGTAATTTATACTTTTGCACACAATGTAGACGAGTTTTGTTTGACGACTGACTCCATCTGAGCTGAGGGCATGTTGGAGTATATTGATAAAAAAACCTATTGGTCATGTTTCTGAGAGCAACCATATCCAGGAGTAAAATTGTTCCAGGGGAATCCACCCTTCCACACTAATGCAGTTTATAAATCAAGTGAGCACAGACTCAATTAAAAAAAAAAACATTTAGCTTTTAGCCCATTACACTGTACCTCCCCCATGCGCCAACATCATTATATGAGTTTGGTTTGCCAGATTTCAAAAAAAAAAAAGCTTGTGTTTACTTTTATTAGCAAGTTATAAAACATATATAGGAAGCACAGATGATTCACTACCTTCAAAATGCCACTCTGGACATCAGCAGTATAAGAAACCTACCCTAGACCTTATCAAAATCCTCTGGGCATTAATGCCTTGAAGGGTTTTGGAATATGTAACACAAATTGCCCGAACCACAAAATCTCCACAAGCTTCTTGAGAGGGAACAATCAATTTATTGTGATCACCCTCGACACTTTACTTAGTGTCAATGTTTTTTTAAATCTTTTTCAAGTTTTAACAAGCTACATGACAGAAAACGAACAATACATTACATATTTACACAGCTATAAATACTTTGTACATGCATGAAAAACAAATTCTTTATTCACAATACAAAAAAGAAAATTCCTTTCATCAAACATTACAAAAAAACGAAGAATACAAATCAAAAAAGGAGGAGGGAGCACACTGCCTGGCATCCCAGCACACATTTCCCCCAAGTGCATTGTGGACAAATTCAGTGCATGATAACACTCACCTTATTTGAAAATCTTTGTAGTACTCATCATTGTTGGCGCACCCAAAGCTGTGCATCTCTAGACATGTGTTCCAGGATTGTTGACATTCTTCAGCACAGACAAAGACATCAGTCTTTGGGGGTGCTTGGAAATGCCATCAAGATCTTCCCAGGTTTCACTACCACTCACAGAGCCCTGATGCATTCACTAGTCCCAATATTTTCTTCTCTGTGACATCTATCATCATTTCAACCCTGTAGTTAATGTTCAGGAGGCAGCTGTTCACATTATCAAAAACAATATAATTACAGCAAACTACTGATATACCTCTCTAGTGGATTTTGCATCCTTTTCAATCAATGCATTAATGGCAAAAGGGGAAATCTCTTTTATAAAAACCCTTGCTCCTAATTACCGGTCCCCACCCCTGGAACACTTAGGGGAGATAGACCGGAGAGGTTCCTAACATGCAAAAAGGATTTTGCTAATTATTTCACAGTGCCCACAGCATTGAAACAAAAAGGAGCTTAGAGGGTAAAGCTAGTCGTAGGTCGCCCTCCACTCATAATAACCTAATACAAAAAAGACCTAGACCTTGTAGGCACTTATACATTCATCTCATTTAGGGTATATTGTATGTTGCATAATCATTACAAAGCTTACTCCCCATCCGTTAGTTATCAGGGTAGTCAGTATATCCTGGTGATGTGCCTCCTTTAACAATCGCCCATTCCCTAAGGATAAACATCCAGTTGCGAGCAACAGAAATACACACACTTAGTGTCTGATAGTAACACAAGGAAAACGGAAAAAGTGTGTGAGAGCAAGATGGCACCTCACGGGCGCACCACCAACGGGAACCTGGCAGGTACTCACCAGGGTTGCCCTGTTCTCATCATTGGCACCATCAAGCTCATAAAAGGAAAATGTGTCCAAAACCCACAAAAAGAAAGTATTTTGTGAAGATATGCAGTGAAAGAAGACCACAAGACAACCAAAAAAGTGTCAAAACAACATATAAACCAACACAACAACACGGATATGCAATTATATTCTGTCTCTTGTGTTGGGTGTGGAATCTAAAAAAGTGAATGTGGTTACTAACTATCCAACCAACACGACTTTACTTGTACCAGGATATACTGACTACCCTGATAACTAACGGATGGGGAGTAAGCTTTGTAATGATTATGCAACATACAGTATACCCTAAATGAGATGAATGTATAAGTGCCTACAAGGTCTAGGTCTTTTTTGTATTCGGTACAGTGCCCACAGCACCAAAATCGAATTTGTAGCAAGTCCGGCGCTTCTCTGTATTATCCAGCTCTCTCCAACACTTTGATGTTAGCAGTCAGTTAGGTGCCTAGTAGTCTGATCACTTCCTATCATGCTTGGTCTTAAGTTTATCCAATTCAAGACCATGACAAGATAGTCGGATCCTGCAGAGTTAACACTTTTTTGGGGGTCAATAAATCTGTGTCGTATCCTATTAGAATATGCAAGTGGACGAGGCAGGGATGCCCGCTGTCACCAATGCTTTTCTCTCTTGGGCTTGAGCCTCTGACCTGTAAAGTTAGACAACTGCACAAACAGGCGGCGCTGGGGTTCCTGCAGCGTCCGCTTGCCATATCTCTGTATGCGGACGATGTGCTGCTGTATGTGCGGGACCCAGAGCTGAATCTAAACCCCTTGCTTGGAGAGTATGTAAGGTTTGGTGGGTATTCCGACCTCAATATAAATTGGGGTAAGTCAGTAATACTACCTCTCATCGTCATGTGAGTTGGAGTTCCGTTGACGTGGGCTGCGGAAGCTGTCAAGTATCTTGGGTTTTTGGGTGCATAGGGATCCGGTGGTGCAAAGAAACTAAGGACAAGCAATCGCAACGCTGACAGACCAGGTATCCCGGTGGATGCACCTCCCACTGTCCCTTGCAGACTGCATCGCAGTAATAAAGATGACGATTTTACCTAGATTTTTGTATTTGTTCACGAACATCCCCATAGTACTGACTTAAGCTTTTTTCAAGTCGCTTCAGGTTTGTTAATCGAAATTGATATGGGCCGGAAAGAACTCATGATGCAGCTGGGATACACTGGTGCAACCATTTGAGCGGGGTGGTTTTGGTGCGCCGGATATGCGCCTAAACTATCTCTGTGCGCAGGCACATTTTGCGTATTATTAGCGCTTTCCACAACAATTTCTGCCGCAGTTGGCTGTGGAGTCAGATGACGTCCATCCGAGTCCGCTTTCGTCAGCTGTGCTCTGCGAGCGCTCCCTCAACTCCAAGATGCAGGTCAACACAGTGACTTGCACTAACCTTGCATGGAGGGTGTTGCGGGTGAGTGCAGGAAGGGACTACCTTTATGCACCGGCCTTGTTGCTGGATATGCACCCTGGCATTTCTGTTGCTCAGGAGCGGGGACCATTGGACACTTTAAAAAAGGTTGGGGTCACTACATTAGGGGATCTACACCCAAATGGGAAATTTATAACTCTAGCTGCCCTCACTGCAAACAAACAGTACACTGCATTGCTGGGCTTTGCGTATGTGAGATTGTGTGCTGCAATCCGAGTGATCTACCGGGAGTGCCCGGATGAGCCGAGGCCTCTGAATGCACTTCAGGTGCAGCTGTCCACGGAGGAAAGGAAAGGCCTAATTTGCTGAGTAACTAATGGTCACGTCTGCTGCGTTTGAAAGATGGAATGCTCTATTGGATGCGCAGATGGCTTGAGAAGATTGGTTCACGTGTTGTGCGTTCATTGACTGGGCGCCTCACGACAAATTGCAACTTAAGGATAATACATTTTAAGTTTTTGCAGCAGATGTACTATGCTCCAGAATGCTTGCATTGATATGGGTTACGTGAGGACTCATGCTATGTGCGCTGTGGGATGGAGAATGCTGACTCTATGCATCTAGCCCGGGGCTGCAAAAATGTGGCATTATACTGGGGTAAAGTGATGCAAATCATTTCTCAGACTTTGGAGATGGTGGTATGCACGCGGCAGCTTTGTTTATTGGGTCTGCTGAAAGCAATTCAACCAAACTATCGTAAACAGGTAGCTATTGCGTTATTACTGCCCAAGAGACTGGTAGCCAAAGATTGGTGTGGGAGGACGGTGCTGACAGTGAAGGCGTGGCTTAAGGACCTTGTATATTGTAAAGATCTGCTGGATATTTGTGCTGAGGAGCTCCCAATTCCATCCGGGCCGAAACATATTTGGGGCCCTGTGACAACATACCTACTGGGGAACCCTGATGTGTCCTGATCAAGGACTAGGTCTGTAAGTGATATCCGAGGGGAGTGCTGGCATCTGACAGAACAGCTGAAGGTGTTGCCGGTCCGCTAAGGGATGGTCGCGGGATGCACATTGTATTGAATGACACGAACAAATATACACTGTTAGTTGTTCATTAAGTTGCACTGTTGAGTTATGTGACTATATTGAATAAGCTTGAATGACTCATGGATGTATTGATAAAATCAATAAATAAAATAATTTTAAAAAAACACCCTTTTGGGAGGCTGATGCATTAGATTATATATAATACATGGAATTCTGTAATCCTTGTATAAATGCACTTCTCTAATATCTTTATAATCGGCGACTAGTGACACACTCAGTTGCCGATTATAAAGAATAATACATCAGAACTCGAGTATAATAAATTATTACAGATGAGTTCTGACGTAACAAGACAGGTCAGGTCACAGAGCATAATTAAAGCAGCTGTTTAGGACAACAAACATAGAAGTTGCTTTTCTTTCTTCTGCTCTATTTTAATAGCTTACAATGACAATGTAATGTAATGTAATGTAATTGGCATTTGTAAAGCGCACAGCTACCTCCACCGGAAGTGTCCCGGCGCTGTCCGTATACCGCTTAGGAACCCTTCCTGGTTTTTCCCTGTGGAATGTCCACTCCTGGGCACCCGCAAGGTGAAGCCAGGCATCCCAGCACTGTTGGGGCCGTTGTGGAGATTAAGCAAGCTATTGCCCAGAGTTGCAGAGTGGGACCCATGATTAGAATAGGCCCCAAGGCGAGAATTATCAGGTCCGAGGAAATTGAGCCCAAGACCCGCCGAGGCGGGTATTGAACCCTGGTCTCAGACCAGACCTCTGCATCAGGGTCTGCCGCTCTAACCATTTGAGCCACACTTCTCCACATTTGAGCCACACTGCTCCACTCCAATCAGAGAGTATGTTTATTTTTGGCACTCCTTAAATAGGGAAAAGCTAGAATTTCTCTGCATGTTTCTACACATTCCTAGCTACTGCACCTTTATTCTTTTTTAAACCCACTGACATTTTTCGAATATATGTGCGCAACAAATATCTAACAGGATGTTGATGCGTTTAATTTTTCTCTATAAGTTTTATTTTTGACACTCAAGTTTGCAAACATGCTCGCTCTTTCATATGAAAGAGCTACCCACAAAGGTTTTAAGTGGTTTGTAAAAAGGTGGTGGTGTGACTATGTATTATATAGGTTAAAGTACCCCCTGATGTAGATGATCAGGATATTGCAAGTCACCTCGGAGTTCCATAATCTTATAAAGGAACTCATCCTTCAGCCTGGTTCCTCTATAGGCTTATGGAACTCCTGGGTGGCTTACAAAATCCTTATAATGTACGGCAGCAGGTACTTTATCCCTTCTGAATCTTCTTTATTATCGTTTTATATCAGTTTATGGTGCATAGTATAATTCGTCTGATCTCTTATTAAACCAGTGCTTTCTTGTTTTCTGCATACTGTCACAGTTTTACAATTGACCACTTATCCATTGCCATGTCCTGAAACTCTCCATTTCTGAGCTCCAGTATAATTGGACTTAAATGCAAATATAAATGTCATCAATAGAACAATTTCTGTGCCATCCTTGGCCGTGTTTCCATCTTTTGCATTTCTGCGTTGTATTGCCATGGCAATGTGTAAGTGAGAATCTTTTAATAAAATATGAGTTATTATACTGACCTCTTCTTTCCACCTTTGGATTTTAAATTACAAAGCAGTAATTTGAAAATGCAATGTCGATTGCAAGATCAAAGTTCCATTTTACTAGTACCCGAGATGACCAGTTACTGCCATTCTGACAACGTAGTAACATCCAGGATTTTTTATTAAATCTGTTTCCCAATTTAAAGGCCTTAAATTAAGTGTATTTTACAGGCAGAGGAGCCTCTGCAGGCAAGCTTTTTGTTCATGGGTTACCAGTACGAGAAAATATTAAGTTAGTTCTTTGTACAATTCAAACCATAAATCTTTTCATACTGTGGTGTGTAACCCATTTAACCCTTCTTTAGTTCTTACCAGTGTCTTCCACAAATCCTAAACACAGACCAACTAATTTAGGAATAATTTTCACAGTATGATATGATGTAGAAGAAGAATGCGGAGTGGCCATAATCAGAGAGGAAGGGCTCTGAAATAACAGCTGCTGTGACCGAGCTGAACAGCCATCCCAACCTTACATAAAAAACCTTCTTCGAGCATTATTCAATGTCATGGGAAGTGAAAAAGGAAGAGTCTTGGCATCGGCTTAACATCCTGTGACTCTGAGCAAATCACTTAATCTCAACAAGAACTGAACAACCTCACAGAACTTAACCAGTCAGACTTCCCACCCCGCACAACTCCGATCCGAAGGAGCTCGTCTGTGGAGCACTCCAAGGATCCTCCCTCAGTCCAACCCCTTTTCAATGTGTACATGGCATCCCTCACCCACATCATCAAAGACCACGGCATCAGCATCGTCTCTCCCTGACAACATACAACTCATCCTCTCCCTCACTGACAAGAACAACATGACTAACTTCACCTCCTGCATGACCAACGTGGCCATCTAGATGAGGGAGAAACCGCAACATGAACAAAACTGAGATGGAACTCCTGCTGGTGGCCATCTGAACTAGGAACCATGCCTACCCCTCACAGACCACGCCAGAAACTTCGGTATCATCCTCGACAACAAACTCACGATGAATAAACAGGTTAATGCTGTGACTACATCCTTCTGCCTCATTCTAAGAATGCTTTACAAGATTTTTAAATGGTCCACCTCGCTCACAAGGGGCATGGTCACCCTGGGCCTCATAACCAGCAGACTTGACAACGGCAGTGCGCTCTACGTTGACATCCCAAACCAGCTCACATAAAGTCCAGAGGAGCGCTCATATTACTCCCCACCTTACTAAATGACACTGCCTGCCAGTCCAGAAATTTTGCCAATTCAAACTGCTCGTTCACACCTACGTAGCCCTCGACCAGCCTACCTCAGCAACGACTTCAACTCTACCATCCATCTAGAAAGCTACGCTCAACCTCTCACCTTTGCACAGCTTCCACGTATCAGCAGAAGAAAGTCAGGAGGGCACTCCTTCTTCATCGTTGCCAAGACCTGGAATGTACTTCCTCTACACATCATGGGGAGCTTCCTTGCTACTCCACTCCCTCAAGGAACTGAATACCTGGCTGTTCAACTGGGAGCTTAGCCTGCGTTCCTGCTCCCGCGCCTGGATACCTTCTTGAGTGACAAGTTGCACCAAATAAATCGACATGACAAAACAACAACCTCCTCATGCCCATCAATAATGCATGTGATCTTGCGTAATGCAACAGGCGCTCAAGTAAAGCAAATGGCCTTCACGTTATATTTAAAAACTGCACAAACAGATGAAAACAAAGCCTTAAGATAAGGAAAGACAGATAGAAAACCAATTACTGGCTAATCTGCATAAAATGAAACTGGAAAACCTAGATAAATCACGGCCTCCGCACTTAAATTGTGTGATCTTAGGCAAATATTTTATTTTACTGAAACTTTTTTTCTTCGTTATCGTGTATGAAAGCACTTTCAAATATGTGAGTTCAGACTATACATTAAAAGATTCCACATGTTAAGAAACTACTCTTTTTTTGATTTTTTTAAGAGACTTTATCATAAATTATAATTTATGCGATGACTGTTGTATGAATTAGATAGCAAATATTTTCAAAGTTCAGCTTGTGCACAGCTCAGACCCTTGGCTTGGCTCTCCCTGTTAGTTGGCTCGCCCACCTCTACTCCCTGCCCCTTTATCCTGCTCTTGCAGGTTCCTGCTTTCTTCCTTTGTGATACTTTTTCCGTCTTTGTATCTTTCCCAGTTGTGCATTTACTCTTTCTTGCTCTCCGAAAATGCACGATGAGATCAAATTAGTCCGTAGCGCCCACCGACAACCCCCGGCTCAAATTAAACACGGTTTCCAGTGCATCTTACTGTGCACCATGTAAATATGCCTCTCCCCCTTTTGGCCATATAGAGTGCAGAAAAATGTGATACACGCCGACCACTGTGTAGGTTTGTAGGTGTGCATGCTAGATGTTTTGGCAAGAACACAATTTTTTACCTTAAGGATGAGCCAGAAGTGTCATTAATTACATTGCTTATGCTTTGGGGGCCTAAATGAGACTTTGGAATATAAAGGATACAATTCTATTTTTTCAGCTTTCTTTTCTACAGCGCAAATCTCATAAAATGTGCAACTGACTACGGTAATAAAATATTTGCTTTTGATGAGGTGGAATTGCAATGGCTGATAAGTACATGCCAGTTTCTAGAAAGTGTGGCTATCTCCCTTAGGATCCTGCAGTAATAATTATCATCAAACGTGTTAATTTACGAAAGTTAATAGCTACTTCTAAAGAGGAATTGTTTGAAGAAAGATTAAATGCACAACGACCAAAAAGGCAAAGAAAAGGCATTTGTCATTTCAACATGTTTCAAAGCCTGCTTACACATCTTTCCCACGAGCTGATTAATTATTTGTTTAAAGTAGAGTAAAGGCAGAGATATTTTTACAGTTCAAAAGCATAAATATGTCATCGCTTGTGAGTTAAAGTACTTTTGATTAAATTCGTTTAATGGCTTGCTGAAAACTACAAAATGGGAAGCGGAAAAATCACTTTAACACATCATAAAGATGTTCAATTTTACTTTCATTTTTTTGTCCCTAACATTGTTACATGAGGTCCTTCTCGAGTGCCTAAGAGTGGATGGAAGAGGGTTCTGTTGGCTTAGATTTTTGGGGGAGACCGATACTGGTGAGCTCAGAGGGGAGCCACCCCAGTTATTACCCTCCCACCATAGTTGGCTTGCATTATCAATATCTTCGGGCCATTTAAGTAGTTGGATTAATTCAATTTCTCTGTGTAGCGTTTCCCGTTGTAGCTTTTCCAGGTACTAGTGGTAAAATGCCCTGCAACCATTGTTTTCCAGGAAGTTCTGTTTACCAATATTCCCCAAAGGGTAGCATGTGTTGGGTGTCATGTAAGTTACCAGTGTAAGCAGCAGAGGTTCACATTACACACATTGGGGACAGTACACAGAATAGTCATTGGTGACATTTAAGGCTATTTTCTGTAATGTTTGCATCCCAGAAAACTGGAATTAATCCATTAAGCTCCATTTTTGCTGCTTGGTTAATTTAGAATGAGTATCAGCAATTAACATACCAATTCATTATGCGATGCCTATATCTTTCATTTATATGGCATAGGGTGGACCTTAACACGTGTTCTGTGTTGCAAGATAAAATAATCAGTGGGTGTTGGTGTTGAGAGTACTACATTCCTGTAGGTTTGAAAGGCTGACTTTGAACATATAGTTTTACAGGATTTATGGATAGTCAACAGGTTTGTGATGGTCTGGGTTTCTTCTAACATAGTTTCAAGATCTAGGTGCACTGCATGCCAAAGTCTGTTTTAGGCTTTTTAACCTTTTTGGGATTGTTGAGCATGAAACCTGATTGGCTCCTTGTGAATATTGAGCCACCAGCTAATAGCACATTCCTTTTGAGGTGTGCATGTTGTCGTAGGTCATTTATTTTAAAGACAATGCAAAAGTATTACATATGACTCGTGCTTCGAGGAGAAACTAATGAAGTTTCACAGGAGTTTTAGTTATTTTTTTTTCCTGTAAACAGGCACGATGGTGAATACAGAACTAGTTTGCTGGAAGCAAGAAGTACTTGATGGACCTTGTAGGGAGGCGATGCCGCAATGCAAGTTGAATAATACCATAGGTTGTACTCGCAACCTGGACATTTTCTTAGGGGAGTGTCGAGGTAAACATATTTGGGGTAAAAGGTAGAGCTAGAAATCTTCAGTTTTGTTTAATGTATTAGTAAAATGTTAAATATGAGGCTAAATTGAAGCAGGATGTATTATTGACATTTTGACTAGATATGGATATGTACCCATTGTTACAAATGTAATAAACCAAGATGAACAGACGTGTGTGGTTCTATTTCAAAGGAGCCGAAACACTGTTTTGCTAGAGTTCTGCTTAAGTGAAAAGATGCCATCCAGTGGACATTCATGATTGACCTTGAAGATTTATGGCCAGAAATATTCACTTAGTATGGCTAAGTATGGTTCTTAGAAAACTTGTCCTAGATTAGCAAGATTGTTAGGGTCTATGGTAGGTTCTTCTCATATAAAGTAATTAGCTTTAGTTGGAGAGCAGCGATGGGAGACTTTTGAGGCTAGTAAATTGTTATTTCCACGATAACATAAGTGATCGCTTGTGAGGCTGATGTGATGAGAAAGTCAGGCATTGTTTACTAAACATATTTAGCATAGTTCTTTGTTGTTGTAATTTGTATCATGCTTGAGAGATAGTGTTTGGATCATACTTGCCTTCCTGCAGATCCCCAATTCCAAAGTTAAGATATCTTTTTTGATTATTGCAAGTGATTTAATCTTATCAAGTAGGACATTGTTTTTTACAGACAGTTTTGATGAAGTTATAGGGTATGGTTATATGTGAGATATGGTTTGGATGGTCTTTACTAAAAGGAGCAGGGCTATTGCTGTTTGTTGTTATTTGAGAATTGTTGAGTGCTCGTTTTCAGAATACGTGTTATATATAGTATAGAAGAGGAAGCAGATACACCTTTACTTGCATGTATGTTATTCATTAGATATCACAAGATCTTGATTGACTTCGATATAGATGTTGATGTGAATGCTCGACCATTCTAGTTGAGATGTTATTCTTCTTTGCTTGTGCTAGAATAAATTCAGGAATGTTCCTGTTATTGTGAGTTGGTTGTGCGGGCTACTGTGAGATTATCCTTAGGACATAGTGTATACTTCTAAGTCCAAGGATTGTGTTTATTAATTATTGAAGAAGCTTGGGGGTGACAAGTATATTGATCGGAACTTTGAATCAGATGGTAAAAATTCAAATGAAGTATAAGTCAAACAGCAGACATGATTTTTTCTTTGACTGCTAAGCCTCCTCCAGACCTGTCTGGTTGATCTTTGTGGATGAGACAATAATAATGTGGGCATTAGTAGGTCAAAAGGAGGAAGAACAATAGAATGAGAACATGTTTTAGGCAATGAGGTCTGATTAAGACATTCAATTCAGTAATGTTTAGAAAGTCAAAAGGAGGAAGAACAATAGAATGAGAACATGTTTTAAGCAAAGAGGTCTGATTAACACATTCAATTCAGTAATTACATTTTAATGACAAATTAATGAATGGAGGCATTAGTCACATATTGCCTGAAGCACAAAGTCAGAGATATATTTCACTTTCCGTTTCGTAAGTGGAAGACAACTTGCTAACTCTGTTATTGTGATACAATCTTGGTTTGTGTACTGAATGTGAAGAAAAAGAGCATGGGTAAAAGCTTGTTCTTATTTTGAAACTTTTTTTCCGTGAAACAATTTTCCTTTTGCTTCTAAATCAATTTGAAAACATTTCACGATTGGAATAATTTTCAAGGACCTTGTTGTTCCCTCTCTAGGTACAGTTAGTGATGTGTTGTTTAGTATTACATTTCCGAGTGTCAGAAGGACATTGCATTCTCTTCAAGAACAATCTGTGCTGTTCTACTGTTGGTGCCTGCAGAATTTTCAAGCAATCCTCAAACCAGGACAAGGACCAGCTACAATTATCCTCCTCCTTTAGTTCAGCAATTCCTTGGGCTCCGGAAGAAGCACCAGCATCATATTTATTATTCTAGAGGTCTTCAATAACCTTATAGCCCGCTGCCACGTACTATACTGGTTGATAAAGACCTGAATCCGAATTATAGGCCAGAGCCGTTTGCAAGGGCCTATAACTAGAGACAGGGACTTTGACAAATGGTAGAGCCTGAGGCAAAAGACTATAAGTTCATTAGAACATTCCACACAATGAGGGTGGAACATTCTTAATTAAACAGGGAGAAACAGATAAGCAAGTATTAGAATGTGGAAGCAGAAAGCCTTTACCATCCAACATTGGTCCTGAACCTCTCCATTTCTTCAATGAAGAACTCAACATTCCAGAATTGTGGTATAAATGAATAGTGTTTCATGCTTATATAGGAATCAGACCTACTTAGCAGGGTCGGCTATCTCAATAGTGTCATAAGTCAGGGTCGGTGTGTAAGCTCCTGGTTGTTTTTTATTATATTTATTTTTAAGGTTTTATATAGCGCTAGCTAGACCCAGAGGTATCAGAGCGCTTAACAGAATCGAGAGCAAGGCAATAATCAGTCACAGAGCATGTGACGTGCAAATAATAATAGGTTCAAGTATACATACATTGTATTCAAGGGAAATATAACTAAGCAGTTTTATCATGGGTTCAGCCTTGCCCTCTTTAGTTGATCACATAGGGCAACCTGGTGTAAGCAATTCCCTTCACAGTTGTTGCTGACAGGTGCCTTGGTTTGTAGTTCGATTGGCCCTTCTTATTTTACTTAATTCTTTAATTATTAAGAAACTGTGTATAGATCAGGCACTTCTCAGTCAGTTTTCGACTGTGAGTGTGCAGAAGTTAGTTACTAGCTGTTATGTAGAAGATCAGTGACTGTGACACATGTCCTACGAGTCTGCATGCTGGAGAGGAAGCCGTATAAACGCACACTGCGCCATAGTACTGGATTACCAGGGACAGTAAATATAGTGGGAAGAGCTACTACTAACTAGACCGTGCTATCAGGCAGAGAGAGCTCCATGTAAATGACAGGGAAAGCCTCAGGCCTAGTTCTGAATTTGTCTGGTCCACAATCTCTTAAAAAGTAGGAAATTGACTGCATGTACATGTTACTAGAATACATGGAGATGGGTACTTATGGAATCCTGGGGAGGCAATACAATATCATCGGCCAATGGGCCATTGGCTTGGGTTCTTTGTAGAAATAACTTCCTAAACTCCTCTCACTGTAGCGCATCCTTACATCTTTCATCCTGGGGTACTTCGAGGCACACACCTCATGTCCTTTGTGCTGTACCTGACATTTAAGACATCAGCATTTCTTCATTCATCTGAATACGGTAGTCCGTGGCTCTTTAGTTCTGGTTCTTCCAGCCCTTTGTTCACTGTAAATTGCTAATAGCAGTTTGGAAAGGTAGATCTAGAAAGCCTTTGATTCCCCACAACAAGAGCATGTGCATCAGGTATTGGGCATCGAGCAGAAAATTGTCTCTAAGAACATGTTAGTGAAGTGCTTTTCATGTCAATAATGCATCTGGCATGTCACTGGCTGACAAGAAGATGAAAAGAAAATGTAATGTTTTATCCATCTGCATGTCTTTAAAATGAGATGGAACTCAAAAAGACATCTGATTTCACTAACACAGCAAATCATTTTCAAAGCAGCAGAGCTTATGATGCTGTTGGGTTTGAAGCAATCTGTTTTTCGCCTTTGAGGCTAATATGGGAAAGTTTATCTCTGAACTCTTCTATTCTCACTTGATAAGCTTGAAAGTTAGTGAAACTAAAGAATATTATTATTGAATGTGTTAAAAATGTAGAATTCATGTAACTTCAAATAGTTTGCTAGAGAGAGATAATGACAGAAAAGTAGAAATATATCTATATGCACACCCAATTGTATGTGTGCAGCATTGTACTTTTATAATATTCATTCATACAAAATGGTACTTGCTGTGCCAACGAGTAGCATTTTCACTGTGTGGGCATCTATCGTTATTGAGCACTCTTAGTGATGAGGGTGAACCTCACCGAAATCACCCCTATCAAGCATTATTTTCTAAAATAACACCCTTCCTCTTTAACTGTTAACGGGGAACAGTCCCCCTGCTCATCCTGAAGTGATATGCCTCCAGACATACTAATATCAAGAAGGGAGGACAGAAGGGAAAGTAGGTAATTTAACGAGGGATATAGAATCGGAGTAATGAAGATTACCAGTATGTAATCCTCATCCATTCCTTGTCCTATTCCTTACTTAATGCAGGAATACCCTACCATGCATAACAAAATACAGTTGACAGAATTCATGCCACACAAGATCTTTAATAAATCAAAATATATAGCCTTAAGAACAGAAGTACCAAAATCCAATTCTCAACATTGGGCCATGTTCAGCCTATAGTGATCACCAAAGGTAGACTGAGAAGCTCAGGTAGCTGCAGCACAAATGTCAGACAGCACCCCATTCCACCAATGAGGCAGCCCTCACCCTTGTTGAATGATCCTGCATAGAACCTGGTGACTTGATACCAGCTTTAGTGTAAGAACTTAAATTTCCTCCTTGATTTATTGGGGTAGTGCGGAAAGGGGCTTTTTTTTTTTTAGCCCAGACTGACTTTGCTAAAATTAACAAATAGGGAATCACTTTTTCTGCATTTAGTCGATCTGGACAAATACATTATGACTGATCTAACCACATCTAAAAGAGCCTTAGAGTCAGAAGAAGATGGAAGAACAGGATGAATAATCTCTTGGGATTTGTGAAACATGGAATTCACGCAAAGGAATAAAATGTGTACAAAGTTTCAAGATAATATGGTCCTCAAAAACTGAAAAGCCGAGAGTTTTCCAAACCTCCTGTAGTGACTATTGCAATAAAAGAACACCTTCAAGGTCAAAAACTTTAGGGAGGATTTAGCTAGGGGGCTCAAAAGGAGGACCCTGCAGGGTTTGCAAAACCAGAAGGAGATCCCAGACGATGGGCTTAATAGATCAAAACCCACCAGTTTAATGAATTAATTATTTTGTGAACCTTCCAAAGATAAATACATGTATGCATTGTGAGTTTAGATGTGTTTTGTTCACAGCGTACGTTAATTATTTAGCTTCAGGGCTTTTTCTGGTTTGAGATGGATGAACCATAACTAACCTTTAGCTGATTTTCTTTCTGTGAATTTCTGTTTAGTTATTCTTTTTTTATGATGCACTGCATTGAGATGCCAAATACCTGTTTTGTGCTGGACACAGCCTTCAGAGATGCTGCGCCTAATTCATTATTGTTCTTTGCATTTTTTTCTGGACAAAGGCCCCAAGCCCTATGCTGTATTGGCAGGCAGTTGCAAGAGAAACCATTCTCTTGTGGCCAACCAATGAAAGACTTTGGGTTCATTCATCTGTGCATAGCAGGGGTAGGCCACAGGGCCTAATCTTCAGCAAGCCCTGCACTCACCCCTCCAAATCTATATACCATTGCTGCTTTCTATTCCTTTGTAATATGATTTTATGTTTCAATTTTATTTTAAGGGGCTGCATTGAGCCTGTCCCTAGGTGCGCAGATCCTTGGCCTGGAATTACAAATCCTAAATGGTTTCCATGTCCATTAACCCTGTCGCAAGATTAGAGAATCCCGCAATAAAAAGCAGTTTGTAAAAAAATTGAAATCCCTGGGTGGTGCCTTATTGCCTCCTCCCCACATTGGCCTGAGGATCAAGGTGGTCCCTCGCCTTTTTTCTGAACACAAGGACAGAGTCTAGCCTTATGTAATGATGGCCACAAGAGAAATGTTCTATTCCAGCCAATACAATCCTTTAGGTTCACTATGTTTGGTGAATGATGGAAGAAAAAAGCTCACTTTTATTT
The DNA here is from genome assembly GCF_964261635.1 of Lissotriton helveticus. NCBI lineage: Eukaryota > Metazoa > Chordata > Amphibia > Caudata > Salamandridae > Lissotriton > Lissotriton helveticus. Next base: position 1,705,483,935 of record NC_136067.1, read on the forward strand.
ATTTTTTGAATGAGTGTCCTTGAACTGTACTCAAACCCATGTTCAAGGATGGCTAAAGGACTGAATGTCAAATGTTTTATTTCTTTCAATCTCACACAACACCTTTTATAAAGCACAAGCCCCAAAAACTATTGAACAGATTTACACCACACCACAAAAACCACTGTTTGGACATGGGAGATTATTCAGTTTGATCATTCGAATACCACAGATCCATGTCTGGATCTGCGGTTTCAGAATGATTCAATTGACTGACCGAAACATCAGGAGAAAATGTTGCACCCTCTATTACAGGATGCAGGACTCAGTCTCAGCATCCTGAAAGTATAAATAGAAATGCACATAAAGGGACAAGGTAAGTTCACCCAAACCCTAGGCCGATGTTGGGGGCCCACATTATCCTCCGTGGTTCTATTAAAAAAAAAAATTGATTTCGTTGTGGATCTGTGGATCCAGGCATCTGGGCTTGCAATATTATAGTTATAGTGATACCTCCTCCATTGCATGGTCCCAGAGAAAGCTTTGTGACCTGATGCCATGATAGCATGCAAGATTCATTGACCGGTTCCAGAACCATTCACTGAATCTTACCTGGAACAACAGCACCAGTTGGCCAAGCTTGCCCTGGGACGTAGTTCCAATTTTTGGATTGGTGGACCCCAAAAAAAAGAATGATGGTCTGGCTTTTGGCCTGCCCTGTGCATGGCCAAGAGTTGTGAGCAGTGGTGGTTGGCCACTTCCTGCAAAATTGGCACCACGTTTAGCCGGACGACAGGCTGTGCAGCCAACCCCGCCTGCTCATAGATGAAGGCCCTAAGCATCCGATTGGGCATAGGGCGCGGGCAGAGGCAAGACCCTGCAGCTAATGCCAACAGCACCCAGTTGAAGGCTTGGTGCAGTGAAGGTTGGTCGGCCATGCAATGATGGACTGAGAGCCTGGTCAAAGGCTAGGCCCTCTGGCCAGCGCATCCTGCAAATGGCCAGGGTTGGCTGCTCCCTAAAGGATGGGGCACAGGCCCTGGGCAATGGCTATGCTCTTCACGAAACCTCTGCTGTGCACAGCCAAAGGCCATATGCAGCAGGGATTGGCTGCCCGTGGAAGGTTGCAGGCCTGGCCAGTGGGAGTGTAGTATGATTTGTGTGGCTGTCATAGGAGTTATGGGATTGAGTTCGTAAACATAATTTGGCAATTTTAGTGGTTTTTCAGTTTTAATTTGTAATCATGGTCACATTTTAATCATGGTTGTTTAGGTGAATTTCTGAGTTCTTAAACATATCTTAAGTTAGTATAACAAAGCCAAGCATAATGTAACTTTTGACCTTTGAGCCAATGGATAGCAATGCAGAAATAAAACATATTAATTGGATTTGGGCAAATATACTAATAATAGCCGCTCATATATGTATTTAATATATGCATTACTGCAGTGCAAAGGTCAGATTCCATGCAATGATCATATTCAAGTATAATGTAAGGACTCACTGCTTACTCCAACGTAGATTCCATATTACTATAATTTTACAAAACAAAATCAACTGAGCCCATTCATACAATACTGTTCAATAAGATTTAACTCCACTGCACAGAAGTTTACTTATTGCACTCTGACTCTTTTTTCAAATTGCTTTCGTTCATAATACAAAGATACAGGGTAGCATAAACATGCATGTAGGTCCTCCTTGAGTAAAATGCTGCTCATTACTTTTGTTGACGAATGAGAGGAGCTTCATGGCGCACACGGGTCATCATACCCCATCACTGTACACAACAGCTGAGATCAGTAATGGTGCTTATAAGTTTCAAACAAACATAGTAGTCCAATAAAACAAGGTATCTGACCAATTATACTAATAGCCCTTCATTCACATTCGCATTCCCACAGTGCAAAGGCCATATTTCGTGCATTCTCATATTCCAGCCTAAGGAACTTGAGAAATTAATTCTTACTTCCTCACATATTCCACATTACATTCACTTTCCTAAACCCTATTAAATAATATTTTATCTTATTTCGCTGCTTTAATCCCTTCTATTGTTGATCTGTTTAATTACTTCTTTTCAATGTATGTGGATGAAAACAATTAGGAATGGCATAAACCATAAATGCAGATGTGCCAATGACATATGTTACTCTAGGTGAGAGAGAGAGAAAACACTTATTCAATGTGATTTTCCAGCGATAGCAACATCTCCGCCGTTAATTAAAATTAGTTTGGCTTAGTCCTTATTTTGGTTGCTTTTACTGCTCTTAGAGAGTGTAACTTTCCCAAACTGTATTCTGCTGAGGGATAAAGTCATACCGATTTCGAGTCACAGTGAGACAGTGTTTGTAAGTGAAAGATAGCTAAATACGCAACTCTATATTGAGGCTCTACCTTAACACATATTCAGAATTCTTAGGCTTAGTATCTGGAGGAGTGCTGGGTTTCCTCTTCAGAACATACTGTACTTTGTTGGTTGTTGATACGATCTTCAGGCAGACGAGGCAGACTTATCAGCTTCCTCCAGGACACAACCTTTAAGAACTTATGTAACTGTCCCTTCAGTGTGCTGATTGCTCGATGGTAATATGCTGCATCAAGAACCTCCTTCATCCATTTCCCCACACATAAGCTGTAGCGATTTTATATCACAAGAGCAAGTTGAAGAAACATTTTTGGACACATTTAGAAGTTCTTTGCTCAATTTTGTGTGCATAACTGTTTTGAAGAGTGAACTTTCTTTTTCTAATGCCAAATTGTCCAAATAATTTCTCCCTACCTAACCTTTCCTTTTGTGTGCATTTAATACGAAGGACACAGACTGGCTAGGGTATGAGCAGCTTATTGCCTTCCAGTGGCAGCTGCTTGAAGTCACCAATCCCCACCCCCACGCCCCCTTCCCTGACGCTTTACTCAGTTGATTGGCAGTAGAGATATGAGATATATTGTGGTACATATTTCTTCAGGTCCTCTGGTGATGGACACAGCACCTTTGTACACCAACAGCATTGAGTAGTGTGAGTGTTACATAGAACACATCAAAGCATGTTTGCTTCAACTCTAGTGTTTATTCTGAGAAAGTTTTTTTTGATAACTTTATTGATTTTTAGAAAACAAGGAAAGATTAGCATTGACTGCACAGTATACAGGTTCGCATATAAGACATAATGGGGGTGTCGATAGTGAAGTAACACAGGAAGCACAACAATCGAGCACTCTACGTGGCGAAAATAAGCAGTCTGCTGAAGGCAAGAGTCCATCTTCGCGGACCCCACTAACCCATTTGATCTGTCCATTTACCCCACACTCTTTGGTACTTGGCCGGGCATCCCCTTGCTTCAAATAAGGTTTTCTCTTGAGCGGCACACCAGTCCTCCCCTCTGCGCCATTTAGCTATTGTGGGGGGGTCAGGTTGCGTCTAGGCCATGTCAATAACCCGTTTGGCCACCATGATGGCCGTCCCGAGGAACAGTTTATCTGGTCGGGACCTGTCCAGACCATCCATAATGGTTGGTGCCTGCAGCGTGTGCATTCGGACGAGGTAAGCAGCCCTGCTCTATGTAGTCGCTTTGGGCTAAGGTATGCAGTGTGAAGGTAATAGATCTGGATGAGACAGAGTCTGGCAGAGGTAGCGAGTCCAGAGATGTGCGGCTGTTGTTCATGAGGGTGTGGCATATGCGTGAAATGCCTCCCTTCCCAAGATGTGCCATCATGACCTGCCCTTCCGGCGGACTGAAATCAGGAAGCGTGGTACCTGTCGAGATGTGTGTGCTCAGGGCGTGGTGTATCTCCAAGTATCTGTAGAATTGTGAGGCATTTAGGGAGAAGCGGGTCTGTAAATCTGGAAAAGTCCATATTTGGTTTCCCACCCACACCTTGCCCAATTGGGAGATGCTGATGTAGTCCCAATGCTTAAACCCTCGTAACGCCGCCACTTCAACGAGCCACGTGCCCTGCCAGAGTGGCGTTTGTTGGGGTCAGTTTGGATTCCCATTGTGTATGACATAGTGCCAAACGCCAGGCCAGGAACACTGTTCGGGTCATCGTTGGGGGCATCTTAGGAATGGGGGATACGTACATAAGAGCCTGATTCGCGGGAAGTCCATGTCTCGAAGTTCAGTTTTATAAGCTGGATCGGACCACATCCTTAGAAAGTTACACTATTTATCAAAGACATTGCACATTCATTTTCTTCTCATGTTAAATGCGGATGTATGACGGTACGACGCGTACCATCACAACGCGTGCTTTTACAACGCAAGTCGTAACCACGACTTGCGTTGGGGGCGCGGATAGTAAATAGTATAATTTACTATTCTAACACCAGTCCCCGTGGATACTAGGGAAGGTGTCGGAATAGTAAATTTACTATTCTTTATCCTCTAGCGCCCTCCAGCGCAAGTCATGGTTACGACTTGCGTTGTAAAGGACGCGTTCTAAAAGTACTGCGGGGTAACATCCGCGTCGAAAAGGATGTTCCCCGTTAAATGCGCTATTAAAATGTTTTAATAGCAACCCAAAACTTTCTCTTTACATTTTGGATCACTCTGCTAGTTAATGCTCACTGAGTAAGGTCAGATACTACAAATTTGGCATCTAGGTCTGGATCAGCCAACGGGCACTGGAGATGGAATGCTATCACCTGATAATCATATGCAGATGTTCTCCCTATTACACAACTTAAGTATCAAAGGCATAAGTCATTTATGTTGCTTTTGTTCTTGTAGGTTAGTTTCCAGCTTTCCTTTATTGTGTCCACAGCCAACCTCTGTTTTGCCCCTTCCGCAGGCGCTTGGAACTTTTTCAAGGCGTTGAAGTTACAACGGTACTTGAAATAGAGATCCAGAAGGGTTCAGCAATATCTGCCAGGTCAATAATAATCAGCATCATCAAAAGAAAAAATCTTTAAAAACGAAAGAACCTGTGGTCCTCTCAGCTGGTTAATTGCATGATTGTGTTGATGGTTGAGGTTGGTCAGTTTGCCAGAAATTTGTTTCCATATCTTATGCATCATATTTTCAAATGGTGGGATTAAGGGCCTTACCCACTTGGCCACACACACAATTCACCACTCAACTTCCAATTTCCTCTGAGATTAGGCAATAAGTGGTACCTTAGGGTAAGCAGACCTTCCCTATCCTAATAGGTGTAGAACACTGTTTACTGTACAGCTGTACAGCTCCCCTTATTGGTTGCAGGCACCAAATGTTGTAATAGAAGTCCTCTGCTTAGAACCCTGTGCTGGCTGCCCTGTTTGTTTGTTTTTCTACCTATCCTTATGATTTACTCTAGCTAGCTTGTAGGTCCTATTTCAGGGGAGGAGACTCACATTTCAACATTGTTGGTTGGCAGCACCCACCTGTTCGATAGCGCAGCTGGTTTCTGTGGCAGAGAGGAGAGTGATGGAGAGGATCTATTGAACAGGCATAGCCAGTCAATGTTGTAGTAGAGTAGTTCCCAATTTGTTCCCCGCACACAAGTGACGTGACTCTGAGATGGGTGTTGTGTTACCTGACTTGGGCTTCCAGAGCCTCTTAAAGAGCACTGTGTAATGGGGTACATGGTTGGCATGGATGACAAACATACAAAGCTTGTACTATTTTAGTATTTGGATATTGTAGCAAGAAACCAAAGTACTTTCTTCAGGGCCATGCCTCTTGCCGTCGATGATGTATTCAAAACCCATGTGTTCTGTAGGTGTCAAGGATGTATTGCACCTCATATTGTTGGATACCACACTACCTGCAGCTATGAAAATGCTCAGTTCGGGTGGGTTAGAGAATGATACTTGGACTAGTGGGTGTATGTGCATGTTTCTTGTAGAGTTTGTTTTATAATCTTTGTTGTTGGTATTGTGTAAACTGATGCATTTAGTCGACACTGTTGTGCACTGTGTATTAGGATCATTCCTTCTCATCCAGTCAGTCTGTTGTGTTTTATCTCCCTTTAGTATGTAGCACATGTTTTGGCATGGATATTGCATAAGGACATAACGGTGGATTGCTTTTCAGTGTAGCGTCATGCCGATTACATCTTGTGATTATGTATTTAGGCATATTGGGGTGTCGTCGATAATTGTTGGAGAGCGGAAACTTAAGGATGAATGTGTGATGTTTGGTTTAAGCAAATTCAGCTACAGATAGAAGTGTTGACCAGCCTGAGAACTTAGAAGTGACAAAACTTCAGATGGGTTGATCAATGGTTAGCGTAACCCATCAATATGTCTGTCATTTGGAAGATGGAATGTGGAGGAAAAGAGTAATAACCCTGGGCGTAGTTTGCATAGTAGCGCTATGCGTAGCTACGTGAAGTGCACTTCGCACTACGCAAGCTACTCTAACTACGCGTAGTGCGGTAGGTAAAATGCTGTTCGCACTGATTATACAGTGCCGGATACTAGTCCGCACTGTGCAATCATTGCAAAGGGCATCTTGCACAGTGCAAGCGGTCGTTTTCTGCCGCTCGAGTAGATTTGTACTCGATTGGCAGCTTTCTCAGCGCAGACAGGTAGTTTCTCATCGCCAGCGGTAGCGAACATATGCGACCACTCGCAATGAGAAACCTGACCTCCCATCGTTGAGAATCACGCCGGGAGGTTTATTTTCCACGCTCGCGATCGGCAACTTGATGTTGCTGATCGCAAACGAGGAAAAAGTCTCGCTGGGATGTTGATTTTGCTCGCTTGCGGTCGCCAACTTGAAGTTGAGGACTGCGAGCAAGCAAAAAATGCCTGCTACGCTACGCTACGTGTTTTTGCACTGTGCTACGTGCAATTCACGTAGTAGCACAAACTACGCACGCTGCGCGAGTGTAGCGTAGTCCTACGCCCAGAATTAAACTGTAAATGGGCACCGCAGTCCTTCACAGTGATATTCATGGGGCTCTGCATCATATGCACGTTTTGCAGGTGTTGGAAGGTCAGGCTTTTTGTAGATAGTTGGGGCAAAGCCACTAAATAATCAGGTTTACCCAAGAATCAAGGTGAACCAGATGACAAGGTTAGGCATGTAACAAACTCCCTGGTTAGCACTTCCCATTGTCCTAGGTCTTTCCATGGACTGATGGAGGCCACAGGTTTGTTGTTGGCCTTCGTTATGCACATTATCTTACATAGTCTTTGACACCAGCTTTCATATGTGGCCCAAAGAATCTGGAAGAGGTGTAGAGTTTTTGGATGTTCCACACATTGATAATCGCAACACCACTTATTTTCTTAAGACTTAGGACTGTTCTGAATATATAGCAACTCATCAGGCTTTTGTTTGAATTAAGGATACGACTTATATATTCGTTTGGCGTGCTTTAACTGACCACCCGAATTCGTCCTATGGTTAAGGGCTATTCATTATTTTGATGCTATGATGGCTAAGACCGTAGCGTCGTATCTTTAGTGTGCAAATGTGACAAAAACCTGTTAACCTAGCTGCTTTTTGTGCTACGACAATACTAGATTATGTACTCGAAACCAGTCAGGTCTGTAGTTAATGTAGGGTTAGGATAGTATTTATCTGCCCCACCTAGTTCCATAGTAAAATTAAAGTACTTCCTTCACATTCCAGAAATATACAAGCCATCTTTCTTTTTCTCATTTTCAGTACTTCTCTCTGAACCTTGTAATCTTGTCCTCCACTTGAGATGTAAATTAAAACTCAACAAATTATTCTGTCAGAATATTCTATGTTTCAGCTGATTTTTATAAGTTTAATTCTGTTTCAATAGCTATTTACAGAAAGGCAGCTTATGTTATGGTCCCAATAGACTTATTCTCAGACTATTTGTTCATCAAAGAAATACAACTTTTTTGCTAAACTATAAAATTCATTTGCTATACTTTATTTTCCCTGCAATTAAAATAGGTTAGATAGGTCTCTCATATTTCAGGCTACTACCTTGGCTCAGTGCGAGCTCCCCAAATATTTAGGTGAAAGAGTGCAATTGTGTGCAACAATAAGTTATGACTTAAAGAATTTTGCACTGTCTTGAACAATGAGTGTCTTTAGTTAAACCTATTTAAACCGTGTTCAAAGAACCTTGGGGCATATTAGCAAGGGCAATATCGCCGCTTTAGCTTCACTTTTTGTCGCTAAAGCGGCAATAATTTTATCGCCCTATCAGCAAGCTGTCGCTAACAGCAGATAGGTTAGGTGGATTGTCAGGTGAAGTCCCCTTTGGCGTTAATGCGTGAATATCGCTGGATTTCCAGCGATATTCAGGCATTTCGCTGCTATCGCTGGATATATTAGCACAATGGAGATAACCGTTGCTAATAACATGTTTTCTCTGCTAACATATCCAGCGATAGGCAGCGATAACAATAAACGTGCTAAGCTCGTTTTGCGAAAAATATCGCAATTCCTTGCTAATATGCCCCATCATTTTTCATTACACTACTAAAATGCAATACTCTTGGTATATTTCACTTTTTTTTGCTTTGAACTTAAGCACATTTTACTGTTGCTTATTATTAATTACATCATTGAAAACAGGGGCTGCCCTTTACAATGCCTAGAACCTGGAGCATATGCTAGACAAACAACGGTTTCATGTAATGAGAACTGTGTTCTTTTATATAATTCAACAAACATTAATAGATGAGAATTTAGGACATTTCAAAACACAATTAATGAAGCAGGGAGACACGTAAACAAGTATCTCCAATTTCTTCTGCTATACAAAAAAGTGATCAGTGCGTGTGAGTGTTCACACCATGAAAAATTACGAATAAAGCATAAATACAATGAACAAAGGAACCTAAGGAGTAGATAATTGATGTTCATTAATGAAAATGTTTAATAATGAAATTTGCTAATTATGACTTTGTTCTAATTCTAGTAGCAATGCAAGGCTTATAAAAAATAATTGAGGCATGATTTTACGGGAACACGTCACCATCAGCATCATCAGAGAACTGACTATGACCTATTGTGGCACAATGGAAAGCCATTAAACATGACCTCCAAGGGGCACACACGAACGACACCTAGACCACCCCTTGGCCCTCCCTTACTGGACCTCGCAACAGTCATCACAGTACACACCCCGGGGCGCAGAGGGCCTGGTTGCGGCAAAGCGGAGCGAACCCTTGCATGCGATCGTCCCCTCTTCCAAGGCCCTTTGCTCACAACTGACTGCCCCTCACTACTTGATCCACGCCGTAATCACAATAATGCGCAGCTGGTGGACAGGGAGGGAAATCATGGGTTGGAATGGACTGCAGGACACGAGTAGGCAAAGGTAGCTAGTCTCAATAACCCTATGGACATGGGAGTGCTATTGAATACATAGATAAATACATGATAAATTGTAAGTATAGCACTATGAACAAATGTTGGGCACAAACATCGCGGGCTATACCAGGGGTGCGGAATGGGGTATTACATCCTAGGAGGGGCTACTACCTGCATCGCTCAGTTGTTACCTTTGTTAATGTTCAGAACTTTTATTGGACTCGACTACTCACTGACACATGTGTAGCATATTGTTTGGGCAAGAGATACTGCAGCACAGACGTGAGTCTCATATCTAACCCGATCAGACATTGTGCCCAACAACCGCAAGCTAAATGATTGGTGGGGAACACCTGTAAATACGGTTACCAGAGGGCGCAGAGGCACATCTCCATTTACGTATGGCTGGTAGTAGTCTATAAACTGAGTAACCAGGTTGTTGTGAATGTGCAATGCAAATCATAAATGTACCAGACAAAAACCAATAAACAGATGTATCAAATCAGAGATCTGACTATATGAAAAAAATATGAAATCAGTAGCACCCAATGTAAATATTTTAGCATTTTGCAAAGCACACTATCAAAAGACAAAATGGATCTTTATATATGCCACATACTTTGAAAATGTGGTGAGTTAGATGGCTTGTGATAGCTGTCTACTACAATTATATCTCCTTTCTGCATTATAAAAGATTGTTTTATTATTGTGCAGCACATAATCCCTCTGTTTTATTCATCAACCAAACCCTAACCATTTTTCTTTATTTTACAAATTTATAGGTAAATTAAATTAGAATTGCTCCATTATGCTTTTAATTATTTAGGAAATGTGTTTTTAGCACATCAGACCTCTACCTGATGCCTCCATTATTGCGAGGCTATTGTATTATAGTAACCTCAATACTGTGCTCAGAGTGGCTAGGGAAAAGGGCACTAGCTCTATGAGAGAAATAAGGCCTACCTGTATCCTGATTTCATGGTTGCAGTGCAGGAGTCCAGAAAAGCATTCACTGATATAAAGAAAATGCTGAGTGGCAGGAATATTAAATGCACTACGTTTGATCCTTCCAGACAATATGTGCAGTACAAGGACCAAGGGTAATGCAGTACAAATTTGTCCCTCTTTACACATCACAAATACATCATAATTTCATAACAGATACACAACATGAACGTGCACTTAACAAATGTTTCTTATGTGGTCTAACGATATCAAAATAAGAGTTGCACTTGACATTATTTCTAAAGTGCATTTACTGTAGGATTATTGAATGTACTCATATTGTGTGCTTTAACCAGACCACTGGAGATATTCCTTGAAGCCTTGCTGAATAACCATCCTTACTTAGTACACATGCACTCATTATTAAGGGAATTTGACTTACATGATGTGTGCCTTAATACATTAACTGTCATTTACTATTTAGATGTTTGAGAAGAAATAAAAACCATGCTTACGTTAGGAAATCTCATTTATATTCAAAACAAATTGGCTTTATGTAATGTGTTGCCTAATGGTTCATAGACTGCATTTAAAATGTAGTTCCTAGACATACTTACACACATGCATTTAAGTTATTACTGCATGCCACATGTAATATGAATCTAATGTTCCTAGAGACTAGTATTTGTTGGTGTTTTAAATTGTGTTCACCATTGAGTTAATACTTTAAGTTGTCCTTAGCAGGCCAGCTTGATGTGCTGCATAAAATATTGTTTTTCATTTTCTGCTACCATGACATTTCCTGCTGGTATTCACATGCATTGTTAGTTTGAGAAGAGATACTTTACTGTACTAGTGATTAGAAGGAGAGAGCCTGAGAAGAAGACCTTGACTAAAGAACACGAAGAGCCAAAGATTAACTGAAAGCCTATTCAGCAGTGTTGCAACCTAGCCTGTGTGTGAGAAGACAATGCTATTCCCATGTCCATTGTGGGGTACTCTGCAATTGTTTCAGTCTGTAACATGAGAATAGAGGAGGACAATACACCCTGGTGATGCGTACAGAGGGGTGATGCCTAAGAGACTTGTGTGTAATAACTTAGTGTGGACACCGTCTGAGATCAGATATCTTTTCAAAACGACCCCAGGATGCTTTCAGAACTAGTCCTGACCCTTTACCGCCTTTTGCTTTGGACTCTGAGAGGTTTAGACCTCTATGCTTCATTTTGATACTTTGCTAAGTGTGGCTTAGGTCAACACGTATCCTCTAATCCTAGAAGTCTCTTGACCGAGCTTCTGAAATGCTGACACCTTCCTACTTAATTTTTCCTTGCATTGTACCAATTTCCTTTATGAAAACTCCCTGATGTTTGAGATTCTTTAGGATGCTAAGAATCATCCCCTTAGTTTGGACTCTGATTTAGGAGTTTTTCTAATGTATAGTTGAGAAAACTTGAGATTTTTTTCTAAACGTTTAGGGCCAGATGCATCAAAGGGTTTTGGCCCTTTTGTGTGTATGGGAAAATGTGTTCATGCCTATCTGCATGCTACCAATACTGTGTTTTTCAGCATCAAACACTGGTTCAGTCTCATCACATTTGCCACTGTTTGGGAGGTATGTAAAGTGTACATCAGAAGCTTACCACTGGTAAAAAATATAGGATATTGTTATCAATACAAGCACAACTGGGGAATGATGAGAAGCGACTGACTGTGTTTGAAAAGGAATATGAAGTTCATCACTATGCCCAAACTCCTTTAGACATGCAGACAGCCCTGCAGACAGCCCTGCAGGATTACAGAGTAACCGGGGATAGGGAAAGTTGCTATTTATACAAAGACACCCTTTCCCATGGTTACAGGGAAGACAAGAGGCCTAGTAGACCACCATCATGGTTATTGAAGAAAGCCCACCAGCATAATGCTATTCACTCCGTCGAATTGGCCACAGGCTACGTAGTGGGAGAGAATGCAGTTAATGTGCAGGAGTTCCGGTCTTATAACACCAGTCTGTATTCCAGCAGGACTGATACCTTAATCCCGACAATAGAGGCATGCCGAGAGGGGCATATCCAAGCTAATAGACCCACAATGATTATCCTCGCTATCAAGGCATTGCCTGGGGGTAAGGCCCAAGGGTCTGATGGACTCACTGCTGAGTTTTATAAGGCTTTCAAAATGATACTGCTGCCCAGGCTGACAGATCTTTACCAGGAGGCGGTAGATAGTGGAGAACTGTCTTCACACTGGGGAAGAAGCAATTACTGTGATTTTAAAACCAGGTAAGGTTGCACAGGAATGCCAATCCTACAGACCCCTATCCCTTTTGAACTTAGATAAACAAAATCTTGCCCGCATCATTGCAAATAGGCTCAACCCACTGATAAAACCTACGGTTTTACCAGAGCAATCAGGGTAAATGCCAGGCAGGGTCATGTTTAACAATTTGCAATCCCTCTTTGTGGTATCAATCCTGAAATAGAAGCCATGTCCATCTTTTTGGATGCGGAGAAGGCATTTGAATCCCTGGAATCGCCCCTCTTGTTTGCAGTTGTGAGGAGACTCAGAATGTCACTTAGTAATAGGTCTCATCAAACCAATCTGCGCAATCCCGACGGCTAGAGTTAGTATTAATGGATATTTCTGTGCGCCATTCTCGGTACACAGGGGCTGCCCCCTTTTGCCCCTTCTGTTTGCTCTTGTCATGGAGCTTCTGGTATCTAGGCTAGAGGTATTGCCTTCCCAAACAGGCGACATCTCCTGTCACTATATGTGAATGACAATATGTTGTTTGTCAAGAATTTTGAGCCAGTTATAGGTGAAATAATGCAAGTTGGCATACTTTCATGCATCTATATGGATGTACAACGCGATCAAAATGATCGCGGTACATCACAACGCATCTTTTACAACGCAAGTCGTTACCACGACTTGCGCTGTAGGGTGCTGGACTTAGGAATAGTAAGATTTACTATTCCAACTCCAGCCTACGTACAGTAGGGAAGGTGTTGGAATAGTAAATCTACTATTCCTTAGTCTTGAGCGCCCTCCAGCGCAAGTCGTGGTAACGACTTGCATTCTAAAAGACGCGTCGTAAATGACCGCGTTGTAAAGGTTGTAGACCATCTATATCAACTGGTCAAAATCTGAAATAGGGACAGGCAATTGGTGATACGTAATATTTATAGCTCTATCCTGAGCAAGTTAAATGAACAAGTTTAGTACTGGATTACACTGCCTATGTCTATGGCAGGCAGAATTTTGCTAAATAAGGTATTATTATTTCCTACATGCTTTTTTAAAATGTGTTCTATATTATCCCCGTCACGTCGGGTAGAACTCTTTTTAACATTAACCCCTCCCCCGTGGGGCTAATTCCTCTGCTGTGCTGGGGGGCGCGCGCAGCGCCGCGGTGCTCATGTCGAGCTCGACTCGTCATGCAGCACGGTGGCCCTGTGCTCATGACGAGCTGAGCTTGTCACGACTACGCCCGTTCCAATGGAACGCCCAGCACAGCAGGGGTTTAACCCGCGTGGACGAGGAGCAACGGTCATGACGAGCTCAGCTCGTCATGAGCACGGCGCAACCGTGCCTCATGACGAGCTGAGCTTGTCATGAGCACGGAACGGGCTAAGATCCTTGCTTTTCAGAGTGTTGTGCTGAGGGTGCAATCCTAGACTAAACTGGGAGGCAATAACACTACCTTATGAGAAAGGGAGATTTGCAGTACCTGACCTTAAAAGATACTGTCATGCTGCATATTCTCCCTATGCTGTATTCTGGTATCAGACAAACCACCATGTGCCGAATTTCCTGATCGAAGCCGACCCATTGGAGACTGGGGAATTGAAGACCAGTATTGCGACTAAACTTGCTAAACCAACCAGCTTCTACAAATGGTATGGTTCACTAGTTGATCCTAGTGGACAATGCTCGAGCTAATAAGACTCCACTGTATTCCACCAACACTACCTGTATTGAATAATCCTTATTTACCTCTGACATATGTATACCAGTGATACACAAAGTACGGCCCCGGGGCCGCATGCTGCCCCCTGGGCAGAAGCAGCGCTGGGCTGCTGTTTACTCAATTTAGCACTAACCTGAAAAAAACTAGGCCCTTAACTTTAGGAACACCTTAATTGTTTAAGACAGCCACAAGATATATATGTGTTGCTTCTCCAAACACCCACTTTACACCATCGCTGGCATCAATGCGGCCCTCAGTTACACCATAAACCAAACATTGCGGGCCCCAGGAAAATGTTTGTGAGTACCCATGCTGTAGACTGAGTAGTGTTGGTTCCACTATGTTGGGTCAGCTGTTTGCGGGTGGAAAATTTAATTGAACAGTCCAGTTTAAGGATATTAGGATAACAACACCTGTAGATACATTTAACTACCTCAGATTGCCCCATGCCGCCTAACTGAGATGGCACTCTTTTCCCGATGAACCTGTGAACAGATTGGCCCGTTGATCCAGTTAATCATGAACCCGGGAGCAAGGGGATGGGTTTCCCGACTCAATAAGTTATACATTGAATGCTGCACCTCACCCAACTATAAAACCTCAGGAAAATGTGAAACTGACTAGCAGCTAGAGTTAGACCTAGATATATGGAGGTATTATAGTGAGTTGGCCGTACTCATTTCTATTAACTACACACATAAACAGGCTATATTACTCCCCTTAGTTATCTACACAAAATCAACCTAGTTAAGTTCTGTCCAACCTGATAGTTGTATATATAGACCAGCAGGCTTCTTCCATTTAGCTTGGGATTGCCCACTCATCAGCCTGTATTGCAAGGAGGTGGTGCGTACTATTGGTAAAATAGTAGAGTGTGAGTGGGTAACACCCCAATGGTTATACTTATGTGCTATGTTATACTACTTCCCAAGTCTATTAGAAGACTGATGGCAGTGCTACTGTTACTAGGAAGTCGCCGACTGATGAGGTGTTGGATAAAAGGCCTGCCATCCAAGAATAAACAGTGGCTGAGGAATATTGCTATTAGTAATGGGAGAGCAGAAGACCATGCCGAAGGCCCGAACCTCTGGACATATGGGCAGCCCTCACGACCTATTTGACACTGCAGTATACGGAAAACGTTGACACATTGGAGCATATACTCTCTTAAGATTAATGTCATTCCACTGGCCTATGTTTTTTGTTCTACTACCTTCTAGATGCCTAGATACTCCACACACTGTAAGTAGTATTGTAAAATGAGATAATATGTGCTGATATGGATAACTGCAATGTTTTTTTCTTCATCTCTGTAAGATGTGACATGTCACTATTTATAAATGCCACTCTTGATATTTCTTTTCTGTATGATGTTTCTTATTTTCTCACAGCATGGGATAGTACTATATTTGTTGGCTTTTAGGTTTATGCTACATCCATGGCACCTGCACTGTAAGAAAAAAGAGTTGATCCTTTTCTTTCTGGTCTTGTTTGTAGTTTTTCTCCTCTGGTCATAATTACACTTTTTCCCAGAGGATTATACAGTATGATCTAGTTAGTTGTTTATTTTTTTATTGTTATTATACTTTAGTTGACTACTGGGAAAAGTACTTCACCAGTGGGCGGAGCGTTTGAGTACAACTTGAATTTATTAATGTGCATAATGATATGTACTGAAGTATACAAAAAAGTGATGGATGGAATGCTGAAACAATCTCAGACACTGACGATTACTCAGGTCAAAGATTTTTTTTACATCATGCCACCTGTAATAGGAACAGTCCAGCACCAGTTGCCAGGCCAGGTTCTCCCTGAACAGGCACAGAAGCAACTAAAGACCAGTTGTTCAGTGCTGGTCTCCGCTTATTCCCCTGTGGGCTTTGGGAGCATAATGGAATGTGAGAGTTTGAGTGCGAAAAGAATGCGAGGTTTGAGTGGTTAATGGAAGAAAGGATGGCAAGAAGAGAAGAGTGCAATGGCAGCTGGCGCTGTTAATTTGTGGACATATCTTACATAAATAAAGTTACCTTGTAACTGATGCTGCCGCTGATGATCTTCTTACAAGTTTTGAACTTATTGGGGGTTCCTCAGTTGCATGTAGCTTGCCTCCAGGGGCACAGTAAGCACAAGTCCCATATATGGGCATTCTCTTTGCACTGGAGTATACAGAAAAGTGATGGCAGAACGCTTGAATTAACCTAAGGCACTGGTAATTACTCTGGTCCAAATCCCAGTCCATCGTTATTTTGCACAACATGACACCTTAGTTTGGCTCCAGTTTTATGCAAATCAATCTCAAATTTGCTCTGACGGGAACAGTCCAGCCCAAACGTTCAGGTCCTCCCCATCCAGAACACAAGCAACCAAAGACCGGTTTCGCCCTGATGGGTATGCCCACACATGGGTCCTGTGGTCATTGTGCCACAGTACTCAAGCTACACCCTACTGACAAGCTCTAAGTAGGAAATCCAGTCTGAGGTTGTTTGTGGCACCTTCAGGGGAGGTGGTCTCCCCTCGCAGTTTGAAGCGGACTGTTCCCATGGGGAGCAGGATCAGTACTGATTTGCATAAGGCAGCCTTTTGTCTGGAGTGAATTAGTGGGTGAAGGAATGATGAAATGGAATGTAGCCTGAGTGATTGCTAATGGTTGAGATTAATTAGGTATTCCGTTCTTCACCTTGGTTTAGTTAAAGGGGATGCCCTGAGTGTGACATGTATATGTAGACATGGGTCCCATGCTCACAGTGCCGAAGAACTTAAGCTACAATCTACTGATGAGCCCCATGTCAGGCGAAACCGGTCTGGGATTGCTTGTGGTACCTTTTGAAAGGGGCCTCGCCTAGCAGTTATGGATGGACTGTTCCCATGAGGAGCGTGGGAGTGGCATGGGTTGGCAAGAAATTATGAAATGGAATGCTACCCAGAGTGATTGCCAGTGGCTGATATTAATTCAAGCATTCCAATCATCACTTTGTTGGTGTTGCCTTGTGATATGTATGGCTCTCATAGAAAGCCAATATCATGAATATTGGATTCTGAATCCAGTTATTCACTCCTACTCCATGAGCAAAAAGTATAGCTTCAGTGGAGAGGGGACACACAGAGAGTTGTGGGGATGTGTGGAAGGAGGACAGGTATACATTTTTATATATATTTGGGTGAGGGCGGATTGAAGATTTTGGTGTGGGTGGGTGTATGGCTAGACACCAGTCTTTTTTTCAGTTTGGAGAGGTGGAGGGTTGATGAGGTGGGTGACAGGAAACCATATTCTTGACAGCTGATGACAGCAGATGGAGATGAAATGGATAAAATCGAATAAGAGTAATTGTGGGTAAAAGGGATGTTTTTCATCTTGGGACTAAAATGAAGACAGTGCAAGCTCAAACTCTATAATTTTGTATATTATATCCATCCCAAATGTGCTGAGAATTATTCAAACGACAGTTAACATAAGCAGAAGGCCACCAGCCGTAATGATCCAATAATGAGTTTGGGTTTTTAGCACGATGCAGTGTTGCAGTGTCTGCTCTGCCATTATTGTTGTCTTCGTTGTCGCTTCAGATGAGTAAGTGGCCTGCTCTGAGAAGGTCACTTCTGCCATTTGCTGAGTAGGAAGAAATTCTTTCCATGCGTTGCACCTAAATCAGAAACTACTCTCACCAACGTGTCTATTATGAGACCTTGACATTGTTTATGGTTTTCAACACTTAGAAAAAAGTTACCATTGCTTTTAGTTGGATGGCGGCAGGATTACTGGTTACAGGCACAACTTCAATGGATAAAGAGGAGATAACGCTGAATGTATGAACATTACCTTTTAATGTTGTGCTTTATTTCAATGTTTACTGTTTCTAAGCACTTCTAAGAGCCTGTGTAACTGTCTTTCTGTGTAAGGGCACTTAAAAATAGATGTCTTGAAAGGGCGTAGCACTAAGTTGGTCTGTTGATATCTAATTTTGTGGTAATTAGATCATAGGAGGTCTTAGCAGCAAGCGTGTAATTCTCGGAGTCATTTTGCCAGCACTAGGGATTTGATCCTAAAAATCATATAGCAGACAGGGAGTGAATGTTGTGATATTCTTGATAATAAAACTTACATTTTTTTTTGTCTTTTAAGTCACAGATTATACATGACCAAATGGTTAGGAAGTGTGTAGAATAAATACAACTAGTTAATTCCAAAGGCACAACTTCCATTTTATAGATGCATTTTAGAGTTTTACTTATTTAATCTTTACATAAACAGCCTACAGTTGTCACACATGACTCAACTTGAACAACCAGGGTACAAAGAAGTTTTAATTAGTAGTTTATTATTGCTATTCCTAAATAGAGAGAAATCTGTGAAAATGACATTTACAATAAAAAGAAATAAAACAAATGCTGATCAAACACTGGCAAATAGATAGGCTTGGCATGCCTGTTGAGGATGTGCCGCATGTAAAAACAAAATACCTATTGCCTTTGCAAGCATCTGAAAAATGAGTGCTGAAGAACAAAGGGTTGCTTTATTTTCATTTTGTAGATGTTTTTTTTGGTGGTCTTAGCTTGCTTGCGCCCCTGTGCTACCAGGCAGCTTGGTGACTGATTGCAGATATGAGATAGTCCTCCATGTATACCAATGTAGGTGGAAAAACACACCCAAATATCTAATAGAGAACCGGAAATAGCCAATTGAAAAACAGTGGGCTAAAATACCGCTACTGGCTGACAATTTCTTAAATAAATAGTTAATTGTCCCAAACTGAAAGAAGGCAAAGGCTGGATTAAACTGACTTCAATCTACTAAAAGCAAGTTTGAAATACAATCTGTTCCCCAAGAATGGCTCAAGCACAGTACACATCAAAGCGAGAAATGGCCATAGTTTTTTTTAGCATTTCTTACTAACTTCATATACGTACTTTGGGGTTATAGTCATAGCAGCTGGTTGAGTTCCCAGCAACAGAAGCGTAAAGTTACTGCCATAAAAATAACATTTGTAACAAAAGTGCGCATCAAAAATTATGATTGGCTGAATTGCGGCCACTTTAAGCAGGACTTCATTTCCCTAGCGTTTGCTAAAGTTTGGAAAACTTTACAGAAAAAAAATATGGCTGTACAGGTTTGTCCTGAACTCTACAACGATAAGACAGCCCTGCGGCTCGCGCATCCTTCTGTACTCTTATCAGGCTGCGGCTGGGCTCGGTCTTCAGGGCTTTGTTGTGAGGATGGGAAGCATATTTGTTAAGTGTTCTGCCAGCACCAAACTCTGGCTGTCAGCCAAGTACCATTGTGAACATTTAGCCAGTGCACTCTCAATTGCTTTGTAGAACTGAATTAGCTACTGAAACATGCTATCCGAATATTTGCTGTAGATAATAGTGCAATATTCCACTTAAGCAGATGTTTGTACGTCGGCTCCTTGAAAAAGCATTTCCTTTCTAGGCATTAAAGAACATTTCTTGCCTTCTGAAGAGTAAGATATAAACTACAGTACTTTCCAAAATAGAATCTTTTATTCCTAAGAGAAAGAAGTGAACAGTTTTCTTTGTGCTTTGCCTCTTTTCATCTTCAGAACATGTAAATGACTTAAGCGCAAAGAAAAAAATCCTCAGAAATATTGGGCACCGGTGCAAGTTAATTATTAACAAAGAGAAATGCGCACCATACCCCTTACATTTCATATCCATATAAACTGTCTCTTAATGTGCGTGCTTTGAAGCGAGATCTTAGTACAGCTATGCTAGTAGAAAATCAATCCAGTTTTTAAATGGCTAACAATGAATTCTTGACATAAAGTGGTCATCCCACGACCGGTTTTAGTGCATTCAGCCTTTTATATTCATTGTTTGTTTTTCAGTTATTGAACCTTAGTAAATAGTATATTTATCCCTCCTTGCGTAAACTATTTTTATTTTTTCGACGGACCATGCTCACCCAGTCCAGGGGCTGCAATTTAAAATACTAATTTCCTTTTACTCACCCATTTAAATGTACTGCTTCAGAAACTGTGGAAAAGAAACTTTTATAAAATCAATTTACAAGAAAATCAAACCTCTGTGAAAGCGGAACAATTATTTGTTCTCTAAAAGTGCCCCAGATTTGTAATACAGTGGTGTATATTTTTTGCAAGTAAGGCTGCTTCTTCCACTAGTCTCTTACGGTTCAGTCAGTTATTGGTCAAGGAGGGCTAAAGAAGTCACTAGCAACCACACTCTGGGCCAACCGAAACATTGTAGTGTCAGTAATACGTGGTATAATTTGTTGGAATCATTTCCTTTTCCCAACATGAAAATGGATGTACTTCTGTCCTTGTTCAGAGTAAATTGCTATCTATTGCAGATTTGGCCACCTATCTGCCATGAATACCCTCAAAGTTGTGATACTGGCAATTGATTCCACCCTCAGGTATCAAAAGGGGAGTTGAGGTGAACTTTGTGTCCCTGAGGCTTCAGAACAGGAGGCCAGCTCACAAAAGCCCTTGAGGATTCTTCATCAAGCAGGTTTCATAGCAACGTTCCAGTCTTTGTTCTTTCCTTGGCAGAAGCCGTAACTGCAGGCCAACCCAGCAAAGCACACAGCAAAGTGGCAGTACTCCTCCTCACAGCTCTCCAGCTCTTCTCCTTGGCAGGGGTTCCTCTTGAGTCCAGAAGTGATCTAATTCTCTGGGGTTTAAGGTCCACTACTTATACCCCATATTGTATTTTTTCTGTTTGTGACAAGGGTCTCTGAGCCCAGTCCAACCCAGTTCTATCCTCTCTAGCGCATCAATACAGGAGGTGAAGACAGCATTGTGCAGAGGACACACTGCCTATTCAGGTATAAGTAAAACTCCTCCCACCACTCTAAATGCAGCCAAGGTCTATCCAGCTCAGCTCTGAGTCAGCTAGGAAAGGCAGGTCACACCTCACCCCCAGTGGCTGTCTACAGTGAATGCACATCCGCAGCCCCTGTCACTCCAAAACCAGACAGTCAATACACAAACTGCACAAACTGCACAAACACACAATTTAAAAACTTGCTCCATAAAAATATGTCTTATTAAATTCTGAGTTCAGAGATCTTACACTCCACTTCTTAATCTTGTCCCTATGGAAGGTTATACTTATTAATTGTAACAAAGTAACTCAATTTTTTAGCCTATGGGACAGATAGATAGCATTTCAATAGGGAAAAAGGAAATTGTCATGATTTCACTAACGGGACATGTCACACACACCAGTACATGTCTTCTGTTCACATACGCTGCACTCTGCCCTTGGGGGTACCTTGGGCCTACCTGAGGGGTGTTGTAGATGTAATAAAAGAGAAGGTTAGCGCCTGGCAAGTGGGTGCACTTGCCAGGTCGACATGCCAGCAAAAACTGTGCGTAGACACTGCAGTGGCAGGTCTGAGTGAAATACCTTTGAAAGGCTACTTGTGTGGGTGGTACAATCAGTGCTGCAGGCCCACTGGTAGCATTTGATTTTCAGGCCCTGGCACACTAAGTGCACTCTATCAGGGACTTACCAGTACATCAAATATGTCAAACATGGATAACCAATCATACAAACAATGTATACAGGAAGCTCTTGCACTTTGACACTGATCAGCAGTGGCAAAGTGCCCAGAGCATCTGAGCCAGCAAAAACAAAATTTAGCACAGCGTCAAAAATAAAGGTGGTAGAGGCAAAAAGTCAGGGGAAACCACGCCAAGGTTGCCTGGTCTAATATGATTCAGCCAAGAAAGAGTGACTACTGAGTTAAAGTATACAACAAACATTATATTGCTAACCCAAAATTATTGGGAAACATATATGAAGCACGAAGAAGATAATGTATGTTGCGAGAGATGAGCATGGTTGTTGGGGTCAAAATGGAGAGTGTATTCTGACAGGCACCATGTTTGTCTGGTCTGTGTCGTAGGAGCAACAAAGAACCTCCGGGTGTGGGGAGGAGAGTGCCTATTGCCGTGCCCTGAGCAGGAGTTTTAAAACCTAATGCAGCTAGTCCTTCTTGAATACAACACTTCATAAGTGAGAGTATCACTCAAAAGGTAAACCAAGCGGTCCACAATTCCTACTCTCACCTCAACTATTTATTAGTTTCCTGGAAGGCTCCTGGTAGGGTGGTAGAGGCGGATATCCTTCCGAGGGGTCTCTTTGATCACTCGCCGATCACTCTTATGGTACAGATGGGCTGGGCGAAACAGTCCTTCCGCTGGCGCCTCTCGATGTGGAACCTCTAGAAGCCAGGCTACAGGGAGTACATGGAGAGTGCTCTCGACCAATACTTGACGCTCAATGTGGGTTTGGTTTCTGGAGCCGAACCTCTGTAGGAGGCATTGAAGCCCACTTTACGGGGTGTTGATATCTCTTTTTGCGCTGCAGCCCGCAGGACTCGGAGGGAGGCTCTGCTACAAACAGAGGCTAATATTGCAGATCTAGATCACTGCAGTAGAGGTCCGAGGGTATCCAAGTCCGGCAACAGTTGCTGTTGGCGCAACAGAACTTATGGATGAGGCCTGCCTGATTGGGCTGGCAACGCGCAGTAGGGTGTACCAATGGGTGGATAAATCTAGCAAGGTGCTCAATCGGCTGTGTCAGGGGATGTTAGATTCTCAGCCTCTCCCCGGTATAGTTGGCCCGAATGGCGTGCCCCTTATGGACTCCTCTGACATTGCTGAAAGCTTCTCTGCATATTTTGCGGAGCTCTATGCCCCCAGAGAATGTCTTCACGAAGACGTGATAGGCCGTTTTTTGGCAACCTCCCACCTCGGGCTCTGTCTGATGAGGCAAGTGCGAAGCTGGATCTCCCGCTCACGGAGGAGGAATTGGGTGTAGCCCTGGGAGACCTTAACTCGGGAAAGGCTCCGGGCCCAAATGGGTTTACCTGTGAATTTTTCACGAAATACTTTCTGCAGCTTGGACCCCATTACCTTAGCGTGGTGCAGGAGTCCTGTGATCGGGGTTGTCTTCCCCGTGATTGAAGAAATGCGAAGGTGTTCCATAAACCCGGCACACCTCCAGACCAGCACGCCTCATATCGTTCCATTTCTCTCCTGAACGTAGAAGCTAAAATATTGGCCAAGGCGCTAGCCAACCGTTTGCGGTCCCACATTACTACCTTGGTGCACCTAGACCAAGCTTGATTTATGCCCCAGAAAGCAACCCGTCATAATTTTCGACAGGCACAGATAGCTGTTGCGACCATTTGGGGGCTCAGTGAACAGGCGGCGCTCTTGCATATATGGACAGGGCATTTGATTCCCTTAGTTGGGTGTATTTATTCGCGTTGCTATGCAGATTGAATCTTGGACAACGCTTTTTGTCCTACCTGTCCCTACTCTACACTGATCTTATTGCGTCGGTACGTGTCGCTGGCTCTACCTCCTCCACCTTTTCTATTGTACGGGGTACCTGGCAGGGCTGCCTGCTATCTCCTTACTTGTTTGTGCTGGCGGTTGAAACTTTGGCCACCTGGGTACGCATAGATGCGCAGGTGACTGACTTTGAATGGGCGCATAGATTGTCGTATCGTACTATTTTATATGCCAACGACGTTTTAATTTTTCTCACTGACGTGGAGCGGACGGGGCCACAGTTGCTCCGTATTATGCAGGTTTTTGGGGAATCGTCGGGTCTCTACCTGAACCCCAGCAAGTCTAACTTATGGCTTCTCAGGGACACATCGAGTCTTGGCTCCTGGGCTTTGTCGGTTCGGGTGGTTACCGGCAGGATGAAATATCTCGGGGTGGTTCTATCAGACTCACCTACTGTGGCATGGGAAAAGCATCAGGTTCCGGTCTGGGAACGTGTGGGGGAGTATCTTAGGACATGGTCACATATGCCGTTGTCTATATATGGTCGATCGGCCATCGTCAAGATGGTCTCACTCCCCCATTTACTGTATCAATTACAGAATCATCACTACCCGATTTCTCCTAGATGGTTCAGGCAGGGTAATGCTGCCTTGGGTCAATTTCTATGGGCAGGGGGAGCGGTAAGAGTCTTCTTACGGATATGTTTCCTCTCCACATATTGCGGTAGACTGGCGACCTCTGATTTATTGTCATATTACATGGCCTCACATTTGCTTTTCCTGAACGAATGGGGGTAGAGAGGACCCTGCCTGTGCCCTATGGCGTCTTATGGGGGATCTCTTCCTACGCACAATTCTGTACTCAGCACGATACATCATTCGCTGCCACCAGCGACCCAGGTAGTTTCCCAGCTTTGGCGACAGGCCTTGCGGAGGATGGGGTGGTGGAACACACTGACACCGGAAACCCCTTTATGGAACAATGGCCATTTGCCACCACTAGCTACTCTGTCAGGGTTTCGTGGATGGGACAGTATTGGTATCTCAACCCTTGGGGACATTATGCAGGGGCCGATCCTGAAGTCCTTTCAGGACCTACAAAAAGATTTTAAAATGCCAAAAACCCAATTTTACAAATACCTCCAATTTTACCACGCCCTCTCCCCTAGACTGGAGGGTTTGGAGTTGCTAGCGGAGTTCAGTCTGATAGAGGCATAGAGGCGAAGGTATCTATGGGGGACCTTCAGGATCATAAGATATCTAAGACCTACCAATCCCTGGTGACTCATTGCTCCCCCACGCTGCAGAAGCTTATAGGGGCCTGGGAGGATGATGTTGGTCCACTGGATGAGGAAGACTGGACGGAGGGTTTACTTCACACGGGCTCGTATGTGGAGGGTGGGACTGGTGGCCTTCTCTATTTGCCCTAGATGCGAAGGTCGAGGAGGGGACTCTGATGCATATGATTTGGCACTGTCTCTCCTTGCCACGGTTCTGGAGAGGGGTTCTGACCTGTCTCTCTGAGGTGTTGGGCTAGGACTTGCCCCACTCGCCGAAATTGGTGCTTTTCCATGTCATGGATGTGATTGGGGGCAATATCTATAAACGCCATCTTATGTTGATAGGGTTTACTCTGGCGAAGAGAGACATTGCTAGAGCATGGAAGGCATCGGCGACACCCTCAGTGTCGGCATGGAAGAAGGGACTGGACTTTTGTATGGGTCTAGAACTCCCCATTTGCACTGCAAGAGGGTGCCTGCAGAAACATTTTAAAGTTTTGAAGCGATGGGCGTACTACCGAGGTTTGCTGCTGGAGCCGGTTTCTGCAACATGGCCCCTCAACCCAGTTTAATTCTACCCTGCAGGTGCAAGCTGTAGTTTCTTGCTTTATCGTGTACTGTAGCGAGTGGTTGTGGTGCAACATTCACGACTAGGCTGTTCCTGGGAAGCGGTTAGTGGGACAGGGGGAGGGGGGTTTTCTATATGGTTTCTTTCATCTGCATTGCTCTTTATTTCTCCTTGATCTCATTACGGCAAAGTCAAAGTCATGATGTATCTTGCTTATTGTGCAGATGTCTCTGGGTTACAGAGCCCTGCTCTATATGTGTCATTTGACTAATACAATTTATTTAAAAAAAATGTAAACCAATTCCCATCCTCTGGAAATATGCTAGTGTATTTTTTTTTCTCTCACTTCACCACGTCTTCAATTCCACATATTTCTCCTAGGTTTTATTGGCTGCATTTAGAACCTATAGCAAAAATCTAAAGCCAATAGTTTACTACCCTACAGTTTTTAATCACTTCTTGCATCTCTCTTAACATCAAGAGGTCCATAATTTGACTCAACTCTGCCCTGTTCACTCCTTTTCACTTCTGAGAAGGCCTCATCTCATTTACTGTGACACACCTGACTCATCCTCCTATCCCTTATAATGTGTCTCATCACCATGAGACACATTATGAGATCAGAATAAAAACTACTGCAATGCAATTTTACAGACTAGCCATGACGAAAGAACTTGGCTTAGCTCTTGAAAGTCTTGCTTGCCTCTGAGGGTTTGCAGTTGTTCAAGGCATAGCCAAGGTGGTATTTAGCTAGTCTAGAAGTCTGGCAAAGGGTGTGCACTTGAGTAATCAGCGAGTAAGATAGGTGGGGCTATGTCTCCCAGCTGTAGCAATATCCATGTCTGATGTTCCCATACAGAACTAATAATTAAAGGTCGAGGTTAGGAAGTGAACCACTGAAAAACAACAGCTGAATATACTGATCAATACAGAAGGAAAAATATATTGGTTAATTAGAGTATTGTTGGCAAAAAAAAACACATCAAGAAAGCTTTACAGGACTCGTGTGTAATCAGTTTTCTTGAGCGAGCAGGGGGCTCCTCTGCTACAGCGAAGGAGCATTTCCCCACTGGTTTTTAACACTGCAAAAAATAAAATGATAAAACGTTGTTATTATCATTTTATTTTTCCGTGCTGCGGCAGTTCGGCGTAGTGGGGCTGGGCTGCTCAACAGAGCAGGTGGAGGAGTGGTTGGGTCACTTCTAAGTGTGTATGATGCTTTGGTCGGACATATTGAGCCAGCCAAACAGTCATGCAAACTTAGCTTGTTTTCCACCGGGCTGTAATACACAGCCTGGGTGGAGAACATACACAGGCTTCCAATGCCTGTCTGAGAGCCGAACCACAGCGCTCTGACCAATCACAACGCTGCTGACAGCAGCGTTGTGGTTGGCTTATGGCCGTATTGGAGCCTTTGTGCTTCCGGTCCACACAGCGATATTGCTTACTGCGGCTCAGGTGCATGGAAGCAGTAGTCTAAATCCTCTCAATCTAAGTTTCTTTCAGCAAAGAAAAGGCTGGTGGTCCTCATGGAGCACTAACGCAGTTTGTATTGAGGCTCCACGCAAAGAACATGCTACACGGAAGATTATTGACAAAAACTGTGATTCCCAGCAAGCCACAAACTTTGGCATATTTCGGGTGTTTGCAGCCATCTTGGAATATTGGATATAACTACCCACATAGTTTCTGGCGACCTTTGCTAGTAGTGATACAAGATTACTGCATCCAGAACCTCACTACATGGATCTCAGATTTCCTTTGACAAGCCCTATTGCTTCATATGGGTTTGTATTGCTGGACATTGGGAATACACATAAGTATTCTGAAAAATTGTATAGTTTCTGAAAATTAACTTTGAGTTATTTTTATCTGCACTATTCTAAGACAGGGATTTTTAATTATACTACCGGTCTGGTGACAGAACAGGAAAGATTTTTTTGATTGGACTATGTTTCGTTTCAAAATATGAATGACATTCACAAGTTAACAGTGTTTGTTGCCTTACAATTCTACGCAGGTCAAGTAGAAACTATAAGTCATCTTTACAAGAGAGTACACATAGGGGCCGATTATGATGGCGGTCGTAAAACCTACCCGACCGCTATGGTAGCGGGAAAAGACTGACCGCAAGGACCGCGGCATAACCGCCGGTCCAATTAGGATGCTCCGCAGTCGAAATCCAACCGCGGTGGTCGGATCCCGGCGATTAACATTGCGACAGTAGCTGCTGCCAGCAGCACCGCCGCGATGTTAAAAGGAGCATGTCCTGCATCTCCCTGCACTGTGTGCCTGCCACCTGGCATAGGGAAATGCCCAGTGCACCCACATACCCCCAACACATTGGGGCCCGCAATGAGCCCCTGGAACATGTCTCTGCAACCCTTTCCATGGCGGTTCCACTGCAGCGGAAAGGCTGGCTACCATTAGCATCATAATCGTGCTGGCGGGGTTTGGCCCTGATCCACAACAATTGTAGCGGTCCAGCTGGTTGCAGTCCGCCTGCTTGCCTGGCGGGCGGAAAATCACACCGCCGCGGTCATGACCGCAATGCTAATCGGACCAGCGTTTTTCTGGGTTTTAATCGCGGGCAGATGGCTGCCGCCGATACAGCGGTTGCCACTGCCGGACCAATGGCGGCCATCCGCCCGCCAACCTAATCGACCCCATAGTGAGGAAGCTTGATGTAGTTATTCCATTTCTAGAAAGAAAAGTTAATGTGTGCGTGTATATTTAATTTTAAATATCACTCATTTTTGCATGTTTAGTTTTTAGGAATTACCAGATTCATATCAAAGTACTGAAATATGGTTAAATAAACCTATTGCCAAGATAGATTCATTCACTATTGCAGCTAAGCCTAAAATCTTAAAGGACAAGTTAAATCGTGTTTTAGATATCAAAGATGGCTAAATCCAACAGCCGTTCTTGATCAACAGAAATGATGAACCATAGTGGTGAAGTCCTGTGTCTCTGTTTTCTCTCTTGTCTCGCTCATTATTCTTTTTTCCATTTCTACCTCTGGCCCTCAAATTAATGTGTATAGCACAGTTAGTGGGGGTGGTGCGAGATTGTACAGAGTATGGATCCTGGGCACAAAGTTAGTGGATCCTAATATGAAGGCACTAATTGCAGTAATCTACCAGAGGTAAAGCAGAGGCCTACAACGGCTCCAGGGACATGTTAGCGCTGTACAGTTACACAACACTCTCACTTATTCCACTTCACTCCAAGGGCACATGCTATTACTTTTAAAAAGTGTCTCCTCTTCTGTTACCTACAATAGGCAACACCTCCTTATCATTTATGGCTGTAGAAGAGAACCCCAACTCAGTTCCTGCAGTCATGTCTTATACAAAGTAAAGGAGGTATACAAAGCACTTATTTTATTTAACACAAACTGTTTCCTTTCATAATTGAAAAAATAATTGATAAACTTTGCATGGAATGGGATATGTTAAAGATAAACATATTTTACATAATTTCATCGCTAACCCTTGCTTAAAATTTAGGTTGTGTTAAATAAATATGTTTATCTGGAGTATGGTTTTAGTATATCCTTCGAATTCCAATTTAGAAGGTTAAAACCAGAATGCACCGTGACGCCCCGCGTGGCATCCCTTAAAAAAATGAACTCAATATCAACACATATTGGTCAGCTGCTGTGCATCTCTTTACTTTTAAATTCCTAATAATAAATATAAGTGAAAAGGCCATAATTTCCCAACTAATCCGTTGTCAAGTTGCAGATTATTATCCAAAAATATTTGTGGCTTTCTGTGGTAATATTTTTCGCTTTCTCGTTGGAGTCGAATTGTCAGTTAACCCCTTCGATGCTCATGACGGAACGGTTCCATCATGAGCGTCGGTTGAGCTGTGCTCATGACGGAACCGTTCCGTCATGAGCCCGTTGGCTCATTAGAGCCTTTAGCACAGCGCAGGAATCTGCGCCGCGCTGAAGGTGTTAAGTTAAATATCTCTGTGCGGAAGTGTTCTGTAATGAGACAATCCATTGTTTTTTATAAAATCGTGAGCTTCAGTCTTTTTTTTAAACTTATATATTTTATTGAAATTAACTTGTCAAAGTCAGGCCTACATTTGCATACATTCCAATATCAGTAAGACAATGGTCTATGATCATTAAAGTGCACAATGATTCAGTCCATCAGTACATTACCGTGGTCCCCCTTCTTGACATTTCCATTTCCACTGTTGGTGAAACACACAGTTCCCCCTATGCGTATTCCACCCTCTCCACTTTTTTTCCCACTTTTTGGGACAGCCTCTGGATTTATAGACATCTTTTTCAGCAATCATACATTTATCCATTTCCCCTTCTCAACACTTCGTCAGTGAGCTTCAGTCTTGGATGTAAAACATGGAGCACGGTTTCAGGAGTAGCCTGTCGTTAATGGTGGACAGCACTCCCCCACCTTTTTTCAAAACAAGAAGAGTTTCTTTATGTCAGGCTGAGCAAAGCTCAGTCGAACAGACAATCTTCACTTTCGGTCAGGCATCCAGGCGCTCTTTATATGCTAAATGTGCAGGCGTCTGTACCCTGAGCCTAACTTCGCTGGGCTAAAGATGTCACAGGCCTGAGGACCTGGCCTCTTCAGCCTGGCAAAGCACTGTGAGGATCTCCCCTTTATGATGTGGGAGCATGTCACCAATAGACTGAGATCTGGATACTTCAGTCCTGAGCTCTGAAGTGCCCTGGGCCGACTGTTCATCAGTGACACTTCTTCACAGAGTGGGATAGGATCAGCAAGTCTCACTCACACCATTCCCCTCTGTGATGAGTAACAGAAGTTCCTCATCTCAATGGCTGACCCATGACATGGTCAGTCAATGCATGGAGGTGGCGGGATCTTCTGCCAGTCCTTTCCCTGAAGCCTCCAGGAAGCACAGAGTCATTCCTCGCGACACCTGATGTCACCACCGCAGACCAGTAAATGTTAGTTCGGTGTGTGTGTGTATGTATGGGTATGTGCATGCATATATTTTTGTGAATGGTGGATTTATGTGTGCATGCTTGTGAATGGATGGGTGTTAGTGAGTGTGCATGGGGATGGTGAGTTTGTGTCTGTGTGTGATTGTGTGTGCATGTGGCCTTCCTCGCTGCTCAGGCAAATTACCGGCCTCCACTGCACAGTTTGAAGCTGTGCACATTTGGACCTGAAAATATATTTTTTAATTCTCCAAACTGTAGACTGTTGCTAGAAAGCTGTCTATGCAAATGTGTTATAGGCACAAATGGACTTCGGCAAGAAAAGCTGTTGTAATGTGATCTAAAAGTTAAGCTTCTTTGAAAGCACGGAAAACTAACTGTAGTTTGAAATCGTGCTGGAATGGTGTGATTTTTTTATTTTATTTTTGGGATTACACATTAGGCGAACTAGATATCTATATTATGGAATGCTATACATTTTTCTAAAAAAAAAGTTTCACTGAAAGACATCATAAAATATGAAAGCAAATGATACAGAATATATATATATATATATATATATAGATATTATTCACCAACCACCCTCCGGACAAATTTAGGATGCACACAGCATGCTGTTGAAAACCAAACGGTTTATTTTCACATGGCAACCAGCAAAATATTTCCGGTCTTTACATCAATCTGGCCGACGCGTTTCGATGTACTCAACATCTTCCTCATGGGCCGCTGTAATCAAAGTCCTCACTGCTCCCTGCATGCTCATGTGCCCTCAGTGGGCGTCGCCAAGTGGAATTTCCATCCTGGTGCATGCTGGAATTAATAGTCCATATTGCGCATCTTCCCTAAGTGGGTTCCGTTGACTTTGTAAATGCAGTTCATTATTTGTGTATTTTCCCTTCGTAGGGCTCCAGAAGTATTTGCCGGTTAATTTAAGCCTCAACAGCCGCGCTGCCTGGTGTAGAGAAGTCCCCGCCGCAGCCTCTCATAATCTTTAGAGATGGTGCAATCCAGCGTGTTGGTGAATAATGTATTGCGTGGCAGCCCTGTCACGCTGGATTGCACCATCTCTAAAGATTATGAGAGGCTGCGGCGGGAACTTCTCTACGCCAGGCAGCGCGGCTGTTGAGGCTTAAATTAACCGGCAAATACTTCTGGAGCCCTACGAAGGGAAAATACACAAATAATGAACTGCATTTACAAAGTCAACGGAACCCACTTAGGGAAGATGCGCAATATGGACTATTAATTCCAGCATGCACCAGGATGGAAATTCCACTTGGCGACGCCCACTGAGGGCACATGAGCATGCAGGGCGCAGTGAGGACTTTGATTACAGCGGCCCATGAGGAAGATGTTGAGTACATCGAAACGCGTCGGCCAGATTGATGTAAAGACCGAAAATATTTTGCTGGTTGCCATGTGAAAATAAACCGTTTGGTTTTCAACAGCATGCTGTGTGCATCCTAAATTTGTCCGGAGGGTGGTTGGTGAATAATGTATTGCGTGGCAGCCCTGTCACGCTGGATTGCACCATCTCGAAAGATTATGAGAGGCTGCGGCAGGAACTTCTCTACGCCAGGCAGCGCGGCTGTTGAGGCTTAAATTAACCGGCAAATACTTCTGGAGCCCTACGAAGGGAAAATACACAAATAATGAACTGCATTTACAAAGTCAACGGAACCCACTTAGGGAAGATGCGCAATATGGACTATTAATTCCAGCATGCACCAGGATGGAAATTCCACGTGGCGACGCCCACTGAGGGCACATGAGCATGCAGGGCGCAGTGAGGACTTTGATTACAGCGGCCCATGAGGAAGATGTTGAGTACATCGAAACGCGTCGGCCAGATTGATGTAAAGACCGCAAATATTTTGCTGGTTGCCATGTGAAAATAAACCGTTTGGTTTTCAACAGCATGCTGTGTGCATCCTAAATTTGTCCGGAGGGTGGTTGGTGAATAATGTATTGCGTGGCAGCCCTGTCACGCTGGATTGCACCATCTCGAAAGATTATGAGAGGCTGCGGCGGAAACTTCTCTACGCCAGGCAGCGCGGCTGTTGAGGCTTAAATTAACCGGCAAATACTTCTGGAGCCCTACGAAGGGAAAATACACAAATAATGAACTGCATTTACAAAGTCAACGGAACCCACTTAGGGAAGATGCGCAATATGGACTATTAATTCCAGCATGCACCAGGATGGAAATTCCACTTGGCGACGCCCACTGAGGGCACATGAGCATGCAGGGAGCAGTGAGGACTTTGATTACAGCGGCCCATGAGGAAGATGTTGAGTACATCGAAACGCGTCGGCCAGATTGATGTAAAGACCGGAAATATTTTGCTGGTTGCCATGTGAAAATAAACCGTTTGGTTTTCAACAGCATGCTGTGTGCATCCTAAATTTGTCCGGAGGGTGGTTGGTGAATAATATATATAGATATATATATATATATATATATCTATATACACACACACACACACACACACAAATACACAAATATGTGCTACCATATTAAAAAGAACACATACAATTCACCAAATTCTTTACTAAAAGATGCATTTCTACATTCTGAGTTCAACCATACTAAACTCCATTTCTCTATCTTGTCCCAGTTGAAAGATATACTCTTAAAATGTTAGCAAGTATTTTCCATTCTATCCTATGGGACAGGTAGCCTCTCAACAGTGAAAAACAAATTAGTCTGTAGTTCACTATCAGGACATGTCACACACACCAGGACATATCCTACCTTTCACATACACTGCGCCCTGCCCACAGGGGTACCTTGGGCCTTTCTATGGGGTGACTCACATGTAATAAAAGGGAAGGTTAGGGCTTGGCAAGAGGGTGCACTTGCCAAGTCGACATGGTATTAAAAACTGCGAGCAGTTACCGCAGTGACTGGTCTGAGGACCCTTTGAAAGGCTGCTTGTGTGGTGGCACAATCAGTGCTGCAGGCCCACTAGCTGCATTTGATTTAGAGGCCCTGGCACTCTCAGTTCACTTTACTAGGGACTTGCCAGTAAATAAAATATGCCAATCATGGAAACACCAATCGATAATCCAATGTACAATAGGAGCACTTGCACTTTAACACTGGACAGCAGTGAGAAAGTGCACAAAAACACTAAATCGGCAAAAACAGTTAAAACCAGGAGGCCAGAAAGCAAAAAGACTGGGGAAGCACGCCAAAAGATGCCAGGTATACCATCACCAACCTGACCTCTTTAGAAGTTGCTATAATCTTGCATTTGTGACTAGAAAGAAGGACCCTTATTGAAAGTTAAGCCAGAAAAGAGGACCTGGACCATAGAGCATCTTCTGCACCATTCAGGCAGCCATAAACTCCATTCTCTGATGAGCCAACAACCAATTGAGATTATTTAGTGCAACAGCTGCATTATCAGGTTTATATAGATTTAGCAATAAGCACGCTGCTGACTCGTGTTTTCTGGCCACATCTTATGATAGGGCAAAATAGATGCTGTTGCTGTGCGCAGGAGAGACGTTTCAAATGCATGAGACATGGTTGTTAGCTGTTGAACATTCACAGCAAGAGCTGTGAAAGGGGGCTGAAATCACCCACCCTCTTCCCCTTAGCTTGGCTGAGCTGCTTTTTGTAGTTCAGCCAAGCCAGGGAGACCGAGGAGCTCACCAGCATTCACTCTTCCATCCTTCTGAAGCCCTACTGACACTGAGCTATAGGAGGAGGGAAGGGTGAAGACTGCGTGTGTCCTCCTGCCCTGCCTCCGTCTTTCGCTTTCCTCTGCCTAAATATTTTCAAGAGAAAAGGGATCGAGATAGACAGATGCTGTGTATTAGGACATTGAAATGTTGAGTTCACATCGGCCCTGCTGCTCCATTGTCTTCAATGGAGCTCTCAACATTCCAATGTTCTATTTCTACATTGAAGATTGGAATTGAAATCTGAGCTGTC
Organism: Lissotriton helveticus; assembly: GCF_964261635.1. Lineage (NCBI taxonomy): Eukaryota > Metazoa > Chordata > Amphibia > Caudata > Salamandridae > Lissotriton > Lissotriton helveticus. The sequence continues at coordinate 1,705,518,078 of NC_136067.1, forward strand.
CATGCTCTCACCCAATTTACAAACCTGGGCCACTGGATGGGGCATGAACCTACAGGATTCATCTATTTATTGGATCGAAAAGGCCGATGTTTTAACCGAGTTTAGCTTATGCATATTTGCTTTTTCAGTCTGCATTTGCCACTATGCAGCTCTCTTCCCTGAATTATCATCTGTCAAGAGGAGTACCAGTGCATCACCTGCCTAAGGCTATGATTTAAATCTAAAACGTATGACTAGGTTTCCAAAAGCAGATGGTAAAGAAATGTAAACTGGATGACAGCCCTCATTTCACTCCATGGCTGATCTGTCTCATTCTTTGTTAGAACGAATGCATAACAACAATTGGCCTCTGGTCAGATTTTTTTTTTTCTTGAGTTTTATATAGGGCGAACTCGACCCGAAGGTATTAGAGCGCTTTGGCTAAGTTCAGTGGTGTATAGTATCATATCACACATTACTGCACTTCTACTGAAAGCACATTCTATACGCTGCACTGGAAACTTCAAAACTATTAGATACGTCATTGCTAAAATTAGGGAAATCACTGTGATGCCATACTAGTGGTAGACTATGCCACATATAAATGCCAAATAACAATAACTTAAAACGTTGAAAGGCCAATCAAAACAAGCACACTAGGACCCCCATCATATCCCGGCTTACGTAGATAATCACCTCAGTATGTATCTATTTTTTCAGATGAAACCACCATTAAAGGTCATCTAGCAAGATTTTCCTTCCACAAAATCTTGCAACTGGATGATAATTTCTTCTTTCAGTAATTTACCTGTAGATGGAAGATTGGTTACATAGTCGCTGGGCCCTTGAATTCTAGTGCTGCCTTTTTGAATGGTGGTCTGATAATTTCTTCGTTGATATTTCTCAGAGTGGCAAACAAATCCTCCTCTTTATTTTTCGGACTTAGGTGGACAGAAATCCATTGGGGACTCAGTGTCTTATTCACATTAAAGATCTTTCCAAACCATATTCCAGTAGGAGAGGAAATTCCCTGTTACCCATACCCCATCTGCTCCTAGTTTCCTTGCAGTAGCAGTGTGTCTGGAAGGCTCTTTGTGATTTTTCCATTCATTTCTATAAAGAAATTGTCATGAACACTATGATTTCAGACTCTTGTATTTCCTTTGTATAAAGATATTATGTGTTAAGCTGTGTCATTTCTGTAGTTTGAACTGTTCCGTTTCTATAGTTTATACTCCTCCATCTTTTTCCTAGAAAGTGTGATGTTTTAGACATGCATAAAAATGCTTGTCTCACATGCTACTGCTTTCTAGGATTGTTTGTTCAGAATATATCAGATAAAGCGGATAATTGTTCTCCATGATTGCCTGTATTTTTCTAAATTAATGTAATTTAGACTTCTCTGAGCTGTATCATTACTTTCAGGTGCCTGACTATACGCCAGGAATAACACAGACAAGGTCATGCTAGATTGCAGTCCCCGCCTGAGCCAAAAGCGACAAAACGTAGAGTGGCCTTCACAGGTTGCTATTGTTCGCAAGCTGCACAACTGTGATAGGAAATTTCTGCTTGCTATTTCTGAATGACACAGCAGATCCTTGGTGCTTTTTACAACTGATATGCTGTGCATAACGTCTCGAAAATTCAGAAGTGGGCATATTATCAACTGATTTAGCTAAAGGTATCATAGCACCCAGAAGAAGCAGCAAGAGGGTCTTAGGAATGTAGATTTCAAAAAACATATTAGAATTTTTTCTGGTATTCTCTTTGTCCATAACCAGCTTCACTGTCTATATTCTGTGTGGTCACCACTCACATTTTAGATTAGGATCGTAAAATAAATGTTTTAAAAGACATCCTTTTTCATAGTGCTGCTTTGAGTATATTATTTATTTACGAAAGAGGGTTGGAAGTTCTTCCATGGTTGTCCCTGAATTTACGGTATGCAACTGATCGTTACCGGTAAAAAGTTGCTGTTCAACATTGTTCAGTGGGTTGCAGTTCAACTGGATTTCCGTTTGGGTGGGCACCTTGACTAAGTCTTTAGTGCCGGGAGTCAGAAAGCCGAACCATGTGACCCTCGGAGGTGTAGCGGGTACCCTTAGAGATCAAATGAAAATCATTCACCTGGTTGATAAAAGTATTGTTCTTATTAATCATCTGCTATTGTAAATTTTCAGGACTATTCTGGATTTCTTTGTCACCTTTATTCCGTTTCATTGGAAAGAGAGGAACAAAGTATGCAGCAAAGTTTACTAAATTATGTGTCGAGGTGATGCCAATTATACGGAATAAGGCAGCACCTTTTGTGACCAAATCAGTTCATTATTTTCTCATTTTTACAAATGTTAACTACATTGACAAAGGCTTTATCTCCTTAGTACTAGCGTAACACCAAAATATAGCAATACGCAACTGAAAGGGGAACAGTTAACCTTTGGGAAGTGTCTTACGCTGTGCAGCAACATGTGTCGCTACATTTGTAGAAACCCTTGATCTGTTTGTGCTTGATAACAACATTTTGCTTTTGGTAAAATCTGCAAATTATGCAGTAGATGATGGATTATATAGCAAATCCAAAATGTTTAAAAAGATGCCCTGACTGCAAAATCACAAACTTCCGTGGCCCTGCCAATAGTATGATTTATACACTAATCGTGTTCCAACTTTCTTGTGTGGTCGGCATTCCAGTGCCTCCTTTGAGAACCACTTCTGAGGAATTTATGGGCCCTTTGCCATCTTCTTTTGCTTCACTCTGGCTTATCAGTGTATTGGGTTCTACTTCGCTCTAGCCTTTGTTTCTCTTCCTTAGCATCCATCTTTAAATTTAGAGGACCTGTCAAATTCTCATTATCCAACACCTCAGCATAACCAATATGGGTGTCGGGGACTTTGATGTGTTTTAGGGCAATCTTGTTTCAAAAGAGATTCAATTTTCATGCGTTTTCAGAGGATCCCAATCATCACCACTGTAGAAGCTGTCCAAATCTGTAGCAAACAAATAAGTGCTTGAGGAATTTCACAAACTCAGGCTCATAGCTCAGAGGTTTCTTCACTAAAGGAAAAAGGAAGGTGAATTGTGTTCTTAAAACGTTTGCAGCAGATATATTCCTCAGCTTAGTTTGGGGTGGCCAGCTCCATAGATTATCTGCAAATAATTGCCATCCACCCCTTATCCAGCTGTATGATCCCAAATTGCACACCAGCCAATCTTTGTCAGCGGCTGGAGGTGCAAGCACAGCCCTCCCGGCATATTTACCCTGCAGTTTATGTAAACTTTTAAATTATTAAACTGATCTAGGGTAAGCATAAAATCTTTTACACATTCACATTCTTTTCCTTGTATATATTTTCATCATTCGGTTTAGTTGCTGACCTCACATAAAATGGCCTCCTCTGTAAACTTTATTAAACTTACTTCAGAAATATGACAACATTATTAAGAGTTTAAGGGTAAAATTGGTACGGATTTGCTAGTAATGTTGCAACACTGTAAATGTGTTCATTAGGAATTACCATGCCACAGTTATTTTTAGGTTTCGCCCTGGCGTTGCAACTGCGTAGCAGTTGCTCCGCCCAGAGCGAAATCTCTTGATCCTACATATTGGGCTGGTCCTGCCTCTGTCTCCCATTGGCTAGCTCCATAAATGGAGGCTAGCCATTGGGAGACAGAGGCTGTCAATCACGCTTTCCCGTGAAAACGCGATTCGGGGGCGTTTCTCGGTCTTTTTTTAAGTCCAGCCCCTTTGTCCTGGGCCGGGCTGTCATTGGCTGCCGGCCGGGATACCCCCGTGACGTCATTCCCCGGGCCGCGCTGTGATTGGCTGGCCGGCCCGGGACCTGACTTGTTTAATAATTCTTAGGTATTTCTCGGCAAAAGTCACCACCCCTCCTCACACGATGAAATATCTTTTTCAATTTGGCAGGTCTGTCTCACTGAGACCTATAACATGACGCTCAGGGTCACGGTATGCATTCTATTTAATTATAGCTCTACACAATACGCTCTTCTTTGCAATGGAAATGCACTGTACAACATATGTCATTATCATGGCATCGCAGCACTTTTCGGTAGTGTGTTGTGTGACTATGTGTACACACGTTCCCTTCGCAGACCGCAGTATGAACCGTTATATGGAGGAGTGGTCAGTGGGCGAGTGTCATTGTAACGTAAAAAGTGCCAATGTCATGAATATGCTCATTGTCACTGATGCACATTGGTGCATGTAGCATCTAGTTCGTGGTTATATATTCTGGTTCGTGGTCAAGTTGAGCTAGCATCCCATCTCTTCACGGGTGATCCACCACCACCGGTTCTGCTCAGCGCATCAGAGGGGCCTGATGACGACCAACCCTTGCTGTTCCTGGTGGGCGTCATTTATTGATATGGATGGGGCACTCTGTGCAGGAAATAGGTCCCGCGCCTCCTCCCACCGCGCGCACGCACGCGCTCGTGCCGCTCCGGTTTCAGAGCCGGATTAGCGCAGATGTTCGCTCTTCCTCAGACAGGTCAAAGTTCGGCTTGTATGAGTGTTAGGGAAATGATTTGCGGCCGCCCCCTGCACGTTTACCATTGGCAGACAGTCTGGACGGCGAAGCCACTTACTGTCTCATGTTACCTAGCAGCAGGATCGTAAGAAATGGGCCCGCGCCACTATTTCCTTCAGAAAGGACACCGTCCTGCTGACGCTTACCTTAGGCACAAGTTCGAGATTTCTGCAGTTTTGGATGCCTTTAACTGGTTTTGGAAACCATGATATGTATTTCCGAGTGGTGTAAATGTAAAAAATGTATTTTACATATCGCCGAGTGGTGTGTTGTGCGACAGAGCAGCTACGCAGAGTGTATTTTAGGATGACCAGATTTTGGAAACCAAATACCGGGACATTCAACGAACATAAAAAAGGAATGCCGTTTTGCATAAACCGAAGGGCGCATACAGATGCAATTAACAGTGCTCACTACTAACATGGAACAGTCGACGAGGCACCGTGGGGAAATTCAGCGTACACGCGTTGCATCATCGGCTGCCGGCTGTGCTGGAGCACAAGAAAACGTGTCTCTTTCTCAAGGCAAGCCTCCCTGAAAGCAGGGACGTATGTTAACTATATACACTCTCGTTTTGTCTCGGGCTGCAGCTGCCTCCTTAGTTCGCAGCGCTTGCATGCCTCAGTGCTCATAAGAAAACGCAGGCCGCAGTCCTGGCGACAAAATCAATGGCTCGGTTTGTATTTTTATAAATATTTACGCATGTCAAAATGGGCTTGGTGATCAGTCTTTCTTTAAATTAAAAGCAGATTTCTTTTTCTATCCTTCTGTCGCTCTTTGCCGGTGGTTCTCTTCCTCCGACTTTGTACTTTTTTTGCTCGTCTCTTTCTTACTTTGGGGTCGCATACTGATGAGGAAAAGTACATCCCGGTAAGCACGGGCAAAACTAATCACCTATATATGCTTGAAATCGCCAGTGTTGGGCACGGAGCCGCCGTGTAGTTGCCCTGAGTCCTTGTGAAAAATATATTGCGCGCTTCTTCCCACAGAGAATCACAGTTACAAGTAATTCCAAAGCGTATTATTATGAACGGAAACATCTTGCACGAAAGTGTCAAGCGCTGTGAGGCCAGTTTGTAACGCGTGAAGGCTACATGGGAGCCCCCTCCAACTCTTTGAAGACGCCACGTGCTCACATGCCCAAACTCTGACTTGAGCCTGAACTCAAGCGCTTCAATGGAGACAAGCCATATGAGCTTCATTTTCGGAGCAAAAAATATTAAATAAGGGCAAAAAATTAACGAATACCTTTACTATTGTGTTTGCACTATTGACAGCACAAACTCGGGCTTGTTTTGTTGAACGTGAGTATAAAACAGACAACTGGTTGGGGAAATAAGTATTTAAAATATTTCAACAGCAACATATATTTTCACATATTTCAATATGTTCCAACGCGGATTGCTCTTTTCAAATATTTCAGCTCCAAAATTGTTTTGAGGTGGTTGGTAGTGTGACTTAGACTTCACTGACTGTCTGAGCAAAATATTCAAAGGTGCACGTACGTGAGCCAACAACAATTACACACCTGCCTTAAAGACGAGACAGGTGGACGTCAACTACGAAATAGGCTATTATGTCTGTTTTCCGAATTCCAGAGAGTCACCCCTTAAATTACCCCCTAACTCCGACTCACTGGTGCTTTCACACCTACTTTACGTGGTGTGCATCACTAGAGGGCGTATGACAATTACAGTTTTTTGCCCCACGAAAATCATGTGAATTTATCAAACAACTGACAGCGAGAAAATCTGGCAAATATTTGTTTAGGTTCTGTTTTTTGCATATCACGCCATGTACACAGACGCTCGTCTCCGGGTCTGGTGCCTCCGTGGATGCCATGCTTTCACCTTAGGGTGCACGCTTCACCCCACTGTCATGGGTTCGAACCCTGGCGGGCCCAGCCATCCTCTGCTAACTACTAGGTGCATTTTTTGCCACATACACAGTTGTTTTAATCTTAACAGACCCTGTAAGAAGCTGTACGGCAGTAGATGGTGAACCCACGATTGCCGTAAATAACTTTTAGGAAAGATTTTAAATATTGCCCATTTTTGAAACAAGAGAACACTATAGAAGGGCATCACAAGAGTAGCGTCACAGATTCCAATGATGGGACTACACACTCCTCAATAGACTGAGAGTATTCTCACAGAAGTGTGGTTGCACGGGTGAGACAAAAACTGTGTTAAGGAGCAAACAATTACTTTTGTCCTGATGAAGGTGGTTTTATTGAGAACATACCACTGAAACGCGTTGACGCCCAACTTTTCTGTTAAATTTGGATAATTCAGCGGTGTAATTGTGACAGGGAATTAAGACCTATGCCCTCTGTTGTCTAAATAGGATCCAAATTAACATTTATAATTGTAACGAAATACTGTGAAATGGTATATGTTTTTATTGAGCAATAGATACAACTTTTTGTATAATTATTTCTTTATAAGTGCTTTCATACGTTCTGAATGGTGTTTGACTTGTGTTGAATGTGTATTAGCCTTTGAGGCGTGTATTGCTTTAATACAGACCCCGACCAAAGGAAAACATTTTCTTTAACTTTCTCAGTGACACCCAGTACAGGTGGGTGGAACACACCGGGGGTGGATGGGGGTCTGTCACCACCCCTGGTACCAGCTGCAATGTGATTGTTTGGCATAACTTTATCCGAACAACTAACCCTCACCTTTCCAGACGCAGGGCCTCCCAGGCCATTTTTTGGGCGTGGAGGTTGCAAACGTCTTTCTTACAAAGTCACCTCTCATTCACACACCCACCCATCAGTGTGTCTCATAGCAGAAGGTTGTCCCCTACACTAATTCACACTTAAGTGAGTAACTCCCAGCCTGCCAGCCTTGCTTCTTATAAGCAAGGACTATAAGTACAAAGTGCTTGTTTACGCACAGCTTGCAAGTTTTCAAACACATAAATAAAAGGCTTTGTCATTTACAATGCCAATAGCTCAAACTCTCGCAAATGCGAAACCTATTGCATTGCAAATGCTTGTTTAATTATGTGATTGAAGCATTTGCTGCTGCTTATACTACCCTGGCCTAGTTTTTAACCTTACCCAAGGATCTTTGAATGAAGTTTGATTGAATTTCCTTGTGGTAATTTTAGCACACACTCTCCGCACCTAATATGAGGCTTTGCACACCCACATCCACCATCACAGCTAATAAAAAATAAAGTTCTCTGACAAAGAGCCCTCTCGCGGGGCCCATGGGACATTGCAGCGCCGGCCCCGCGAGGAGCAAAAGGGCCCGATGATGAAGCATGACACTCACATGGGTGTGTGAGGGTAATACTTCCAAATAAGGAACCTCCACCCCAGAACCATACATTCCAACCACTTACTTTTTCACCCTTTTCTAGCTTTTTTTCCCACTTAGGAACAAACAAAATAATAAAAGAACACGTTTTCATACTGCAACCAATTTTGTGGTTGGCTTCATTTTGTAGACCGAGGTTTGTAGGTATAGGTCTGTGAAACTGTGAACGCTTTCGCATAGGAGAGTGTGGGGAGTTTGAGAATGTATTTTATTTGATGAAAGCCCAGAGTAACAGAGGTATTTTTCCACGTGCAGCCGGAGGACACTTCTTTTTACTGGGTGATCGCTTTTGTTCATGTTGGCGCACATTGTGTATAATTTCCTTTGGCAAAACAATTGCTGCATCCCCTTTGCAAGTACTATATTCTTATTTTTAGTGCAGCTTGAACATAATACACCCCTGCTCAATGTTGTGTGTTCTTTTTGAAGGCTAGAGCTGTTTTGTTTGCTCATTGCTTTTATCAGTGTGCCAGTGGGATTTATTGCAGCTCTTTAGCAGACTGCCTCCTAGGACTTGGATAGAAAGAACTAGGCTTTCAGATCTTCGTTTTTGATCATATATTGTTTGGCCTGTGGCACTGCCAAATGATTTATTGTTTTTCAGACTAAGGAAGAATATGAAGTAGAACACTGTTGTGATTTACTGAGGGAGATGCTAGCACTCCAGGTTTGTGATTCAGACTGCTGAGCTGCAGTTAGGCTTTAGCTGAAGTTACCTACTATAACCTTTGCATGGTCTTGTATATATATATCTGCTGTCACAGAGAGTCATATGCCAAGTCTATTTTCCATGTCTAATTGTATAACAAATATATGTGCTTGTGAACTGTACTGAGTATTTCCACTGTTGGTAGGATCAGCATTGAATAGTACACTATATTTACTCTTTCCAAATGCTCTTAAGTAGTTTTGAAGAATGATAAGGCAATTCCAGCCCAGATTTAATGTAGAACTCAATATGCTCACATGACAAGCCACCCAAGCATGATTTGTTTCCATACACATCAGATGTTCAAAAATGTCTTCTCAGCCAGGGATCCAACCAGCAGCCACTTTCTTTTATAATCCATTTGAGATTTGTGGCATTCAGCACTCTTTTAAACTCTCTTCAGGCCTGCGGAGGTAAAACCCACTCTGTAAAGTTGCTGGTGTGAACACAAAACATATTTCCCAATAAGTTTGTTTCAGCTTGGGCTCTACTTTAACCTCAGCAAAGAATATTTATGTATTGCAAGGGACACACACTTATTGATATTTAACTGTCCTGTCTCTATGGCTAATCACCATTTCGGAGGGAATTGTATAAGCACCACTTTCATCCAACCGAAGAACATGGGATCTAATTAAGAATATTTAGATGGACTAAATATCTTCCCAGTTTCTGGAGAACACACGAACTATGGAGTACAGCCCACCAGATATGTTTCTACCACTGTAATGCTAGTATTGTGGAGGATGTTTCACTAGAGAATTCTACTCTGTGCTATTAGTTTCTCTCTAGAAATTCGATTTCTCAGTTCCCTCCAAACTCTAAATGAGACCCATAGTTTTCAAACAAGTCGCTATAATGCCTGTGGTCCTGTTACAGTTATAAAATTGGCAGGTACCTGTGATTTAAAGACTCTCTGCTCAGGCTCTTCCATCTGGTCTCCTGCAAAGGAGGCTGGCCAAAGAGGATGGACAGTGTGCTCTTCTTGACAAGGACAGCTGGGTCGGACTGGCCTATAAGGCAATCAGGGAGTGCCTGATGGGCTGGTCTGACAAGTCAGTGTGTAGGCTGGTATTTTGGTTGTTTGTGGCCCTGTTTTATGGTCTAGTGGGACCGTTTTTACTGTTGATGTCCCTTATATTAAAACTAACATCTCCTGCAGAAATCTCAAATCTTTGCAGTCTTCTATATTTTTCAAAACACTTATGCAGCATAGCTTTACAAGATCTAAAACTGCCACTAATTGCAAACATTGTCCACTTTTTTAGCCTCCCAAATCACTGATGGGGGACACTTTTCTGTCCCAATCCTAACATGATGGATAGTGCCATAGAGGTGTGTGCTCTGGTGAATATTTCAAAGGACTCCTGTGATCTCTTGAATATCCAGCACCCACCGATGTGGCACTCTGATACTACAGCAGCATAGTAGAGCAAGGTACAGGCTGTAATGGGATGGGTCTTATGGGATGCACTACCACTTGGAGTGGTGAGAAGTCTTCAGTGGGGGTCGCCGCCAGAAAAAAGAAGTAGGTGAACTGGCCCTCACCTTAAAAGGCTAAAAGAAAATGCAAATATGGGAGCCTTTGTCCCATCACAAGGTGCTCTCTCAAAACACAATAGTTATATCAGTTTATATTAGATCAGTGCATTGTGTGTAGGCTCTGACTCATGTCTATTGTAACAGCAATTTACAAAAAATATATATCCAGTTATTTGGTCTTCTCCAATGTATTATCTTCGAATGTTAAAAATCAGTTTAAATAACAAAGGTTCAAATCTATCACTATGAATGCTTCAGAAAACAGGTTTCATGATCTGATTACTGCCATATCCAGGATGTTTCTGACAGCCGTATCCTGTGGTTTTATGGTCATTCATTAAAATGTTCATACCTGTAGTTTTACCTTTCTCCTATTGATGGACTGATAATAGGTCCCTCTTACTAACTCTTAATTTGCAGTGGCAGTCTATGTATGCACCCCAATGCTGATCTTCCTTCCTTTAAATTATTCCTTCTTGTCGCCATCCCCAAATAACATAGTATATTGTAATGTCCAGTATTTACTTATTATGAATACTGCTAATTTAATGACCACGCTTCTTCTAAATCTGGTTTGCGGTGTAAGATAAATTCTACCAGTTGATTATCCTGTGCCTAAAGTATGACTTAGATGTTCGTCTCTTCATACGTCTTTACATCTATTTCTCACCAGATCTGAAGCCACTGATAAACAGACCAACACTAATGTAAATACTTAAATGTATGACCTTAAAATGGCAGATTACAGTTGTAACAGAGGGCCTTGGCCAGTAGTATTTATGCAGTAGCTTTCATCATTAAAAGCTGGACCTCTGAAACCAAATCCACGTAAAGTGTCGATAATGTTGCCATTTCAGTTCAAGAAGAGAGACCTGTACCAAATTTAGCCTAAGGTGGTCAGGCAGGTCAAGTTTAGAATGTGTTGATGGAAAAGATCTTGGAGTGTGTGGAAAGGAACTTAGAACTATTATTATTGTGTGTACAATGTGCAACACAATGTGATGCTTAGCATTTTAAAAGAGGGTATTGACGTATGTTAAGTTAACCATAGTCATATGCAACAGTTTAAAGAGGGCATTTGGATGTTTCATTTAACCTAAAGTGGTGAAGGGGTGTCTGGTGTTCCCAGAATCTGCAAATGAAGGGAATGTGAAAATTAATGTCTTAATATTAACGAATGGTGTTGTGTGAAGAATGACGAGGTAGCATGAATCTATGTGCTCCAACGGTGGAGTATGGTTCCTAAATGGATCCACCAAGCGAGTGGGGTTGAATTCCCCAACCAGCAGAGCAAGTGTAGCAAAATAACTTCCCTAGTTTGTATTAAAGACAGTAAACGAGCTATGTTGATCTGCACATCACAGAAACCCAACGAAGAATAATAAAAATGTGTAAAGAAAGAGCATTTGTAAAGGAAATACCACTTTAGTTTGTTTGTTACTGCAAGTGTTTCGACCAAATGCTCAACAAGTTGAGTGATGGGACCTTAAATGTTAATTACATGAAGGTTTACACGATCCTTATGACAACTTCCTGTATTAAGTTTATCATGCACTCCTCTATTGATCATCTTCAGCCATATGTTGACCAAGCTAGCAAGACAGGCTGAATGATGAGTGGAGTTTAGTTGTGATTTCACCAGCTGTCATTTGTTGTTCAAGTATGTACCTGAAAAGTATTCCTGATGATGCATTTATGTTTATGTACTATTTATGTTTACTGCTTCTAGTTCCCCCCCATTTTTGCCTTAACGAGGAAGGCTTTTTCTCAGTTGTCTACGAAAAACTATTGAAACCGAACGTTTGTCTTGGCAGCTAGCTCCATTCCGCTCTCTTAAGTCTGCCTGAGTACTATAGTTGCTACTGTACCATAACAAATGCCTCTCAAATGAGCGGTATCCATCAGAGCGCATTCGCTCAATGGGCGGGTTTATGCTGCCTGCAATGAGAGCGCTGCCGAATTAAGCAATGCAAGTAAGCAGACGGATAATGATAAAGTGATCATAATATCGGCTCGAGAAAGCTTGCAAACATAAAATGAGATGAACAGCGTTGATGCTAAACTTGCTTTACAATGTTGATCTAAGACACATTCAACATCTCTGTTATAGGGCTGGTATGAAGGTGCCGACAGTTGTGCAGAGGGGTGAAATTTGACCAATGACGGATTACAGAGATTTATTTGCTTAGTACCTTTATGTAAAAAATATATCCTCTATTATCAGAATTGGCATTGGGGATACTGGGGCTATCCCATGTTTTTTCTGTATATTTCCCAGTAATTCTTGGAGATGTAGGCAGAAGCTCGGTGACTTAAGAGTGTAAATTCTCCAAATTACATAGGTGAGGAGTAAATATTGCATAAAGCGCTGCAGGTAATTGTATTTCAAGCTTAGCTATATCTGCCAAATTTACCACCCTGTTAATAATCAGGTATATGTGTAAAGAAGGTAGGGGCCGTGCCCAAGCGGCGAAGGTGTGGGCATTAGCAAAGTTGGAAGAAGCATAAAGAAATAAGAAAAAATAGTTTGTAAACAAAGTGATATATTGCATACATATTGGAAAATGGACAGTGAAGAGTAGAGCACACCAGAACTCTAGAGCAGTGGGAAGTGGAAACATAGGGAGCACAGAATTACTTCCTGACTTTCATTAACCTTTAATGTGTATTGCTGGGTACTGTACCTCACTCATAGTCTTTGTTGGCAGCCAGTGGCAAGATCCAACATGCAAATTAAATTGTTTATAATAGTATATGTAAGACACTGCATGGCAGAGGGAATAGTTCCCTCCTAGGTAACAGAATTGAATAAAAAGGCTACATTTCAGAGATTGATAACTGACACGAGTTATTGTAACATGATGATTTCACATACATTGCATGCTGCAAATCGATTTGGAAAGCAGATGTGGATATTAATATGCTTTCGAGAGTACACATGGATCCCCTACTCAATTTAAAGGAGCAATGCACATAAGCTAGGGCAGCAGCACATGCATGTTAATAATTAATTTGAAGCTATTCCATACATATGTATATTTCTTTATACACATATCATTACACCTTGATTTCGAAAGACCAATTCATAGCTTCTTGGAACACAGACAAATTGCAAAAATGTTTCCACGCCTGCATCTTCTTAGCAGTCGTTGTCAAGTGTATGTTTAACCATTTCTTAGTTTTGTGCGGTTTATCCCTGTGTACACCGGCCGCCCGAGACAGGGGCGGCTCTAGGCTCGTGGCGGCCCTGGGCAGGGAGCGTAGGTAGGGGCCCCGGAAGAGGGTGTCCGGGCGGGGCGGAGCGGAGCGCGGAGGCCAGTGAAGAGGGGGTTGTCAAGGTGTTTGGAAGTGGAACAGAGTCGGAGGCCGCCAAATCTCTGCCAGGGGCCGCCACGCAAATATGTATCCATCCTCAGAGGATTATTATATTAAGGATATGTATTGGTGTGGTGGCCCCTGGGGTTTGGTGGCCCTGTGCAGGTGCACAGCTTGCACATGCCTAAGGCCGCCCCTGCCCGAGACGATGTGCTCATGTTTTACAAGAGCGTAACTGTCAGTGGTCTTCCAGGCTCTGTGAGAAAGGACTGACTGTCAACATTTATTTGATTCGCACTAAATCTCAATGTGTTCTTGAACTGCTCTGTTATTCTTACGAAAAGGCATCGAGAAGCGAAGGGACAATGGAAAATAAATGGAATGGAAAAGAAAGTAAACAGCAAAATTGTATTCATTGTGATTGCATATCAGACCAGACTGACCTGTGGAGCCCTCTTCTGGTATCAGGATTCTTAGAGGAAATTGCAGCGGAAGGAACAAAGATGCATACTATGAAATGCATCTCAAGGCTGGAGGTTACTAGTATGCCGCAATTCCTTTATTTGCCCCTCGTGCAGCATCAGTGCCATAATGGAGAGGCTCGAAATGGGAATATTTCAAAGCAAGCATAAATAACTGGAACTAGCAACTATCTTTCTTTCTTTTTGTTGATGCTCATCTTAAAATAAGTCCATGTTGGTGCTGCTCTGTGTCTTGCGTGACTATGAATAATAGATGTACGGGTGATCATGTAAATAGGCCATGTTCTGTGGTCAAGTGGTTGTTTTGGGCAGTGCTTGTGATAAGAGAATTTGATGCTATGGCAAAGCCATGTAGGAGATGATGTTAACGTGAGAAGTGACTTTTGCACAACAGTCGCTGGTAGTAGACATGCTGCTGGAGCACAAGGCACTTACATGGTCGCATGATTAGTTTGAGTGAGGCATGATGTTCAACTGTGAGGCTACTGTGGACAGCACATGTCCAGAGCGCGAGGCGGTTTCTGGCATTTACTACCGGTTTAATTTAATGCACGAGTCGGAGAGGCTACTCAGTGTGATGCACTTTTAGATCCTGCGCTTGTGTGAAGTTGATCTTGGCCAGACATTTCACAATTGGACTTTCCCATTTATACAGGGTTGATTTTGTAGTTTTAAAGTAATCTTGGAACTTAGTGGTGGCATATACCTAGCCATAATTTGGGTTTCCGGAAGATATTCATTTTCAAGGATGGAATTGCTGTAGGAAAATTTGATGGACCTTATTGTGGGGTGCCTTAATATTGATTAGTTCCTTTTTTTCTGCTGGGAGATTTACTATGAGTGATTTGTGTTATGTATTAAGGATGATAGCTGGTGGTTGAGGAGTTTGGTGCCTGTTTTTTGTTCTGGCTGATGATGCTGAGGACAGGTAATTGGAGAGGAAGAGAAGAATTTCTTAATAAGGGCAGGGGTTTAATGGCTGAAATGTTGGAAGAGATGGCATAAACTAGGTCTGCAGGGATAGCAGCTGCTAAGAGGCCGGATTTGTCCAATCCGAGAATGAAGGAAGCAATTCCTCAAGAGAAAAGGTATTTAGAGGTCAGCAAAGTTATACCTTGAAGGTCAAAGATTCATCTCCAAAGCTGGCCGTTGCTGCAGAGATACAGATTCTGTTTCAATTGTGGAGAATAGAGGCTCAGGAATTCATCAGATAAGACTGGTCTTGGGAAAGGCTATTAAAAGAGGCCTTCCATATGTATCAGTTGATCGTTTCTCAGGAAACTGAATGTTGTTTTGTCTGCTTTTGATTCAAACAAGCCGGAGAATGTGGTTAAGAGGCATGATGTCTGCAAATTCAAAGGTTTTATGCTTGCTCTAGGACAGTGTTTCTCAACATTTTGGCCTCTGTAGACTCCTACTTAATGATTCCTGTGGCGGCTAGGGTACAATTTAAAGCCATGTGCCTTGTCCAAAAAGCAATTCAAAGAACAGGTCCAGCCATAATGTACCCTCTAGTTACTCCCTACCTTCCCCTTAGAGCCCTCCGCTCCAGCTCGTTGCATCTGGCCACCACGACTAAGATAAACAAAGTTCGCTGGGGCGGCCACTCATTCTCACACAATGCTGCGAGAATATGGAATTCCCTTCCGCTTGACCTTAGAGAGAACAACAACCGGATGGCATTCAGGAGGTCTTTAAAAACCCACCTATTTGGAAGAGCCTGTTAATCACCCTAGCCGGCTGCCTTGGATTCCAGTTAAAGCGCTGCGAGGCCTCCGGGTAGTCTATTGTTGTGAAATAACTAGGTCCGCAAAAGTATGTTTGGTTCCAGGATCAGGATTTATTCATATATCAGAGGAACAGCTTAACAACCACGGAGACTGGCAAACAGCACAGTCAGGCTCCAACTGACTCTCACAGAACCTCTAACAAGGAACATTGATAGAACATTCTAAATTCTAAGAAGCTTGCATGCCAAGAAGCACACAGGTAGCATACAACATCTATGCGCTCTATAAATGTAATTTTTCATTTCATTTAGTGGCATCAGAAGTGACCCAAGAAAGTGAAGTACTTACAGACTTCAATGAGGTGCTACCAATTAATGGTCTTAACCCCTGTAGACATTGAGGCAAAACAGGGTACAGCCACAAGGAATGCACCACAAAGTAAGACACTCTGGTTTCTGAAAATTTGTGGAAACCAAAGACAGGTGGAGGAAGAATGGCAGTGGTGATCTGCATGACCATCCTCCCCTTTGATTCTGCTTAGTCAGTAGCGACCTGAGAAAGGTTGAAGAGTGATGACAGTAGCAGGCTGCCTCCATTTCCGATAGAGAAACGGGGCAGAAAGTGAAAGCTATGTGACTTCCCTTTGCCATCACTCCAGTTGACAAGAGGATAACACACAGTGTTATAGCTTTATCCCCCATTCTGAGAAATGGAATTCAGATAATACGCAGAAATATCACACCCAATAAAATTTTAAACCAGCCGTATCAGTAATCCTGATAGCAGTATCCCTAAATCACTTTCAAGCAGTGGAGTGAATGAGTCCCTTAATGTTTATATGTGAGCTAAACTGTTTTTAATACCAAATCATCATTGGTACTTTTTGATATGTGTATTTAGAAGAATGATTGAACCTCTTGCTGGGCTAAATTCTGACACTTTCACATTTTAGCAGATTATATATACAGCTCTTGCTTTCGCAAATGAATCCATCTCCCAAAGCAATAAGAAAAAGCAGAAGGTCTTTGACAAATGGACATTGGGGCTTTTTCCTTTGCTTGCACCCCAGCTAAAATGCACTTAAAAGTCAAAGGTCAAGCATGTAGTCATTCTTCGCATGCAATGTGTTTACAGTTGAAATAATACACTTTGATTTCATTTTTATAAACTATAAAGCTTCAGTTGAAATTCTTCCAAGCGTACAAACATGATCAAGATGTGTTGAATTTCCTCTCTGCTGTGAATTCCTCATCCAATCACATGGCATGTTACTAATTTCTAATTTTACTCTTGTGGAGATGTAGGGAAAGCCGTGTCCCGTCCAGTTTTACAAATCACTGTACAAACTCACTGCCTTGTTGCAAGGCTACACAAGGGGCATGCTAGTAGAATTGTTTGTAGATTTCACTGGTTGCAGCATTTTTCTATTGTGTAGGCACCCTGCGGATGCAGTTGTTGATGTTTTACAATTCACTGGTTATCTTTTCTTTAACATAGGCATTGAATTGTTTATTAAGAAAGTGCATTCAAATATTTTTTTTCTACTGCTAACGCATACCTTTTCAGAAAAAATAAAAGTAGTTCCGTTTTCCTAACCATATTAAAGTAACTTATTAATCACGGCTCATTTGTTTGCACATTTAACGCTCTTTGCGTACAATGCAGAGTGACTCTTTGCACTGTGAGCCCTCTGACCTTGCGGCCACAAGGTCAAACCCCGCTTGTACCATGTCTCAGCTGCAGGATGTTGATAGTTCATCGCCCAGTCATGTGTGCGAGGGACCACCTGCAGTGGTACAACTGGCGAATGAGTTCCACTGGCTGGAAATTACAAGGAATGCCCCCATGTATCTACGTGAGCCCTCAGTCCAGGCTCACGTAGATAAAAAAGCATTTCATGTTTATGATTTCAAAAGAAAAATACCGTGCGTCTATGGGGGTGCCCTGGGCTTATTTCTGAAGATAAGGCTTGGAAACAAAAGGCATCTGTTTCTTGAGGATGTGGGTTGAAAATCAACAAGATGTTTTTGCTTCCAATTTCCCACAAAGGGATATTGCAAGATGTTGCCAGAACCTGTCGTTCTGGTTTAGGTAACTGTGAAATTTTAGGATTGTTTTCGAAACCAAGATGGTCCCGGAGAGCATATGTCATATTTTCAGGCCTTTACAATTCAATAAACGATTTGCAGAGCAATCCTAAGGCAATTATTATTAATAGATTTATAGGAGTTTTGCACAGTGGGGAAGATGACAGCGGTCAGTTGAAAAACATTTTCAGAACATAAGATATTTACACATTTGTAAACCTACCTTACAAGCATATTTGCATACACGCCACACAGCAAGGTCATGTTTCATTAAAAGTGATAATGTGTACTTGCCGGCTGGATCAGTGACAGAATATCAACCACACAAATATTGTGACATAGAAATATGTCAAAAATATCGCTGACGCAAATATCGTTTTCCTATACTTTAAAGGAGAGTAGAAAAATATTGAGTACAAAATATTGCTTACACTAATATTGTTAAAAATATGAAAAAAATAGATCTTCAATAAATACAAAGTTTAACGTAGTAAAACTTTAACATTTTAATACATAACTATAATATAATGTATATTACATACATTTAAGCAACATTTAATAATAAAAAGAAATATGTACTTATGTGAACATACACATAAAAGTGTTTTTATACATATCCATAAAAACAACTAATATTAAATATGTATATTTTACATTATATAATTTTTGTGTGTTTTCTTTAGATTAACGAATATAAAAAATACTCATATTTATAAATATATATATACATTAAACTAAAAATTAAAGCATGAAACACACTTACTACAAATATTAATTCAATAAAAAATGGCGTAGAGTAAAGTGGTGTGGAGTGTTGTGGCATAGAGTGCAATGATGCAGAGTAAATTAGAGTGGTGTACAGTGTATGGCGTAGAGTGTATTGGCATAGAGTGCAGTGGCGCAGAGTGGAGTAGAGTGCAGTAGCGCCGAGTGAAATGGTGTAAAGTGGAGTGGTGCAAAGTACAGGAGTGGCATAGTTAGGTATGCATGGTGTGGTAGCACACTGCCTTTACAGTCAACACATTTTCAATTAAAATGACAGTTGAATTTGCACAGACATACAATTACTAATAAAACTATACAGCGCACAAACGATAATGTGTGGAAATGGCATCACCTAGTGCATTGATTTGTTATGATCATATTAAAGTATTTGTTTCCAACACACTTAAGACATACCAAAAAGTCCTTCATTTGTGCTTTCATAATTCTGATATATTCTGTAATACTCGCATAGTTTATTTAAGGTCTAGGCTGGACAAAAGCCCTTTCCTACCCCTAATATTTATCAAGATTGTCACATAAACCCTCTGACTCTGAAGTCGAGAAAGAAAAGTGAACGCTATACTACCTCAGAAAACAGAGCTTGAGATTTTACCTCTGTCTTTGAAAGCACATCAAATGTGACATAAGAAAGTGCAAGATTTACAGGCCTGATTACAGAAAGGAGCACTCGTGGAAGAACATAAGGAGAGGTGGTATGAAAAGGCTTTACTTCTTGGGAGGGACAAACTCACACTGGTTAGCTATGAACAAAGTCAGCAATTAGAAAGCCAGAAAATGTGAGTTACAAACCACAAAGCCAATAGTAAGCAACAGGTGGATTGCATTTCCAGGAAAGCTTTCTGAATGCCCCCAAGATGTCTTTAGCCAATAAGATAGTAGGCTTTGACCTCAAAAAGAGTCCCCTTAAGTGCTAAGAACTACTAGTCCAATGTGTGCATTTTCTTAAGTTATTTTTATATTTTAATTAAGTCTGTCTTGACATAGAGACTTTCAGAAAGACATATTTTTACCTATTGTTTATAATGTAGATGGGGTGCGCTTTGGCTCCAAGTATCAGAATAGTGCTCACTAACCTGATATTGGCTGTTTGGTGTATCAGTTTGCCCTCTATGAAATCCTTTGTTTGAAAACTAAGAGGTACTATTTTATATAGCTGAATAGTATTATTAATAATCACAATGCTTGTCACGTGCAATTTGTTATCTACTATATGCATTCTATACAGAAAGCAATCCTTTTTGCTACTTTTTCCTGGCAACAATAAAGCCAATAGATCTGACATTTACATGCCAAACACCATTTATGCATGCTACACATGCAAGCAGCATTTATGAAAGCCTGTCATTGCATGCATTGATACTCTAAAGCTAGAACTATGCTTTAAGAGCTCTTGTATATACGGCTACATCATCTGCATACACAGTATATTCTCTTGATGGGATGCACTCCAATTCTATTATTCACCATTAATTATGTTGTGTCAATAGGAGAATGTGAGATACCTTTTATGATTTGCACATCAGAAAAACAACTGAAGAACGTGTTAGAATACTTACACACACAAAATATTGTACTGAATAAACTGTTAGGTCTCTGACTCTGCCTAGAAGAGCTTTATTTGGTTTGTAGAACTAAGGTTTCCATCAAGTGCTCAACAACATGAACAACTTGATCCTGACTGGGGAATCTCATCCAGGCCACCAAGATGTATTGTCATTAGCTTTTGGCCATTAACATATAAACCACTTGTATGATATCATTTTAATCTCATTAAGATCCCATCTGATTAGGCTAAATGCCCAATGAATGGCAGAGTTACCTTTGATCCCATGAGCAGCTGATTGTTGGGGAGATATGTACAAGAAAGAGCAAACCTCTCAAAATTTCGAATCTGAATTAAAAAAAATATATATTTTACTACAGATGGTATTTTACAAATGCTTTATTACAAAAAGTATTTGAAAACATAAAGGGAGGTACGTAGGGGGCTACAGTAAAGGGGAGAAACCCGTAATCGGCACTTCAGATTCATTGTGTGGCATGTCAAGAACTACATTTTAACATTTTGCAGTCTTGTTTTGGTTAAAATTATTAGTTCTGGTGTTCATTTAAGCCAAAAGCATGTAAGTAGACAAA
Source organism: Lissotriton helveticus (assembly GCF_964261635.1). Lineage (NCBI taxonomy): Eukaryota > Metazoa > Chordata > Amphibia > Caudata > Salamandridae > Lissotriton > Lissotriton helveticus. The sequence goes on from NC_136067.1 coordinate 1,705,538,721, forward strand.
CAGAAGACATACAAGTCTACCTGTTCCACCACAATTCTGATAATCGATGAACAACTCGATTGAGGAAGGCTAGGGATATGTATGGTGGCTTGAAGACCTTCTCATGTCCTAGAAATACAGATTTCATGTAGACTGAACCAACGCACAGAACAATGAATGCTGCCACAAAAGAATATATGACCCAGATATTGGTGTGGGTGTTTCTGTACCATATTATAGCAGATGGTGCTTAGGTGTTCCAGGTCCATGCATGAGTAGTTAATTAAGTCATAGATGTTTCTGTATTCTGTTACTTATAGTCCAGACTATATGAGATTATAAGTACCAGAACCTAAAGGATATAATTTAAATAGGCTAAATTACTCACACAAAAAAACAGACAAATGAGTGATATTTAGTGTTGGTGGCAGCTTCTGCATTGTCTGTGTTTGCCTCCACAAGACCATACGCTGCTGCAAGGGTTAAGAAGTGGGACCTCTGCAGTGTGCAGCCTCACTCTTTTAGATGGGCCCGTGGTTAACCAGCGCGAGCCGAGTTGTGCAAGGACTGTCATTCGGTTCTTGCAGTCAGTCTGTTTGATGACCACAGAGTCTAAGAGGCCTGACACCTGCGGCCTGTGCTCATAGACCCTCCAATCAGACCGTGATTGTGGAGGGCGAGTATGTGTAATCCGAACTGTGTGAGGCCTGTTGACCAGTGCATTCAAGCCCAATTAGCATTACTTGCAATGCTTAATTTGTGAAAGAATGAAAAAAGTACTTACATTTCTTCAGGAGTATGACGCATGCTTCGAGCATTCGTGTGGCCCCATTTCACTGCTGTTGCATGACAATAATTCATAGGAACCTCCATATATTGTAGGTAACGTGGTGCTTTGGTTGTGCCTGACTACAGGGTACTCACCCCCAGATTCATCAAGAACACATTTTGCTATTCCTTAATAGCGAAAAATACCGATTCGCTATTAAGGAATAGCAAAATGCTATTCATCAAGAAATCACTACAAAAATAGCGATTTCTAATAATTCCTTAATTGCGACTCGCAAATTGCGAGTCGCAATTAAGGAATAGCTCCCCATTCATTCCTATGGGCCTAGAGGCCCATAGGAATGAATGGGAAGACAATCTCAATTTGCTAATCGCAATTAGCGATTCACAAATTGAGATTGCGATTTCAAGGGTGCAGGGGTGTCCAAAGGACACCCTGTTGCACCCCTGAAATTGATGTGTGCCCATAAAACTTTGAAAAATGCACTTTAGTGCATTTTTCAAAGTTTTTGCAAATTACCACAATGATGTACTTCATGGTAATTTGCGTGCCCTAATAGCGAATTCACTATTTTTTTCACTTTCATGCATTGCATTTAAGGAATCTCAATTTGAGATTCCTTAAATGCAAAGAATCGCAATTTAGCGAATTCTTAATTAGCGATTTTTGCATTTGGGATGATGCATCCCAAATGCAAAAATACCGCTCGCAAAGGGCCAGATTCTCAGAATCTGGCCCTTTGCGAGCGGATTTAAGCTTGATGAATCTGGCCCATAATGCAGTCTTTCACAACCAAAGCTTCAGTCACAATATATGGAGTTCACTAAGAATGCTCAAGTCTGGCATTGCTATTTTTAATTATGAAGCTTCCGCTTCTAATTCTGCCACTGTTGGTCCAAGGTGCACATGTTACCAATTCAATACAGTCAAAGGTGATTTACTAGTGCTGTTTGCTACTAATCTCTAATAACTGGGATTGCAACACAGGGGACAAATATGAATTGTTCTGATTCCCTAAAATTGGTGTTGATAGTGCCCATAGACATACCACCTGCTCAACTTAAGTACTGCAAATTTATATCACAAAACGGACCTTGAGAGCAGCTGCTGCCAAACCGAAGATGGCGCTCGTCACCCATCTACTTCCCATTCATATGTGACCGGGGGCATGAGAGCCACTAATGGCACCCTCAGTCGCAGGAGTCTGTGACATCACCAGCCTCCTTTAATACATTTTTACTGATGACTAGAGGCACAATTTTCATATTACAAAGTGTGTCCTGATATAGGAAGTAATTTATAATTGAAAAAAGACAATTTTTTTAGGGAGATAGTAGGTATGCCAGAAATTATGTTTCGTTATGCCAGGATTACCATCATATTGACCATCAATTGGTCTTGGTGTATCTCAAATTGAGCGGAAACATGTTTGGACATGGTATGACAAGCTTTGAATGCAGGACACAACATACTTTCCTAAACCTCCTGCTAGGATAATAGGAATGTTAGAAATGACTTGGGTGCCTGATTTCGTGTCTAGCGGTCTTGTGACCGCCAGACTCGCGTTGACGGTGGCCCATCCACCGCATTACGACTTAAAAAGTCATTGTGGTGGAGGACCACCAGCTGCGCCATGGCACAGTTGTTCCCTGGCAGTGGCGGAGGTGTGCCACAATGTAACATACACCAGTCCCGCTGAGCATCTTACGAGTTCCTGCACCGTCAGCCATTTCATGGCAGGAGTACCGCCATAAAAAGGCTGGTGATGCAGGAACAAAGGGAGCCTTACAGGACCAACCCCCCCCCCCCTTGCATTGGGGATACATTCAGGGGGACACAACATATGCCCACCTCTCTGTATTCCCCAAAGTTCTATCACAGCGTGCTGGAACTTTTTTGCCGTTCCCTTTGCGGCGCCTGTTTTCCAGGCACGGCCATGGGAAAGGTGAAAGACTGTCCGCCGTACATGAGTTCAACTTGTAATATGGCGGGTGGTCCTTGCGCAGGTTTGTTACGGTGGAGAGCCAGCGCAACTGCGCCAAAACTCGTAATCAGGCCCTTCGTTTGTAATAGGTAGGGTGCCCCATTCACCCAGAGGTACCTAGGGCTGTATGTGCCTTTGTGTTAGTTTTTCATGTTTTTCTGTTCTTTTGTTTAATAATGTTGAGAACTGTGCTGTGAAAGTAATTAGTTGGTGGGCAGAGACAGAACATACAAGGCATGTCAAAACAATTCGTTTTTGACTTCAAGAGAGATTCTCGAAACTATATTTTTAAAGTGTTGTGACATAACAGAAGCTTGCTTTTCTTTTTGTGTTCACTCATTAGTTATGTTTCACATACAAAGCCTTCTGCTTCGTAGAACTTTTTTTTACTAACCCAAAAGGATTGCTCGCCATGTTCTATCAGGCAACAATTAAAGGCACTAGCCAATACAAGGCAAATTTGTTGCTGTGTTGTGTTCTAAAGTTTCAATAGCGCCATGAAGCCTGCGGGCGTACGAGCGCTCTATAAATAAATAATTAACATAACATAACAGCGCCACCTGTTGGCAGACTGCCACAAGCGCCAGTGTTGACAATTAAGTGCTGGTCCCGAGCACCAGAAACCACTGATTCAAATTAAGCCCTGGGCCATTGCAGACTAGCAGCCGCACTCCAAACCAGGCCCTTATGCACTAGCTATTCTCTCGCACGCTATGAATTGCACTACATTGAAACTTTTTGTAAGTCCATGGTAAAGAAATGTTCTCACACATGTCCGGTGCCATTGCTCACAACCGCAAGCTAGCTTCTATTTTCATTCTCCTTCCTTTCTTTTGAGTGTTTGACACAGTTGACCACTCTGCCATGCTCCTGATATCAACCTCCCTTGGAATCCCTAGAAAAGCTGCTAAATGATTATCCTTTTGCCTCTTGGATCACTCTTTCTCAGTGTCTTGCTGCTCTTCGCCCATCTCTAAGGTCGGCACGGAACCAAGAATCAAATTAGGAACCTCGACTTTTCTCCCCCCAGATCATCTCCTTTGTAGACAATCAATCAATCAATCATGGCATTTGTAAAGCGAGCTACTCACCCGGGAGGGTCTCAAGGCGCTGGGGGGGGGGGGGGGGGGGGGATAGGTTACTGCACGAACAGCCAGGTCTTGAGTTGGTTCCTGAAGGAAAGGTGGTCCTGGGTCAGCCGAAGGTGGATGGGGAGGGAGTTCCAGGTCTTGGCTGCCAGGTAGGAGAAGGATCTTCCTCCGGTGGTGGCTCTGCGGATGCGTGGGACGGCGGCGAGGGCGAGGCTGGTCGATCGCAGCTGGCGGGTGGGCGTGTAGAAGGTCAGGCGGCCGTTGAGGTACTTGGGGCCCAGGTCGTGGAGAGCCTTGTGTGCGTGGGTGAGGAGCCTTACGTGATCCTCTTGCTGACGGAAAGCCAGTGCAGGTCTCTCAGGTGGCCGGAGATGTGGCCGTGTCGGGGGATGTCCAGGACGAGTCGTGCGGAGGCGTTCTGGATGCGTTGGAGTCTTTTCTGCAGTTTGGCTGTAGTTCCGGCGTAGAGGGTGTTCCCGTAGTCCAGTCGGCTGGTGACGAGTGCCTGGGTGACCATCTTCTTGGTCTCAGTGGGGATCCAGCGGAAGATCTTACGGAGCATGCGCAGGGTGCTGAAACACGATGAGGAGATGGCGTTGACTTGTCTGGTCATCGAGAGGGAGGAGTCCAGGATGAAGCCCAGGTTGCGTGCGTGGTCCGTTGGCTTGGGAGTGGAGCCCAGGGCAGGGGGCCACCAGGTGTCGTCCCAGGCAGAGGGCGATGATCCCAGGATGGGGACTTCCGTCTTGTCTGAGTTCAGTTTCAGGCGGCTGTTCTTCATCCATTCGGCAACGTCTTTCATCCCTTCGTGTAGGCTGGTTCTGGCGGTGGCGGGGTCGTTGGTGAGGGAAAGGATCAGCTGCGTGTCGTCGGCGTAGGAGATGATGTTGAGGGTGTCTTGGCGTGCGATGGCTGCGAGAGGGCTCATGTAGACGTTGAAGAGGGTTGGGCTGAGTGATGATCCTTGTGGTACGCCGCAAATGACTTCGGTGGCCTCGGATCTGAACGGGGGGAGGCGGACTCTCTGGGTTCTTCCGGCGAGGAACGAGATGATCCACTCCAGTGCCTTCTCTTGGATTCCTATGTTGCTGAGGCGCTGTACTAGGGTGCGGTGGCAGACAGTGTCGAACGCTGCGGAGAGGTCCAGGAGGATGAGGGCTGCTGTTTCCCCGTTGTCGAGCAGGGATCTGATGTCAATGGTGGCTGCGATCAGGGCGGTCTCGGTGGTGTGGTTGGCTCGGAAACCGGACTGCGAGGGGTCGAGGGATCCATTCGTCTCGAGGAAGGCAGCGAGCTGTCTGTTGACGGTCTTCTCGATGACTTTGGCAGGAAAAGGGAGGAGCGAGATGGGGCGGAAGTTCTTGAGGTCGGTGGGGTCCGCTGTTGGTTTCTTCAGGAGGGCGCTGAGCTCGGCGTGCTTCCAGCTCTCCGGGAAGGTGGCGGTGTGGAAGGAGGTGTTGATGATGTCCCGTAGATGGGGTGCGATGATGGAGTCGGCCTTGTTGAAGACGTGGTGGGGGCAAGGGTCGGTAGGTGATCCGGAGTGGATGGTGTTCATCGTGCGGGTGGTGTCTTCGAGGCTGACCGGGGTCCAGTTGCAGAGGGTGGTGGTGGGGGGCGTTGGTTCGATACTTGGGTGCGTGGTTGGTGCGCCGAAGCTGTTGTGTATGTCGATGATCTTGCGGTGGAAGAACGAGGCGAGTGAGTCGCAGAGGTCTTGCGAAGGAGTGATGTCGTTGTTTCCGGCGCTGGGGTTGGTGAGCTCTTTGACGATGCTGAAGAGTTCCTTGCTGTCGTGGGTGTTGTTGTCCAGTCGTTCTTTGAATGCTGTCTTCTTGGTGGTGCGGATTAGCTGGTGGTGCTTTCGGGTGGCGTGCTTGAGGGCGGTCATGTTGTCTGTGGTCTGGTCATGGCGCCAGGCTTTCTCGAGGGTGCGGCAGTTCTTCTTGGAGTCCTTGAGTTCGTCGGTGAACCAGGGGGTTTTCTTGCTGCCGGGTCTGTTGGGAGGGTTCTTTAGTGGTGCGAGGTCGTCGGCGCAGGCAGACATCACCTCCTCTTTCACCTTCTCCCATCTCCCATCTATATGCTGTTGACATGCAATTATATCTGTCTGTGCATCCTTCACACATTACCTTCAACCCCAAATCTTCAACTGCCTCACAGAGATTAGACTCTGCATGGCTTCGCATACACCCACGCCGAACCCTTACCTCCCTACTTTTTCTGGCCCACCCACCTCACACAACCCATCATATTCCCCGCTGATCCCTTAACGCCCTCTCCCACAGCCCGGAACTTACATGTGCTCTTTAATTTAAGCAGGAGTCTGTCGTTCTTCATCACTAATAAAGATGCTGGATTACAACTGCTGAACACATGAAGAATCTCAACGTAATGCATCCCCCCAACCGGCTGAAGACCTTTCCAAGTACCATTGCACCTCTATAACAAAATGATCAATTTTCACTCTTTTCGCTGACCCTGATGGCCTTCCAGCTCATCATACAAACACCTAGCAGAGTGGCTATTGGCAATGAAGAGGCTCAGTCCACTGTACCTCTCCCAGCCACACCACTGCCTGCTCCATTGGATCAACACATGTTCATTGCTTGTCTGTCCATCTGCCCCCCTACACTCACTGTTCACTATTTCTAAACAGTAGCCTCTACTGTACTGCGGTAACTGTCGTCTCTGTATATTTTCCTTAAAATAAATACTTCATCCTAGAAGAAGTGGTGTATCTATCAGTTAGAAGAAATGCCTCGAAACATAAAGAGTGCTTTTCTACACAATGCACACAAGGATGCAAAAATACGTCTTTCAGTTTTAATACACAGGGTAGTGCATCTTAGTTGTAAAATTGCAATAGTCTGGTTGCTTACTAAGGTTTTTTGCTCACATGAGGTGGACGAAGGAGACATTTGAGGAAGAAGCAATTGACTTGCTACCACATTGTTGAGGTGATGATATGTTCATGATTAAATAAGGATATGAGCTCGCTCCTTTAGCAGTTGTTGCCAGCATGTTGTGCCCTGCCTGCCGAGCCCTGCAGGCCTTTTGCCATAGGTGTTAAAATCGGATTGGTGTTCTGCAGCTTTTACTGTGCTGAAATGGCTTACGGCGTTTGCATAAAATGCATTGTATATATTTAACGCACGTTTTATCTACTTAATTACCTGTTGCATACTTCTTGCACCAGTTCTGCACTCTCTTTTAAGTAAACAAACATATTTATCACTCCTTGGTTCACTAACCTCCAATAAAGCTGCTGCTGTGTGCATTTTAGATTTATTTTGATGACAGACACATCCTAAATGAACTTGAAATGTTTCCATGCTCTTCAACTCACAGGAAAAGCGACACCAGGACACTGCGGTCGTCTATATTTCCGTTTTATTTCCTCTTTAACCAGGTCCCCTCATACAGCTGGAGGAAAGAGGTTGTTTGCAACGTGGCTAAACCCACAGGAAAGGCCTCCACATCAGTGGGTCCCGCAGCCTCAGAATTCTTAAAAGGCAGGTTGCTTTTAATTAGTTGTGAACGTATTTGAAAGCATTAATCTCGGGCAGGTCACAGGGGCTTCTTTCCTGTACAATTATTTCTCTGTGTAATTGACTTTAAGCTCCTTGTTTTCCATGCTTTCTCAGGCTAGAGGCGTCGTGCTGTGGTTACAGGAATAAAATGTCCCGTGATGCAATGCGAGTCCCTTGTCACGCCTTCAGTGTGCAAGGTACTGTTTCTATTTTTTATTTTAATGCAACTATATTATTTCTTGCTGAGACACACCCGTAAAGTGCTGACCATGGTTCAGACGGCAGACAACCATTCATGCATCTGCATGCATGTTTCATTCCTTTAATCTATATAAGAACCTGGTAAGTCGATAACCAACGACCATAAAGGTAAAGGAACTGGGGATAGTGCCAATATCAGTAACACTTCTCAGTTCTTATACAGCAACATACATAAATAAACCACAAGACACCTTGTTAGTGGAGAAAATTGCTGCAGGTTTATTTGCATAACAAATATGTCAACATGGTGGGTAATCTTACGGGCGAACCAAGGGCAGGCCAGCCTCTCTGCCGCCTGATGAGCCAAATTACACCGTGACCGTCGCCAATCGGTGGTTACCAATTTTGGGAGGATCTGTGGACCGCCAGTCCACGCACTTACTCACGCCCCCCAAAAGGGGGCGGAGCGTTCCAGGCAGCCCCCGGTTGCTCAGGCCCACAACTGTCCGTAGGACTAACGGGGCGCTGTCGCTCTTCCAGGGGACAAGGCTAAGACATCCCTGGGTATCCTTGGCTTAGCACCCTTGTTGTGCTGCTGCATATAGTACCCTTCTGTACCTTACAGACTCTGGATCGCCCTGTAACTCCTCCACAGCTCTGGGGGTGGCCACCACCACAACCAGGACCCCCACCAAGGTAGGCACTTTTACCTACATCCTGCCTGCTGATTCCCAGGCCTCTCCCAGGTCCAGCCAAAACAAGTCAAAGCCCATACTGGACCGGGGGCTAGCATACCCCTACTGGACAGGTGCCCCCATCCTTTCTAAACTCCCTGTGGGCTTAGCCTGATAAAACAAAAACCCTCGTTCAGGGCCTCTACACCTGGCACTCTTAACTCTCCTGGTGAAGGTTACTACGGCAACCCCTATTCGGGCCCCTCCCATACTACATTGGGCTATCTCTGAACATCAAACTCACATGCCCACCAGTGGATGCATCACTTAAACCAGGGGGATTTAAATTTTGGCAGCAGGATCCACATACCCTGGAAAGTCAAATCATTGCCTCCCAGCTGACAGACCCCAGTGATGAGAGGGGAGACAACCCCCCTGCTCGGGCCGCTGCTTCTGCAGCAGCTGTCCCAAGGGCTGCACACTTACACCACCCCTCCCAGGGTGGCTTATGGCCGGCTGTCCCTAACGCCTTGGCATTCCCATCGCCCCACCTGTAAGCATGTCCTGCTGAGTATGCAACTCGAAGGGGGACCCAGTATCCATGGTACCCGCCTCGCCCAGCCCTCCCTGTATATGCGCCCAGGATGACCTAAAACAATTAGTTTGGTGTAGGTTCCATGTTAACATTGCCTGGCTGAAGTGCAATACCTTTGACAAGCCACTCCTGACAAGATGTGCCAATGCAAGTGGAAGTAAGAGTTATTTAGCCCGCCTTACTTCCTCTCACCCAGTTATCTGTGTATAGCACTTGTCTGAGTATGTCCATCGCATTCAGCCAGTCACCACCCTAGTGACGCCTTGCCCTCCCAAACTTCTGCTCGTATACCAGGGAGCAGACAGGACAGTGTGAACCGGAGGAGAACCATATGTTTAAATACCTGCCCCTTTTTTTGTTTTTTTTGTTTTGGAATACTGGGAATGCCACGTGTTCCTTAATACTTTGTAGCCCCCTTAATACTTTGTAGCCCATTTGTGCTTAACCCAGAGGTTTCCCCAATATTTCGGTCCATAGCACCCTCGTTGGATGACAACTTCCACAACCTGCATGGCTGCCAGCCAAGGCTATAGGGCAGGAGAATTTGCACATGTTATTGGTACTCAACTCAATGGTACTCGTTTCATCGACCTCAGAAAGATGAAATGCTAGGTAGACCTACCAGGATCTGAACCTGTGGCCAGAGGTTGAACCCAAGCCCCTTTCAGTTCTGCCGCTCCACATGCCTGTGAACTTGAATCCCAGGGCAGACTTCAGGCACCTTAACCCATACTTGGGCATGCCTGCGCTAGAAACACACATCTAAAAGGCCTGCCAACCGGCTGGCGACACAGAGGCCTTAGAAGGGCCGCAAGTGTGCGTGGACCGTCCTGCACTGCGCAGAAAGACTGCTTCTCCTTAACGAGGGGGCTGCTATTGGTAAAGGTTGCGGCTGCTAGAGTGCGCGGACTCTGCCGCTAAGAAAGGCTACCCTCGCCCCGGGATAAAGTGCTGGGGGGCACATTTCATGGTTGGTTGCGGCCGCTGGGGGTGGGGGCGTACGAGATGTGGGGAAGCGCAAGTTACGGGAGCCATTGAGGTGGCTTAGGCCTTGCAAGGCTAGAATTGGGTCCCGCAAGCCCTTCATGGCCGGAGGGGTGGGAGCGGCACAGGGCACGCATTCCACGCGCACTTGTGGCCCTTCTACAGCCTCTGTGTTGCCGGCCGGGCACAATGTCACGAGGGACATAGGAGTCGTACCCAGGTCCGGGGAGAGCTGTCTCCCCCACCGGGCGTGGTCAGCATTGTGTCCTGCACAACAGGGGCGGTGGGAGGAGAGTCTCACCACAGTAAGCTCAAGCTCCCGGACCCGGCACATGGACACGTCCAAACAACGAGACGGGCAGCAGACAAGAGTCTGCACCATGGGCAGGGGAAGATATTTGTACCCTTGTCCTCTCCCACCACGGTCGGAAGTGACTCGGCCGACTAACCCCCTGGTCCCTAGACCGGGGGCACTAGAACGCTGACTTGTGTGCCTTCCTGTGGCACATAGGCGGCCGCCCTGTTAGGAGGGTCCCCTACGTGGACCCCCCCAGCAGCCTGACATTCTATTCAACATCATTGTGTCTTTAACCGCATGCGTGCGGCCGCTATTTTTGTGCTGCACGGCTTTTTTCAAAAAGCCGCGTTACATGACGAGCTGAGCTCGTCATCAGCGTGCGAGCGGCACAACTCATGACGAGCTCAGCTCGTCATGAGCGTAGAAGGGGTTAACTTCTAAAATCAATGACTCTGTTAAAGGTGTCAGGTTGCAACGTTATACTCAACTTCATCTACTCCACCAGTAAAAGCTAAACTACTGCAGAATAGACTATTAAAAAATATTAGCTGATAAAATGTAGTGATCACAGAACCAGGCAGTTTCGATTATGCCTGAATTGCCAAAAATGTTACCATAAAAAATCCAGCACTAAAAACAATCCATTGGCTTCCAGTACGTACAATAAGAATCAAGTTTAAAGTACTCTGCATTGTCTATAAAGGGTATTGGATAAACAGCTTGGATACATGTAAAATCTTGTCCTCCAGTAACAGACCATCCAGAAGGATACAGTCTTCTATGTGACTTTGGATTACCAAACCCAGTTTAAAGACACTAAAACACAGTGGCATCTTTCTAAGAGTGCCAGATCCAAAACTGTGGATTAGTCTGAATTCGACCTTGAGGGCAGAAAACGAGTATGCCTGCTACCGAAACCTCCTAAACTCTAAGTCATTCACACTGACTTTTGAGCAGACCACTGTATACCTGATTGGTGTTTTTAAATTACTAGTAAGTCCCTTGTAAAGTAGTATAACTTATACCCAGGGCCTGTAAGTCAAATGCGACTAGTGGGCCTGCAGCACATATTTTGCCACCCCCACAAGTAGACTTTCAAACCTGTCTCAGGCCTCCCAATGCAGAGGCTGTGTGTGCAGTTTACTGCCACTTCAACTTGGCATATAAAACTACTTGCCAAGCCTCCAACTCCCCTTTTATTACATATAAGTTTCCCCTAATTGTAGGCCCTAAGTAACCCTAATGGGAGGACTCTATTTAAGTACATGTTAAACACTGGAACCTTTATCGTTTGCATGACCTGGTAGTGACAAACAGCCTCTTTTGTTTTTCACTACTGTGAGGCCTACTCCTCTCATAAGCTAGCATAGGGAATTCCTTAATACATTTTAAAGCTGTAATTCCTTATTAGAAATAAGTAATTTGTTCATGTTTTATATGTTTGGAACTGTAATGATAAATCCTACTCACCGGTGAAGGTAAATTTAACATTACTGTTTTAGAAATGCCACTTTTAGAAAGTATGGACATTTCTCTGCACTTACTGCCCTGTGTGCCTGGCAGCCTATCTCCAATGCACATCTGGGGTGGGTGACAACTAATCTTTGTGAATTACCGCTAGACAGCCACAACATTGGAAGGATATATGTAGATGAGTACTCAGACACACCTATCTGTATTCTGATGGCCTTGCTTAGGCAGGATGGGAATGGCTAACACCGGCTTGAATAGGCTGTGTCCTGTACCCACACAAAAGGACTATTTACCCCCCACATATAGCCTGGCTGACAGGGCTGGGTAAAAAAGGGATGCGTATGCACTTCCGAGGGCAGCTTTGAAATCACACCCCTCATCAAAGGCACTTTTGGATATAAGTATTAGGTCTTTGACCCACTAACATCAGACTCTACTGGACTTGTAACTGAAGATCTCCTAGAAGAACTGCTGTGCTACTTAAAGGATTCGATTGGACTGCTGATCTGGAAGGCCCGCTTTTCTGTTTATTGCCCTGCTGCCTGCTGCACTCTGACTCTGTTGAAGGAGAGTTGGACTCTCCCTTCACTCCAAGTTATCTTCAAGGGCTTGTTGACTTGCCTCAATTTGCTTGAGACGCAGGCATATCAAAGTCTCTACTCCTGCTTCTGTGTCTGGCTCTCTAAAAGTGGCCTAGATACTTGCAACATGGATTGGCACATTGCATCGAAACCAGTGCTTTACCTCCGGAGATCGACGCATCGAACACTGTATCACCGCCGCTGCAGCTTGGTGAGATTGATGCACCTCTTTGACTGCGTGGCGGAAACCGGTGCATCGCTCAACGCCTCTCTACTCCGACTCCCGCCTTCGGAACTGACAGATCGCCTTCATTGCGTGGAGAAGATCGATGCTTCTTGTTTCTTATGGCCAGGTAAGGTACTGTGTTCACCAGGGCCTCCGCGGGTCCTGTGACCTGCATGAGCTTCCACGAGGTTGGCCTAAACTTTGACTTTGCCCCGGTCCAGCGCAACTTAAAGTGACCTTTTAGCACTACTTTCTTCTACGCGCTTTACTGCATTTATTCATTTAAAATTCAATGTCTCAAATTCGATACTTTGGATTTTTTTGGTTTTGGTCTTGCTTTGTTCAGAATATAATAATCTACTTGTCTAAACCTGTGTGGAGTCTTTTTGTGGTGTATTCATTGTGTTCCTGTGTGTATGTTTAGCACAAATACTTTATAAATTGCCTCTTTAGATAAGCCTGACTGCTCTGTGCCAAGCTACCAGAGGGAGAGCACAGGTTGTCTTTTAGTTTATATCTAGGTTACCCTGACTAGAGTGGTGGTTTCTGCCTGGCCGGGGTGCATAACTCAGCCAACCAGGAATTCTATTTCTAACATCCACTGACTAAGTACTCAGGAGTGGGGAACCCACAACCATGTCTTGTTGGTGACTGGATGCCAAATCAAATCAAAATAGGCTTTATTCGATATTTACATTGAATATCATAAAAGCATTCAAAATATGGGTTAAAAGAAAATCTTCTTACATTCATAACGTTTATAGCACTTAATTATCAAAGAAAAACAAAATATAAAATTTTTAAATATAAACATTTTCATGAGAATTAATCTTAAGAAGAACACAGTATTTAGAAACAGACCAATGTACAATAGGATCTTTAGCTGTTTACCGAATCAGGTTGTACATGCTAACGAATTTCTAAATTTAAGTAATAATTTTAAAAAATATTCCATTTTACATATGACATCCTTGTCCTCTAGCTCTTGTAGGCGTTCAAAGGCGTCTCTACAGGACCTTAGACCCCATTTTTTCAACAATGGTCTCAATAAAGATTTCCTAGGGGTGGTATAATAAGTACAAAATAATATGGAGTGAATGTTTGATTGAACAGAAGTATGATCACAAGGGCACAGGCTCAAATTTCGCGACCAATCGTTACATATCGGGAAAGTTATTAGGCGAAAAAAGGAACCCAACCTAAATCTTGTAAGCAACATTCTTGTGAAACAGGAATAGTCACTGGAAAGATATAGTTGTAACCCTTTATTCACAGTGATCCTTTGATAGGCCTGGATTGATTTATTTAATTTCTGGGTCGCCCACCTTTTGGCTTCTAGGTGGTCCAGTAGGGTCTTTTTCAGTTCTTTTCTTGAGATATTTTCCAGTGTCGTTGGGTCAGTATAATACTCAGGGCGATCTATCTCTTGGAACATCTTTTTAACATATGTTAGCCATTTCATATGTTTTACCCCCTCCAGATTAAGAATATCCATTATTATATCACGGTTTAGAGCAGTTTCGGTAGTGGTCCGAATTTTATGCCATAGAAGCGGTGGCTCAACTTTTACTAGATCAATGATAAACGGTAGGCCTAGCTCTATATGCATCATATAGACTGATGTGGCTTTCGACGTCGCTAACAGGTATCTTAGGAAGTTGTTTTCTGCCACTTGGATTGATGAGATGTCATTTTCAATACACCAGAGGCCGGCCCCATAGATAGCTGTAGAAACACACTTGGCTTTATAGATCATAAGTTGTTTAACTGGCCTCCCTCCTATTTTACATGCAAAGTCACGTATACCTCCAATTGCTCTGACAAAAGCAAGTTTCCTAGCTTTGACAGTGGGCTGCCATAATACCTTCCTGTTTATGTTTATACCAAGGTACGTGAAATTGTCAACTGTCTCCAGTTTTTGATCCTTAATAAAAATAGGGCATGGAATTCTCTTTCTGCCCTTACTGCAAGCCATAGAAAAGGTCTTCCCAATGTTGACTTTCAAGCCCCTTTCCTGCATATAGTTGGTAAATGCAGCAACAGCACGTTGTAGCCCCAATCTTGTTTGTGAGATGATAGCCGCATCATCGGCATACAGTAAGATTGGGATGTCTTGGCCTCCCACCTTAGGGTAGTCACATTCAATGTTTTTTAAATGCTCACCGATGGCATTTATATAGAGTGAGAAAAGCAGGGGAGCTAAGATGCAACCCTGCCTAACCCCTCTATTGATGGTAAACCTTGGTGAGCATTCTCCCTTCAAGCCAAACCGCACCCTGGCACCAGCATCTTTATACAGTTTCATTATGAAGGCAAGAATTGATGGATCCATCCCTAAATGGTCAAGAGTTTCCCATAGTTGGTCATGGACCACACAGTCAAAAGCAGAGCTTAAATCTATGTATGTTATGTAGAGACTTCCCCTCTTAATCACCACATATTTCGACATAATGAGATGTAAGTTCAAGCTCTGCTCGACTGTACCCCTTCCCGTTCGGAAACCATATTGCAATCTTGAGAGTATGTTCTCCTCTTCTATCCACTTTTGCAAGCGTTTCAGGATGATTCGTCCCGCGATCTTCATGGTAGAATCGAGCAAGGAGATAGGCCGATAGCATGATGGTAGGTGCCTATCTCCTTTTTTATATATGGGTATCACTATTGCTTCAGCCCAGGTTGGAATTTGGCCAGATGCATTCGCTGAATTCAAAACAGCGGTTAATATTGGTGCCCACATATATATCTCGGTCTTAAAAACGTCTGCAGGGATGGCATCCGGACCAGGTGCCTTCCCGGACGGACACTCCCTTATTGCTTCGATCACCTCTTCATGTGAAAACACAACGTTAGCAATACTTTTGCTCCTGGAGGGAAATGTTAAATGTGGAGACAGGATGGAATCCAATGGGGTGCCATTTACAAGACTAGGTTTACTGTATAATTCTTGAAAATGGGCAGCCCAGGTATCACCATCAATTGCAAGGTCCAGGTGTCTCTTAGGTGTTTTTATCCAAGGGAGTGGGGTGTTTAAGAATTTCCAGAAAGCTGAAGAGTCCCTATTTTCACTTGTTAACAAGAGACTCTGCCAAGCTTCCTTCTTCAGAGTATTTTTCCTGTTTTTGATGGCAAGATGGTATCGAAGTCTAGCTTGACGTATCTCCATAACTTGTTTAGGTGTTATATGGAGAACTTTCTTCAGAGATTTTAGGGCTCTTGTGCACTCGTTATCGAACCACCCTTTTGGGGTAATAGGGCCTTGCTTGAACTGTCTTGTGAGGAGCATTTTGAGACTCTCTTGAATTTTCAAGAAGGCTTCCAAGATTGATTGAGGGTGTTCATTTATGGACAAGCAAGTGTGTATCTCCTCCCATCGCAGCTTAAGTAAATTTTTTATGAGATTAGCTGGATTAATTTTATCCCATTTGATGGTATAACCATTAAGTGTACCTAATCTAATGGGTTGTTCATAGTTAAGACCAGGATTTTCGTGGCTAGGGCTGGGAGAAGGTAACACAATAACTAAAGCAAGAGGATAGTGATCACCAAAAAGGTGGTCCAAAGTATCCCAACAAGATATGAAAGAGGCATGCATCTTCGAAAAGAGGATGAAATCGATGGTGGAATTTATTGCTCTTCCATGGAATGTCGGTTTAAATGGTTTCAAGGGGAATGATAAGACATTTGCAAAATCTAAGTTAAACGATGCCATGAAATTATTTAATAGTTCCCCTGTGTTTGTATGCACAAAGTGATCGGGCATTTCGTCCTCTGATTCCTTATCGTTTGGAGGAGAAAAATCACACACCCCCCTGGAATTGTTTTGGCAGATATGACAGTTAAAATCACCCATGAGTGCTGTCACACATTCCCCGCCCCGCATTTCTTTGATCGAAATAATAGAATGAGACAAATCATCTAATGTTTTCTCCAGACGATCTAAGGGGATGTTATTATACAAATTAATGATTAAGAGACTCAAAGCTAAGCCCAAGTCCATAACTATGATTTGGTAGAAATCCCCTAGTACACATTTCCGTATCCTGTGTCCCACGGCTACACTTACATATATGCAGAGTCCCCCCCGGTGTCTGCCCTGGTTGCTCTCTATTGCTGCTGAATGAAAAGTTTGGAAGCCCAATAAATGTATCGGGGTAAACACCCAAGTTTCCTGAAAGCACAGGACAGAATAGGAGTTAACTACCTCCAGCCATGCTGGTTGAGTAATTTTTGAAGATATCCCCGCCAAGTTCCAGCTAAGAATGTGTAACTTGGAGGATAGATCTTGCGTTACCATACAAGTAGTCAAAGATTTTACTTTAATACACTGGTCAATTGGGGGGAAACGATGTACTGGGGGCTGTATATTTATTCCATTTACCAGGTCTTCTGATATCTTGGTATTTTTCGGGCAGCTCTTCATGGATGGTGTATTTGAGAGTATACTAGCATTATCCTCCCCCTCCACCCTTTGGTTCTTCTCGAAAGGGAGTCAATCTATATCCTCCAAGGCATAGAGCGGTTCGTAGTAATTATTACAAGGGAAATTCCAAGTTGGAGTTATTGGCGGGAAAAAATTACCATAACAAGGTTGGTCATATCTAGGAGTTGGATAGGTTTTATTTCTCCACGACCTGCCATTTTGCAAGTGTGGATTGAAGGTGGTACAAATTTCACCCCTATTTCCCTGTCCTGGATTTTGGAAGTTTCGCAATGGTCTTTGATGGTATTGAGTTGTGCGGTTCTCGTAATGATGTATGGAGCGATATGGTTTTGGGGGCATTAAGGCTTCTGGGTAGAAATATAATAAGGATTTGGGTGAAATCGGGCCTTTATTGGTAACAGTAAACCAGTCCAATATGTGGTTTGTGACTCTAGGATCTTTAAAAGTAATTATAATTACATCGCCCTCAATGTCTTTGGGGCGTAAGCCCACCCAGCTAGTTCTCCTCACCATGATAATATCACCGTTTAGGTGTGATGGCAATGGCCTATTATTTTTTAGCCAATAAATGACCTTATTTTTTAGACTAACATGGTCTTCATATCTTACTTCAGATGGTAAAGGTGGAACCCCTGTTAGAATAATAACATTGTGAGAAGCTGCTGGAGGTAGATCCACATGTCTCTCACCCAGTGATCTCTTATGTTTCTGGGCAAAGATTTTCGTATCCCGCGTTGATTTGGTATTCCCCATTCTTGCCGAATCCATGAGAGATTTAATTTGAGCTGACTGTGCTCGAGGATCTGCGGGCAATTTGGATGAAACCTTAGAAACTTTGTTTCTTCCGCGCAAAGCAGCTGTGGGAGTTGGTATGGTAGGGATTTTAGATACTTTTACAGTTATATCAGGGTTGGACGTTTTTACCTCTTTTGTAACTTTCTCTTTCTCTTTAAGAGTCGGTTGGGAATTTGCCATATCATTACTAATTAAAGTGTTTGGGGTAAGGCATCCTATGAGGGTATCCAGTTGAGTTCCTAGTTTCCTTACTCTTTCCACTATTGGCATGAGTAAAGCTTTCATAAGGTGCTCCATCGCATCTACAAAGTCTTTCATAGTTGGAGGAACCTGAGCAATCAGTGTATTACTAAGGACATTGGGTGCGCCATCCGCTATTTTATGTAGTTCTTCCATTAATAAGTCCTTTTGGGGCATAATTTTGTGGATAATTGTATCAACCTGGCATAAGCTTTTTTTCCTTCGCTTTTTTGGTGGAGATCTAAGTACGACCTTTTTCCTTTTCATCGAGTTAGTGCCTCTCAGCTTTTTAGGGGCTTTACTTTTAAAAGTAAATAAGTCACATTGTCCTCGCTGTCCCGCCTCTGAAGATTTAGGTGTCTCCATGATACATGAGCTTTCATGAATGTTAGGAGGCTTAGGGGTATCAAGGTCAATGAGATCAATAATTAAATTACTGCTAGGAAGGGGTTGCTCCAGTTGGTGGCTGGTGGAAATCTGATCTTTGGGAGACGAGCTAGACTGAAAAATTAGAGGAACATTGTCCGTATTGAATAGGTCGTCATCAGAAGTATCCCGAGTTAGGTGATCCAACTGGACATCTGGGATAGCTTTAATAACAGTATCCCAGGCTGTGTTTTTAAGATGCTCAATTGATAGCCGTCGAGCTGCACGGCGCTCTGCCAGAGCCAGCTCTCTATCAACTTCCACCTTGGCTTTTATAAAATATTTATCCAGTGGGCCCAGAATAGAAGAACCTACCCTGGAAGGTATACCGTCCTCAATGGGTGTAGACATACCCGGCTGGTAATCCCGATCTAACAATATGTTGAAATGAAATCTCGTAACTTACTGGTAAACGACAGGGGAGTGGCCAAGCCTAGCCTTGTCTGGCCTTGGAGGGCCGTAGAGAGCCCGCCCTTTGCCTGGGCTTCGCCCCGCGCGCGTCCCGCGGTTCGCGTTGGTAGCCTTGCTTAAGTTCCTGTTGGGCGAGAGGGGGCGTGGCACTGGGAGGGGGCGCGGCTCACACGGGAAGAGGACCCAGCTGGTGATGGTGGATGCTGGTCCTCGCAGTCCCGGGGCCGCGCCTCTCGCCTCCTCTGCGGCCAGGCAGTTGGTCTCCTTCCCCCACTGAAAAGCAACAGGCTGGAATAAGTCTTGTCAGCTACTCCTGTAGTGACGTGGAAACAGCACAGGGCAAAAGAAACCTCACGGCGAGCGGCACCCACGTAGCGGGGGCCGCGAGGAGTGAAGACCGTTTTTGGTGGGGGCGTGGCACTGGGAGGGGGCGCGGCTCACACGGGAAGAGGACCCAGCTGGTGATGGTGGATGCTGGTCCTCGCAGTCCCGGGGCCGCGCCTCTCGCCTCCTCTGCGGCCAGGCAGTTGGTCTCCTTCCCCCACTGAAAAGCAACAGGCTGGAATAAGTCTTGTCAGCTACTCCTGTAGCGACGTGGAAACAGCACAGGGCAAAAGAAACCTCACGGCGAGCACACAGAAATGCTTGGCGGTGCCTGCCGCTTCGAAAAAAAAGCTTGCGGCTTCAGCCGCACACGGAAATGCTTGGCGGCGCCTGCCGCTTTTGAAAAATGGCTCGCGGCTTCAGCCGCGTAGGGAAATGTTTTGGCGGCGCCTGCCGCTTTGAAAAAGGCTCGCGGCTTCAGCCGCGTAGGGAAATGTTTTGGCGGCGCCTGCCGCTTTGAACAATGGCTCGCGGCTTCAGCCGTGTAGGAAAATATCCGGCGGCTCCTGCCGTTCAGGGAAGCCGACCTTCAACCTCGTCGTGCGGAAAACAGGGGCAGCCTCGAGCCTACTGGATGCCTATAACACCATAATCCTGGACTAACAATTTGAACTGTGCAGCACTTTAAATGAATATTGAGGTGACAATCTACGCTATATAGAACCCCAAAATAATTAAATAAACCGGAAATTTACTTCATCAGGCAATAATGAAATAACGTTTAATTGAAGAATTCTCGCTCCAATCATGTATTTTCGATGCATTTTCCAAAGACAATCGTTAAGTTAACCAGCCTACCTTGGTGTTATTTTGAGAAGGTGTTTGGATTTTTTTTTAATCTTGATATCCTTTTAGGCTGAATGAATGAATGATACCCTTCGAGGCATGTTTTCACTGCAGACATGTGCATCCATTGATGTATACCAATGGACATTGTGTGGTCTTATTAGATTGGGAATCGGTATGGTGCCTTATCTCAGAATATCTTTGACTTTGCTCACCATGAGCACAATGGATGGCTTGAAAACGTCTGCCCTATGGGGGAGATTCCCTTCCAATTGTGGATGGGTTTTCGGCTGAAGGCCTTTGCATATGTCTGAGGTACCTTACTACAATATTGTCTCAGGTATTTGAATAGTTATGTTATATGTAAACCTAAATCTTAGGAACTCCATCACTGGTGTTACTCCACTCTGCCGGAACCTTATGTATGTACCTCTTCATTATGATTGTGAGTGGAGGATATCTGCAGCATTCCTGGTCTGGTGTGAGTGATGGTGTCTGCAGGGGGCTGATTGGTTGTTGTCCTTCAGAAGAATGGTGAAGTATGCTAGATGTTATACTGTTTGGAGCATAAGGAAGTACTAGGCAGAACAAACTAGCTTGGAAGGCTTGACTCACTGTTGGGCAGAATGGATAGGACCGTTGAGGACCCAAGGAATGAACGGGCTAGGAGGTTGCCTCGAATGACCAGGAATCCCCCCTGAGGTATCCTTCTCCCCAAACCATTTCTGAAGATTAGACTAGAGCTGAACGTGGAAGGGAGCACTATGGAACCGAGATCCACTGTCCTCTTAGTGGGGTTGTACCTAGATATATATGGCCACTGACCTAAATGAGTGAGATAAGACACAGGCGGAAACCTAATTCCACTGTCCTGTGGGTTGGTCTGCTTGAAGTCTCACAGATATCAAACTACAGTTTCTCACAGTGGGAGAATAGGTTTGCCGCCCAAACACTCAGTGGACCTGTTAGATACCATCTGGGGGTAAGTCCCTTACATGATTAAAGAAGTTCCAATATGGTTTGTAAAATAAAAACATAATTATTTTCCTTCCCACAGTCATGGTTTCTTTTTAGTTTGTCATACTCTAGCATCACCTAGCTGACGCCTAGAGTTGGATATGCTGCAGCAGACTTGCTACTCGCGAGATCGTATGCTGTTCTATAGCAGACATATAGTACATTAGATGCATGTTTAGCTTGAGTGATCTTTGGGACCGCAGCCAATCAGATTTCCAGTTGCTTTACACATGCCCATTATTCGAAAGCATGTAGGGGACACTGTTGTGAATTTTTTAAGCACGAAGTTCAATGCCCTGACAGGCTGCACTCTGAATCTGTTTGATGTGACATTAGCTCTGCCCTAGTAAACTTGATGAAAGTAAGATAAGATTGGTTTAATGACTACACAAAATATAAAGACGCATACTACTCTCTTAATGCCTGCTGGCATCGGGGCACTGGAAATTCATTTGTAGCCTGCTGTCTCACTCGTTTACCCAAACAATGGTGTAGAAAAGGGTTACATCGACTTTAGTGCCAGCAAAGTAAATATGACCCTAAAGCCAAGCTGGGTAATAAAGCATCATCCCCAATTGGAAGCAGTAGGGCTCTCAAAGCCCTGGGTCCAGTTACCATGGCTGCAGTTATGGGATCTACCCTCCTGCAACCAAACATGTTTTTGTGTATTTTTTCGACCATTTATCCAAGTGACCCCCTTTTTAAGGAGGTAGAGCAGTCAATTGGGGCACCACTTGTGCAGTGGTAAATATTACAACAAATAAGTTTGATATTTTTCATTATTTTTTCTTTTTTACTTCCAATATACTATTGGTGTCTGTATGGCAAGCCATGTGGTTCTGCTGTTCATATGGTTTGATAATATACATTTTTAGGGCTGATCTTTTAGTTAATGCCGTCATGTCTTTTAGTTGATTGCCAGTTAATTTTCAGTATATTTTATAGTTGGTGGCAGCAGCGAAGATTAATTGAAGGCAAACCCTGTAAAGGTCTTCTAAAGCATTAATGATCTGCCATCATCAAAAACTAGTGAAAGTCAAGATTTTTCATCTGCGCAAAAAGGAAGGTGGGCAGAGACCCTTTCATCATGCTCATTAAAACTTCTTAAAATTTCAAAGCACAAGTTTAGTCTTAGTGCATAATATCTTATTACGAGTCCAGGAGAAAAAGGCGGGAAGGTTTCTATGAATTTTGGATATTTAGGACATTCGGTTTGTCAACGTTCAGACCCCATAATTTCCACTTATTTCAAAATTCTGAAAACGGGGATGTGGAAAGAGAAAGAAAGTGCATGGATTAAGTAAATCTGAAAACGTTTATTTTGATGCAAGTGTCCCATTATTCCATAAATCGCAAAAATAAACTGTTTATTCTCCTCTTACATAGAATCCCAGGAACTGTAAGTGTGTGTCATTTCTGTCTGGGAATGCTAATGGGAGAAAGGTTACAAAATCTCCACTTCACTGTGGGCACCTTCTCAGTCAATATAAGTAACGGATGTTGGGTTACACACCCAACTCTTAAGAAAGGACCCTACAGATCTCATGGAGAGATCTGATTGGCTGCCACCACATGAACAATTATGTAATGCCAGCAATCTCAGTCTCTAGCCCTAACAAAAAGGCTAATAAATACATTTTTCAAAAGCACAACATGCCAGGGCAGGGATAGCCTAACCACCTATGCCTGGTGGTGGGATCCCAAAGGAACCCTACCTGGGCCCAAAAATGTACGGGCTCCGACACTCATCTTTAAAAAAAAAAACTAGGAAGGGCAGCAAAAAATGTTTCGTTGGGGAATGGGATGTGTGGCCCCCCTCCCGAGGCTATGTGAGGCCCTGTAGACCCCATCCCCAGGGCCAATGTATAATATTAGAGGGGTGGGGGGTGACATCCTCCCTCCCCGAGCCTTAAAAGGCACTGGGGAATCCATCCCCAGGGCCGGGTCAGAGGCTGTGTCCCAGGGAGCGGACCCCTGGGACACAGTAGGTTCCCTGTCCGCATTAATGTGGACAGGGAAACATCTGTTTGCTCCTGCCCGGCGGGAGCATTTTTAAATCTCCCGCTAGGTGGGAGTAAACATGCCTTGTCTGCCTGCAGGAGTGCCGGTAGGGAAGGCATGTCTTCTCTCACTCAGCAAGAGCTTTAAAAGTGCTCAAACCTGGTGGGAGCGGAGTTCTCTTTCACTGCCTGCATTCCTGTGGGCAGGGAAACACAGATTGCTTCTACAGGCTGGAGCATGTAGAGATAACTGCTCTCGCAAGGGGGAGCAATGCCGGCTTCCACAGTATGCATGGAGCAGGCTAGGGCCGTGGGGCATCCCTGTAGCTCCCAACTTGGTGCTACCTATAATTTGAACAGGCCCTGTGAGATAGGGTCCCCATGGCCACAATAGTCCTGGGGAGGGTGGCGCGTAGCCCCTTCCCTTTATTTTGGCAATCGGCCCTGGCAAATGGGGTCTATGCCTACTGAGGCTTGGGGGGGTGAGGGAGAGGGGGGGTTGGCCCCTCTCCTTTATATAGGTGATTGGCTTCAAGGGATGGTGCTTATTAAGACTTTGGGCGGGGGACAGAGTGGGCTCCCCATCTCCTTTTTAATTGTGTTAGGCAGGGGATGGGGTCCAGGGGACTATTAAGGCTCTGGGAGGGAGCTGTGCTGCCCCCTTCCATTTTTTATGGAAATTGACACCGGCGTATGGGATCCCAGGGGCCTCTAAAGGCTCTGGGAAAGGATTGCAAGCCCCCCTCCCTTATTTTTAAGTAATAGCTCTGGGGCACCTATCTTCCTAAAGGCCCTGAGGGTTGGGTCCCTGGAACCCCTTGTGGTTTGGAGAGGGGAGCCACATGCCCCCTATCCTTTTACAAATATATTTTGGCCCCCGGGGCCCAAAGTGGCTTGTGTGAGGTGGGTCGTGCACCCTCCTCTCATAAAAAAAAAAAACGCCTCTGGGTTGGGATTGTTGGGGCTCGAAGTGGTTTGGGGAGGGGGCTGCACTATTGTGTTGGATGCAGGGCCTGGCCGCATACCAACTCCAAAGGCCATACACGGTTTGGGGTTGGCTGCCTTTGGAGAATTTACTTTACATATGTAAACAATATATTACTTTACGTTAAAAAAAACCTTAGAACTTCACTGGAAAAAAAAAAGGTTAAAGTAATGTTATAGTTAAGTGGGAATTTTAGTGACAAGGTAATGTTTTATATGTACAAAACCACTGAAATTCACCAGTTATAGTTATCTCAAGTGACAATAACTAGTGCCCAAGCCATGCAGTTTTCTCATCAATAATTTAATTGCTAATGTTGTAGTGATTTTCTCAATGATATCATAGAAGATGTCATGAGTGATGTAATATTGAGGGTACTTAGCATTGCATGCCGAGGGAGTGAGTTATAGTTACTTCTGATAACTATAACTTGTGAATTTCAGTGGTTTTGTATGTTTAAAATGTTACGTTGTCACTAATATTCTCACCTAACTATAACATTACTTTAACCTTTTGATAAATTAATTGTCAAAAGTTCCCATTCTATCAAATCTGTGTCAATGGCATTTCAACTACATCTTGTATAATTCCTAGGATCATCCTCAGGACAATAAAGCTGGAACACCCCAGTCTCCGTGGTTCATTTAAAGAGTGGCCGAAAAAGGGTACCAACGATTCACACTGCAACATGTGAGACCAACGTATTTGTCTGTATGCCGGTGAGAAGAAAATGATTGATAATAAAAAGATAGTTGGTAAGAAATCGCGATGACCGTGGTCTTAATTAACTCTGGTGAGTCACCAGGAAAACAGGATAATTCTGAGTTTGGTATCAGAAGTTATTGTGCGAGAGAGCCGCCAAGGAGTCCAGTGTCACTAACAGCCTACAGAGGAATGGCTTCCACGTGTGAATCCAGGGAATAGGCACTGATCTGCTGCAGTCAGTGTTGTTCAGCTACAAGAATTCCAGCAAAATAATTATGCTGGATAGGATGATGAATTTTAACAAATTTGTTATCCGCATGGTCTAAGATATTTCTCGCACACTGACTGTCCTCATTAGGTCTTCAATTCCTATGTGTACATATTTTATTGCACTTCATATCACTTAGTGATTACTGGAACACTGTGCACCTTGGCTATATTCATCAACTGTATTAATGTATGTTCAAAATATATATATGTGCGAGAAGCTAGAGAGTATTTTGATTTATTTCGTTTTCAATTGAGATTGATTCTACTTTGGGATAAGCCACAAATCTTTTCTAGTGATACCGCTGTGAACTGTTGTAGTTAATCAATAATTAATGCCCCGAGCTCTTGTTTGGTTATCATGTAGCTCCTGGTTTTGTTGTGCAGTAATCACCGGTGGCACAAGTTGAGATCGGACCTGCATTTGTCTTCCTGGGCAGTAAGTAGGTTCCGTGCAGCAATTCACCAGAAGACAGCTACTTTTTAAGCATGGACAAAGCGGGCAATTGACAGCCTTCCAAGGTCCCCCCTGAAAAGGGGAATTTTCTCTCTATTTTACCTCGGACTCTTTGGTTTCTCTATCATAACCTGTCTCCCTTTCTCAGCCTACCTTTACTTATGACTTTGTCTCTCTCTCCCAATGTCATCTTAAGGAATTTGGGGCACTGAACAAGATAGATTTCAACAATTTTTGTGAGATCCTGTTTCTGAAATGATAACATATATTCAGTATTGTTTGGCATTATGCAGACTTGAAAAACCAGTAAATGGGTAATAAAAAGTTATTTTGAACAGGGGAAACCAAAATATATCTTGCATGGGGCCCTCGAACTCTTTAAGAAGACACTGCCCCAAGAGGCAACCAACCACATGTGAGGTTTTCTGGCCACTGATGCAATACAGACACCAACCGGGGGTTCCTCCTCACAAACATAGGCCGACCGCCATTGCCAATTGAATTTTGCCTCCCAGCTTGGAGTCATTCACACTGTGGTGTGCTCAAGAGACAATTGTCAAGGGTAGTAATTGCTACATAAGTTACATTTAGAATTACAATAGAAATATATTCCCCCTACTCCTTCCATAATAAATGCACTTCTTTGCTTACTGTAGGGTACCCAGTGTAGTTGTAGGGAACTTTTGTGGAAGATCACTGCCACTCAGAAGGAGATGAGGTACCTGTGTCTTAGATAGGGTTGTGAGAGAATTGCCTCCTCACTATTGTGGGTGAACCTAGAGCCACATCTATGAGGACAAGCATGACTTAGAATACTTACCCAAGTGGATGTTTCTAACCAGCTTCCAGAGCCTGGTTGAGTTTCCTTGATTTTTGTTACCCGAGTGAGATGGGGGCTGCAAATAAACTTCTGGGTATAGAACACAGCCAGCTTAGCTTGGCAGTTCACATAAATTGAGGTTATATGAAGGAAGGTTCTCTGGGCCTTTACACCAGAAAGAAAGCATTTCAGTATGCACTGCAGACATTATGGTTCTCATTTACGAGAAGTGGTGCGTCTCTGTGTGAAAGCAGCGAGGCGCCACTTCTCAGTGCGCCCACCTTGCGACACCAATGATGCGTCATATTTACAATATGACGCATCATGTTGCAAGGAAGTACAGATACATCAGTATAACTGACGTATCTGTCAGAGCAAAAAGTGGCGCATTGCTGGAGTTGTGTCGGAAGCCTGACGCAACTCCAGCAATGTTCCTGAAAGGGCCTGCGTCACCCTTACGCCTTCCATGGGGCAGGAGTAAGGTTTTGACGCATTTGCGTCCTAGAAGTGGTGCAGTGAAATCTCATAGATTTTGCTGCACCACTCCTTAGACCTTTTCTTGCGGGGGAACGCCCACCCTGCATACATTATACCTGGCGCAGGTATAATGTAGTGCAGGGGTTTACAAAGTGACGCATCTACCTAGATGCGTCACTTCGTAAATATGGTGCAACATGGCGCATTTTTTACGCCACTGGTGCGTCACAAAAAGTGACACAGGGGCTCATAAATAAGCCCCTATGTCCCTAAGCTGTGGTAATCACACTAACTAGGTATGCGTCCTCACGTAAGAGGGCTTGCGCCGATGCTCCTTTAGTTTGATGTGCCATTTGTTTGTTTGTCGCGTGAGCATCGTTGGATAAAAAGAAAGGGAACAAAAACTGCCCGTTGTGTTTTCCGTGAAAGGTAATCAGCAGGCCGGCTGCTCTTGTGTATTGGATTATGCCACCAGTCATGAACATTCGATACGGTAGACTGTACTTATGATATAATTAAACCATTTATCTAATGGCGAATGCACCCTCGGCCTCAATGCCCAATTCCCGGCACGCGGCAGATCGTCTTGCAAACCGCGGCGCGGTCACCGGCTTCGCCTCGTCTGGACCCTCCAGGCCTCCGTACACCGGAGCTTCCTGCCCGGATTTGTCGCTCGCACATTGGATGGGGAGAGGGTGTGCTCTGAGTTAGGTCTAAAAACATGGAACGGAGAACGCGACATCCTGTTGCAAACTAAACCTTACACAAATAAATGTGCGAAATCAGGTGACGAAAAAAAAATCTCTCTCCACTGCCTTTTCCGGACATTGATGGAAAGGACGGCCCAGCTGGTTGGAGGCTGATTAGAGTGGTTGTGAGCTGAGGTAAATGGGTATGAAACCTGCCATTTTTCCGAATCATACACTTTTGCAGCATTTATCCTCCAATTACATTTCAAAGAAAGGGAGCAACGTGTCAGTGGGATGGAAAAGGGGCCTTTTCATACCAATTTATATTGAGTAAACAAGGTGATCTTGGGATATCGGAAAGGCTAATAAACTGTCCTTGACAAAACACCGAGCCCGGTTTAAGCCGCGAAATAAGTATGTTTACACTTATGGCTTCCCAATCTCTTCAATTGCAATTTTTAAGAATTATATGTTTTTCCCCAAGTTTGTACTTAGTGTGAAACATAAACCTAAAATAACGCTGACCTTTTTTTGGCAGAGTTAAGCGCGAACAAATGCCCCTGTACGCTTTACAAATTAAAATATACGGCCAAAAATTATCAAAAGACAATTAAATGGTTATGTATACAATTAATGCAAAACTCATAAAAAGATAATTATTTTAGCAACACTACATTCCATTGATTAAAGTGGGCAGGGCTGGACAGGGGAACCAAAAGCAGCCCTGGCAATGCTTCATCCAGCCCTGCTCCCTTAGTCTCTTCGCCCAATCTTTCAGTTTCTAGCCATCCATTGACTTTCTCTCCTCATTTCCTGTCTCATTTCTCCCTGTCTGATCGCTGTCTCTCTGCCTTCCACTACCTCCGTCTATATCCCTCTTGAAGCCTCTGGTAAGAGATAGTGAAAGTGAGGCCCAGTGGGCTTCAAGCGATCCAGCCCTCTGGGGAAATGCCCAGTGGGATAAAAGGCCTGTCCGGCCCTGAAAGCGGGTTACTCCGTACACAGTTTACAGGAGTCAATTTCAAGATAGTATCTATTAACCACTCCTGCTTAAATACATTTAATAAAATCTCAGCATTTAATAAAAAAAATGCGCTATGTACCAGAGCGCCCTGTCTGCTTCCCCAATGTGCTAGGAATGTGGTTTGTTCCTAATCATAACTAGGCTTCACATTATTTTTAAGTTTTTGTTATTTGTTTTGTTTTAAGTAGTAATTAAATTGTACAAAAGTGATATTTCTCAGTATTGTCTGTCACATGGATGTAGCACTCTTTGTGAACGATAAATAACAAAGGGATCCCTTTTTCTAGTTTTGGTAGTAGCTAAGACTAAGTATATAGTCCCCCTACTCAACCTGGTTCTATGGTAATCGTGTCAGAGAAATCAATGTTGGGAGTGTTACCCCATAGAATAACAAATTTACAAATCTACCATGATTTGGACAATTTATGAATAATTCTATGGCAACCAATTATATTACAAATTTCGGCAAAAAATGAGGTGGAGAAAGGTTTTGCAATTTATACAATTTATTGTAAAAAAAGAGTTTTTTTAGTCTGCTTGTATTGTCACAATGTTGTTAAAATCAAGTTATCATACAATTTATTCAAACATCACATTACATATTATTTCAACACACAACATTGATTTATCGATTATTGACCCATTCCCTTTTTCTTCAAAGGGTGCCTCCCAATACAACTTTTGTATTTACGAGCACTCTTTGTGAAGTCATGGAGAACTTTATACCATATCCTGTTAGTGCATGATGTTAGCCTGGTAGGTTCAGGGAAGTAGTATTGGTGCCATGGGCCCTAAAACTATCTCGGCGAGAAATGAGCCACCTCACACTCAGACTAAGGAGTGAATAATAGCCATTATTTGATGCAGAGGGCCCATCATGCACCTGGGCAGTGGCGCAACGAAAGTTTAAGGGGGCCCTGCTCTGGATTTTAACCGGAGCGCTTAGATCTGAGTACTGTGCTGAGGGGGCCCCCTGTAGCTGGGGCCCCCCGCACCATGGGAGATGCCGGGGCCTGTGTTACGCACCTGCACCTGGGTCCTGATGTCACTGCCCCCACTGCACTGTTGGTAGCTACCCTCTGGGGTACTTGGATCAAGTTGCTTTTACGTATGCATTTCACCACTGGAGCTGTGTCACTCTTTCAAAGGTGGGCAGAGACGAGTGCCAGTCACCGGTGCCAGTTTTGTTTAGCTAGTGGTAGAGCGATTCATAGTGTAGATTAAGTGCAGCAGCCCTCGGGTCCAGGAGTATGTGGGACCCATTGTACCCAAATATGGCGGCCTTTTACTATCCATCCATGGTGCTGGGGCCATCTTCCTGTTTTGCATTAGGGCCTATGGCACCCTTGGTACACCCCTGTGGTTTAATATAAATTCCATCCCTTAAGGTTTATAGAAAAAAAGACTGTTCGCTCAATCATTCTACTCTGGTTGCAATTCTTGCATGCGTTCCAAAAGTAATATGTGTGTTATATAGCTTAAAAAAAGTTAGGTCTTTTTTCCAAACGTTTTAAAGTATTTTGTTAGAGATCAAGTGTCGCCGGATTTTAATTTGTTTTTTGCACAGGAGACGTGTTGTCAGATCTCCACTTTGCCGGTTCTTTGACTGCCCGCGGCCTAGACATTACCTGTCTTAAGGCATCACGTCTCTAGTCACTCACGCGTCTCTTGAAACATTTATATTTCCCTGCAGTAATGTAGGGCAATTTGAAGTTTTGGGGTTTTAAGAAAGTGGGCCCTCGAGCAGTGCTTGTTAGCATCGTGTGAGTAAGTGACTGATATCTGACTGAAGAACACACAGCGGTCTGTTCAGGTCAGAGCAGTTTGTACTCAATAGAGAGCGGCACAGCGTGGGCACCGTCTGCACCAAGCAGGGTCTGCCCACCTGTGCATCACCCTCGCTGCCTTTTCCAATACTTTAACAGCTAATAAGTGCTGCCTGCACTATGCTTACCTGAAAGTTCAGCACATTACCACTGTGAAAAAGGGTTCCTTAAAGAGAAGCATGGTCAATGAAAATCAACATGAGCTGTTTGTTCTATCAGTAGCAAGAGGGCTTTCCGATACCAGCACATTTTGTTCTGCAGCATTTGTATGTTTCATTCTTTTTTAAGGTAGTAATACTTCAATGTGTATTTAAAAAAAAAATCAATACAATAAAATCAGATAAAAACCGCATAGCTGCAGTACAGAATACAAATATACGCTCCATCCAATTTAAAGAAAATTCATTACAATAAATATTTTTTTCAATTAATTTTTAAACACATTGTATTTTTGCTGTTTTTTTAGCCTTGATTAATTGAGTATTTATTTGCGGTGCTTATGATGTGGCGCAGATTTCCCCACAAATGTCTTTCATTCTATATTGTGGGAGCAAAAATAAGAGGGAAAGGCAATTGGACTTAAAAGTGGAAGATAAAAATTGCCATTCAGTACTCCTCGCTTAACTTCTCAATCATATGTGTACCTCATTCGAAAAGCACGTAGGGCCCGATTCCGATCTCGCTAGGAAAGCCCTCCGTGCGACTCGGATCTGGAGGGCTTTCTGAGCGAAACGTGCTCCCGGGGTCTGAACAAGCGAGTACGAAGCAGCCATATGCTTACAGACTCGTTTAGCTCGGGCTTCCATTGAACTCTATGGGAGCCTGTGTACAGACATGTACACAGGCTCCCATAGCAAAAAGGGGTGGGTGGGGAAAACCGTACACCCTGTGGCGGGCACCCTACTGTGCATGCCTGGATCGGGGGGACCCATGGGCACACCCCCATGACAGATTTGGAGTGCCCCAGGTGCAGGGGGGCCTACAACGGGCCCCGAAGTACGCTTCCGACAGCCGTTTCGCCTCGCTAAGACCTAGGCGAAGCAGCTGTCCAAATCGTGCATCGTACTCGTTCAGTCGGCATTTGGCTCTGCACGATTCGGCTACAAATGAGTCATACGAACAGGTTCAGGTCCCAGAAACGATTCGCTTGGCGTGTACGCGATCTTCGCATCGTACTTGGTCGTTCAGACCTGTGTACAATTTGATCGGAAACAAGGGCTACGAATCGGATCTGGTAAAGCCTAATCTGATTAGGAGCCTCTCCGAACTACATCGGAATCGGGCCCTTAGTGTTTTTTAATTGTGGAGGGACAAGTGAATGCCCTCCTGAGGGAATAAACCCTTCCTGGTCCCACTGCGGGTATGTGAGATGTGTTGGACCTTTTTTTTAAGGTCAGTCATCTGCTTTTTTCAGGAGAGATGGTGCAGTTATTGACTATATGACTAAGAAACAGGATCATCAGCAGGATAATGTGTTAAACCCTGCACATATGCCTAAAAAGCAGTGAACTTCAGTGCCAGAGCTAGTAGATCTATACTTTACTCTGCAAATCATTTCTTGTTCGGAGCATTCATTTATTATAAATTTTTTTCTATTAATGTTTGTGTCTTTTAACTATGTCTTTGGGTTACAGTAATTCAAAGCCTTTCCTTAGTACTAGTAAAAATGATATTTTCATGTGATGTGCATTATAACCAAAAGTTTGTATAGCCTAAATACACCTGCTTGCTAAGAAACACTATATTGAACTTGTATGCAATGGGTAATTTTCTTTTACATTTGACATTATAGCAAGCATGTAACTGTTACTTTTAGGAAGCAGCAACCCTTTTTTCTTTTTATTTTTGTTGCAAACACTTCCAAGAATAAAAAATAACCACTGCGCCTGCTTGCCAATACTGGCCCTTTGGCTTTGCAAATGTTTTCTTCCTAATAGGGAAAGTGGTCGCAGGAGTTCATCACAGAAACTCTGTGTGGTTCAACTACTGGCTGTAGTGAATTCGGAGCCAGGAATGGCAGGCATTGACCAGAAGTTTGAAGGTTTTCTAGTACCTGCATGGGGCTTGTGAGGTGCCTCATATTCATTTTTGTGCAAGTTGTTGGGTGATGGCAGTGTGTGTGTGTGTGTAGAAAGAAATACCAGTAGCAGATCATTAGGTCTCACATTGTATAGCGTAGACTTCCTAATGTTGTTGGACAGCGATACTAGTCTTGCCTAGTAGTAAGCAGCTCAGTTTTGAATATTGTATACACTTTATGCATTACCAGTGAAGGTTGGGCTGTGTGATGGAACTAGAACCATGGGAGACCCATCTTTCTTGCCTCAATAATGAAAGTCTGGTCACGCAGCTTCTGAAGGATGGGGAAGTGCTATTCTATCTTTACTGTCATGTAAGCTTGATGATCACCCATCCATGTAGGGAGTATCCCACTAGAGACGCAAGAGTAGATAAGCCTTCAATGGTGAGCTTATGTAGACAGAACACAGGCAGTTTTCAAAGGATTGCTTTCAGCTTCTAGATATTTCCCCTCCATCCCTCTTTCTTGAACCTTGAAGGAGCTGGAAAGCAAATGTTATCAGTGTGAAGAAATATGTCTGTCACAGCAATTATGTTTTTGTCTAGACTTTAGCATTGCATTGTTCTTTTTTTAACAAGAAGCAAGCAGATCTATTATAACAATATCCAGAGATAAATACGCTGTAGGCAAAAATGGAGCAAATGTACTTAATGAGCAGAACAAACAATGATCCACATCTAAGCACGAAGAATGTCCCTGGGAAGTAGACTCAAGCTAAAATCAACCGTACAGTACTACGTACTGCAGGATTTGAGACAAGCGCCACAGTAATCCTCTGGTATTCTCATCTGTTTCTAGATCTCAGTAGGTGAGTTTTAATGTATTCAACTATTATTGAAACTGTACTAATCCAGCTGGTTTAGAGAAAGACGAAGAATATTTGAAATCTGTGCATACAAGCTTTTTACTTTCACTTATTACATATCCATCTGTAGGCCCCTACCCAGATTCTTGACCGTGTTCTAAGCACGGGTCTTGGGTTCACTTCACTGATCCACCGTGTGTTTTGTCATGCATCAGAGTATGAGAGTTGCGTATATGAGTTGCCTTCACATAAAAGTTGAGAGCAGCTTATCAGACTTGTTTTCTGTTTTTCAGGAAGTTTATCTAATTTAAAAGCTTCCTACAGTCTAAACTTATTGGTGTTGGCTTGCTAATCACCATAGGAAGTAAACACTGGACTTGATTAGATTTAACATAGAGAACCGTGCATGATATTGGACAAAGATGTGAAGTTTTTTCTTTAGAAATCTACACAAAATCTGGCGTGGGAAGCCAGACCTTCTTTGTTTAAAGATTCAAGTGCCAGGTCAAATTTCCTTGGACTTTATGGTTTTCAAAATGTTCAATCTGATTTGGCTCTCAACAGATTGCAAAGTAGAGCGCCAACAAGATTTCTTTTTTATGGTATAACATTCCAGGCTGTTTAGCATTCCTATTTCTGGAGACATCTTAGTAATGTTGAAGGATCTGTGGACAAATAAGCATTCTTTCCAATGTGTGCTGGAACTGCTGAGTCACTCAGGCATTTTGGAAAGAGCTTATGCCTTTGTTAAGCCTACCTGTAACTTGTCTTAGTGTTTACTCCCACATTCCTAATCTACCTGCTGAAAGACAATGACCATATCATGAATTTTCCCTAAATTTCACACGTTTTGATTGCAGCAAAGCCAACAATTGCTGTCCTGTTGAAGATTGATGCCCCCGTCCCTGAGAAAATAGTGGAATAAAACAAGAAGCCTTTTTACGATGAAGAAAAATATATATGCCATCAGAGATCACCAAGATAGGTTTAATGGAATTGAGAGCCCTCTTTCTCCTTAGGTTGTAGTGACTTGTTTCTATTACCACAGTAGTACTAAACTCTCTGTGTTATCATTTGGATTCCTCACTATCAGATGCTTGACTCTTTTGAGGGTTTTCTGTCACCTGTAGACTACTCAAGTCTATGAAATATTTGTACTAAATGTGGGATTTTTTTCCAGGTGATTCCCAGATATGAGCCAGATCCGAGTAATACCCTATCCCCCAATTGAGTCTGACTTTGTACCATATCTCCAGGGCTACCCTCAGAACCTTCTGGCCAACTCGCTTACTTTGGGGCCCGAAACTTATACAAAAAAGCCTCGCCACCTCCACCTCCTTCCATTCTAGCCATTTCTCCCAACAACCTCCCCCAGGCTGACTCTTCTGATTTCACTAGTAACATCTGAATAGCTTTAAACTGAAATGCTACCACATACCAACTGATATCAGGAAGAGCCAGCCCCCCTTTATTAAGTCTGCGTCTCAATTTCTTCCAGGCCAGCCTGACCCCCTTGTCCCCCCATTTAGAACTCCAATCTTACTCTGTACTTTACTTATATTCTTATGTGGATAGGCCAGAGGTATAGTAGTAAAAAGATAGGAGAGCTTCGGGAGAATGACCATCTTTACTAAGTTGACTTTCCCATAGATGGATAAGGAAAGGTTCCTCCATCTGCTAAAGAGGCAATCAATTTCTTTGATGGTTCTGTTAAGCTTGATCATGGGATTTTTTCCAGGCTTTAACAATATAAATACCTAAGTATCTTAACTCTGTGCTAGTTACTCCCCCCCCATTGATCTAGGTTCCAGCACGTCACCTCTGTCCTTGATGTATTCACTAAGTAACCTGGCAGAGACCCAAATCCTTCCAAAAAGCGCCTCCACACGGGGAATAACCACCTCAGGGTTGTTTTGCATAATATTAGGTCGTCCGCATACAGAGCTAACTTACGCAGGGCTCTAAAAATCATAAAAAATGCACTAGACCTGCAGGTCTAGTAACCTAAAAAATCTCCTCGACCTAAATAAAATGCACTTGACCTCTGACTCTGAAAGCTGAGCAAATGTGACAAATTAACAAGATTTAAAAGCATGTTTATTGCTCAATTACTTTGGGAGCAATAAAGATGCCTTTAAATCTTGCTACGTTGTCACATTTCCCCTGCTTTCAGAGGCAGAGGTCAAGGGTCAGTTTGTCTTCCTACTCGCCAGAAAGGGCGAGTAGGACCTAAAAATGGCTTGTCCTGAATTAATCTGACTCGCAAATGCGAGCAGTCGAGTGAATTTTTCGAGCCCTGTTACAGCTGTAAAGTTGGGACTTGAAGGGGGAGATATATAGATATTAAATAAAAGAGGCGAGATCGGGCATCCCTGCCAGGTCCCCCTCTGGATGTTGAAACTTGAGGTAAATAGACCGTTCAGGAGAATCCGAGCAGAGGCTCCCGATAACAATTCCTCAGGGTTTGGATAAAAATAGGGCCAAATCCCATTACCTCCAGTACTTCCCACAGGTACACCCAACAGACTCTGTCAAATGCCTTGGCCGCGTCCAAGGCAACTATGGCCAATGGATCAGATTTCTCAATGGCCAGGTCGATGTTACCTATTAACCGATTTTGTTTGGTCACCCAATAAGAAAAGAGATATCAGTGTGGTATAACCATCTATTAGAAATTGAAGACCTGGATATCCCTCCTCCAACTACGGCATGGAAGCAAACCCCCCTTGAATCCTCAATACATGCCCTTTTTGAGCCCTCACTGAAGGTACTATATAAATATATCAAACCTGCCAGCCTAAAAAATAATCATTTTTTGTCATCAATAGGCTTTACTACACCCCAGCAAAGATAGCCACGTTTGCTCCAACTCCAACACCCAAATGCCCAAGATGCATGATGCCTATAGCCAATGACCTTCACATTTTCTTTGAGTGCTCTGAATTAAAAATCTTCTGGAAGGAGATTGGTGACACTCTTCAAGATATTTTTAAGACTAACATTGATGTTAATTTGTCACTAGTTTTCTTCGGGGATGATGGTCTATTTTGTCAGACAGCATACAGTCTCACAGAGGGTTATTACTTTATTTGGTACTACTAGCATGGAGAGGTCTGTAAGAAGTGGAAAGAACCCCTACCAGCGAAAAGAGAGGACTGGCTTAAAGCCACTTTTGCTATGGCCTGCCTGGATTACGAAGGAGCAGAGGACAAGCTGATAAACATCTGGCACCCCCTCATGAGTTGGGGTCGTAATTTAAGATTAATATAGCTGGTCCTATGATTACACCAAGTTCCCTCACAAACGCGAGTGCGGTAAGCCGGGAGGCCCCCAGATCGTAACATTGGCTTCATAAGACCCGCAGATGCTTATTGGTGAGATGAGGACAAAAAAAAACTAAATGTGGGATTCATTTTGACCATCTGCCGCTCTAAAATGTAGACATGTTGTAATATCATAAACCACAAACCCTCAGCGATTGTGAGGGGAAGAGCTAGAGGGATCAGTGTTTCGGGATTCACGTCTCCCACCACATAACCAACAATAAAGAAGCGAAAGCTTGATCAATCAGTCCTGACCCCAGAGGGGAATCATTTATCCATATATTTGGTACAGTTTGTGTGTATATTCAAGGTGGGTCGAATATGTCGCAAACCTGTTAGTGAAGCCCTAACACCCCATGGTGTTATTCTTCATCCTTGGACTGCCTCATTCACCAAGAATGATTATGATGGCAAATGGACTTAAGTATAAATCAATGTGGAAAGGATCACTGGTCCTGCATAACCAAGGTCTGCAGGTGGATCGGTAGGTGTCTCCCAAATAAAAGACCCTCATACACGTGTTTTTTCAGAGTCGTGTAGCGGTATATGATGTGTCCCCGCTTCTTGTAACACGTGTCCGTGCGTAATCCTTGGGTCAGTTTTTGTTTGCACCCTCCGCCAGGAGGTTGTACCATTGGTTAAAACAGTAGTGATGGTGAATAGGTGAAATAGTGCTATGAAGGTGTTCTAAAATACCCGGACAGCCAGAGGTTCAACTTTAATATTTCTGGATTCGGGTAGAAGATTAAGGCGTGTCGCTATGGAATTATTTAGGAATTCTAGCGCACTAAACTTGTGAGGTTAAAAGTGGTCGACATGTTTCAGCCTTATCTGCCTGTTGGTCAGTCGGCTTTCCTCAGGACCATAAAGTGATTAAGTGAAAAAAAGAAAAAGGTAAATTTGTAACCTGATTCGTTTTGTGGTAGTAGGTCACATTGTACCTGTAATAAGAGAAAAGGGAGATAGTGCAACCACATTTGTAGCGAATAAGTGGGAAAAGACACTTCAGCAATGTACAATGACATAGAGACACAGTTGAGAATTATGAAGCATATTATAAAAAAAAAACATATAATTAAAAGCGAGTTGTGCAATACTAGACTCAGAGTCACATTCATATTAAGCGTCAACTTACTCATTCTCAAAATTCTATGCGGAATATTGTGATGTATAAATCCCAAAGTCGTATTTAGGCGTCATGAAATCATTTCTTTATAGTGCCCTGATATTAAAAGCGCTATTTACTTTAGGGCGCAATTTCATTGTTACATTACCATGACGTCAAAGGCGCTAATCAATTTTACTGTGTCATCACGATTATCTTAGACATTGGTATAACGATGTAATACCTGTTCGAATATAGACTCTTACCATTATTTCAAAGTACATGCATTCATTATTAGACGGTACCAAACACTCGTTCTACATGTATTCTGAAAATCGAACATGTGCATACTGCCGCTATAGTATCTTTAAATGCGCACTCTGGAAAGCCTATTCAGAAAGAGATTCTATTCGAAAAGTAGGCACTTCTAACAAAAGTCTAAAACTAAGCAAAACTCAGTACAGAGCAGGGTCTTCACATGCGCTTATGCGTAACTGGACCTTATGGAATGTACCTCTACATTATGTAAGACTTGTCTCCTCAGGAACCACGGCAGTTAGGGGGAGGCTTCACTGTTGTGGAGTGAGGAAAAAAGGAGTTTAGTAAAGGGGTTTTAATACTTGCGGTTTACTCCATAACGAAAAGGGCAATGCTCCTCGATACCTCTAGCCTTCAAACACCCGTCTAGCAGCTTGTGCTGTCTCTGCCCTTGGTGACCCGGAATCAATCGCCAGTGTGTAACCTGTCTTCTTTTATTGCATAGTGATGGAAACTGAAGAGTTACTCGAGTGTTTGTACTTATTAGTTGTACTAAATTGTTATACCTAATTTTCAGATAAGAATTGTAATCATTTCTAGCTTAGAAATAGATGACAGATGGAGTTTATGAAAATGTACTCTTTTGGCGCTCGTTCTGAATTTTCTCATAGTTAAAGAACGTTAGAAAATTCGTAATTCAGACAAAATATCAATTATTTGTTAAGACATAACCACGGAACGGCATCATTCAGGCCCTCACTGTCTGTCTTAAGTCTGTGCACCCAACGTTGCTCTTTTTCAAATAAAATTTTAGCTGCATTCCTGTCCACAGTTTCGAGGGTTTCCAGGATAACCCACTGTAGGTCATTCACAGAGTGCCCAGATTCTTTGTAGTGAGTTCACATTTTTGTGGTTGTTTTTTTACAGTTCACATTGCTGCGGTGTTCGCAAAGTCTTTGTTTTGCTTTACGACAGGTCATGCTAATATATCTCATTTGACACGGGCAAGTTATCATGTAAATGACATGGCTTGTGTTGCAGTTCGTATGTCTTTTTAATTTCCAATTGAAGTTGGGAAGCAGCTGTAATTCCTTTGTGGGTTTTGTAGTGTCACAAACTGTGCAGTTTCCACATGGGTAATGGCCTGTTACTGGACTGTTATTCCACAGTCCAGGTGTGTCTTTCTTTTTCTTAGGTGGGGGTCTCGTGTGCACCAGCAAGTCCTTGAGGTTGCGGCTTCTCTTGTTGGCAAACATCGGTTTAGGCCAATTCAGATTGTGAGATGTTACTATTCTCCAGTTTCTGTTGATTATTTTCTTCACTTGGTTGGTGACTGGGCTAAAAGTAGTTACGCATGTGATCCTATCTTCCTTCAATTTAGCACACGTCTCTAGGAGTGCTTCTCTTGGTTGGTTGCGGGCACGTTTCTTGCATGTGTTGATCACCTTCTTTGGATATTGACGAACAAGTAGTTTGTCACATAAGTCATTCGCTTGACTTTTGTAGTCAGTAATGGAGCTGCAATTTCTCCTCAAGCGAAGGAATTGGCTGTACGGGAGATTTTCCCGTAAGGGTCTTGGATGAAAGCTTTGAAAAGATAGCAGGCTATTCTTGGCCGTCGGTTTAAAGAAAGTACGGGTGTGCAAAGTATTGTCTTTAGAAAAGATGGTAATGTCTAAAAAATCTAAAGTACTTTCATTAGCAGTGTATGTAAATTTCAAGCATTCATCTTGGGTATTGAGCCAGTGATGAAAGTCCGTCAAGGTTTCCTTATCATCCTTCCAAATTAAAAAGATATCATCTATATATCTCTTCCAAAAGAGAATATGATGAAGAAAGGGATTGTTCTCATTTTGCACGAAGGTGCGTTCAAAGGTGCTAACGTACAACCCCGCCACACTTGGGGCAAATGTACTGCCCATTGATACTCCATGGCGTTGAAGGAAGAGGGTGTCTTTGTACTTGAAGAAATTTTCCATTAGAGCTAATCTACAGCACTCCAAAACAAAATGTCTGGGGGTTTTGTTTGGCCAGTCAATGTTAAAGAGAATTGTTTCAAGAGTGTCTAGTGTTTTTTGTTGTGGCAAACTAGTGTAGAGGCTCTCTACATCTAAGCCCACTAAGAGCATTGTTCCTTCCGAGTACTCAAAGTTTTGCAACATGTTTAGGAGGTCTCTTGTGTCCTTCAGATAGGTGGGTGTCTTTTGGACCAGTGGTCTTAAATATTGGTCTGCAAATTCTGACAGTGGTTCCAAAATTGAATTGATTCCGGACACAATTGGTCTCCCTGGTGGTGGCATTTTGCCTTTATGCGTTTTTGGTAAGGAGTAGAAGTATGGTGTTACTGGTGTTTTTACTTCCAGATATTCTGCCTCCTTTTTGGACACCCAATTATTGGCTTCCGCTTCTTCCACCATCATGGATATTGTTCTTTGTAGACGGGCAGTTGGGTCTATTGTTAGAACCTCATAAAATTTTGTGTCTGCAAGGAGGTCCATACATTGTTTGTCATATCCAGCTGTTGTTAATAAGACTACTCCTCCCCCTTTGTCCGCCGGTTTGATTACGATTTCTCTATCGTTCTTGAGTTCAGTGAGAGCCAGTTGGACTTAAGTGACATATATTAAAGAAAACACTTTGGCTCTCTCTGTAGGATAAGAGGGGGTTAGGGATCCTAAGAGTGTAATTTAAAAATCTAAAAATGTATTCTATTGCCTAAGAACCAAGGAGATGATTCAAAATGTTCCAGAGCGCTTTGTTTAATATTGAATGCCCATTCACCATTATAATCATTCTTTGCTAATAAGAATGCCCGAGAATCAAGCTTGACACCTGGGCGGGTGTGTGAGAACTTAACTAATATTTTTGTTATATGTTCGCTACACCATCAGCATACACACAGGAGTCCCAGAAGCTGTAAAACTCTGATTGATCTGGCTTTCGCTTTGTTTGTTGACGTGTAGTAATAACCATGAAAAACGTTTAACCAAACTTTTGGATACAAAAGCTTTATAATGAAATCTCCCTTGAAACTGGAAGTGCTAATCATTAAATTAAGGTTTTTGTGCTTTAGAAACCTGATGTGAGCCATGTGCGGACATGGTCTAACAAGAGGTAATAAGGCATTTTTCTTCGTTATGATGTGGCATACACAAGTAATTCGTCTGCGTGTAATTTACTGGTAAATGTCATAACACTGATTCTTCTTTCCTTATCCCAGCGCCTAGGGCTGTTCTGCCACCTGGGTCCTATTGCTAGGTAGGATAATGAAGTTCTGGCTGCACCATCATCCTTTGCTTCCCTCTCATTTGGCAGGGATTTAAAAGCAGAACGGCCAAAAGTTATACATTTAGTTATTAGTATTAAACTATATAAGGGTGCCTTATGGGACGAAGGCTCAGCACCCCAAATAGAATGGAAATATAAATGGGGATTTGAGCTTGCTGGCAAGTTTCCTCCCAAAAATAAAATTAATTGCTTGCAGCCCTTTAAGGATTCCTTCGAAGTCTGAGCAGGTGCATTTATAAGTAGCAGTACATAAACTTAATTTATGTTTCTTGATTGCGCAGTGCCTGATTGTTCTTGATCTTGAAAGTTGTTTAATTAAAGCAAAGCAAACATTTTATTATTTTAAACCCTTATTGATTGCATAATACAGTGATTATCTCAGCTGCTTATATAGATGCACATATAGATGAACCCTTCCCCCGAACATTTATCTTTGCAAGATATATTTAATTTAACTTGGGATTTAAAAAAAATATGTTTATGCAGCATGGCACTCAGATTGGAGATTCATGGAGTTGCTCTGTTCTTCTCTGCTGCATGTTTAGTATGGTTGCTGCAGTACAACGTCTTTAGCGACCCCCCTCCCTCCCTCCCCCCGCCCCTGTGAGCCTGACATAGTACGAAAAGGCTGTCTATTACTCAGAAAGAGGATGCCTCAGCAATACCATGCATTATGATTCACTGCTATATGCCCATGCTTTCAGAAGACAAGACTTTCCTGGACATGCGCAGTAGATCAGATTATTAACGCGCTTTCCTAATTATGTGTCTACCAAATACGTATCCATCTTCCATAAGCTGCTCCACAGTGGCTGCCACTCAGTACCTATTGTAAATGGTCAAAATGGAAGCAGCACATTAAACCCCACCCCTTTCAGACAGAGCTGCAATGGCACACCTTCCAGGTAATGATGCTCTACCTTAGTTGGTTTTTA
The DNA here is from genome assembly GCF_964261635.1 of Lissotriton helveticus. NCBI lineage: Eukaryota > Metazoa > Chordata > Amphibia > Caudata > Salamandridae > Lissotriton > Lissotriton helveticus. The sequence goes on from NC_136067.1 coordinate 1,705,580,674, forward strand.
TCTATGGCTTTTATGTTCTCACAGTATTCTCGTCTGGCACAGTGAGTTTTTGAGGGACTCTGTATTTGTCAGTTATGGCCTGAATGAATGTATTGTCGGATATTTACTTTCTAGTAGACCTGTCGGCCTTAGAGTGGTCTTCCTCCAAGCTTTTTACCTGTCCTCGTCCATTTTGCTTAACTTATTGTTGTTTGCCATAGGACTCTGTGCACTTAATGCTGTTAATCAGTGCAAAAGTGTTTGTTTGCTCTCCTCTAAATCATGGTTAAATTGGCTTATTCCCAAATGACATATTTTATTTACTTGCAAGTCCCTTATAGAATAGAATACCATATACCCAGGGCCTGTAAATTAAATACTGCAGTGGGCCTGAAGCACTTATTCTGCCAGCTACTCAAGTAGCACCTTAAAACATGCCTCAGGCCTTCCCCTGAAGTCTGAATGCAGTTGTAAACTGCCATGTTGACTTGGCATTAAAACTCCCTTATCAAGCCTTAAACTCCCCTTTTTTTACCTATAAGTTTCTTCTTAGGCAGGCCCTAAATAGCCCATAAGACAGGGGGCTGTGTAATTAAAAGGTTGGACAAGTACTTTTACGTTTTAGCTGTCCTGGTAGTGAAAACCTCCTAAATTTGTTTTTCACTAGACCTACCCCTCCCATAGAATAACATTGGGGATTCCTTATTACATTTAATAAGCTGTATTTTCCAATTGGCAGCAACTATGTTATGTTTGGTGGTGTTGGAATTGTAATGAAAAACCATATTTAATGGTAAAGGTAGGTTTTTGATCCCAAATTTGAAAAAGCCACTTATAGAAATTTAAATAAAGAAAGGTGGGAGACCCAATATACCCTTGCGGGCTTGGGCAGATACTGAAAGTTTGAGGAGACAGTTGGCAGATTTCAGACTTCAATCTTATTTATATCAATTAGTCTGTTCCAACACAATTGGTTTCTGATCTCAATTAAATTGTTTGTCTATCAATTGGACAAAAAAAATCATTTAAATAAAATGATCTAAAGAATAGAAAAGCAACACAGGAAATCTTTTTTATCAAGAAAATATTTATTTTATATGTATTTATCAAAAATTCATAGGGTACATTTCAACCGTTAAAACTGATTATAATGCTTTCAAATGAAAAAGGAATTTCCAAATTGTTCCTATAGTTCATCTGAACAAAAAGTCCAATCCAGTGAATCAAAACAGCAAATGTATCTTATTTTTCTTAAAGTAAAGGTCACTTGTATAATTAATAGTAGATGGAGAAATGGACTCAGTAGTCGATGTTTCGGTCTTTTGTTGTGTTAGTCCGTAAGACCTTCCTCAGGACAAAAAATATGAGCATGTAGCAGGGACCCCTTTTTCGAATTAATCCTGACGTGACTTCAGAATCAGTGTAATCTGAATGGACTCTGTGGCAGTCCCGGTTTTCTGATCAATTTGTGTCTCTTAGACTGGTCTGTATGCAGAGTTTCTTTTCTAGCACCAGTCGTTTCTTTTATTCCTTCTAATTAATTTTGTCTCATGTTTCGTTAACCAATTTGCAAAAATTAATTGCCCGCATGGAGAGTAAAGACCTTCCGGATCGAAACGCACAAATCTTCCGAAGTCACGCGAGATCAATCTCGCGTGACTTCGGAAATATTTTCATGATAAAAAAGATTTCCCGTGTTGCTTTTCTATTCTTTAGATCATTTTATTTAAATGATTTTTTTGTCCAATTGATAGACAAACAATGTAATTGAGATCAGATACCATTTGTGTTGGAACAGACTAATTGATATAAATAAGATTTAAGTCTGAAATCTGCCAACTGTCTTTTCAAACAAAATCCCTTGCTGGCATTTTCTCAACTTTCACCTATAGAAAGTTGGCATTTTTCTGTCCTTAGCCCTTTCGTGCCTGTAACCTTGCTTTGGTTACATGGCTGGATATAACTGTAAATTAGACTTTGTGAATTCCTCCCAGACAGTTGCACAATGGGGAGGTTGTTGTGCCTTAAAGGGCCATCTGCTGGCAGGATGAGTGGGAGGAGCTGAGTCCTCTGCCTCACTCAAAGTACCTAGCACCTACCTATTGTCACTGCAGCCAGCTTGGAGCCAGGGCAGTAGAGTCAGGAACGTCCTTGCCACTTCAAAGACACTGTCTAGAAGCTTCTCCTTCTATTGAGAAGGAGGACACCAGTGTGTAAAAAGGGGGCCTCAGACATCAACTCATAAGTACATTTCTGGACCTGTGGATACTCTGCCCACAAGAAGGACTACTGTGCTCCACGAAGGACTGCCACTCTGTTGGACTGCTGACCTGCCGCTGCCTTGCTAAATTGCTAACTTTCTGCATGTAAGCCATGTTGCCTGGGGAAAGAGGACTGGACTTGCAACTTCAACCCAGAACCAGAGGGCTCGTTTGTTGGCCTCTGCCTCTGAGCCTCAGGAACACAGACAGCTCTCTTCACCTTGGACCCACACCTGAACCCAGCCCGAGTGAGTCCTGACCCACCAAGTGGTGCCCCACAAGTACTGGAGCCTTGGAAGTAGTGCTGAGGTTACCCAGATAGGCAAAACTCTAAATTAGGGACTTGGATTTTTTTTTTAATAGATACTACTCTGAGAACCAGGAGGAGACTGGGACCAACTTGCTTGCCAATCCACCCAAGGTGCATTGCCTGTTGGCTTGACTTTACGGCTTCACCCGCTACGTTCTTCTCTGTAGCAGCTAATCCATTTCAGCGATCCTTCGCCAAGGGGTTATCTGGCCTCGTGAAATTGTCTTCAGCTACAGCCTTCTGCCTCGTTCCATTGGAGATGTTTGACTTCCATTTCAGAGACTAAGTCCGAACATAGCTGTGGGTCGAAGCCTCAGTGAAAATTTCTATCTGACTACAACGCTCTCTCCTCGGACATCTCTTGCAGCCTTGCCACTCTGAACTTTACCTTCACAGAATATTGTTCTCAGAAAGTTTTCTATGTCCGAAGGTAAGTGCTGACTGGGCCCAATCCACTTCATGTATCTGATCTGTGCTCCATCGCGGTCGGTCATATTTTTCATCTTTGACCCGGTCCCACGCCACTAGTTGTCTGCGCTTTGATCTTTTAAGTGCTAGTTTTTACTACAAGCTTTAAACTTTCATAACTCTGGTTCTACTGGTGGGATTTTTGTTGTTTCAGTGTCAAATAATTTATTAAAAAGTATTCTATTTTTCTAAATTGGTGTAGATTTTTCATGTGTCATGTTATCACTTTTTTAATGTTTGTGTACTGCTTAAATACTTTACACATTGCCTATTATTTAACCTGACTGCTTCTTATGCCAAGCTATCCAGGGTTAAGAACAGGTTAAATTAGTTACATTTTTTTTGTTCACACTGCAAGGGATTGTGGTTCTTGCTTGACCAAGGCTGACACCCCAGTCAACCAGCAGCCCGATTTCTTACACTTTATAAATGGTTTTCTTTGTATTTTACAAACTTGTCAGTAACTTTCTCCTGTTTGGAAAGCTGTAGTTTTATACAGCCGTAGCTTTATACATGTCAAGGAAATCCTTTCTGAATCAGGTGAAGGTCCCCATCCATGATGGTCTGCACGGAATTATCCAGAAAATGTAACTACAGTCACAACTGCCAACAGCTCTTGATAGGCAGGTTTGAGGAGGCAGCAGTCAACCCCTGCCATGAGTAGTAAGCGCATATTGGTTGTACCTCTGGTCATAGAGCTTATGCTTGACTGATGAATGTAAAAAAGATGAATTCCTGCTACTGGTCTTGCAGATTGTTAAGTACATTGATGGAACTGTTGGAGCCGAAGCCCAATAATAGTCGGAACCTCAATAATTTATGCACCCCGCTTTTTACCTTAATCAGTTCTACTCGGGTATTTCTCGTTGATCTAGCAGAAAGACACTACCCTCACCATCTATCAAGCATTAATTTAGCAGATTAAAAATCAGAATAGAAATTGGGATCATTTAATAACTGAGTTCTAGATCAAAAATAGAGCTAGCATATTTATTACAGAATTGTTCATAAAAATGATATAGAGGAAATGCATAATTTGACATGAAGTCTCCTATACATAATCACAAATCATAGTACAATCCCTATTTAGGCAAATAAATCTCTCTAGATTGTAATTGTTAAATTCATACAGAGTACTGAAAACATCAAAATAATTGGACGTTCTCTCATGAGTAAATAAGAAATTGGGCCTGGCCTTTCAAAACCAAGGATTTTTATACACAGTTTATGCATAACAATTAATACAACTGCAGATTCATCATGGTATGATCATGGTTTGGTCGCACTGACAAATCAAAAAGAAACATACAATTATTTAAATTTCTTAACAAATACCCATTTCTTAAAGAGAAGTCTTCTACTTCCTTCCTCACTAACTGCACTCCTGAGATGTACAACATAATAGGAAACATGTCTCAAACACTAGCTCAAAGAATCAGTTATTTTGCACTCCTGCATCGGATCTTCCAATGGAAGTCCTTCAAAATGATACATCAGGTACACAGTGGAAAGTTTAATTCACAATACACGTTGTCTAATACAGTTCACGTCTTGCTTTATAGCACTTTGTGCTTTGTGGAAACTGTGGGGAGAGATGACTTAAAGCGGTTCACTGATTGGGGGGGATGACAGGAGCAAGACGAGCTGAACATCAGAACCTGCATCCATTTTAAATAAATGGTGTCTTACATAAAAATGAGGCATAACCTTACTAAATCGTTAATCATACTTCTAAACAAAATGATCAAGTTGTTTCAAGTGCAACATCATTCGTTCACTGCTTTCAACTGTATGTATTATTAAAATGATCAATTGTCACGAATAATTTGTCACTCAGAAAACAGCTCGACAGACCAATACACAGAAGGCTTGAAAAAGTTATGCAAGTGCAGTTCACAGAGTCATACATGACATCTCTATACGTTGACCAGAAGTTCCCAGGAGAGTGTCAGGAAATAGTGTTCCTGGATGCCACAAATTGGAATAAAAGGAGTGACATCTGAAAAGGATGGAGTCACAAGGGTCAGAGTCAGAGGAGCAGAGTCTGACAGTCAACTTAAACATTTATTTCTTAAAATATCTTCTCCCAAATAAATTGGCAATGAGGACAAATGTGGTGGTACATCTAGCCTTGATTACTTAATTACTCACAACCAGTGTACATGTTAACATTTCTTATGAGATTAAGGCAGCTGCTGCAGAGCTCTTTGTCTAACACACAGGCCACAGATTTTTATTTTTATGTAGGTAACACAATAGGTTACTGCTTGTGTTGCATAGACCCTTGTTATCTGAAGGCCATCTGTTACAATTTTTTGTGAGTTATGAACTGGCACCAAGGAGATGCATTCCAAATGAAAGCCATATGTTTACAACCCTTCTGTTTTCTCTAAGCCAAATCAAAAAGCATTCATTATCACTAAATCAGCAAAACGGTTTGCAAATATCTTTGGCAGTAGAGCAATGTGACTGGCGATTACACCATTGAATGCTCGGCTCCTTCTACCTCTTTTATAATCATGTACTCCAAGCATCAAAACGTGAGGTTTACAGAGAAAGTGCTTGCGACTATAATTTATAGAGGCAAAGATATGAATAATCAAGGACGCATTAGGCTGCTGTTTGACCTCACAAAAGAACTCCGAGATTAGTTATAAATGCCGTTTCTTCACCTAGTGCATCAGATGCTAGAATAAACAACAAATCTGAATCCTTATTATGAAGTTACCTTAAGTAGATTTTCCTTTTATTGTCAGGCACCAAAAAGGTTTTCTTAGATCTATTTTATGCTGTTTAATCAATGTGGTTTAGCAAGTGGCTTTATCGCCCATTGATTCTATTAATTGTAATTGATTTATTATAAATACAAAAAACTATATACCCCTGCTGGTTATTTTTTTCAAAATTTCCTTTTTCTAAGGTTGCTAAAAATGATTAATTTAAGTAGTAATAGACACATTGGTTTGTCGGGCCCTCACTGAGTGCTACTAACGTGAATACCAGATTCTAAATATCAATATGCACTGATATGATGTAGCAACAGTGGGAAACAAAATCTGTTTTCCATTGTTTCTAAGACATAAAGGAATTCCAAGCTGCTTTGACAGTCTTGTTTACATACTGACATTACAGTGCTGGCACTCTGCTCCACTTTGGTCCAAAGAGAAGCACGAGTTTGGTAGGGTGGAGGAGAAAAGGAGCAGCGGGCTTTGGGGTGGTTAAAAGGAAACCATTAAAACAAGCATTTGCAATGCAATAGGTCTCGCATTAGGAAGGTTTGAGCTATTGGTATTGTTCTGACCGAGTGTTCCCTTGTTACCTGCATCACGCTACAGGAGTAGCTCTTCATTTGCCCAAAGCATCGTACCACCAGAGGGAGGAGGAAGCCTTCGCGAGGCCGCAGAGGAGGTGAGAGGCGCGGCCCCGGGACTGCGAGGAACAGCGTCAAGTCCATCAGCTGTTTCCTCTTCCTGCGTGAGCCGCGCCCCCTCCCAGTGCCCGCCCCCATCAAGGAGCTTAAAACCTCTCGCGGCCCCGCTGCGCGGGTGCCGCTCGTATTGAGGTTCTGACCGAGTGTTCCCTTGTTACCTGCATCACGCTACAGGAGTAGCTCTTCATTTGCCCAAAGCATCGTACCACCAGAGGGAGGAGGAAGCCTTCGCGAGGCCGCAGAGGAGGTGAGAGGCGCGGCCCCGGGACTGCGAGGAACAGCGTCAAGTCCATCAGCTGTTTCCTCTTCCCGCGTGAGCCGCGCCCCCTCCCAGTGCCCGCCCCCATCAAGGAGCTTAAAACCTCTCGCGGCCCCCGCTGCGCGGGAGCCGCTCGTATTGAGGTTCTGACCGAGTGTTCCCTTGTTACCTGCATCACGCTACAGGAGTAGCTCTTCATTTGCCCAAAGCATCGTACCACCAGAGGGAGGAGGAAGCCTTCGCGAGGCCGCAGAGGAGGTGAGAGGCGCGGACCCGGGACTGCGAGGAACAGCGTCAAGTCCATCAGCTGTTTCCTCTTCCCGCGTGAGCCGCGCCCCCTCCCAGTGCCACGCCCCCTTTCACTCCTTACTGATTTATACGAGGCCAACAACGCGCATCGCGGGACGCGCGCGGGCCGCAGCCCGGGGCGAAGCCCGGGCCAAGGGCGGGCCCGTTGTTGCCCGTTAGTGCCCGATAGAGACCGGTCCGGGCCACCCCTCTTACATCACTGAACTCGCAATTAGGTATTCACCATGCCACCAAAAACAAGGAGCTCCACTAAGCCAAAATCCAAACATGCACATGAAGTAGCCCAAGTAACAGGCCCTATCGACCTATTCATCTCACGGGTCAACGAGACAATAAACCAGAGTATAGCTCTGATGGAAAGAGAGTATCACTAGATCTCATGAGTGCTAATGCGAAGCGCTCCTCTCTAGGCGCTATTGCAAACGCCACCACCCCGATCCATCTTAATACACAAAACTGTTCACTTCCAACGTCTCTGTCAGCACCAGATACAAACTCAGTCCCGTCGGTAGTAAACCTTTCCGTTACACAGTCCGAGTCAGATCTCTCTATTATGTTTGATGATTTGGAAACAACCCCTGATTTAGCTATCTGTCATACCCAGGGGGATGCCCAACCATACGATAACCAGCATCAACAAGGGGTAAGGGAAGGAGCAATTCCAAAAACTCACCCAGCAATCACTGAAGAAGTACCAACTAATGCCCCGCGTTCAGAACAGGCGCCAACCCATTCTAATCCTACAGCGTCCCATAGCATACCATTTCCCCCAGTAACTAATCAACCTCACAAGGCAATTTCCAATGACCATTTAGAAAACCAATGCAAAACCTGTAGAGTTACCTCACAAGTCCTCACTACAATAAAAGATCTGTTATTTCAACACTTAAAGCCCATTCAACTCAGCATCAGGAATCTCGAAGCTCAGTTAAATATCATCTCGGCTACCATTCTAGACTCAAACACCCGTATAGAAACAAAGGGTCAGCATAATATGTCACAGCCACCTAAAAAACAGCTTCAAGCACACATACAGAAAACAGCCAATCACACAAATCTTCCGTCACTAGCACAGAAAAACTACAAACAAAACACCTCATTACCTAAATCTGTAATAAAAACGCTTCAACCTCAGAAAGAGAAATCCCCTGCTATAATCACCCAGCAAACAGTAAACACAGATTCAGTCATGATAGACACCCCAGGTCCAGCGACAAACACAGACAGTAATAGAGCCTGCCCAGGAAAAAGGCCCGAAACTTTTCCATCTAAACCACTGCCCTCTCAAACGACCCCTAAAAACACATCCAAAAAACCCACAGCAGTTAGACGCCCTGCCCACTTGCCTCCGGAAGCCACTCCTTACACAATAGTCCTCACAGGTGTACCAGAGCTAACTGATGACACACCCGAAACTGCATGGTCTCCCAAAAACAAAGCCATGCAGTGGTTAAGCATCAATAGACCGCTCGAATCCCACCTATCCGGAGGGATCACAACAGCCCGTAGGGTAGCCTGGATAGGCAAAACGACAAAGACAATCTGCGGAGACTGCATCATTGTAACATGCAGAGATCCCTCAACAGTGGATTACATCTGTGCCTGGCCTCAGCTTGATAAAAAAGGGGGGATTGACGCCCGTCATCTCTCCTTCTTTTATCCGCCAGTAAAACATCAACGTAACCCTCTACCCTGGTCATGGCACCAGCTCCCCAAAGAACCATGGAACCAGGAGCCATGGTACCAAGTGCCATGGAAACAGACGGAATACTCATATGACTATGTAGGTAGGGGTGGACCGAGAGAAAGGCCCAGAGAACGCCAGAGGCCCTACTGGCAAGAAAGATACAGAAAAGGGGGTGGTAAGAAAGACCCTTTCAAACCTATGAAGGATGGCAGGGCCTCTCAACTCAAAACCGTTTTGATTGTCTCGAAATGGTTGATTGACCATTCAAGGACACATCGAGACATCCTAAAACCGATATTACATTGCAATCACTGAACGTTAACCAGTATCTAATATTCCCAGAGTCACCACAAGTAAGTCACGAAATCACATTGCAGGAACAATACAATATTTCTCTCACCAAAACTGGAAAACCTCCATATATCTGTCAGGGATTACCTAACGTTCCAAACAAGGCTCCAACTACTATCCCCTCAACGGAAGCTGACACCAGTTCGGGATCGTGTTTTCAGCAACCCGTAGCCTTTAATAAGAACCCGACAAAACCACCACACACCGTTACGGAACCCTCAACCCTGACTTTGACTATCGCTTATTGGAATGTCGCAGGCCTAATCACAAAAATAACCTCTTCCTCATGGCTTGACACAGCAAAAAGTCATCAAATTCTGTGCCTACAAGAGACCTGGTGTACAACTCCACTTCATTTAGCGGGCTATAAAACATTTTTCACTCAAGCAGTACCTAGTAGTATGGGCAGACCAAAAGGCGGGCTTACGACCTTCATTTCAAATACCCTTCCACTTACTGTGAAACTGTTAAAGGAAACACCGTTCTTTCAAATCATACAAATCAAACAGTTAACAATAACGAAAGAAGATCTACATATATACATAAATTACTATAATAACTCGGGCAACGTGGAATGCTGCTCACACCTAGATGAAATAATCGCATACTTACTCTCATTTAAAAAAAAAAAACAATAAATCCACAATCTATCTCATCTGGGGTGGCGATTTCAATCTCACGCTGTGCCCAAAGCACAAAAAATGGGACCTGTGGGCTACAGAATGAACTTGGAAACCCCATCCCTCACTTTGTGCACACGTTAGGGGGCAATAAATTAAACGAAATCCTCTTTACCCTAGACCTTGACTTTGTCAACGAACTAGTCAATCCGGAGCAGGCCTTTTTACCCACCTTTCACGGGCGAGGCTGCCAGTCAACCATCGACCACATTTTAGCCTCAAACTCTTATAAAGGGCAACTAAGTGATTATAAAATTGGGTCCAACCCAATCAGCGACCACTATCCACTCAGTGTGGAAATCAACATGAAGCAAGCTGGGATACCCTCTCCAAAAGCTAGTTCCCTAGACCAACAATCGCTTGCCATGAAGAAGCTGAACGGGTATGCAATTAAATGGACAAAGATCGATCCGGAGGAGATGACACAGAGGGTTCTCGAAAAAACACACCTCTGGCTAACCAATTGTCTGTCCCCCGAGGCACCCCCAGAATTAATAGTCACCTCTTTCCAAAACATCCAGGAAGTAATAAGGGACGAGCTTTTCATTAATTCAAAAAACAAGCGAAACTCCCTATCACGAGATGGTTCGATACCGCATGCCGGAAGGCCCTTACGTCTCTCAAAGAAATCCTACGACAGCAACCGAGAGACCCTCAAAAAATTTCCCAGTTAAGGAAAACTTACAAAACTGCCCGGAAAAATCGTAAAAAGCAGATAAAGCAAGATCTATGGCTGCGACTACATGATAGCGCATTAAGGAAAGAAGGCATTGTTTTCTGGCAGACCATAAGATCACCTTTCCTGGCCAACATCAGCGACCCTGACCATCTTGATGTGGCAATAACTGAGGATGATTGGGTCTCCCACTTTTCAAAAATCTTCGGAATATCATCGGATGTCACTCCAACAATCCAAATACAGGAACCTGAACGGGCAATGAGTAACATCTATCCAATCAACCTACGCTTTACTCTAAATGAGGTTAGAAAGGCAATCAAGGCCTCAAAAACAGGCAAGGCCCCCGGCCCTGACGGGGTCCCTATGGACTTGTTCCTACACGACGTCGACTATTGGTCGAAAATAATTACATGTGTCATGGCTGCAGTCGTCTCAACCGGTCTCTTCCCTTCATGGTCAACATCGACACTATTGCCCATCTTCAAAAAAGGGGACCGTAACGACCCAGCGTGCTACAGGCCGATCTCCCTTCTGGACTCCTTGGGCAAGATTGCAGGTCGAATACTCCTGGACCGACTACAATCTTGGGCCCGGGAGAACAACATCATCACTGACCTGCAATATGGCTTCCAGAAGGGGCTCGGAACGGTCGAACAGGCCCTAAATCTTGTCCTCCTGGCTGGAAAGTACGCGCGCGCTAAAGGAGGCAACATCTTCCTGGTCTATGTAGACCTAAGCGCGGCGTTCGACTGCGTACAGCATGCAAAGCTATGGCAGATCCTTGAACATCTCGGAGTGGACCCACCCATATTAGCCTTCCTAAGAGAGTTATACACCAACGCAGAAGGCCGAGTTCGATTTGGCACTGGCGGTGAACTATCACGACCCTTTAAAATCTCAAGAGGAGTAAGACAGGGATGCGTACTGGCTCCCTTCCTGTTCAACCTATACACAAATGGGCTTGAACAGGCTATGCTGGAAGGGAGCCAGGACCTCCCACAGATAGACCACCGCCCGATACCCATTCTCCTGTATGCCGACGACTCAGTCATTCTGGCACGGACCCCGAACCAACTCCAACGGCAACTTAACAAATATGTGACCTTCATGGACTCTCTAGGCCTTAAAGTTAACATTAAAAAAACTTTTACAATGAACATCGGCCCAAGGCAAAGAGTCTCCAAGCCCATACTCATTAACAACAGCACACTAGAAAGAACATCGGTGTACCCATACCTGGGCATTCTAGTGGATGACACAATGACTTGGCGTAAGGCAGTGGAAGCCAGAAATCTTAATTTCCGCCGTGCTACATCAGCACTAATTACCTTTTCAAGGAAACTAGGCAAACCAGCCCCAGCGGAACTGTTAACCATATACTATGCGAAATGCCACAGTGTGGCTACATACGGAGCAGGTATCTGGGGCTATGGATGTATTGACCAACTCCAGGTCACTGAAAACGCCTTCATCAAATACATCCTAGCCCTTCCCCAAAGTTCCCCGACCTCAGCTTCACACCGGGAGCTTGGTATGGAATACATTATTGACACCATACGATGCCAGCCTATCCTTCTGTGGCAGCGTATATGGTGCAACCCCGAAAGTCATATTACCCGTTCCCTCATCACAGACTGTCTTGGCCTAGCGCACTGGCGGAAAATTCCGTGGCTTACCTACATCCACAAATTCTTTGTAGATATTGACTGTGAGCACTACTTTCTCGAACCACCCTCTATCGAAGACATCTCGAAGAGACAGCTGAAGCAAATATGTATGGGCCATCTAAGGGAACTCCGCAATCAAGCCGAGATTACTAAAAAACATAATGAAAAAATGTCCATATTGCAGACAGGGAAACTCATTCAGCCCTACCTGACATACTTTTTGTCGAACCATGAAAAATTTTTAATCACAAGATTCCGGTTTGACCTTTTTCACCGTTTGGTCTCATTTCTGGAAACGAAAAACTGGTCCCGAAATTTAATGAGCTGTCCTTGTGATGGAGTTTCTGTACAATCTACGATCCATGTCGTTCTCTTTTGCAAATACTACAGACCAGCAAGAAAAACATGGATTCTTCCTATTCTCCGATTTAGCGGAATAAGACAAACGTATCTAGCACTTTCCCACTTACAATCCCCGAAATCCCCCCATGAAGCAAAACTGATAGCAATTTTTCTTAAAACAGTAATATCAACCCGTCGCAAAATCTCTATCTAAACCTGTATTCTTTCATTTTCCGCAGAAACAGTATCACCATTTCGAAACTCCTTTCTTCACAGTGAATTAAGTTTTGTGACCCTTTGTTTAATGATTTTAATTTCTGATTTATGTTTAAAAATTTCTCTTTTTTGAAAAAATGTACTTTTTATGATTATACATACCTATAATCGAATAAAAGTTGATGAAATGACAAATATTTTATTTATGTGTTGGTTTTGAAAATTGCGAAATTAAGAGCTTTGTCATTTACAATGCCAATAGTTTTAACTTTCGCAAACGTGACACCTATAGCATTTGTAATGCAATATGTGGTGTATTTACATGACTTAGATGTATTAATATTACAAATAACAATGGCTTTTATTTTTTTAATAATTAATACTTAAATACAAGTTATTGTAATTTATAATGCAATAGCTTAAACTTTTGTAAATAACTTTTGGGAAGATTATGTTCAGTGTATTTTATTGTGATGAAAATCCAAGAACAGCAGTGAAATATTAACATCTTTTTGTGACATTTGTAATAAAGCTTGAAACATTGAGAGAACATATTAGAACCAGTTGTTGTTGAATGGTTGCACAGAGTGTTGCTGTGGCCTTCAGTGGTGCTGAGTGATGCTGTGGCATTCAGTGGTGCTGTGGCGTTGAGTGGTGCTGAGGCGTTGAGTGGTGCTGAGTAATGCTGTGGCGTTGAGTGATGCTGTGGCGTTGAGTGATGCTGTGGCATTGAGTGATGCTGTGGCATTGAGTGGTGCTGTGGCATTGAGTGGTGCTGTGGCGTTGAGGGGTGCTGTGGCATTCAGTGGTGCTGAGTGATGCTGTGGCACTGAGTGATGCTGTGGCACTGAGTGATGCTGTGGCACTGAGTGATGCTGTGGCACTGAGTGATGCTGTGGCGTTGAGGGATGCTGTGGCGTTGAGGGATGCTGTGGCATTGAGGGATGCTGTGCGCTGAGTGGTGTCGCGGCATTGAGTGGTGTTGTGGCGTTGAGTGGTGCTGTGGCTTTGAGGGGTGCTGTGGCTTTCAGTGGTGCCGAGTGATTCTGTGGCGCTGAGTGATGCTGTGGCTTTGAGTGATGCTGTGGCTTTGAGTGATGCTGTGGCTTTGAGTGATGCTGTGGCGTTGAGTGGTGCTGTGGCGTTGAGTGGTGCTGTGGCGTTGAGTGGTGCTGAGTGATGCTGTGGCGTTGAGTGATGCTATGGGAAGCTAATAAGGAGGATAGATAGAGGATAGGAAAGAGAAAGTAGAGAAGAGGGGTGAAAGAAGGGTTAGCGTGGAGATGCAGACTGATGAGGTGAAAGATCATTAAAGCGAGGAGGGAAAAAGAGCAAACAATGAGAAAGGGAAGGGAATCTATGACACAACAAACAGGAGGAGGAGGTGTGAGAGCAAGAAAACGTTTGGGCGAGAGGGAAACCGGTTGGAAAGTAAAGTGAGAGAGTAGATGAAAACAAGCGATGCGTGCTCTGAGCTGGGGGAGGGCCATTAGCCTGTAAGAACTCACAGCGGACATCAAAGAAAGGGTGGGAGGGACATTGGCGAGCGAGGGGCGAGGGGGTATGCAGCCTGGTGAGTTGAAGTGGCAGCAGAGGCGGAGCGCGGCGCGCACAAAGTATCTGGTAGCAAATGGTCACCGTAGGTGACCGAGGGTGGGGGAGAAACGGTGGGTGGGACAAACCGTGGAGAGGGTTCTGCAGATCTGGAGGCCTTTATAATAGAGCTTGGGGAAGGGCTTTAGGGCGCATAGAAGAAAGCACGAGAGGGAAAGGGCGCTGGGTTGCATGTGAACTGGCCATCCACTGGAGGGTTCTATTTTGCAGTATTATATCGTGTGAATTTGACCCAAAGGCATTGGAGCGCATTAAATGATTAGATTACATTTTTTAGAAGTGAAGAGGGATATCAGAGGAGGACAAGGGCGACAAGGAGAGGAGTAAAATGAATGGGGGTCAGAGGAAGAAAAGTATAGGAGGAAGAGAGGCGTGGCCACAGAGGAAAGGGACTCTGACAGAGAGATGGGAAAGAGAGAAGAAGAAAGGGAAACGAAAGAGAAGAAGGTGGAACTGAGGCACAAAGAGGGATAGGCGGGAAATAAGAGTGACATAACGAGGAGCAAAAGGAAGAGGAAACGTAAATATGGATGAGAAATAAAGATTAATAGTGAGGGGAGGGAAAGGAAGAGAAGAGGCTGGATCAAATGGAGAAAAGAAGGAGAAATGAGATGAGGCAAGGAAAGACAAATACGAGGGAGGAATGTTGGGGTAATTAAAGCTGGCCGAGCGCACGCTGGGGAAGCTTCACGCTTGAATGCCTGAAGTTGGAAGGGTGGGAGGGAACTGGGGAAGCTTAAGATGCCTGGCTTGGACATTAAAAATATGCTATATTTCTTCTGTGCCAGGTGCATTTATTACAAATTCTCACACATGGACAATTCTTAAATTCTTGTTGAGCCAGAAACGGACGGCATCTCAAATGTAAACAGTTTGATTCTGAACTTTTCGCTATATCTGAAACATACAGGAAATGCTAGTGTTAGTGTGGCAACGTTCAGTACAATCTGCAAAAGGACTCAGACCATCATAAGTGCTACTTACATGGAGATCACTGAAAGCAACAGAAATTCATGTTACAGAAAAAGGATTTTATTTGACCTTTTGCAGTGAAAAACAGGCGATTCAGATGACGGGCTTTAATTTTACAATTCATAGTGTAGCCCCTTGCGTGTCAGCACTGGGGAAAGCCATTTTTGCAGGACTGCTGGAGTAGCAGCCTAACACCGTGGGCTTGGATATCCAAGGATGAATGTAAACAAGCACCTTCCAAGCACTCCACAGACTTGTAGATTAGTGATGGGGCTACCTACCCCCACCGGGACGCGAGGATTTACCTAAATAGCTCTGTTCATCGACAGGACTCGGCCTCCGTTGCTATTTTAAGGCCGGCATTGGCCTACTTCCTACAGACTCATTCTATATGCGCTGTAAGCCACGTGCGAAAGTAACATGCAGATACCGTCCAAGGTTCGAAGCCGCGCAACACATTTAAAGTGCTTTAACAGCGTGTTTGCTTTATTCCTGAATGAGAATGTTTAGAATGCTTGTCATAGTTATTACAATTAGTTTGCTCTTGTGAACAAAGGGATTTGAGACTCTCCACGAAACTAAACATGGATCAAAAGTTCTATACAAGTGGGAAATCTAGGTCTACCATTTAAATTCAATTATCAAAAAATAAAATTAAAGATGCTGAAATTCTCGAGGCTGCTGGTTATAACAAAATGCAAATTAAACGTGCCGTAGATTTTTCAGCAGAAGGAAAGACAAGAAACACGAGGGAGGAATGTTGGGGTAATTAAAGCTGGCCGAGCGCGTGCTGGGCAAGCTTCACGCTTGAATGCCTGAAGTCGGAAGGGTGGGAGGGAACCTTTGAAGTGTGAAGCTCTCGGCATTGCTGTGGCGGGTCTGATGCGATGATGCGAGGCTGCTCGGGGAGCAAATGGCAAGCGCGTGCACGGGCACATGCACTGTGCGTAATCCGCCTGCCAAAGCCCTCTTGGTAAGCTTTCCTGTTGCACCTCTATATGTCTCGACATCTGCAATGCGCAAGCGCATTGGCAGAGGTCGAGACCTAAAAAATGTTGATAGGCAGTATAGTCCATCTTATGTATGGCTCCCCTGTTAGTTCTTACAGCTACTGTACAGGGAAAAAGGATTATCAGATATTAGCAGCCATACAAAACATATAATTATGGATGGGTAAAAAGTGAATAACGGGTATGATTCTAAAACCTAATTTATCTCGGAAACACTTGTGAATAGACAAGATGATTGTCTTTGTGTCTTCAAAGGTTTTAGGCTCCAGCTCACTCCCAGCCAGGATGAGACTTTAAACAAAAAGAGAGCTGATGGTCTTGTAAGTGAAGCATTTGTGTTTAGCCCAGCTGGAACTGAAAATAAAAGGCCTTCCTCATACCGAGCAGGTTGCGGTTCTGAAGTACACAAAGTTCAGGCACCACTTAACATGTCATAATACCGGCAAATTGCATTGGGAGACAGTCCCAAAATTTCACTGGGACTGGCCCATATCCTGGAACAAGTTCATTAGTAATTAGCCTATCTGGGATCTGACTTGAGCTCCCTCTTTTCCAGCACTGCATTGGAGAGGAACTCTTATTCACTTGTAATTTTGTTCATATCCGCAAATGTATTTAAAGTTTCTCACATTTAGCTTCACTTCCAAATTTAAACCGGAGTGATCTCGCTGTAATAGCCGTACGTGTGATTTTGTGTACAGAAAATCCTCGTTTACATAGGTTGTGGTGGACGGAACGTCTGTTCCTGTCTAATTTCTGTAAAGCTGACAAAACGGAATTCAAAAATATGTATATAAAATATATAATTTCTTCTCCACAGTGCCGAGACTCTGTACTTGTTGTGCTACAAAACATAGATGTATGTCAAGTGTTTGTGAATACAGTGCATTCCATGCATATGTTGCAGAACTTTGATTGAACTTGTACATCTACCTGGGATTTTATGAATTAAATGTGCAGCCATTGTTCTCAGTAGTGTATGTCCAGCACATTATTGTATTGTAATTGCATTTTTTTAGCTCTTGCTACCCCTGATGAGGGGTAGAAGCACTTTACACCGGACAGGACGCTGCTCGGTAACCCAAGATTAGTGGTGATTGGTTGTTGTTGGTTATTGGAATTACGCTTGTTCTCTCAAGGAAACGCTTCCATGTGTTTACTCCATTTACTTTGTGGCAATTTAAATTAATAGCGGGGTAAGGTATTTGAGTTCATGCAGTGGGTGGTGGGATTAGTAGATGAGGTAGCGGAGATTAAACATTGTTAGGTTGCAAGGGTATTTATTTCCAAGAAGGAGAGGTTGTAAACTTTAAAACAAGCTGTGGGCCATTAGCAGAAATAAAATAATGGAGATTAAGGCAAACATGCATGTGAGTTACAGTAGGCGGTGCTTAGAGAGAAGTGGCAACCCTAGCATATAAATTAAAGAAAAGGGTCATTAGAAAGAAAATAGAGAAGCAAAATTCAGAAGATTAACCTGTTTGGTGCGGAGGACGGAATGGTTCAGTTCTCAGCCACAGTGGTCGTGTGCTGAGGACGGAACCATTCCGTCCTCTGCACGCGACTAGGAAATCCCCCTGCTGTTTACAGCAGAGGCGTTTCCTTTTTTATTTTTCAGTCTCAGGAGCTTGGGAAGAGCTTCCCCAGCTGCCCGAGGCTTTTTTTTAATTCAATGTAATGACGATCGTCGTGCATGGCAAACTGACGTCATTACATTGAAATTAAAATGAGTCCCTTTCTGCTAGGGCTGGGTAAGAAAACGTTGGAGGATCAACGCAAGTCACACCTCCCTGAACTCCCCTGGGTATCTAGCTTTTAGAAATGTCTGGGTTTGGTAGGTTTCTCCAGATGGCAGCTGAGCCCAGTTCCAAAAATGCAGGTTACCCCCTTGCAAAACCAGGTCGTTTTGTGATGGATAATTTTGATATATCCATAATAGGTTTTGGGCCCTTCCCTTTCACAGGCACTTGGTCCACCCACACAAGTGAGGTAGCATTTTTATCGGGAGACCTGGGGGAACGCTGCTTGATAGGGATTTTGTGCCGTCTTGGTGATCCCACAACTTTCCCACACAGAAATGTGAGGAAAATGTGATTTATTTTACCTACAGTTTGCAGGAGATTCAGGGTAAGAAAATTTTGTGGGATCCTCGCAAGCCACACTTCCCTGGACTCCCCTGGGTGTCTAGTTTTTAGAACTGTCTGCGTTTGTTAGGTTTTTCTAGATGTGTGCTGAGCCTGGGACCAAAAACACAGGTTACTCCCTTCCAAAACCAGGTTGTTTCTTGAGTGATAATTTTGATATCTCCACAATATGTTTTGGGCCAATTCCAGTTGCGTGCTCTAGGCCTACCCACACAAGTGAGGTACCATTTTTATCGAGAGACATGGGGGAATGCTGGGTGGATGGAAGTCTGTGGCTCTTCGCATATTCCAGAACTCTCTATCACAGAAAAGTGAGGAAAATGTGTTTTTTTAGTCAAAGTGTGAGGTTTGCAAGAGATTCTGGGTAAAAAAAACTGTCAGCCTATCCGGGATTTCCCTAGGTGTCTAGTTTTAAAAAATGTACAGCTCTGCTAGGTTTATCTAGGTGCCGGCTGAGCTAGGGCCCAAAATGCACAGCTAGGCACAGTGCAAAAAAAAAGGGTCAGTTTTCAGTGGAAAACTTTGATGTGTCCACGTTGCGTTTTCGGCCTTATCCTGTTGCTGGCACTAGGTCTGCCCACACAAGTGAGGTATTGTTTTTATCGGGAGACCTAGGGGAAAACAGGATAGTAGAACAAGTCTTATTACCGATAGCCTTTCTCTGCATTTGTGTCTTCCAATTGTAAGTGTGTAAAAAAGAATTCATTTTGAAATATGCCCTCTAATTCACGTGCTAGTATGGGTATTCTCAAATTCAAAGAAGTGCAAATAACCACTGCTTCTAAACTCCATATCGTGTTCCCATTTCGGAAATACATAGACTTCCTAGATACCTATTTTTCACTCTATATATTTTATCAAATTAATTGCTGTATGCCCGGTACACAATGAAAAACCATTGCAAGGTGCAACTCAGTTATTGTCTCTGGGTACCTCAAGTTCTTGGTGAACCTACATGCCCTATATATCCCTGCAACCAGAAGGGTCCAGAGGATGTAACAGTAAATTGCTTTCTAAATCTGCCATAGTTAGAAGAAAAAATAGGCACAACCTAATGTTTTTTTTCAATTCAATTTAAACATTTATTTAATTCAACTGTTACTTTCTATAGGAAAACCTTGAAGGAGCTATACAAATGATTCCTTGCTGAATTGAGAATTATGTCTACATTTTGGAAATGTATAGCTTTCCATGATCCATTATTGATTTCATACCCATTTCCACCATTCACTGGAAGGAGGTAGAAAGTACTAAAAAATGGAAAAATAGGCTAAGTCTCAGTAAAATGTGAAGACTGTGTAACAAAAAAAATGTGGGTTTCTGAAAAACGTGTGCCCGCTCCTTAAAGCTGGGAATATGGTAATATTAGCACCCTTTGTCAATAGCATTTGCAGGGAATAAAACAGATGCTTTCTTCTGCAGCGCTTTTACCCATTTTTCCCCAAACCCCTCAAATTTAGCCGTATTTTGGCTAATTTCTCAAAGTCATGGGTACCATTTTAATCCTCAGAATGTTGGGGGAAAAAGGACACAAATTTGTCGTGGACACCTTATGTGGACAGAAAGTTAAGGGGGCCTAAGCACGCACTATCCCGAATAACCCAAAAAAGGCTTAGCACGGGTAAAAAGCCTAGCAGCGAGGTAATTATTTCATGCAGGCTTATAGGAAATGAGAGGAGGCTTTTTCGCATAGCATGCAATCTGAGATTTCAAAACTGTAGAAAGGAATACAATTTTTTTTGCATATGAGATAGTGCCAGATTAGGTACTTTTTCTAGGCACTAGAATCAAGTCTACAGGTAGACCACCAATTCAGCATGGACAGCTAAAATCCTAGCTCAAGGTTTGGAAACGTAAAATTCTGGCTATATGCATATTTAGGGAAATTTTGAGAACTTTAGGCTGATCTCGAAGGAAGCAGTAACCTGATGCCTGCGTAGAAAGGAGATTCTGCAAATGCTGGAGTGGATGTCTCCTGAGGTGCATCATTAAAGTGTGGCTCACTTTTATAGTGTGGCTTTCAGTATTAATTACAAAAGCAAAGTGGGATCCATTTTGGATGCCCCTAGTTTAGCCTTACATTAAATAGGAGAGGTGACAGCTTCCCAGGCAATGGAAGTATGTTGCCTGCATTCCTGTCACTGGGTGACTACAAAACCCTCTACAAGACAACAAACACAAAATAATCTCTTAAATGCACCTTACACCACTCTTTCATGCAACTGATCAAACAGATGTTGACGCATTGCTCTCTGCCAATAAAGAAAAGACAGATTGCCCAGTGATTGGCCAGCCTGTAGACTCCAAGTAGACAACCATATCAGCATGGCCACTGTAATTATGCTATTCTGGTGCTAGGATTTTTTTCGAACAATTATAGGTTTGCCGCAGTTGCCAAATAATCCCCCCATCTGCTGCATAATCTGCAGATTTCAACAAAAATGTAGTTGCTAGCTCAAACGGATCAAAAGTTACTAACAATGTTGCAACGTGTATTTGTGCGCATCGGAAGGCCCTTCACAAGATTAACTGGTCATCCTTCAGTTGCTTATTTCTGTGTTTGGTTCTTAAACTGGTACTATTGAGGTGAAATATTCAGGCAGCATTACCATGTGTCAGAATTACAAAATAATGAAGTCATGCTGTCAAAAAATGTGCTGCGTTATGCCGCATAATTTGCCTTCTCTTGCCACGTAAGTTAGTCAACCCTGCCCCATAATTTGGTTCTCCTCTGCCACATAATTCCAATGATACTTAACTTTTATCCCCATCAGTGCCACACATTACACCCATCAACACCTAATGAGACTGAACATGGTTAATTGGGAGCCTTAGTTCACATGTGTATTTAAGTTGCTGGTAATTAGGCTGCGTGATATATATCTTTATTTCACCCTCGCCACCTAGTGATGCTTCTGGTTGAAAGTGAGTCACGGCGTTGTGTACTTTGATGGCAGGAGGGGGCCTCGAGGCACATCCAGTCTGCTCTTTTCCCTTGCCTACGCTAAAAGTGCAGATCTGACTAGACGTGGTGAATAATTAAACATACACACGATATTAAAAGACTGCAATGCTGAACATTCATGCTCCTCTCATTTTACTTTCATATTAAAGCACTTGGAGTGATTCACAAATAACCCTGCCGAGGAAGCCCCGGGAAAGAGCTTGAAAGCTAGCGAGGATAAAAGCACATAATGTAAGACCCTCTGCAGTCATGTTCTTTGTGGAAAAACTTTTAATGTCCTAAATTCAGATATAATGTGCCGTGAAGGTATCCTTTCGAGTACCAGCCTTCGGCCAGTCCCCCGTGCTATAATTTCGTGGCGTATCCTGCTGTGCGCGCATAATAAATACATTTTTGTAATGTGCTTCCCTTAGAGAGTCAGCCATTTAGTTTGGGCCTCAGAATTAGTCAATTGCTTTTTTTTGCTACGATAAAGATCACATTTTGGCAAGTGGACGCACATCCAGGGAGTGTAAATGATTATGCTGCTCCTCCGAGATGGCTGTACTGAGCTTGTACTGTGAGTTTAGCAAACAGTGTCAACAATACTGCAGGTATTCGTACCCCCTCCGGATTTAAATACATATATTTAGTTATTGGTTAGTGCAGGACTTTAGATGTGACCTAATAACATTCAAATAACCCGAGTGAACTTTTCCTGAATTTAACAGTGGCTGTAAACAAGCCTGCGATTTCTGATTGAATCTACTCAAGCCTCTTAATTATTGGATATTTTCAAGCAGCTATCGGACACCACCTATTATTTTCCTTCCCATCAGGTATAACACATTATATGCTACTAAATAGTATTTATTCTCCAGTGCATCTAAATGAGGTCGTGTATGGCCATTGCAATATTCGAGCACATGTAGATGAACAGGAGAATACATTCTGTTTGATTATGGCTTCACTACCAGCAAATTAATTTAACATTTAAATCACAGAAAAAACAAAGGTTAAAGTAACGTTATTGTTAGATGAAAATTACACTGCCACATAACTCTTATAGGGAAAAAGAAAACACTGAAATTCACCAGTTATAGCTATCTCAAGTAGCTATAACTTTTGTCCTAAGTAACTATAACTCTTCTCACTGCCATGCACAGTTTGTAATCGATGATGTAATTTCAAATGTTGCACTTATCATACTAATGATGTCATAAACATTTAATGAGTGTTGTAATGTGTGAGGTTATAAACAGTGCATGGCGAGGGCGTGACTTGTTACTTTAGGGCACGAGTTATAGTTACTTGAGATAACTGGTAGATTTTAGTGGTCTTAACCTAAATTGGTGTGTTTTAAGAAACATTTCACCTAACTATAACGTCCCTTTAACCTTTGTTTTTTCAGTTAAATTTTCTTTTCTGTAAACAAGTATATAATCACTATACAGAAAGCTAACTGCCCAGTGCCTTTGGCTCTGCAGGGCGTGGCATTAGCTGCAGGGCCTGGCCTGCATCCAACCTACCCCTCCGCTGTTGGCCAAACCCCTAGCTGTGTGCTGGCCTTTGGCCATGTGTGGCATGCGGTTAGCTGCATGGCCTTCCTCCATCCCCTCACAGGCAAGAAACCCCATGCCACAGACAGCCTTTGGCCATGTGCAGCTTGGGGTTGGACACAGGGCCTGGCCAATGATCAGGCCCTGCGTCCAACCCCTTGGAAGCAGCCAATGCCACGCCATGCATCACTTCTGGCATGCACAGCGTGTATTTAGTCTCTCAGGTCCTGGCCGTACTCAGTTAGACTTACTGACTTTGTCAAAGATTTACAACACCAAAAGGTAAAACTGAGCCTACTGGCTTTATCAAGGGTGATCATATCAATATAAATAAAGCAGATACATTATCCTTCTCTTAAAATTACCAATATTTTTAATCTAATATATATTTCAGTAATTCACACAATGCAATGTTTAATAATAGTGATTATCATAAACTTGTTTTAAAAAGTTATAATAAAAACATGTCTGAGTCTTTCCTTTAACATAGTTTTTATTATTGCATTTTCTGGGCAGTCAAAATATTAACAGAAAGATTCAGAAAGGCACTGATGATTTTTTGTTATATATATAAAGCCTACATTTCTTTGAGTAAAACAACATCAAGAGGACCTTGCACTTCAGCTGAAAGCATACAGCTTAATCTAGCAGTGCTTTAAAAACAATATGGTACATTCTACTAGGGGCGTGGATTTAATGACCCAGAAAACGTGCTGCTTTTTTTAATGTTACTGGGGCGCTGTTACTTTACTTGCAGCACCCCCACAACATTAAAAATAGGCTATTCTAGGGGGACCACCAATCTAAAAAAAGTATAAAGACAAAGGCCCTTGCTGGGCATTATGGGGTCTCCTTCAATAAATAAGTGAATCCTGACATTTATGATTAATTTTGGTGTCCCGGTTTCCACAAGGGACACCTTTCTTATTTAATTGTTGGGGATGGGGCATGCAACACCACTCCTAAGTCTTTACTGGCCCCAGGGATGAATTATTTGTAAAGGGGAGAGGAGCGCTGCCCCTCCCAAACCCTGTACAGGCTCCGAAGACCACATCCTTAGAGCCTTTTTATATTTTAAAGGGAAGGGGGTACAGTCCCCTCCCTGAGCCTTTAAAGCCCTAGGGTTCCCATCCCTTGGGGCCTTTCATTTTTTTAATGAGAGGTGGGCATGCAGGTCTTCTCCCTTAGCTTTTACAGCTCTGGATACCTCATCCCTGGGGCCTCTATTTTTTTGAAGCGGGGGCGCGTGACCCACTTCCCGAGCTAATACGGTCCTAAGGACCCCATCCTGAGAGCCTTTTTTTAATCAAGGGGACTGGGTTACTGTGGGACCTTGGGACCCTATCCCCTGGGACATTTATTTTTTAAGGGGGACACAATCTCCTGAAGCCTTTTTTTTTTATTAAGGGGAGTGTTGGCATGGACATCATTTGGAGGTAGTCAGAGGTCACAGCTGAGACCTCTAGCCTGTTCTTCTACTCCTGGCACTTACTTTTTGTGACCCCCTGGCCTCAGAGGCGGCAGAATTTCCCCCCTCTGAGGCCAGGGTTTGCAAAGGAAGTGCCAAAAGTAACAGGGAGCAAGCCAAAGGTCTCAGCTGTTTTGTCTCTGACTACCTCGAAAGGACGTCCATGAGGGAGTCACGGTGGGACCCTTGGAGCCCATACCCCAAGACCTTTATTTTTTTAAGGGATGTGGGTTGCATGGCCCCCTGTCCCCAGTCCATTAGTGGCTCCAAGTCCTTAAGTGGGTGTGCCCTGGTGCCAACCTAGAGTATTCTGCTTAATTCAGAGACTCTGTCCCTCACCACCCCTTGTTGTAAATAATTTTGTCCACCCTAAGCGTGGAAGGGTATACTCAGACATGAGTCCCTTGCTCATTGCACCATCAGGATTCAAGCAAGCCGGGCCGAAGACGGCTGTAATGCCAGAAACCGGTCCCCGGAAGCTTGTTTCCTTCCCAGTGTAAGAATTGGCTTTTGTAGTTTGGTTTGCCCTGTTCCCATCATGCACTGGGACAGGAACAGACTAATTTGCATACAGCCAGGTTCTGAAACTGGGATGGTGCAATGAGCTAAAAAACGGTGTTGGATCTAGCCCTGATCTCTTGACTGGGTGAGAGTATTCTGCTTAATTCAGAGACTCTGTCCCTCACCACCCCTTGTTGTAAATAACTGGTGCCAACCTAGGGCAAACATAAAATACTCTGTTGGGGTCTGCGTGAGGAGCCCTAGAGCCCCTGCTACCCTGCCAGCTACCCGCATGCACCCATCCTGGGTCCCTTCAGAGCTGGCATTGCTCCCACCATGGCGGGAGCATCTATTTTTGTATGCTCCTACCAGACGGGAGCAATCTGAGTTTCCTACCCTGAAAAGCGTGGGTAGGGAAACAAATGGATACTCCCACTCAGCAGGAGCATTTTTAAAGCACCCACCCGGTGGTATCAGACAAGTGCTCTGTATCTGCACGGTCAGGGCAACTACTTTGTCCTGGGGTGGGCTTTACTGGACGCCTGGGGTCTTTCAATATTTGAGGAGGGGGTGGCTCTGCGCCCCCTTCCTCTTTTATATATTATCCCCCTGGGTAATGACCTCAGGGAAGGGGGCCGCATAGCCCCTCACCTTGATCTTATATATGGTCCCAAGGAATGTGGTCCCCAGAACCTTCTTGAAGTTCAGGGAGGGGGCTGTGCACCCAATCCCCTTTAATTTTTTATCAACCCTAGGGGAAGAGGTCCCGGGGCCTCTTTGAGGCTCTTGGAATGGGGCTCTGTCCCCCCCCATCTCTATTAAGTCTTTTCACTCACCACGGGTGGGTCATTTTTTTTAAAGGGCAGAGTCCCCTGAACAGAATCCAATGTCCCCTCTCCGTTTGAGGGATACTGGTAGCATGGCTACCCAATCTAGGAGTGGGCCCTGACAACTGGCTAATGTGCATACTTCAGGTTCATGTAATACTTGATTGTGGTGGTGGGTGCACGGCGGACCGGAAAAGCAGGCACGGAGGACGTATATAGTGGGCTATGCCGGTATTTTATTTCACAGTACAAGGCAAAGAGTACAGGAGGGGAAGCGGTGAGGGGTCCAAGGGTCTTCGGGGCTCTTCTCCAATGAGGGGGTCCAAGGGTCTTCCGGCCTCTTCTCCAATGAGGGGATCCGGTTGGTCGTCTGATCGGCTCCGGTGTTGGGGATGTACCTCGGAGGACAATAAGAGACAATATGGGACCGTTAGTCTGGTAGGACCTCAGTGAGTTTCCTTTCACCAACACCAGGGGTGTGAGGACGGAAAGAAGGGTCCGTGAGGTAGGTCTGGGTCGGGAGGAGGAACGAGGGACGGGGATACAGAAAAGCGTGTGTTGGAGGAAGTGAAGGGGGGGGTTTTCCACACGGTGCGAGTGCTTTACAGAGAATATACAGTGCCAGGTGGAGCTAAATCTAAGTGCTTCGTGACTATGAGTGCCTAAACGGAGAGAGGGGTGATTATCTACAATATATACACAGCGAGCACCTAGCGTGCTCTCAGGGCGGTTACCAGTACTCACCCGGTCCGCCGCAACTCTCCCTTGGAGTCGCGGCCGCTCTTCAGCCACCTCCTCAAGGACTCCACCAATCTTCGGACCACACGTCTTCTCCTCCTCTCTCCTCGTCTCCGTCTTCACCTCCGGTCTGAGCGTCCTGCCACGATTCTCCGACGGCGTTCTGGGCTTCCCGTCTCTTTTTAACTGGTTCTGTCGCTGCCTCCGAGGCGGGACTTCCGGGGTCAGTAGGTTCTGTTTCCGGTCGGTGGTTTCCACTGGTTGGCTCCTGTGGCTCCTGTAACACAGAGAGGGGCGGATGACTCCTCGACATGGCGGCTTTTCCGAAACGGGTTGCGGATGCGGGGTTTGCAGACCCGTCGGATAGTGGTGAGTATCGGGGACATGGTAATCCGGGCGGGGAAGAGAGCGGGGCCCCTTCACATCCCCTTCCCCTAGCTGTCTTTCTTGTACGGGTTGGTGAGGAGGGGTACCGGGAGAGGAAATCGGCGTTGCCTTGTTCTCTTCCCTTCCGGTGTTGGGTTCTGAAATGATAAGGTTGGAGGGACAGGAACCACCGGAGGACTCGGTCATTATGTCCTTTGTTCCTGGCCATCCACTCCAAAGGAGCATGGTCTGTGTAGATAGTGAACTCTCGGCCCTCCAGGTAATAGCTGAGGCTTTCGATGGCCCATTTGATCGCGAGGGCCTCTTTTTCCACGACTGCATAGTTCCTTTCTCTGGGGAATAACTTCCTGCTGAGATATAGGATAGGCCTTTCGTATCCTTGTGTGTCTTTCTGGGATAGGACAGCCCCCAATCCCTGGTCGGAGGCGTCTGTTTGTAGAACAAAAGGTAGAGCATAGTCAGGGCTTACCAGTACCGGGCTGGAGGTCAAGGCGTTTTTTAGATCGGAAAATGCTTGCCATAAGATGGGGGTGGGATTTTTCAGCACAGCTTCGGTGTGGGTAGATTTCTTTAGGAGGTCCGTAAGGGGGGCTGCTCTCTGGGAAAAGTTGGGTACGAACCTCCGATAATACCCCAGGAGTCCCAGGAAGGCTCGTAGGTCTTTCTTTGTTTGTGGGAAGGGAAGGGATTGTATGGCTTCAGTTTTGCTTTTCTGGGGTCGTATCAGTCCTTCACCTAAGAGGTAACCCAAATACTGGACCGTTTGTGCAGCGAGGGTGGTCTTAGCGGGGTTGATGGAAAACCCAAAGGAGCCTAGGGAAGCAACAACCCTGGTTAGATGGGTAAGATGTTGCGACCAGCTATCGCTGTATATAATGATGTCATCTAAATAGGCTCCCGCATACAGAGAGTGGGGACTTAAGACATGGTTCATGGCTCGCTGGAAGGTGGCAGGGGCCCCATGAAGGCCAAAAGGCATAACCGTGAATTGGAACAAGCCCTCTGGGGTGGAGAAGGCGGTTTTCTTTTTATCTTGTTCTCTGAGGGGTATCTGCCAATACCCCTTACAGAGGTCCAGGGTGGAAATGTACTTGGCTCTACCAATCCTTTCGACCATTTCGTCCACCCGGGGTAGGGGATACGTGTCAAAAGAGGACACTTTGTTGACCTCCCGGAAGTCGATGCAAAACCGTACAGACCCGTCAGGTTTTGGTACAAGGACAATGGGGGAATTCCAGTCACTGACCGAGGGTTCTATGATTCCCATCTTTTGCATGTCCTTCACCTCTCTGCTTATAATGGCTCTCCGAGCTTCAGGTACTCTGTACGGTCGCATTCTGACTACTTTCCCGGGTTCTGTGTTTATGGTATGTTCGGTGATCGTGGTTCGTCCTGGAGACGAAGAGAAGACCCCTTTTACGGGTAACAATGCTTCTCTGATTTCCCGTTTTTGTGGGGCGGACAACTCGGGATCCAGGCAGGGATCAAAGGGGAAGGAAAAGGGCAACATAGCACCTGACAAAACAGGTCGGGGTCCCTCCCATTTTTTTAAGAGGTTGATATGGTATATCTGGCTGGACCCCCGAGCGGGATCCAGTTCGACCTCATAAGTAACCGGGGTGACCTGTCGCGTGACGGAAAAAGGACCTTGCCATTGTCCCAATAGCTTGTGGTCTGACGAGGGCATCATCAGGAGGACTAGGTCTCCCACAGCGAAGACCCGGTTTTTAGTGCCCTTGTCGTACTGAGTCTTTTGGGCATCTTGGGCCCTGTCTAGGTTTTGTCGGACTATGTCCCGTATTTCGGCCAGATGAGACTTTAAGTTCTCTATGTACTCCGGCAAGGGACGGGTCCGTTCGGGTTCGGCCTCCCAGGCCTCCTGGGCCATATCCAGCAATGTGCGAGGGGGCCGACCATACAACAATTCATATGGGGAATAGCCAGTACTGCTTTGCGTTTTACAACGAATGGCAAAAAGTGCCAGAGGCAACATATCCTCCCAGCGTTTGGCCTCCAAACCTATCAATTTCTTCAGAGTTTGTTTCAGCGTGGCGTTGTAACGCTCAACAAGACCATCCGTCTGCGGATGGTACGCTGAGGTCCTGATCTGTTTTATTCCTAGTTGGGAACATACTTGCTTTAGGAGGGCTGAAACAAAAGGCGTGCCCTGATCGGTCAGGATTTCCCTGGGAAACCCAACTCGGGAAAACACCGAAATGAGTGCTTTAGCGATGGTTTGAGCTGTGGGTTGGCGTAAGGGAATGGCTTCGGGGAAACGGGTGGCATAATCTACTATGACTAGGGCATAGCGACACCCGCTCCGTGAGGGTAGGAGGGGTCCTATAATATCCATCCCTATTCTGCTAAATGGGATATCGATCAGGGGAAGAGGTCTCAGTGGTACCCTAGGGGGCCGATAACGGCTGTTTCTTTGGCAGACCGCACACTCCCTGCAATAGGTTTTTACGCGCTGGTGTACCCCTGGCCAGTAGAACTTGTCTAGGACTGCCTGACTGGTCTTCTCGTCCCCGAAATGACCCCCTAACAGGTGGCTGTGGGCCAGGAAGAGAACCTTCTCTTGGAATGGGCCGGGAATCAACAACTGTGCTTTCTGGTGTGCACCCCCCTTGCGATACAACAGGCCGTTTTTCTTGAAAAAGTAGGGACCTACTTGTAAGGGGTCCTCGTTGTCTAGGGCCCTTCCCCAGGCTTCTTGTAACAGTGGATCCTCTTGTTGGGCTGCCCTGAACTCCCTGTCGGTCTCCCATGGGTGGTCCTCGATGACCGTGGGATAGGCATATGTATGGTGTTTCTTCTCCTGTCTCCTCTGATTTTTTGACTTGTGCGCTTTCGGGGTGGCGGTCTGTGAGGACAAGTCCTGGGAATAGGGGGCCTCTCTCCACCATTGGGCAAGGGAGTCGGTAGTGTCCTGTAGCAGCAGGGGAAGACCTGAGTAGTCGCTTCCCAGGATGGCTTGTTCGGGTAGCTTTGGTACAAGACCGACCGTTAGTGTGGTACCAGGGTCACCGGGGTGTTGTACCCGCACCTGGGTTGTGGGATAACTTTTGGTGTCCCCGTGGACGCACTGTATGGCTACCATTCCTGTAGGGGTTCCCACCGGGAGGGTTACATCCTGAGGACGGAGAACGCTTTGGCGGCAGCCTGTATCGGCTAGGGCAAGGACTCTTTGACCTTCGATAGACACCGGGCAGTGAAATGGAGGTGGGGTAGCCCCCGGGGTGTGGCAGACATAGTTCCGTACAATGCCGATCTCCATCGGCTCCTCCTTCTGAGGGCACACCCGAGCTATGTGTCCAAAGCCACCGCAATTATAACACTGAGGCCCAGGATTAGGAGGATGATACATGGCCGGAGGGGCCATGAGAGGAAGAGGTTCGGGTCTCCTTGGTGGTGGACGGGAAGACCGAGGGGTCGGTCCATAGTGTGGTTTATGGGTGGGTTCTTCTCTGGAGCGTTGCAGTTCCTGAGCCCGACTATATGCACAGGCCACTTCCACTGCCGTGTCCAGAGTGAGGTGGGAATGTTGTCGTACCCATCTCTGTGTGGCCGGGTGCAAGGAATTTAGGAATTGTTCAAGATAGACCTTGCCCATGATATCTTCCTTTGTGGATGCTTCAGGTTTGAGCCACCTGTTGGCAAGGTCTTTGATCCGGAAAGAGAGGGCCCGGGGATTCTCTTGGGGCCCTTCCTTTGCCTGTCTCAATTTGACTCTATACGTGTCGTCATCCACTCCGAGGCGTTCCAGTATGCACTTCTTTATATCCGGGTATGGGTTGTTTCCCTGGATGTTCGCCTGTTGGTAGGCGGCTTGCAAGTCGCCTGTCAAAAGAGGACCCAGGTATTGACCCCAGCGCTCCACGGGCCAATTGGCGGCCTGTGCCAACCGTTCAAAATTGGTGAAGAAGTAGTCCGGGTCCTCCCCCGGGACATACTTCTGAAGGACCACCGAAGGGAGTGAGGTCATGGGTCTTGGTTGTCCTAGGGCATCCGTCAACTTGCCCATGGCTTGTTCCTGCACAGTACCTTGGCCTTTGAGGACATCGTGCAATTGTCCTCTGTCGGTTTCGGCTGTTTTCAGGAATTGTTCCATCAATTTACCCAGTTGTTCCTGGGAGTCGGCCATTCTCTTCATGACGTCCTCCATGCTTCCGGTTGATCCCACTTCTAACACCAATTGTGGTGGTGGGTGCACGGCGGACCGGAAAAGCAGGCACGGAGGACGTATATAGTGGGCTATGCCGGTATTTTATTTCACAGTACAAGGCAAAGAGTACAGGAGGGGAAGCGGTGAGGGGTCCAAGGGTCTTCGGGGCTCTTCTCCAATGAGGGGGTCCAAGGGTCTTCCGGCCTCTTCTCCAATGAGGGGATCCGGTTGGTCGTCTGATCGGCTCCGGTGTTGGGGATGTACCTCGGAGGACAATAAGAGACAATATGGGACCGTTAGTCTGGTAGGACCTCAGTGAGTTTCCTTTCACCAACACCAGGGGTGTGAGGACGGAAAGAAGGGTCCGTGAGGTAGGTCTGGGTCGGGAGGAGGAACGG
Organism: Lissotriton helveticus; assembly: GCF_964261635.1. Lineage (NCBI taxonomy): Eukaryota > Metazoa > Chordata > Amphibia > Caudata > Salamandridae > Lissotriton > Lissotriton helveticus. The sequence continues at coordinate 1,705,612,039 of NC_136067.1, forward strand.
GGGACGGGGATACAGAAAAGCGTGTGTTGGAGGAAGTGAAGGGGGGGGTTTTCCACACGGTGCGAGTGCTTTACAGAGAATATACAGTGCCAGGTGGAGCTAAATCTAAGTGCTTCGTGACTATGAGTGCCTAAACGGAGAGAGGGGTGATTATCTACAATATATACACAGCGAGCACCTAGCGTGCTCTCAGGGCGGTTACCAGTACTCACCCGGTCCGCCGCAACTCTCCCTTGGAGTCGCGGCCGCTCTTCAGCCACCTCCTCAAGGACTCCACCAATCTTCGGACCACACGTCTTCTCCTCCTCTCTCCTCGTCTCCGTCTTCACCTCCGGTCTGAGCGTCCTGCCATGATTCTCCGACGGCGTTCTGGGCTTCCCGTCTCTTTTTAACTGGTTCTGTCGCTGCCTCCGAGGCGGGACTTCCGGGGTCAGTAGGTTCTGTTTCCGGTCGGTGGTTTCCACTGGTTGGCTCCTGTGGCTCCTGTAACACAGAGAGGGGCGGATGACTCCTCGACATGGCGGCTTTTCCGAAACGGGTTGCGGATGCGGGGTTTGCAGACCCGTCGGATAGTGGTGAGTATCGGGGACATGGTAATCCGGGCGGGGAAGAGAGCGGGGCCCCTTCACATTGATCTAAGGGTTAAATTTGCTCAGCAACCTGCCCAGGAACATTAGATTCCCTTTTCCAGTGGTGCAAATACATCTCTAGAATTGCCCTCTGCAGATGCGTTCTGTGCTGTGGAGTTACTTTAAACAATAATATGATCCAGTCCAACTGCAGGCACTTTGTCTCACAAGAGCAGGGGATGCAATGCTCGGACCAGGTAGCGCAGAATCCTAAGTGCCAGGTGCTGCCTTCTAACACACCCTTATATAAAAACATCAAGGCCTACATCTGGCCTGGCTGTGGTGCTGCAGATGCTCTGCACGGCTGTGTTTACAGCCTACAGTCTCCTGCTTGCCTTTCAAATGCATGCAAAGATTCAGTTTTGGACCAAGGCCTGCCATGATAGTCAAGGCGCTATTGCAATCTGCTTGGTATGTTTTGAGTCTGAGACTGAACCTGTAGTGAACTCACCCCTAGCTCTCTTGGTGGACATGGAAAAAGTGAATTAAGAGTCCTAGTGGAGGACAGGGGTAGGAAAGCAGTGGCTGCCTCTAGCCCTTTTAACTATGTAGTCTTTCCCCAAATAGTGATTACACGGCAAAAGATCTGAGTTACTGGGTGCAGGTCGGCACTGCTGTGAGTCCATATGTTAAATATATGAGAAGCCATCACCCGCTTGGAGAAGCATTCTGATGCAGCAGAACACCATTAACCTGCTTGTGTCTGAGGGTGCTAATCAGAGTTAGTCCCAAAAATAGCAGGCAAGCCTGGTTGCGGTCGAATTGAAGCAACAGGGCGGTTTCTGTATTGCCTTAAACTGAAGAAAGGAAATGTGTGCAGGTTTTGATGAAATTGAGCCAGGGCTGTGGGTGAAGATGATGCTGGGTTTGGGTGGGACATGATGATGTAGCGACAGTTTTGGTCATGTGCAGAAAGATACATTTATTAGTCTATTTTAAATGTCTCGCAGGTATAGAATGACACTGCACATGTGGCCTGAAAGATCATTTTAGTTGATTCTAAACTAGTTTACTCTTGTGACAAGAAATATTTACAGAGGACATTGTAGTTAAAGTGGTAAATTGAACCATCATTTCTCTGTCATGGGGACTTCAGCACAGTTTTGCCAGATTTGGAGCTCTGCATACCAGGTAGCGCTCTTTCATCGTAGATGAACATTGAAATTGGCCACATTTTTTGTTGGTGCCATTGCTGCATGTACTTGGCTCAGAACTGTGATTTTACCCACCACTGTGTGATCTTCACTTGCCTCTGTGTGACATTGTGTCAGCAATATGGGATCTTAGGTTCGTGCCTTCTCAGTTAATTACTAGTGTACCATAAGGCCCTCAGCAATACGCACACAGTCAATTGAATTTAAACCTAAACAGGTTAAGGTGCACTATCATTTCTAATTCTCATGATCTGATAGACGATAATCAATGAGTTTTAATCTAGAAATCTCTGCTCTCGGTCTTGCACTGTATGATGATGTGCTGGTGTTGTGTAATTTTGGCCCAGCACTATGTGAGCTTAGTTCAGTGCTTTGTGACCATGACCCACTCTATGTGGCATTGAGAAGGTAAGGACTGAGCTTAGTCCAGCAGGTTAATCTTGGCCCATCAATGTTTAATCTTAATCCAGTGTTGTCTAATCTGGGAGCATTGTTGTCTAATCTGGGAGCATTGTTGTGTGATCTTCTGCCAGCAGTGTGTGATATTGGACCACAATCATGCTCTATAGTGCCAGTGCTGTGGGATGCTGACCCAGCTGTCAAATATAGGCCTAGCTATATCTGATCTTGGCCCAGTCATTTCTGATTCTGAGTCAGTGCTGCATGTTCCATAGCGGCACTGGATTGAAAATGCACCTCACTATGAAGCCCAAAGAAGCCAAAACTACTCTATTTTACTTCTGTTCCCCTCATGATGGGACCTGGACATGCAGCCTGTACTGTAACTATTGGAGCAGGACCACGCCTGGGTTCCAAAAGGCTGGTATCAATCTGCAGTCTCAAAACGGGCAAAAAAAATGTTAGGTTGGAATGCAGCCCTGAATAATTACCAGTGACTGCGATTACTTCAAGCATTTCACTTATCACTGTTTTTTCTAAGAGAAATGCTCTAAGTGTGACCTGTATGTTCAACTATGGATCCCATTCTCGCTGCAGTCAGACTTAAGCTGCACCTCAATGACGAGACCTATAAAGGCTAAAATGGGTCATAGGTTGGGTTGCTTGGCGTACCAAACCATTTATCAAGAAAGTGGTATAAGAACCACGACTGACATAGATACAAGGCCTAGAGCCTTTAGAACCGCTGGGGCCACCAGGAACCACCCAAGATAGTGACACAGGAGACCCACGGGGGATGCGTGCAGTGTCTAAACACAGCCGCGAATCACCATTAACTTCTATGAGGAAAGTCGCGGTTGGAAAATTACAGATTAAGGACACTTGGAAGAGGACTTGGAGCAAACCCCTTTAGAACTAGGCAGTTCTAGAGTCAATACCCACGGGAGCACAGGAGAACTCGAGTTACCTCACCCAGGGAAACCGGGTGCATAGGTGTCTTTTGATGTCGGGTTTCGTTGTCGTTTTCAATGGCGAGCTGCTGCAAAGTGCTGCTGGCGACCAAGTCGAAGGTGTCTGGGTGGATCCAAGGGTGGATCGAAGAGCTGAAGAACCTGAAAGCAGGTGCTGGATTTGAGCTGTCCCACGAAGGATGTCGAGTGCTGCTGTGTCGGATTCCGGATGGGACCCAACAAGCCCTGGCAACAGCAACCCACGCAGAAAGCAAAGATTGGCTTCGGTGCAGACCAGCAAGGTCTGAGGGACACACCCTTTGGAGGAGAGTCAGGGCACGTCTGGAGCAACAAGGAAATCTCAAAAACAGAAGAGTTGCCTTTGTGGGGACCCACCAGTTGACGACTCTGGATCGTGAAGGAGTCTCGAGCGGAAATGCTAGAAGTGGGCCCACGGAACACTCGTGGAGTGTAGGCCCACAATCTTCTGTGCAAATTATGCTCAGGGCTTGGACTACAAGTAGCCCAACGCACAACTTTGTGAAAGCTCGGGAAGTCAATGCACTTGAAAATGTGCACAGTGTCCAAGAGTTCCGGTTCCACGTCACTGGTGAGGGCTGCGGGTCTCAGCTTTGCTGGATCTCGTTTCGGCCTTTGAGAAGTCTGGATGTCCCTGTCCTGATCGGCAAGATGCTTCGTTGGTGCCTGTTTGAACAGGGGAGTCACTCCTTGACCCCAAGGGAGATTCTTCCGTTTTCTAGTCGAAATAGAATGTCGAAGTTCCAGGATATATGTTGCAGAGTTTCGTCCAGGTGTAATCTGAAGTCCTAAGAACTGGGTTCCTATACTTAAACTAAGTTAGGGGGTTGGACATACTCTGGGGACCCACCTATGGGAGGATCTAGGGAGGAGGTGGTTACACCCCTTTCCCTTTGTCCAGTTTCGAGCCAGAGCAGGGGCTGAGTGCCCCTGCAACCGGTTTGAACAGGGATATGCATAGGGACACCAAGTGTGCCCCCAGCACTGTCTGAAAAGAAAACCATTCTATGAATGCACCCACCCAGCCCCAATACACTAAAGCCTGTCTGGGGAGGTTGTTACACCTTCCTGTGACAAGAAACCTATTGTCCATGCCTCCCCTGCCGGAGTTTCGTCCAGCAGCAGGAGGTCAGGCTTGTGTCTGTGGCTGCAGCATACATTGTGTGATGCTGGGGCTCTTTTAAACTGGGTTAGTGTGTACATGTCTTCTCCCTCTAGAACGGTGGAATGGCGTGCGGGGGGGGTACGATTCCAAAGTGTTTGACACCAAACATAACATGTTTCCATGCAGCCATTCCAAAGTTAGCATTAACCGCAAGGTTATAATGCACTTAAGAGTATATGGTCTGGTTGCATCACAGAACAGCATCAGAGAATAGATTCCGACAGCTGCAGAGGAGTCCACTAATGCATGGGCACCCCCTCACACAAAACCAAGCACTCTGACTTCAGGATTGATAAGACCTGCCATAGGAGTGACTGATAGGTTTATATGTGTCAGTGATTAAAGGTAGATATAGGTAACCTATATCTTAGTCAGGGGTGCATGCACCACCTTACCCAGGCTGCAGTAGCAGACCTGTGGTGCTATTATGGAAGGCTTCCCAGGGGTGGCATAATGGGGTACCTATGCCCTTATACTAGGGACTCATAAGGGTAACCCAGTAACCAATCTGGAGTGTACCTAAAGTACATGCAATCAATTTAGAGAGGAAGCAGCTGGGCTGGGGTCCTGGATAGCAGGACCCCAGCCAGACTAAAGGCGAAAAACAGTGAAACACCAGCAAAAAGTGAGGGTAACCATAGTAAGCAGATCCTACTCTCCTACAGTAAGTACGTAAGTAAAACATTTATAGAGCGCAACTACTGCCGAGGCGCTGAATGTAATGTGATCTGGTAACTGGTGCAGGGTGAGCACGATTACGTTGGTGTAGATGGAAATAGCCAGGTTTTAAGCAGTCTCCTGAACAGAGCTCTGTTAGATTGTAGCGTAATTGAAACAGGCATATTGTTGCAAAGGTTAGCCACCTTGAAAGAGAGGGTTCTTCCCCCCCCCATCTAGCGCTATGGATTTTTGGGACCAGGACTAGTCCTTCATTGGCTGACCTAAGTTCTCGATGCGGGGTATGCCAGTAAAAGAGTTGCTGAAACTCCAGGGAACAGTCTCCGTACAAAGCCTTGTGCACAAAACACAGCGCTTTGAATTCGATGCGCTTCTGAACCAGGAGCCAATGATGGAATGAAATTTCATGATGTTAGTATTTTGCAAGGCTTGGAGTTTTAGCACTTGACCTTTGTCAATGCCTAAAAATAGCACGTTGCAGTAGTCAATTCATGAGAGAAAGGTCTTGAGGGATGAAAGGTAGGATTTTACGCAAAACTTTTATGAGAAAAAAACATGAGGAGGTCAGGTGATTGCACTGGTCTGCAAAGTTCAACTGTTCATCAAACAGAAATCCTAGATTTTTTGTCTTCGTGGTCGTTTCCGGACACTGCCCAGCCTCCCCTGGCCACCATGACGGATTCCAAATTGGTGGACCTTTTCCGAATCCCACAACCTCTGTTTTTTTCAGTATTCAGTTTTAGGCCTGAGAATGACAATTCTTTCAGTATAAATCTATATTTCTTTAGATTCTGTCAGGAGCCTGTAATATGGATGCCAACCCTGTGCCTCTCCTTGAGCACAAATTCCTATTTGTAAGCAAGTACTATGCATTCACCTCTCATAGGAAAAGGGGTGAAGGTCAAGGAAGTGAGAAACCCTGGAGCGGATACCACCACTCTCTCTGTACCGCTTATGGTGAAACAGTGTAAATAATAGTTACAATGATCTAGGGAAAACCACAGTACTTAATGTATCATGCTATTTGTAGTACTCACCACTGTAGGTTGCAGGCCCACAGCATGACTAAAAACTCTGTGGCACTCAGAGGAGATGGTAAGAAGAGCCCTCAAATTATTGGGGGGTATTAGTAGCATCTGGTTTCTGAGATGCAGTTGCAGAAAGAAAAGCAGGTAGTGACCAAAAGGATCACCAAAATCAATAAAAGTGCCAATGGAGGGGGAACCAGGTGCACACTGGTTGAACAGTGGAGAAACCCAACATAACACACAGTTACCAGGTAGAGAGTTCTAGGTAGCACAGGGTTCTATACTTTCACTTTCCACCTTAACCTAGAAGAACAACTTTGTGCCATCTTGGGTTGGGAATGATACATGCTCCAGGTTGGCCACTGGTACTGCGATGGAATGGGAAGGATGTTAAGCCTTTTCTCAATGTTTTCTAAGTGTTAGGTATTGAGTTATGGGTCTCCATAGTTTCCATACCTTAAAATATATCTCCTGCATTTGGGTGACACAATGTTCCACTACTGGTGAAATTGTGAAATTCCGTAATAAGCCTTGCAGATTCTTAAACACTGATCATAATTAATGGTAGGATTAAACTATTACGATTTTTGTCACAGAAACTCACTATGAGTTGTGATGTGAGGGGCCACGGAACTGCGGCCTGTCTATAGTACCATGAAAAGAGTGATGGTGTCAATTCCTTCTTAACAACATAAACAAACACACTTGCACAACACTGCTTACCCAGTTTTCTCTTTTTAACCACCCTTCACCAATCAGTATCTGCACAGTTCTGGGCGCCCTCTACCACGGAATGGCCGTTTTCAAGCAACCCTCATTTGAAGGCCTCATCCTTATTGAGGCAAGCAATCAACTCATTCATGCTGTCCATGGCTTTTATATAGTCATGTCACATTAGACCATCATTCCCATACCACAGGTTAAGAGCTACACATATTCACCTGCCCTCAGTGATATTATAGGTGCAACGTTTTGTCGTTGGCTTGAATTATAAGAGGCAAACTCTGTAGGATATGGTTCCATATAGGAGTCTATAATGTTAAGCTGAGCCAATGCTCAATATGTGACGAACTCTGTGATATCGGGCATGTGCTATGTCATTTGCTATGTCATTTTGGGACTGTATGTGAGATATTGCCCCAGAGCTGCATGCTCAGAGCACACGGCTGTGCATTTAGATGGACAATGACACATTAATACATAGCATTCAAGACATTTTACTAATAATTTCCCCTCCGATGCGGCCACGTGGATTTTCTGCCTGCGGACAACATGCAGGCCCCCGGGCTGGCCGTGTATCACATGCACACTGTAAACATGATAAAGAATAGGAGTTCAATCACTATGGGTTAAAGATAGATCAGACCCTCATGCTCAAACCCACTGTTGTCAATAACCCAACCGACAGATACGCTTCAAGATTTTAAAAATTGTAGTCCAATGGGGAGCAAAAAAAGTGCTTACTCAATAATAAATGTCAATTAGACAAATGTATTTTTAATACATTAAAATCTAAATAACATTAATGATATTAATAAAAAGACATTAGTATTTCAATACATATAGCCACGGGGTGTGCGATCGGCCCAAGGTTATCTAGAGTCACAAAAGTGGCCGGGCGAGCCCGGATTGGTCTTAGTCTGATAAATGCACGCGTCCCGGGAGGTCAGCATTTAATACTGTGGTTACAATATTACTTCAAAGACCTAATCAAATATCTATTCCTGAAAATTATTACGAACTTCAACACCTTTTTGTAATTGATTTGTAGCTAAGAAGGCTCTGCAAAAATCATTTGAAATGATTTTCAATCTTATATTTTTGGTTTTGATGGAAATGTCATCCCTATCACTGGTTCGGTGATTGAGAATATTTGTACAACATATATACACATAAGAATGTGTAGAAATACTAATTTCTTTTTTATTAATAACATTAATGGTATTTAGAATGGAATAATTTGGAACAAATACATTTGCCATATTTATTATTAAATGATTAAGAGCAGGACCCGACTACCTACTGTAATGTTAATCAGAGTGAGGCACAGAACCTCTCAACACTGTGGTAGCCCTGTCTTCAGAGCATATGGATGGCTGCTGAATAATATAGCTAGTCGCTCTGAACAGGGTTTTAAAGTGGCTAGCTGTCAGACTGCCACATGGAGGAGTGTGGCTCAATGGTTAGAGCTGCAGACCCTGATGCAGAGTTCTGGCCCGGAACCAGGGTTCAATTCCCGCCTCGGCGGGTCTTGGGCTTAATTTCCTCGGACCTGACAATTCTCGCCTCGGTACCTATTCTAATCATGGGCCCCACGCTGCAACTCTGGGCAATAGCTTGCTTAACCTCCACACCGGCCCCAACAGCGCTAGGGTGCCTGGCTTCACCCTGGGGGTGCCCAGGAGTGGACACTTCACAGGGAAAGCCTGGAAGGGTTCCACAGCGGTATGAGTAATAGCGCCAGGAAACCGCTTGGTGGCAGTGCGCTCTACAAATACCTTGACATTTACATTTACATTTACAAGCGCCACTGTGACTTGCTGTCCTCAGAAGCACCAATCAACAAAGGTGAGTCTACCCAGGCTGCCCCATCAGTACCAGTAACCTCCCAGGCTAAGGGAGATGTTCTGTTACCTAAGAGGAAACAATAAGACATGCTGCTACTCTGTGCCTGTGACCACCAGCACATTTGAAGCACCGGTTTCTGAAATAATCATAACCACCCGGATAGAATTGATAAGGAAACTGTTTTCTGACTCATGCATGTCAAATCTTCCCCTACCCCTTCCCCTCTCTCCTTCTGCTTCACACAGGGCACTGCCCTATTGACATGCTGCACCGACGGCCGTGGACAGCACCGTCTTGTTTTCCCCTTTTGACTGGGTGAGCATCTCAGTGATTAATTAGCTCATTAAAATCTGAATTGCAGTGTATAATTTGATTCACGGAAGACGCTGTTAATCATAAGCACAATGACTAGTTAACAGTTCAATAATGCATATTGAATTCTGGGTGGAGGTGAGGCATCTGATGGAGTGCTGCATAAGGGCCGACGCATGCCTTTAAAAGCTCTAATGCTGTGCTTGGCCCAGGTGACCTTTAATTTGCCCTTCTGTCTGCTCATTTTTTCTGTTCTACGTGTTTTTATCCTTTTCCAAGCGTATTTGAACAAAATGCATTGTCACTTCTGCTGTAAGGCTCTGTGTTGTATTCTATGCGCCTTTCTGACCACAGATCATGTTAATATACTTTTCACAACTTATTAATGAAGGGTAAGTAGAGCGCAAAGAATACTAATGAAAAATTGCCACTTGTTTAAGAGCTTTAATTTTTCAGAGTTGGCGCTCATTATGCATTGTGGAAACGCCATATCTTTTTACGTCAATCATCTGTTAAATATTAGTACCAATTAGTAAGCATTATCAGCAAGTCATGGTCCTTATATTTATCAATTTAGGTATTTGCTCTCCATGGCCTTAAAAAAGTTGATGTATAGTTTGAAAGTCTTACCAGAAATTAGTAGGTACATTTACAATTGACGATCAGCATTTTATACAGCTGAGCTGTTGTTTATCATTTGTTGTGTAGTCTTTTCCAAATTTTTGCCTCTCCTTACCTCTCGTTTGTGTTTATTCCTCTCTTCTTAATCCATTTTTAATATCATAGATTCTTCCACTTAATGGCCTACATCAGTGTAAACAAAACTTGTTCTTGAGGCTCATGATGATTATTTAAAACTATAACAAGCGTCAAGTTTTTGATCTTTCATTTGACTTTCATTTTTTTTATTGCAATTTAATGTTCACTGTATTATTGTTTTATCAGGATGCCATTTCATTTTTTTATTGTAATTATGCTTATATTCTGGCTAAGGATTCCACTTCCATGTGGAAGTACATGATTTTACTGCATGGCGCGTTCCTGACTCCTAGTTGTCCTAACATCCATCCAGCGATTCTTTGCTTTGTTGATCACTGACATTTCTAAACCACTATGGCTGATGTTACATTATTCTATTACATTGAGGGGAGTAGGATGGTTAGAAATAATAGTCAGAGGCCAGAAACGATCCCTCCCAAAACCTTTTAAGATTTGAGGTTTTAGGAAGGAGATACCTCTGAAGGATATGTTCATCATTGACTCTTCGCTACCAGATTCATAGCACACCGCTCTCTAGCTTTCCTACTAGTGTAGGTCTAGGTGGCAGAGGATGAGTAAAACAAGCATAAGGTTCTGGGAAGTATGAGTTTGGCAGAAGGAGGTTTGCCTATTTTTTTTTTAAATAGTCCACCTTTAAAGTTTTAGCATAATATGTCCTAGCATGCATTGACTGCTTAGAGTGTCTGTCATATGCATCTCAGAGTGATCTAGAATATTTACCTCGCTTGACACAATAGTAAAAATGCAAATGAAGATATGTTTCTTGCATTATCTCTACCATATTTTCAGGCACGGAATCACCTTTGCAAGTTGACCAAGACCTGACCATCTCCTTAAACATGGATCTTTGCAGAATCCACCTGATAAGCATGACAACATAAGAGGCAAAGGTTTACATTGAGATAGTCAATTTTTCTACAGCTCCTCTCACTTTAACATGGTCAGGATTCCAATATCTATCTATGTCTGTTTAGGTATTTGTAGAGCTTAACACTAGGTAATCTGCGATGGAGAGCTACGCAGACTGCTGGGCGACTAGAAAGAATCTTGGTCTAGAGTGATGGTTGCCAAAAAAATCAAGTGTTTTGAGGTAGGCAAAGGTGTTTGTAGTGGATTGGCTGGCTGAGAGATCCTTATTAATGATTAGTGTGGAAAATATACATTTTTAATTCTTTATCAATTTTCGGAGTCATGTACCGAGCCTGACATGTAGAAGGAGGATGTACTAGAACTTGGTTACATTTATTGAAAATGACTGCCTTTTTTTCTTATATTTCTTGATTTGTTTGTCTGGTGAAGTTTTTCCTCCATAGTGGTTAGATTTTGGCCTTGTAGGCTCGTTCTTTGATTGTTTCTTCATTTTAGTTTAAGCAGCAGGTGTTGAGATGCATTACAAGTGTGACCACCAACACAGATTTGCTAGTATACAAGTCATGTGATAATACATCTTTGGTCCTTTGATGAGTCAGGCTCTGGCTTATAGCAGGCCTTTCAAGGGGAGCTATGTGTAGGTTGAAATGCCTGCAAGTAGGGTTTTGCCATCTTCCAAGCTACCAGGGTTTGGTCTGTAGTTTTTAAGTCTGATTCTGCCATGTATGCTTTTCTTCTCCTTGTAAGTGAGAGGATTCTGTGTGATGTATTCTTTGAAGAAAAGATTGTAGCCACTGGGGAATTTGAGTGATTTAGAGTAACTTGTTGTGGAATGTATACCTGAGAGGTGCCATTCCTAGACTTGTACTTTGTTTGTACATACATTTCTTTTTGTAACTTTTGTCGAAAAATTTCTCTCTGAAAATAGATCTAGGCCCCGAGGTATGAAGTGTTTTTGCAGCCGCTAAGCCTTTGGAAGTGTTAGACTTGCATATGCAAAAAAGCAAGTTGCAATTTACTCAAAGCTACTTTTCAGTTGTAAATGGCTATCCAACTTGCAATGGGCACTTTGTGACTAATTGAGGTTTGGGAGCTTTGCTAGTTGTGAATTACAATTGAATGTATCAGTTCCTTCCAAGTGGTAAGTGTGATTTCAAAGCATTAGTCGGATACTAGTATGTGGAGGAGGTAGTATCCCTTTGCAAAAAGAAGCTGTGCATGAGTAACAGAAAGTTTTGCCGGGGATGGCTGCATATATCCTTCCATGCCACTCACAGAAAACACATGTATTTTTTAATTGCAGTGCCTGTCTCTTTAAGGGGCAGCATTAAAAATGGTTGTAACCCCATTAATATGAATTCAGGTATAGAGGTCTGTTATCCCATGCATTTGCAGACCTTTCAGTAGGATTTGCAATATGAATCCTATCACATGAATTCTGCAGATTTTACTGAATGGTCAGGTTGCACTGTGATAGGGTAGCTCATCTGCCACAGTGCAAAATTAAGGTTGGGTTATAAAGCAGTCGATGTGTTTTGCAAGCTGACCTGTGGTTTATGGACCCTTAGTTCATTAGCCAGCTTCTTCTCTAAGGCTAGTATATATGACAGTTTTATTGAGACATCATTGACATTCAGTATCTTCTTAACATTAGAGACCAAGATCATAGAAATGGCCATAACTTGCATCAATAGGTCCCTGCCCTTTTATTATCAGTAGGATGGACAAGCTGTGTTGCAATTCACTGCTTCTCCTTCACAGGAGCCAGATGTGGGAGACCTAAAAGATTGGGTCGTGACTACCCCCCTGAACATCTGCTCATATTACGCCTTCTACAAGCGCAGGCTCCAAGAAGAGCGAGTGTACACTCTGAAGTAAGTATGAGATATTGATATATTCACTTTTAGGGATGCTATTTAAAAAATAAGGGAGCTACAACAACATCATACATTTGTCACTGAATATCTGCTCTACCCTAAAATCTTTTTTTCCCCCGCTTCTTGGGGCCCACCACATTTGAGCGCAATGATTCTTCAACAAATCAGGGTAAGTTTTGGAAGGTGAATTCCCAGTTATTTAACAGCCATTCTAAATGGTGCTGTTTGCCCGGGCCGGTTAATCTAGCACTCTGAGAGATTCAGCGCTTTGGATTTCTTTCCAGTTTACCTCAAAGACCAAGGTCACACCAGATCTTACAAATTCTTTGATAATATCAAGAATAATTTCTCTAGGATTCTAATTGTAAAAGTTAGAATGTCTGCAATACTAGAGATGAGATGGCTATTATTGCATGCCTCAAAGCTTTTAACATCTACCCAGTCCTTCCTTCACAACCCAAAATCTCCATTGGGTGTGGAGTTTCAGTAGGGTTTTAGCAGCCAATAGAGTTTTCTATTTTTGCGACAACGTACATTAACGTTCATGCAGGTGAAGTGGGTGGCAACCATTTTCTAAAAATGATAAATAAATAACTGCCTCTTATACAATGAAGAAAATCAGAAGCATTTAAGAGCGTACGTCTGAGAAATGCACAACAACTCGAATAATTCATCCACGCAAACAAACCTCTGTGAGAAATGTCATTGTGTCAACAGCATGTCACTTAGCCCCTTGTTGTGATTTGCTTTTTATTCAAACAATGCATGTATTCTCAAAGATGACAAAACAACATCATTTGCGTCCATAAAGTGTGTTGAAAATGAATATAAATGTTGTTCTCCCTTGATCCTTTTCAACCGTGAAATCAAAGCTAAACTCTTTGTAGAAGATTCACTGAAAGGCGCTGTCAGCTGCGTGCCCTGTCAGTTTTACTGTAGCTAGTAAGCTGAAATAATTAGGCATCATCACATTTTGTTTTGGTCCTGCCAGTCAATGTTAGTTGCTGTCGTTAGCAACGATGAGTTCCAGTGATCAGATGGACAACCTGATTTTAGGTCTTCACTAGACATTTCACGCTTCTTTTTCCTGTGTGCAGCTTTGTGCTTGGGGTTGTGTACACTGTGGTCGAATTTGCTAATTGTCTGCAGATTGATACACCAGAAATTGCAATAGGTGCTTGTGTCGGCTTTAATTGCGGCTGTTTCAAGTGGTGTGTAGACCAATGTTTTTAAATCACATGAATTAAAGCAATCATTAGATGATTGGACACATTTCTAATCAGTGCCTGACTGGGAACCCAAAGCAGCCCTGGCAATTTTCTCGGATCAGCCACTGGGGCTTTTGTTACTGGGCGCAGATATTACAGCAAACAAAACCGGCCCCCACCACTGCAAATCCGGCCCCCACCCTTCCAGCCTCCTGGGGAAACACCCCATGTGGCCAGTCTGGCCTTGTTTATAATGCTAAGTTTTTTAGTTGTAACAAAACAGTTGATGAATGATAATGCTAGGTACCCATTTTAAGGTCGGTTTGGAGACTACTTTACTTTGTTTGTCAACCTCGTAATAACAGAATCAAAAATAAAGATATATACATGCATTGCTGCCTTTTTCTTGAAACTAGGAGGTTTGAGCAGGAGGGAGTTCACGTTCCGTAGATAGGGACTGCCTCCTGAAATCTTGATCTTATTTGTGAGGTACCTGGGTGCATCATGGCGCAGGGCGTTGTGCTCAAGGCATGCCATTTCCAGTTAAATCCTGACATATAGTGGAAGCCAATGGAGAGACTTTAGAAAAGGTGAGTTGTGGTTGAAGTGCCTCCTTCCTGTTATTAATCTTGCTGTAGCATTTACGGTTACCTTTAGTGGAGCTGTACTTGATATTAGTAGGCCTATTACGATGGCACTCCCATAGTCCAGTGTGGTGTTTTAATGGTTCTTCATAATCTGAGGCTATTTATGGCAACAGATGCATAGGATGATGTGGGCAGATTCAACCTAAGGGCAAAACAAGACTTGACCTATCCCCACAGGGTGGACCTGATGGTTGTTGACACTCTGCTACAGTTTCAGAGCATGGGTCAGATATATCGCCTATCTCTACTCAAAGTAGTCCTCCACTCGGCAGCCGGTTATGTTCCAAAATAGAAAGGTCCCAACGCATTACACCAGTCCTTTCCTCTCTAGGGTGGTTTCTCATTGTCTATATTACTCCTTTACAATTGCATGAATTACTTATACAATGATTGATTTGACTAAAACCTGAATACTTACGTGAAAACGTAAGCTGTCTGGCAGAAACAGAACTTTAAGAAGCCAACTCTAGATCCAAAAAGTCTTCCACCATGAAGGGATCATGCTCCTTGTACCATACACATCTAACAGGCACATTACATTTCTGCTTGTAAAATGACCTCAAGCAGCATTTCTGAAAGGACCATTAAAATCGTCCGCTAATTTATTCTAGCTGGTTTTCCCAAATACGACACTTCACAGGCATGAAGAACCTAAATAAATAAATAGGACACTTCTACTGGCATTCAAAAATGGTTTGTGTAGGAGACTCACTTAGCACAACCATTGTCTTTTTATTTATTCCCTCAAAACATGGTACACCTTGGAATATTTGCTGCCATAGATAGTTTAAGATTATAAAGAAACAATAACATAATTTCAAAGATAGAGGAAGTTTTCTCTAAAATCTTTTATTAAGTAAGTATACTTTGCACTCGCCAAAATAACTCCTGTAATGTCTGTTATTTGATTGCATAGAATTAAATACAGGACCACAAGTTTGCTTTTGTCAAACACCAGACCTGGGTGTAACCAAATGCTATTGAAGCCAACGTCCATTGCAGCGATGCGTGCAGAAGCACATTGATAGGTGATAAAGTTCAAATGCATCACCTTCTCCTGATCCTAAGCAGGGAGTGTCTAGGTGGTAGATGGAAGCTTGCTCTGTCGACAGGAATTTCAGACTTCAGTCAAATCAGTCAGACAAATCTCAAAAAACACTACATAGTTACTAGCGATCCATTGTACAAAGTCTCATCCATTTTTGGAAATTATTTTATTTGCATTATGTATTGTACCTTCATTGAGATTGAGTTTTTATATAGCACAAACTTGACCTGAAGGTATTGGGTATCAGAGCGCTTTACACGAGCACCAGTTGCGTTACATGAGGACACATTCATTAGGTCTCGCCTAGCAAATTCAGCGCGAAGCGCTGGTGTTGCCAGCGAGAAGTATTGTTACGGAGTTGCCTCTCATGCGAGACAAGAGATGGGCACGCGCAAGAGACATACTGTAAATGTGGACGCTCACATGAACAGGAGATGTTCACGTGCGTAGGGCTCAGCTCGCTCCCTCTCTCCCCCTCCCTGCCTGTCTACGCGCACGCAGGGCAGGAGATATGCACGCGGGTATCGCTCGCTTTCACTCCCTCCCCCCCTGTCGGCTCCTCGGAGAAAGCTTAGATATGCAAACGGGCATCGCACGCTTTCACTCCTGCCCCCCTCCCCCCCGTCGGCTCCACGGAGAAAGCTTGTTGTTGTTGCAGGAATCATGTATTCTATTATTTCGGGATCATGAGGTGGCCTCGCAGTCTGTGCTTGTAAATTGCGTAGGTAATGCACAATAGAAGATACTAAGGAAGATGCTTTGAAAACGACGGAGGACTCCAGTCCCATAGAACCTGCAAAGCCTACTCCCGATTTTGACACTAGTACCACTGAGGATGTGGCTGTGCCAGTCGTCGTAAAAGAGGATAACTCTCCTGCTATGCTTTCCATCAAGCGCGAGGATAATGAAGACGAAACGATGTCAGTAATTGCTTTTTTTGTGTGATCTTATACTATACCATTATAACTTTCGCGGGACACGAGCCTGTAGCAGGCATTTTTAACTAAGGTGGGGAGAGCATGACTTTTATCGTAGCCCCAAACATTGATTAAGGGGTCATGGGCGGGCAGACTGGTATTGCTGAGCCTTAGCTGTGTTAGTTAACATAATTTGCCACTGGTGTCTTCAGGCCAGTCCTATGATGACTGCAAACTTGGCGAAGTACAATACTTTTCTACTTGGCTGTAATGTAAGGGTGACGTCGGCAGGCAGTCAAATGTTTCTTAGGGAGATAGTGTTGGGTGCTTGATCTCAGAACTCAAACAACAGACAGTTGTGTGAAGCTCAGTGTTAGTTTTAGAAGGAAAATAAAGTATATTTAAATACACAGCAGTTGTGATATCTACACAATTCCATTGGTTATTCATGTTTCCCATATCAAAAGCCCAGTTCATGATTGTTTTCGAGTCTCCCCCCATCGCCTTTTGGCATAATGGGTGGGTGGCTGTTTCTCACCACTCTTGAGCAATGTAGCTGGCCGTATGTTGTGTGTGTACTGCCTGGTACCCACAATTAACAAGTATTTGCAATGCAATAGGTCTCGCATTTATGCGAGTCTGAGCTATTGACATTGCAAATAACTATGCCTTTTATTTTTGTTTTTGAAACATAAATAAAAGGCATTGTCATTTATAATGTCAATAGCTTAAACTTCTGAAATGCGAGACCTATTGCATTGCAAAATGCTTGTTTTTGTTAGGCACGGGGAGATTAAGTGATTTGCCCAGAATCACAGGATGTTGCGCGTCCTTGCCGATACACAAACCCGGTTTCCCAGATTTGAGGTCGATCGCTCTAGCCGTTAAGCCAACTCCACTCCCCTATATTGTGTGACATAGCTTCCTGCTGGTGTTAAGTGAAAAATGTTGGATCCAATATTTTGCGTGTATATTATGTGTGTTACCCATCAGTCATTGTTTGTGTATTGAGTGCAACCAGTGCATGTGGCTTATTTTTTTCAGATCACTCAATTTTGCTTAGCAATGAATTAAGAGATGGCCATGGTTGATTTTAATTGAGAATGAGCATTGAAAACTCTGTATTGCTGTTTAGAATCTAACAACTGATTGAAAAACTCTCCTGTAATTTGTGCTTATTATTACTGATTTTTTACTTATGTTTCCAGCAGTCTAACATATGACTGTGGCATTTATTCATAATTATTTTTATATTTTTGTTTTATGGTACTGTTGTATATGGAAATTAGGTTTATGATGGAATATAAGCAGCTAGTCTAGTTGAAAAGGGAAGATGAGGTTTCTGAAATGTGTTCCTAGAGCTTACTGACACAACATGTAAAAAACTAACATTAAAACTCAAAGTCCATTGTCATTTGCTATTTGTCCACACACGTGTTTCATAGTTAATTAGAGATAGTAAATAGTCTGGAAGAAGAAATTGAGAGAGTTAATGCTTAGATGTGCTATAGTTATAGCTGTTTGGTAACTTCTCAAACTCAAGGTAGCACATGAGATGATGGGAGTTGTAGAAACGACAACCACAAAAGAAACGGTGTCAGAGATAAGGAATGTATTGTTTCAACTAAGGAAATGCTCAATATAATAAAAATAGATTAAATGGAAGGTCTAGTTCTTTAAAAAAAAGTAATGATATCTCACACGAGAGGATTTTAGGTGTTGCCACCACATAGATAAAATGATTCATAATAATGCCTTATTGAATTAAAGAGATATTAAGGTTACTGTCTTATGTATAATAAAGAGGCACACTAATGACCAATTAACATCTGGGACATTGAAGAGATTCCAAGAAAATGTGCACACATACGATGTTCGCAATCAATACTAAGGAACTGGGCAGGGTTTGAAGGGGACCTGGCTGGCACGAGGTTGTGGCTGTGGTCCACTTCACAAAGTTGTCTCAAGCAGTCTTTGGTAGTGGCAATGGAAAAAATGTATTACAGTCCAAACCATATTGTACATAAACCTTTCTTAGACCTCTTCCAATTCTAACATCAGAACTGATAATCTATTTCAGGCATATTTAATGGCAGAAAATTACATAGCTCATAACTTCTCAAGTTTAACTGCCATCACAACCCTCACTTAGTTCCTGTATTGATGGCAAGGTGAGTTGAGTTTACAGGACTGCCACTGCGTGTTTGCTTGTTTGGTTTGGATGTAGTTTGGATTTCATCTCTTGCATTAACCCCCACATACCTTACTGTGGCCTCAGCTCTGCACATGTGAGAGCATTCCCTTAGATCGGGTCTAAGGAGTTTGCAAACTTTTCAGTCACAAATGTGTGCGAAAGAGAGAGAATGGAGATCTGTGTGGTTAACCCTGAGGGGAAGGCTTTTGTCTTCTGTGGTTAACATTGTTGTCTCTATAGTCCCTGATATTGATATTATCAATTGAATACCCTTTTATTGTACAACTAGGTGACATGTCAACAGATTCATGTTATTTAACAGTAGTTTAAGAATCTATTGTGATGAGTATGTAGTGCAGTTAAGGGGTGGGAAATGTAAGATGTCCATGAGATGATAATAAAGAATGAGTTTACAGTGTGCGAATGATGATGTGTCTTGTCTATGCAGCAGAGTCTATAACCCGACATTACTACATTTCCAATGTTTGTTTATTGCCAAATACACATAATCCACAAACGGACCCATATCTACAACTGAGATTATAAACCATAAAGTGTGTGGTCCATTGTCTTTTCATGCAGATGCACTGCTTGAATCTGTATCTTAAACATTGTGAGCATTTGAACAATGCACACCAAAAACGGAATCCTGTCTTGCCACATCTTTGCAGCTGGTAGCAACTCAGGTCAAGTGGCTTTCTCACCACCTCATTGACCCACAAATAGTTGTGAACTATTGTTTGCATCACATCTAAGATTATTCAGGATTAAAATGTCAGATGAGCCAGATGAACCCAGTAAGGGTGGTCACCCACAAACGTAGAGGAACCTGATCTTTAAGGTGTTCCACAGAACGCTAAGCTAGTTGTATATTGGTACAGAAAAGAAGAAATGCAGATCAGCATCAAAAACGTTATGCTCAGTTGTCATCTTGTGATGACCCATTTCATTATTATGGTGGAATACATAAGGAGCACTACGTAGAAATATAAGAGGCATGTAGAAAATGTTGGTCATGCATCAAACAAGACCCCTATTATTATTTTTTTTTAAACCGTTTTTCTTGCAGAAAACACAATCCACAGCATATTCTTACATTACTCCTGGTCCGCTGACGCTAATGCGCCACTCTCGTATCACACATATTTTGTACACAGCCATTAAGCCCACAACCCGGAGGTCGGGCGGCGTCAATCGGTGGATCCCCCTTCTTGATATCTCTCGAATATGGTTATTCTACTCACCAGGAGTTCCTCATTCCGCTTTTATCTTTTCTGCCCCTTACACCCCTGCCTCCAACTATCCCTCAACTCACTCCACCCTGATCCCCCCCTCCACCCCCAACCTACCCACCTACCCCCGAGTGTTTCCTCTGCGCCTGAGCTCTAAGTTGATACACGTGTATGTGTACTGTCAGGAGTAACTAATACACTATTGAGAATGTGCTCCCGGTATGTGTATGGGGGCCTCATCGCCTGATTCAGAGAGTCCCTCCTCCTCCTCCACTGTGCTGTCTCCCAAAGTCTGCACTAGCATCTCCCACTCCATAGCCGCCTCCATTGCTTTGTCATCTGACCTACGGCGGGCTAGCTGGTATCTAAGTGTACTTTCACTCGCTGCCCACTTAAGCATCTCATTAGTCCATCGTCTGAGCGTCGGACAGTTCTTCGATTTCCAATTTCTTGTTAATTCTCTTTTGGCTAAGATCAGACCCATGTCTACAAATTTGCTCGAAATCCTATTTCTGGGTGTATGTGGAAACCAGTGCAGCACGCCTACCGCCTTGGTGAATTGTAACTCCCTGTCCGTCACACTGTTTAATGTCTCAATAATCTCCCTCCAGTAGTCTCGTAGGTGTGTGCAGTCCCAGAGCATATGTCCCAGGTCCGCTCCTATCATGTTACACCTAGGTCATGCCGCGCTCTCCACACCAAAATACTTCCCAATCTTCCCTGGTGTAAGGTAGGCCCTATGTAGGATGTAGAAATGTATTAATTGAAAACGTGCGTTTCTCGTGCTCTTTCTCGCCCGCCTCACTATCTGCACCCAAGTAGTATCAGGGATCTCTATCTGTAGATCATCAAACAAGACCCTTATGTTAAAATAATTGCTAATGAAGATCAATATGTCAGAAAGTACTACTGATGACGATTATGGAATGCATGCAGTTCAAACAGTCAAACAGCATGGTACTCCTCAAAGCATTGCATGTAGTGGAGAAGAAGTTGACCATTGAGATCCAGATTGTGCCTTTTCTATAACAAAGATGCCATAAAGATCTGCAAATTCTGCAGGAAGGAAAAGTTCCTTTCTCCATTAGCATTTCTGGTAATATTTTTAAAGACGTAACCCACTGTTGGTACTTTGTTTTTCTCAGTTAATTTTAGAATGTTTCAGCCTCTGTTACCTCCCAAGGATCATGGCCCCACAACATCGCTGTACTTTTTATAAAAGCTGGACTGTAAACAGTCATATTCTACTGACCAATCAGTCTAACTAATATCGACTGCAACTTAGATATACACAGAGCTAGCATTGGCCTCAATTGAGAAATGGTTGGAAGAGCGAAAGGTCCCCAGTCCCATACAAGTTTAATTCCACTCAGTCCTGTTCACTACAGATCAAATCTTAGTGATTCTATACATTGTTCTCATATGTAGGAAGGCCAAACACATGCTCCGGTTTGTAGCCATCCTGGATTTTAGGCCTGCCTTCACCCTGGCCAACAGAGAGACAGAGAAATCAGAAGATGGCAGGGAAACTCTTGGTAATCATGATGAGTCTCTACAAAGGAACCGCATCTCAGGTCAAGATAACACAGAAAATGAACCTGAATAAAATCTTGTACTTCAGAAGATGGCTAAAAAAGAGGTCCATGTTAAGAACTACTTTTAATGATGTATATAAGTGACCTGTATCAAATAGTCCTGAAGCCTTCAAAAGCTATTACGGTGAGCAATGACATGCCAATGCATCTCTTAGTGTATGAAAACAATTCCATTTTAATGGAAAGGACTCAGTTGGTCAATCTACTTTAGTCTCTGTAATCAGGTAGATGAGATTTTAGGCACTACACTACAGAAGTTTCCCTGCAGCCTGTACTGGGCCTTAATCGCCTGAACACACTGGGAGTTACCGACTGAATCGGCTGTTCTTCACTATCACAGTTGGCTCTCTTATGAACTAATTTCACAATGGGATTGTTTACTGAGCTTAATTATTTCTTGTTTTCTTTTTTTTTTGTTTACTTTTAAATACATGCTTTTAAAGGCGAGGAGGTGATGGTGGAACTGGATACAGTTGAGCACTGTTGCTGGTAGTTAGCTACACTAGAGCCAGTATTTACCAGTCCCTCAGGCTATCAGCGCTCAGGGCCTCATTTAGAATTTGGAAGATGGAATACTGTATCACAAACATGACATGTGTCCCTTCCACTGTATTACAGGTGCATCTTGTCTTATTGCACTTATAGTATCGTGGGAGGGATATCTGTCATGTTTTGACTTAGTATACCACTTGCCAAACTCTAATTCATGCCATCAGTTTAATTATAATCAGGGGTAGAAGAGCCAATGAAAAGTTACCAACTAAAACCGGCAAAGCAGTGGCAGTAGTAATGATATCTCATGCCCTGATGTCAGTTTTAGTATTAAACACATGTTCAAATATGATTTTATTTTATTGAGGTGCCTCCTAATCTACTTGATTTTATTGAGGTGCCTCCTGATCTGCTAGGCTGACACCAGGAACAATAGTGCCAACCTCACATGTATGATCAACTTTACATTCACTAGTAGTATTAGATGCACAGCCATCAGTCTGGTCAAATGTCCCTAAATTTGGAAAGCAGCTGGCAGCATATGAGATTTAATGTCAAGTTACAAAAATCGAATTGCTGATCAATAGGTCTGTTACAATATTAGAAATGTGCTTGATGCTTGAACTAGTGATAAGTCTGAGCTGCATTGCACAGATCATCATTATTTTTCATCAGCAGAGCATTGTTCTTGGCAGTACCAGAAAATAAATCCAGTCTTTCGAGAATCAATGTGATTGTTCATATCCTGCTTATTATGGCAAATAATTGATTGGGTCAGAACAGTCTCCGAGGTAGTAAAAGGTGTCTGTGATGTTGCTTGTGTTCCTGCCACATTGTCAGCATCCCAGGTCTCCTAACAGCCTCAATCCCCAATGAAGAGTATGAGGTTGAGACCTGGCAAGGGCTGACAGTTCTCCTGCTACTAAGAGTACTCTTAGTCCCTTCCCTACCATCCCCCACTTCATTGTTTTTTTTTGTTGTGACTCAGAGGAAGAAGGGTGACAGGCTTTCAGAGTATGTGGTCTGACTTGTTGAGGCACAAACACACTTCTCCTTCCTCTCACAATGCTACTCTTTTTATGGCGAGGAGCCAGACACTGCTAGGATTTGTTCTTTATTGGAAAAGAACAGAATAAAATTCTCTCCGTATTCTTACAATGTTTGTTGAAGCGCTGTGCTTCTTTAATATCAGATATACTGGTCTGTGTGTAACACCTCTGTTAAAAGCTTTTCAATTAAGCTGACCCCCTTTCTCACCTATAATTCAACAGCTTAGCCATGGTATTGCAGATGCTCCGTTGAAAAAAGCAATAGTGCTTAATGGTTCTTCTATTTACTACACTCTCTCCTGCCAGGGAAGCTATAGATATAATTTAGTCTCACCTCTCTTTGCGCCTTTCTCTGCTTAGCACACTAATGTGGCAGTTTAAGACAGATAGAGCTGATTCAAATGAAATGCTGGCTTGTGGTACATGAAACATGTTCAACAATTGAATGTAAAACCAATGCTTGTGTAACCATTTTCCATATGCTAGTTGGCAATTATTGGTTATGATGTGCTGCTTAGGGATGAGAATTGGAATATTCATTGTTTAAACGTGTTATCAAATGCAGATTGGTTGCTTAGTGTAAAGAAGCAGATTTGTTTGAGTTTTTTATTTTTTTTATTAAATGATTTTTATTGTTTTTTACAGCAGTAATTAGCACCCGTCCCCCCCACCCACCGCTGTCAGACAGGTACAGATGTACACATAGCATTTCATTTAGCCTTTTCCCATAGCAAAACCAGAAATTTATTTTAAGGCATCATACATTTAAAGCTAACATGTGAGACTAGAACATCTTTGACGAATTTAACAGGTAAAAAAAAGCAGAAACACCAAATATAATTACACAAGCAACCACTAGAGACATCAAGATTGAGCTATGCTCTAGGCAGAGCCCTGAGCCAACCTCCATTGTATCAAAGGTGACCAAATGCTTAGACCCCTTGACCGCCGTTGATTAGCCTTTCGTTTATAAATTGCAACCTCCAGGTTAGAGATAGCTAAGAGCCTAGCTAACCATTGTTGGAAGGACGGTGCTGTTGGGTCTAGCCACGCATAGGCAATGCATAAACGTAAAACTGCCATTGCAATAAATATTAACTCATGGCCATTGCCCGAGTGATCCGCATCGGCGGCCCCTAGCAGAATTACTTCACTAGATAGGATTATATTTCTTAGTAAGACAGTGGTCAGAAATGACTCTATGTCTCGTATTAGTTTTGTTAACCCATTACATAAGGCAAAGATATGAACCGAGTCAGCTTTAAAGGCATTGCATCTAGGACAACATGTTCCCTTACCATTACCCCATTTGGCAATTTTGTCTGGCGTGTAATAAAGAAAAAAGCAGGTTTTATAAAACTGGGTCTGTAATTTGGTAGACATGAGGATGGATTGAGAGAGAGAATAGGCATGTTTAAATCCCTCAACGGATATATCTATTGTATCCTGCCATTTCTGGGAAGTTTTCTCTAGATCATCAGGAAGCGTTGCTACCAGAGAGGAGTAAACTCCTCCAATAGTGTGGGCCCTAGCACGAATGATTAACCCAATAAAATCAATCTTTACTCTCCACTCGTTCCCACCTAATTTTCGTGTAAAAAATCCCTTATTTGTAAGTATTTTAAAATGTCTCAGCAATCTAGGTGGTACTCTACTTTTAGCATTTCGAAAGATTTAATCCCAGCTGGGGTGAAAAAGCTACCTAATTGTGATAATCCAGCCCTACTCCATTTAAGCAGGCAGAGGTCTTTGAAGATGACTCCTGGAAGTAAGGTATTGTCTACTAGAGGTGTGTAGTATGAAAATCGACCTAGGTTCAGCATCTTCCTCACCGCCTTCCATACTTTAAACCCGCTGTATAAAGTCTAAATTTAACTTTTTTATGGTAGATGTCATATGTGTGTCTCCAAAGATAACCTCTACTTTTGCTACCAAGCAGTAATTGAAATATTGTTGGTGAATTGCCCCCCACTGGGTCCTCATCCCTCGAGTTTTGTATGAGCTCACTGCTGTAAAGTACTACCGACGCCCAATAATACATTCTTAAGTTGGGGAGAGCTAAGCCCCCTCTATATTTGGGGAGGGTAAGGAGTTTGTAAGCGCGCCGGGGTTGCACATAGGCCCAAACAAAGCTAGTGAATGTACGCTCTATTGCCTTCAGCCAATGGTTAGTAAATTTTAAACAGATTGATCTAAATAAGTACAAGATCTTTGGAAAGTATACCATTTTGACAGCGTTCACCCTGCCAGTGATGGACAGATGGAGATTGTCAAGGCGGCGTAGGTCTTTCTGGATTGCGCCTAGCATTGGTTTTATGTTTATGTCCACCAAATTTTCCAAATTGAAGCAGATGGCCACCCCCAAATAAGTAGCTGAGTCCACCACCCGGGGATCATTCATCCTGCTTGATTTGTTTAAAATAATTTGTGTCTTCCCTTGGTTGAGAGCTTACCCAGAAACAAACCCAAATTTATTAGCTTCCTCCTCAATGCAGGGCATAGCTGTGCTGGGGTCAGCGGTGGCACAGACTACGTCATCAGGGTATGCCAGAGTTTTAGCTGGATAATTTTGAAGCAGAATTGATGGTATATTCTCATTTCTCTCAAGTCTCTGAATAAAGGGGTCGATATATATGGCGAATAGGAGTGGCGAGCAAGGAGACCCCTGTCGAGTTCCACTGGATATTGCGAATTCTTTAGTGAGGCTTCCATTCACAGATATCACTGCGCTAGGATTAATATATAATTTCTGTACTGCTTTAATAAAGCACTCCTCAAACCCGACCTTAGCCATGGTAGCCCATAAAAATGACCAGGAGACCCTATCGAACGCCTTCTCGGCCTCTAGAAGAATTAGTGCCATAGGGTCTCCTGCCACCTCTGAACCATCGAAAAAGGTAATCACTCTATATATATGATTGATGGTAGATTTGCCCGGGACAAAGCCGTGTTGACATCGCATAATCACCTTATGCACAATGGGGGCAACCCTATTTGCCAGCAACTTGGAATATATCTTTGAGTCCGCATTAATGAGCGTGATAGGGCGGTACGATCCTAGCTGTTCCTGGGGTTTATTCTTTTTAGGGAATATTATTATTTTAGCTCTGGACCAGGAGCTAGGAGGTTGGCCCCCTTAAAAAATAAGAATAAATAGTTTTAATATAATTTCCTTATTTTGCTCTCGAAAAACTAAATAGAACTCTGAAGGAATACTATCCAAACCGGTGGCCTTCCCTTTCGGGAGATTTTGAATAATAGTTACAAGTTCTTCCACATTGGGGGATTGTCCCAACAAGTGTTGGTCTGCTTCATCTAGTTTGTCATAGTTACCGCTCTCTAGATATTTTTCTATCTCCGTTATAGCCCCTCGTTATAGCCCCCCGTCCTTCCTCCGTATACAAAGTCCGGTAAAATCTCCAAAAGGCTTCTCTGATAAGCTCTGGGTCAGATAAAGAACTATCCACCGGATCGTGTATTTCACGAATCAGATTAGAGGTAGCTTGTTGGCGCATGCGCACGGCTAGCTGATGACCCACTACTTCATTAACTTCATAAACCAACTCTTTCTTGGCAGCAGCTTTCCTCACGGCTTTCTCAGTAAAAATATTGGTAATAGCCGCCTTGGCAATTGCAATCTGACTTTGTATTTTGGAGATTACGTCATCCGTATTGGCCCGCCTAGAAACTCCTGATAGCTCTTCTTCTGCCTGCCGAAGACTATCTTGCAGGCCACCCATTGTCTCCCTCTCAACCTTGTTGGCTCTCCTAGAATACTATAGTTAATACTATATGATATATATATAATACTAATATAATACTAGTATGGTCTCACCACGAATTCCAGCTTTCAGGGTGTCCCAAACTATTTCGATCGGAGCGCTGCCAGAGTTATAAGCTAAGAAGTTGGGGATCCATTCTTTCACATAGGCCCAGTATTTATCATCCTCTAGAAGGATTTTTTCAAAGGTCAGTTTTGGCCGGCATTACATTTAATGAGCAAACTAGGGGATTATGATCGGAGAGTATACGGGGCATCTTCTCCGTTTGACATTTGGTGTTAAGGGAGTTAGACATAAACATAAAATCAATTCTAGCATGGGAAGAGTGTGGGTTAGAGAAAAAAGTATACCCTGTATCATTGGGATTAGATAACTGCCAACCATCAACTAATCCATGTGCGAGGCATAGATTTTTTAAGGATTTGAATACTTGCGGCTTACGGCCTCTGTATACCCATTCATCTTTGATCGACCAATTAGTAGGAAGATTAATATTAAAATCCCCACATATCAACATCGGTAAAGGTCAGTGTGCCAGTTCATTGGAGATTACATCAAAAACAGCCGGGTCGTCACTATTACTCCCTTAGACCGTACAGAATGTAAATTTTAAACCCTTGTCGTACTGACATTCGGTAATAGCCCATCTCCCAAAATTGTCGGTTTTGATTTGACTAAAGATCAGTCTATTACCTTTATCTAAAATAGCCACCCCCTGAACCCAAGCCCCCTGTGAAGTTGCGTAAATAAGCCTATACCCAAGTGAGTTCAAAAGTTCTATGTGCGTTTCTTGGAGGCACACGATGTCTGCCCCCTAATCCCGTAGTCCTAATGCTACTATTTGCCTTTTTTTAGCATCGTTTTAGGCCACAGATGTTTATGGATAGTATTTGTAGTGCCCCCATGTGTTTAAAAGAGTTGAGACCGAAGCAAGGCCGAGCTTAAAGCCAACCCCCATGTTTCCATCATTCTGCCTATAAAGTTTGTGATGCCTAAAGTGAATTTCGTTCTTTTTGTGACCGGTCCTGTCTGACCGCCCTTCATCCCACCCCCCCTACCCACCACCAATCTTGAAGGTTGCCTGCCCCGCGCTGGGACAGGGAACTGACGTCCGTCATTCACTCCCCATGAGCCCGCTGAGCCACCTCCCCTGCGCACCACTCTTACATAAAAACCCACTAGAGAACCAGAAAAAGAGAAAAAAATAGGAAGAAGGGAAAAAAAAAGAAAAAGCAAGCTACCAAAGAAAAGAAAGGAATCAATGCCTCTATGCATCTATATGGCTGTTCAAGACTATGCTTTGCAAAACCTGAAAATGCATTTAAACATAGAGGCCCAATAGTCGTTACTTATGTCCAGTGATTTCATTTAGGTAGCTTTTGGCCTGAACCTCTGAGATAAAGCTCTGAGTTGACCCCTGAAAGATAACTTAAAGCCTTGCAGGATTTTGAAGATACACTGTGGCCCCCCTGTTTTTGGAAAGGGTCAAATAGCTGTCTGAGCCTCCATCTGCGCTCCTCCGTGGCGTGAGCGAAGTCTGGTCGAGAAAAGACAAATATACCTTCAAAAGAGCGTTTATTAGTGGGTCTTGCAAGGTCATAGAGGGCCTGGCGAAGCAGAAAGTTGCCAAAGAAGAGCAGCATAGCCCAAGGGGTGTTATTGTGAGGCCGGGCCCTTCTTGCTGGGAAAAAGAGGAAACCTGTGAGCTCTCTGGACCTCCTTGTCCCAGTCCCAGTCCAGGAGTTCTGGAAACGCTCCCTTAAGAAAAATTACCATAAATTTCCTCGGATCATCCTTTTCAATCTCTTCTGCAATCCCCAAAAAGCGGAGATTGTTCAGCCTCTGCTGATTTTCTTGCTCCTCAGCCTTCCACATTAAATCTTTAACCAACCCCTCACGTTCATCATGCTGAGTTTTGAGCAAGGTAACATCGTTTTCCAGTTGCTCGTTTCTCAGTTCCACCGAGGCCATGTGGTCAACAATTTCGGCGCACGTCTTCCCCACATTGCACACAGCACCTTGTAGTTTCTTTGCTGCCAGTCGCGATCTCCGGCTATCTGCCTTTGCTTCCGCTTGGAAACTCCTGATGGATTGTAGAATATCTGCTAGCGCTGGTTCGTTGTTTTGCCCACTCCCATTGCACACATTAGGACAGTCTGCCACGGACTGGGAGCCCGCAGAGGTTGCAGCAGGTTTAAAGGATGACGAGAGTCATGTGTCCTCATACTCCCACTTTAGGTCTGTATTACCATCTTTGTAGGAAGTGTCCCAGTCATTGCCATGCGGACAATCTATAAGGTAACTCATAAGGTAACAGCTGATAGCGGTGCACATATCCTCCCCAGTTTCGATATGGACATATTGGTAAACACATTTTGTCCAGGCACTGTGGGATCTTTCACCACCTACATCACCATGCAATGCATAGGAAGCACCACCCCTGAATGTGAAAGCAACTTGTAACCTGTTCAGTGTTCACACTGTTGTGATTCTAGTTCAGACCAGCGCAGTTCTAACGCTGGACCTTGTATTCAATGTTATTTCAAGGGAGTTTTGGGAAACTGGCTCACCCCAATATCAAGTGGCATGCCATCGGCCCTGACACCTCGACTTACCATGTGAAGGGTATACAGACACATGACCACATGCTGAGCACCTATGATATAATCACATGGAATGTGCAAGGACTGGACTTCAAACACAAACGCCACAGAATACACGCACAGCTAAACCGAATCTGAAGTCATCAAATTGCGTAAGAAATGGAAAGGCCATATCTTTTCCACATCATACACTGCCTTTGCCAGAGGGGAGACAATATGGGTCACGAATGGACTCCCCTTTGAGGCATTAGACAATGCATGGACCCACAGGGCCAATACACCTTAGTGCGAGGAGCACTAGATGGTGTACACGTGGTGCTGGGTAGTCTTTACGCCCCTAATTTCGAGCAAGATAAATTCATTGCAGGCCTTAATGCCGTGTTGGTGGATTGGGTAGCTTATCCGTGGCTATTAGGCAGTGATTACAACGGGGTCATGGATACCAGCAGAAGCCACTCACACCCACCGATTCCAGAAGCACCATACATCAAACAAGCGGAGGCACTGTGTAAATGGTCGGAAGGTTGGGCAGTGGGGGATGTATGGCACCTTAAAAACCCAACCAGCAGAGAGTATTTTTCCCGACTCACCAACTCCACACAAAGATAGATAGGATACTCTGCTCCATTCCCTTGCTACACAAGTAGCATACACCACTTACCTGGAGAATACTTTCTCTGATCACAACCCACTACAGCTCACCCTGGCCTGGGGTAGAATCCCCACCCGGTCCCCACTTGGAAAATGCTGAAGGATTGTGTCTTCCGGAATACACTAGCGGTAGGCATTACAAATTAAACCTCAAATCAGTTGAAAACACAATGAACGCTCTAGGAACAAGAAGCGGCAAGGGATCCCACTAGGACAGCAGCACTGCAGGAGGCACACATTAAACACGTCGAACTGCTGGAAAGCCTCAGACTGATGGATTATAAATCATACAGCCAGAAAAAACATACTGTGGCTGACAAGTCAGGTGCGCTAAAGGCGCGTGTAATACGGGATGCATCCCCCACTGATGCAATATACGAGATAGCCACACCGGGGGGGGGGGGGACACTGTGAACATCCAGCAAGAAATAAACAAGGCATTTTACAAATATTATGAAACCCTCTATCAAGCCCAACACGACGGGCGGACAAACCCATGGACATCTTTCTGGACGACCTACCATTTTCCCAACTGGACCAAGCTGCCCGGGACGATTGGTCAAGCTCCATTACGAGGGCAGAAATTAAAGAAGCCATGCGGGCGTTACCACATAATAAGGCCCAGGCCTTGATGGCCTAACAATAGAATTCTTTGACACCTTCTCGGACACTCTGATCTCCCACCTGAAACAGTTGAACCAAACTGTGCTGGACGCAGGGACCCTCCCCTCCACCACAATGCAAGCCTTAGTAGTGTCACTTCCTAAACCGCGTCGATCTGCCACAGAAATTTCAGGGTACGGCCCCCTCTCGCTAATTACCACGGAATATAAAATATTAAGCAAAATACTGGCACACCGCCTACTCCCATACCTGCATAAATTCATTCACATAGACCAATGCGGCTTCGTGCCAGCACGCAGCACATCACTGAATATCAGAAGGCTACACCATGTTATGGAGACCACCCCTGTAGACAACCATAATGCAGGCTGCATCACACTAGATTTAAGACAGGCATTTGACACCCTCCACTGGGACTACATGGTCAAGTTGCTGGGGGAATTTGGCATACCACCAGCGTACCTGAAATGGGTACAGCTACTGTACACAGCCCAAACAGCACGGGGAACCACATCTCGCGCACATACCCAGTTGGCAGGGGCACTCTGCAAGGATGCACCCTGTGACCTTTGTTATTTGTGCTTGTGCTAAACCACTGGCCATCAAACTACGGGCAGAAGCAGGACAAGTGGGGACTGGGCGCCATTGGGTGGGTCTAGCCAAACTGCAATTAGAGACGGATAGGGGGGGACTGGGAGCACCTGATCTCCGCGCATACTTCTATGCAAGCCAACTACAATGGCTGTCGTACTGGCTGGCTGGATGCAATCTGCACGAACTGGGATATACAGCTCAAGACATCACCCGTGGGGTCCTGCACACCCTATTATTGCTTAGTTCCATGGCCCCCCCCAGGGAACCACGACGCTGCTTCGCA
Organism: Lissotriton helveticus; assembly: GCF_964261635.1. NCBI lineage: Eukaryota > Metazoa > Chordata > Amphibia > Caudata > Salamandridae > Lissotriton > Lissotriton helveticus. The sequence continues at coordinate 1,705,643,407 of NC_136067.1, forward strand.
CGGCACTTATGTACCGGTTGAAGGCAATACAATACATATGCCAGTGTTCCCCATAAGCAAGTAACACACTAAATTACTAGGTATTCCCACACCCATAGGCCTAATCACAAAACGAAACACCCTCAGCTAGTCTTAGGGGGGGTTACCACAGTGGGGCCACTGTTCAGCAATGGAGCTTTCATGGACCATGAGAATTTCACTAAGGAACACAGGGTCTCAAGTAACCTATACATGACACACGCTGCAATACTTGCCTCTGCTAAAAGGCACTGGGCCCCGGCCAGAGAAGAACCCCCAACACACAAACTGGTACAAGCAATCTATCTAATGGAGAAGGGTGTCATCTCACAAAATAGCTATAAAAAGGCATCAGGGCACATGCTGGGATCCCCCTCACTGACTTGCGCAATAAATGGTCCGGGGACCTTGAAAAGGAATTGACCGATAAGGAGTGGGCCGCTCTGCTGGAATATCCTAAAAAGGTGTCACATAATGCCAAGTTCAAGTTCATACAGCACATGATCTTACACAGGGCCTACCTTACTCCACTCCGCCTACAGTGCATGCTCCCAGACACACAACACCACTGCCGCAGGTGCAGGGTGGAAAATTCTGACATCCTGCACATGCTGTGGTCTTGTCCCGTGCTCACTAAGTTCTAGATGGGTGTCGTCCAGAACACCAGAACTACGACAGGCATTCCTATAGGAGAGACAACTGGTAGCTTCGTATTCGGTATGCACTGGCGTCCAAAGTCAGAAAAGGTGCAATTACGTTTCACTGACCTAGCATTCCTTACAGCCAAGCGCTCCATAACTGTGCGGTGGAAATTGCCAAGGCCCTCAACAGTTTATATGTGGCACGGGGAGGTGGTGCGATGGGGTAGTGCGGAGAGTGCTTCCATCAGATGGGAGGAGGCTCGGGGTCTGCACAAGAGCCTAATATCATTGGACTGGAACCTTCTACTGGAGGCATTCAAAGCCCTTGAACCCACGCCCGTCCCTGCAGTAAATGATGCATAGTTTAAGACCTGTAAGCCGGTCTCAGACCACCTGGATCCGACCCAGGAGCAGTCCATAGACACGCCACCATTATACACACCAAACATGCCCTTGCGGGCAAAAGCAGGGAGCCAGGGCAGAACCAGATGACAATGATACCAGCCGGGGTAGAGCCAGTAGAGGCGGGTGGGGGGTGAGAAAGTCTAGGAGTTATGTTAACGCACTTGCAATCATGCCTAGTAATCTTACTGTTGTCATCAATGTAACACATAAGGAAGTGTAATGTACTAAAAGGTACGCATTGCTTGTTAGCTGATACATATTGAGGGCTATTAACGGTACAACGCACTGCATTCTACCACAACTATGTACCTAAGTTTATACATAACTGAAAGGAAATTAGGAAAAACCAATAAAGTGTGTTTTAAAAAAAAAAGGAAAACTTTTGTATAGCCTACTTAAGTGTCCTCGAATGGGGATGATAGCCTTTGAGCGCATGCAGCGGCCATCTTTGCTTGGGAGTGGACGTGTTGGGTAAGTTAATTAAAGAAAAGGACACAGACAGACAGACCTTAACCGGTGGGTGTTCAGTATTTAATGGCATGGGTGGTCGCAGATGCATTGACTCTTGGGCTTCACTACAGTCATGTCTACTCCAGAAACTATTTCAAGGGTCTAAGTCAGTTCTTTTTTATAATCCTTGTTAATTCACAATGCTCCACTTGTATCTTAAAAGTTATAATGTGGGAAAAAAAGGTCTGAGCATTCCTTTTGTGCATGCACAAAAATGATCAAAGACCACATTTCTCTGTCTGCCACTCGGTTACTGGCAGGGCCAGTCTGGAAAATCTTACTGTATGACATTATTCCGAGCACGCCAGTAAAAAAATAGGGACTTCATCAAATTAATCCCATCTCCACGCCGCGCGGAGTTCATCACGTTAAAAGAAGCGGGCTGAATTTCTACGCGGCTTTAATGCAGCGCTTTGGCTGTCTGCCTCCTATGAAGGTCATAGGTCACAGCTCGATAATTGGGTATAAATACAGCCGGCCTGACAGGTCTCGCGTCAAGTCAGGCAGAACCCATCTTCAGCATGACGCGACCATTGTTCACTACTTTTAATTGAAGTGTTTGTGAGAAATACTGACATAAGCTCATTATTATTCTGCGCCTGCTGTAAAACAAGAGTAGGGGTTGATGCTGTTTGATATTACTCTGATCAGCAGAACTAATACTCTGACACAAAGTGTCTCGGTATTTGAGAAGTCGGGAAAAAATGATCTTGCAGTGATTAAAGTCTTGTGTACACAGGGGGACATTAATCAAAAGCTCCTGGCAGTGCCAGTGAGGAGATTTAACAGGGTAAGGGCAAGGGTACCACACTGGCAGGTCCTTGTGTATTTGTTAACCTTTAATGACTGCTATTCACTGACCTTAGAACAATATTTGACTAAATAGGAGGGCTTGGAATTTTGGAGAAGCCTGTTTTACACATAAGTTTTTCTTATAGGACTCACAGTATATCTGTGGAGGAGGAGATTCACTTCAGACTTGAGGAAAACAAATCAAAGAGAAAACAAAAATAGGTGAGAGAGGAGATGGTCATGAAGTTAGATATGGTGTTAACCAAGACTTTTTGATTTTACTAAAATGATATGAATAATATACTTGTAGGAGCTTTTTGCCAGCCCTATCCTTCCATTGGTCTGGTATTGTATCATTCAAATGTGGCTTCTGCCCATTTCCGCACATCGCTGGGGCAATGGTTCAGCACACTTCAGCCATTGGCTGACTTAACTGTTAATGATGGCATTCTGTCCTTTCGCAATGAGCACACCCAATCATAAAGTAGTTCACTTAAGTACCAGACATTACTATGTTAATGATGGCATTCTGTCCTTTCACAATGAGCACACCCAATCATAAAGTAGTCCACTCAAGTACCAGACATTACTATGGTGATGTGTGTGTTTTTTAGACCAAAAAGGTGTTTTTGCTTTTAGCCAATGTTCTTTCTCTAGAGGATCCAGCTGTGATAGGGACTGTACTGTTCTTCGTATATACAGAGCGTGCTTGAAGTTTCGCTGATGTGACTGGTCCTCAGTGTCCATGATTGTTAAAGTGTCCACTTTTATTAATGGTAGAGTCTCTATTGCAGTTACCAGTATCTATTTTTAAAGGCCGCAAATGTCTTATTTTCCCTATCTAATCTATGTCGGTTACCATTATATTTTTGTTGTACATATAGTGCTTTAAGATAGATACATATAAACAATTTGCAATGGTCCACATTGCACTTCCATTCTAGTATCCCTTCTGATGGAATAGATCCCCAATGATACCATACCCCTCTTTGATTATTCCAGAGTCACTAATGATTGTCTTTCTGCCCAATATCCAATAGTATTTAAACATGCTGTTGTGTGTCTGCTTCCGCCTACTACACTGTTTTTTACCATTCAGTGTTTGGTCTTCAGCAGACATTGGCTGTATCTTTACGGACCCTTAGTGTTGTGCTACTCCTTCCCCCTGCCCCCAAGGCTATAGTCCAAGCCTCCATGCCTCAGTGTGAATGTTCAAGTGCATTTTACTGGAACCTCTGTAGCAACAGGGACAGTGCAGTGAATCCTGCTTCTAATTCTTCATAATACACAGTGATCCAGTTAAAATATATGAGCCTCTCTTGGCAAGTTGTGACATGACCACAACATTACTGCTACTCCTCATGTAACCATGTTCCAGTCTCCAACCACAAATGTATTTGCCAAAAAGTAATAGGCAGCAGGTTTTTGCCTGTACAACTTTATAGATATGAGCTGAGAATCTGTGTCAGTCCTTGAAAATATGAGATTATGTAAGACTTAGTACTTTCCTACAACGAGTAGCTACATCAAGAGTACGGTTTTAAGTAACATATAATGCTTCTGCTGAATGGCATCAACATACCAAACACTCCATTTTACATCTCCTTGCCTTGGTCCTGCAGCGTACCCTTTATTCCGGTATTGGTAATCTTCTGTTTGCAGGTGGTATTGACTCACTCTCTATGATTGTGACACCCTGCTTTCCATATTCTACTTCATTTTTGTTCTAGATTATTTTGTCTACTTGTTGGTTTTTCCACTTCTAAACTGACTTTCCATACAGGACCTTATCCATCCAAATGTAGCTCATTGATCTTTTTGATCCCATGATTGAATTAATTAGATTTTGTGGTTTTCGGAAATATTTCCTCGTCATATTCTTTACAAGTATTATTTTTGTCCATTGGGAGCCCGTCTTATGCCATGGTCGTCCAGCTCTTTCCAGTACACTTCCCATCATGAGGAGGCCTATTATGACTTCTCTAGTGAGGTCAAGGTTATGTAGGATGGGAGCTTGCAGAGAATAATGGGCATCTTCTGTACTTTTATTCCATGAAGCTCCAGTGCTTTGAATGAAGAACCATGCAGGTGTGGTAACAAAGGTAGCCTACCCTCTCCTTCAATCTGCTCCTACCAGCAGCTTCTTGCATATTCTGAAGAGCTTAAAAACCTGGATTTTCCCGAACATCTCTCAGGTGTTCTGTAATATTCAACTTAGCTGCTGCACTCAGGAAAAAGCCTCAGGCAAAACGTAATTTAATGCAAAAAAAATTTAATGAAGCAAACACCACCAGCAATGTTTGTGGAGCTAAGGGACCTAAGATGTTGTATTTCATTATACTTGTGATATTATGCCTTGACTTTTCTATAACTTTACCTACGGTACGAAACATTATCTGTGACTTTTTTATATATATTACTATACACCTATATTTTTGCAGAAAAGAGAATTAGTTGATGGGTTATTTATAGTGGAAAACTATCATACAATAAACTTGAAATGCAGAAACAATCAATATGTAAATTGAGATTGTATGGTGCAGCACAACTTTAAAGCATTACGCTTACGGGTCAGGACTATCCTAATTAGTAACGCTAAATTATCATAAACAAATGATTTGAATATAACTATTTAGATGGACAACGAGGAAACCCCTGATTGGAAGCCATCTCAAGTGCGTTTGAAGATTGTGCCTTAGACGCGCTTAAGCCTGAGCAGACGTGGCATGAAAGTGCGAGTTTTTTGATTTTATAGTCAAGGAGTCCTTTTTTATTAACTGGTATACTGCAAAGTGACATAAGCGTTATCCTTTCAAGGGAAAGTTGTCTGCCACGCTTTAACAAATTATTCCACATGAGACAAGTTACACATCATATGGAAAGTTATACAAGCCAAATACAGTTTGCAGTATGTTCCACATTAAAAAGAAAAAAAAGAAGATAGTGTCATGCATCCGAATCAAGCATTTTCTAAGCTCTGAAACAAAAGGAGTGCCCTACTGAAAGAATGGTACCACCCATTAACAAAAAAATTGTGAAGGCATTGTGTCAGCCTTTTTACAAATGATTGCTAAAAAAATATAATTTCCCTGACAACACATATGAGTGCTGCCCTGCCAGCTGTGGTAGATGACCTTCGAATGCTGATGGACGCGGCGGAATATTCTGCATTGGTATTATCACATCTGTCTGCAGCATTTGATATGGTGCCTCATTTTATGCTTTTGACCTGGGTAGAGGAGACCGGAATTGGAGGCAGGGCACTGGATTGGTTTATAGGTCTCAGGAGCATACTTACCTCTGCTCATGTCAGACTATAATACCTTGCCAAGGAGTTCCTCAGTGTTCTGCATTTAGCCCCAGGCTTTTTAATATTTATATCTGCCCATTGCTGAAACTCCAATATTCCTTTGGCTCTGGTACATGAACTATGCAGATGATACTCAGCTTTTCATCACTCTGAACGGGGCAGGTGCCAACCATTTGGAACTGTTGGAGGTTTTGTGCATTTATTATTATGCATTATTAATGTGCAAGACATGGATTTTCATGTGTTCACGTATCTGATGCTATGGCCTTTGAAATATTTTGCTATGACCTGTTAAAGTGCATTTTAAGGACTTATACGAACTACTCCTCAGTTAGGCCTCAATGCCAATCGTTCAAAATGGACGCCTCACCCTGCACGATCACTGTTTAATATTTCTGCTGCACACAGTCAAGCAAAGTCATGTTTGTTTATTTCTGAAAAAAAGTTGTTATTAAAGAAGACTTTCTAACATGGGCTCAGTGATGCTACAACTTTCAAGGTTTCTTCCACCTGCTTGCTGTATTACATTCATTCACAATAGATCAGTGTTGTTCTGCTCATTAGTGGGATAGGGATAAGGCAGTAAGATACTCTTATATACTGTGCTCTGATTTGCTGAAATTTGTATTTTTTAGCTCATACCATGATGAATCTGCGCTTTCAGTGTTATTCTATGAGGAGATTTCATATATAAACCTTCAAATTTGGGGGTGAATCAGATGACTTTGCAATAGTACTGGGGATGCTGTCCGATTGCTTACTGATTTTGCTGCTGGGCGGGGTTTAGAATATTTCTAAAGTTGCCCATTATTATGTATTACCCTACTGAATGAAAGTCTTCATGGCAATGACTTTAGCATCTGTAATTTGTTGTTGATATGTTGTGTTATGCCTGGCTCTTGAAACTGGGGTTTAACACCTTCCCTGACCTATCCACCCATGGATGTATGATGCAGATGTCCTGAACAATTCAACAAGCTATTGCCAATTTCTCTTTAAATAAGAGCCACCTTGAATGTTTTCCACATACTATTGGTGTTAACTTTTCAATCGAAATATTGAACTTTGCAAAGTATCCAGATGAGGACATAAGAGTCTTGAACGTATGAATTGAGGAAACATACTGAAAAAAGAAATAACATTGAGTTTTAATTATTTGTAGAAAAAAAGGTTCTCGAAGACTGTTTTTTAAGTTTCAAATTCTTTAGTTTTTCTTTTTGATCTCAATAGAAATGGCATACAGCAGATGCTGTAAAATTGTTATGTTAGCATGATTTCACTAACAGTGCCACCTGGCCTATTGTCGGGTTATTTCTTTAGTTGGAAATGTTTCCACACAGGCTGAACTGACGACAGTACTTAATAAAATTGAGCATAACACACTGACACATAGAGAAAGGTTAGTTAGTGGTTTTCAGGAAAATATCTATCCAAATATGTTGAGTGACTATATTGACATTATGGGGGTCAAGGATTGCATGGTGGGTACTTTTCTTCTGTCTTCTGCAGATGAATTAGCAACATATCTACAGCTACTAATCGCATACATTTTCTCTTGTTTTTATTACTTTATTTAATAAGCAGGAGTTTGTCGCCATACCTGTTGGAATTTAACGTTTCGCTGAAAAACCTTCTAGTTTCTGAAGATACTAGAAATAGGCTAACCCATGGTAAATATTTAAATACAGTTCACAAACTAAATATAATACTAAACAAACTAAAATGGAGAATATGTGAAGTCTGAGTAAAGAGGAACTTGATTATTTTTAAATGATATGAGAGTAGAGTGAAAATTTGGAGAGACTGGAAGAATGAAAGGAAAATTAGAAAAAAGATATAGGATGAAGAAGAATTTAGGTTTTCAAGTTTGCGTCTAATATTGAGAATGAATCATGAGAGAAAGGGTGAATTTTGCATGGTGCATCATGAAACCACAGGAGCTAAATCAATAGAGTTTGTGAAAAAAAATAGTGTTAAAGGAGTTGTGCTGGTGGCAATTTCCTGGTTGTTGGAGTACTGATTCTTAGTGGAATTTATTATGTGTATGGTAGGACTACTTATTTCAACTTGCTTAGTAATTGGGTGGTTCTTCGTATTTGGCTTTAGTATTTCCTAAAGGCTATAATGAGAATAAGGTGAGCGATGCTGTTAATTGAAACATTGTTTTGGACCTATTGTACTAGATATATTAGCTATGATTCCATCAATTGGTGTGCCTATGAATAATGTGAACATTAGATTCTCTATTCGGATTTGCTTGCTTATGACACTGCTGGCGTATTAACACACATTAACATAGAATTAATTGCTATTTGTGCAGTGATTATGCAAATCCACTTAGTGCTAGATATCCTTCTTGCGAAGGGAGGCAGTGTATTCATTAAATATTCACAGTTTTTTGTAACTATCTTGTTAAGTCACTGCTGGATAATTTCAGCCCTATCTAGCTGAATTAGTATTATTGTTGTGGGTTAGTTCTTAGATGGTAAAGTAGTATGGCACTCGTATTTACTGCACTCTGATTTAAAATAAAAAATATTATTTTGCTTTCACCATGATAAATCTGCACTTTCATTGTTAGTCTATGAAATCATATCCTACATCTACAGCTCTTTAGGACTTTGAATATTTCTGATTTTGGCGATGATTAAGTATTTCTCTATTACGGAGAGCCTTATGCATCTGCACTTTGCAATTTTATTTACTTTATTTTATGTACCTTTGGAATTTTTGTAAAAGTTCTTTCAAAATGTTATGCTTCTACCTTAGAACTCACTCATTGAGGAATCTGTCCTTACTTAATTCACTGGATGTTCATATATTGTGTTGTACCTTATATTGGGACATATTGCCTCATGAAATTGAGGTTTAACACCGTCCCCAACCCTCCCACTCCAAGGTGTGTGGTTGAGGTGTCTTTTTGGGATGTAAGAATTTAGGGATTCCATGCACCCACAGAACCATTTTATCTATATATGGCAGTGGTCAGAATGCCTGGTGAAATGTTCGTCTAAATTTAACTCTGACAAGATGGAGGTACTGTGGATAAAATAATCTTGTATTCTAGACTCACCACCACTAGATTTCTGACTTACTGCCTGGTCGACTTCACCAGCTCCAGCTGAGATAGTAAAAAATCTGTGGATATACCTTAAACCAAAACTTTCCTTAGTGGGCCAGATAAAGCGTGTTGCAGCTACTTGCTTCTTTCTGTTAAACTTGCTCAGGAAGATCTTACACTTTCTGCCAAAGGCTGTCCATCGAGTGGTGATCCAAGCAACTATATACTTAGTCACCTGGACTACTGCAACTCACTTGTTCTAGGGCTTCTGGATCTCCTAAAGAAGCAGCAGAAGAAACAAAATACCACAGCCAGATTGGCATTGAAATAAAGAAACCAACAATAGGAGAACAGAGAGTGGTTCAGCAGATTGTACACAGCCTACCGTGCTATTATTCGGACATACTCAATAAAGATGGATATTTAAAACATTTTCAGCTCTTTTCATGCAGAGTCCAGAAATAAGCAATCACTTTCTAGGTGAGAATTTATTTTCTGGTGCTGTTGGAATGCTCTTTTTCGGTCGAGACTATATTAATTGCACTAGTGCTGGATAGTTTTTCACTGGTTTCCTTCAATTGTACTATGAAATTTGCAAACACAAGCTGTGCAAAAGCCGTGAGCATGCAAATAATGTAACTACCTTTGCATTGAACGGACAATTAGAAAATTCTGACATGGGTTTTAGGCAAGGTTTTCAGATTTCCAAACATCTATGCAATATGAAATAAAACAAGCTTGGCTGTTCTCTGCAGTGCCTACCAAGGTTCTGCCTCCTCAGCCACCATTTCCTACTCCATGGTGTCCCTGAGCGGGGCAACTAAGGAGAAAATGGCAGATGCTATTTGTTTCTTCCTACAGAACCCCAGTAAGTACTGGGGAGAGCAACTGGGGCATTCCCAGCCGGCTCCATGAGTGGAGCTAAAGGACGAGGTTGGATTATCATTGTGCAGCCAGGAAGGTAAGCACACTGGGGTGGGTCAGCTTAGCTACAGTTTAGTGTGAGCCTTTGGAATCTTTGCACGGGCATGTTGGGAACTCAGAGTAGTGGACAGGATAAATGGCTGCCAAGTGGTACCATTCTGCCCATTATCCTGAGCAGCCCCTCTTATATCTGCAAATATCTAGGGAGGTTACATGGATACCTCTAGCGTTTTAAAAAAGAAATAACAAGTGTTTTGAGCCAATCAGCTATGCAACTTTGCAAACCCCTAGTAGAAAGCATTGGCAAAGCCAAATAGGGTGACTTTAATATTGTAATGTGTGCATGCATGTATGCGCTGGCATGGAAATGAAAAAAAATTGGTGAAAAAAAGGAATACATTATGTGTACAATTCATGTATGATGTAAAAAATGTAACGTAAAATGATTGTGATTTTTGCTGAAAAATAGTCCCTCATGCATTACAGTAGAAGGGGAAGGATACACTCTAAATTGCCAAAAGCAAGAAGTGAGAGAATAGAATTCCTCTGCGGTCAGACCACTGTCCAAATTATGTTTATTGTAAAGTATTGGTAAAAAGATCTTGCGGACAGTTGTGCTGTTAAGTCAGATCAAACAATTACATTTGCAGTGATTGACCACTGCAAATGATATATTTATACCAGTCAGTTAGAGCAAATGTTGTTTTAAGACTGTTGAAAAGTGTACTGGCATTTGAGCAGTTATATTACTTGCTCTTACGTTTACTATATTGGCATCAGTTGTCAACTTCTCTTGTTAACTGGGAGCCAGTGGAGTTATCGAAGGTGTTCTGTGATGTGATTGCGGCGGGGGATGTCGAGGACCAGTCAGCGTTTTGAACGTTCTGTAGTTTCCTGAAAAGTTTCTGGGTGACGCCGGCGTAGCGTGCATTGTTCTTGACGAGTCTGCTGGTGATGACTTAATCGCTTTCAGGTTTATAATCTGAGTCCATAGCTCTCAGAATCAATGTGGGATGTTATTTTGGAGTTTTCTGAAAAGGCTCATTGTTCTGATGTTGGGTACTGCAGTTTTCAGGCCTCTGACGATGCCCCACAGAAGGAGTGTTTCTTTGTTGAAATAGTTCTGAATTAGCACGGTTCTAAAAGGGGACGGTACGGCAGAGAGAGTCGGTGAGAGCCAGCATCTCCTGATGGTTAGAGTGGCGGAGGGGAGGAGAAGGGCAGGGAGTGTTTAGGCTGTTGTGTAAGTAAATCCTCTGAGGCCTGTGGCGAAATCAGGGCAGCAAATGGCACATTAATTGCTTGACAATAACTGTCTCGCGCTGGAACCGCGGTGGCTTATTACGTCATAGCAGGGACCTAAAATATTCTATTATGAATTATCATGCAATGTTTTTCTCCACCCCATATCTACACGATTGGATACTGTTCGTGTAGGTCTAAATGCAGTGCTTGTGTGTGTTTTCGTCCTTATTTCTGGGTTTACTTTAGTCCTCGTAGTCTTTATCTAGAGCTAACACCTCAGGCAGTAGAGTCAAAGCACTCCAAATGGAAAGTTAAGTGCGGAGGAAAAAACATGTGGTAGGTGGCATTTTCGGCCGAGTGTCTTCTGACGGAGAAGCACTGTGCAAGGGGTCCTGGTCATTCCAGGAGACCGTTACTCAGAAGGCAATTTTTTGAGAATCCGTCACAATGAGGCTTCAAATAGATTTTTTAATTATCACTACTTTACCCACCACGGTGGACTATCTACAACTGACTCTTCTGTAACAAATATTTTTAATCATCCTCACTGAAAACCCATCCAAATTCAAACGTTAACCACACTTGAGCTATAAATCTTTACACTAAGCCTTGACCAGACTGTAAAATGTACAGTATCACTAACCCTATGTTTGTTTTAACCCTAGACATCGTCCTATAATGTACCTTATAGTACTACTCTACACACCTTGTACCTCTGTGTCTGGTTGCTTAGTGCTCTGCATGTGTTGCTGGGGTACTTTCTAGGTGCCTGCCCCCTATCGAACCAGGCAGGGTGCAGGATCCTGAATGATTTTGATTTTGTTGTGGCAGGCACCACAAGAAAGTCAATCAAGAGCATATCTTTAACATGGTTCTCAAGCTCCTGCCCCCCCCCCCCCCGACAACCTAATATCTGTCTTTCACTGACGCTGATGTCCGCCCTTATATTATGTTGTTCACACCCAAATAGCTGAGAGATCCCATGTACACACCGCTTACAGGCTACCAGATTTCCTATATGGATAAAAGTTAGACTTAGCCCAGACTTGATCACCTTGGATTGTGACTTTATTTTGCTCGCAAGAATGTGTCACTCATAGTCGTTAAAATGTCACTCATAATTATTGAAATTATGAAAATGTCACACATAGCAATTTGAAACCTTGGCAGCTATGGTGCATATTTTGCTAAATTTAATTAATCAGGCACTTTTTGGAAATACCAACAGTTTTCCAGAAAATGGTTTACATAATGAAAACAAATTGATTGTTTTCTCCTCTCAAAAAAGATAGGATGCAAGTGTCATATTTAAGACCCTTTGAATGCAATAAGCAGAGGTCTATTTGTTTGGAAACTGTAGGGTAGGTATGTTGGTGCACAAAAGACACATTTAGTAAACAGGAGGCGTACTTTCAGCCTGAGTGAAACAGTGAGGGAGCATAATAGGATTATAGAAAAGGACGCATAAAAAATGTAATTACAAAAGCATTTATTTTTTTCATTGGATAAAAATCCTTCTCCAAGTAGAATTTAAATACCCAATAACGCAAATGCCTTAAACTAACCTCGCTTAATCTCATTAGCCTTTCGTGTCGGAATTACACCGGCCTGCACATTAGAGGAAATGCTATTTATTTATATCTTCTGTTCCAAATATGTATGCTTGGCTTTGGAATAAAGTCGATTTATATAAATAACTACTGAGTGTGGTACATTGTGTTTCATTTGTTAAAACATGAAGCAAAAATAACAAATTTTGTTTCTAACCCCTCCGCTAGCTATAGGCATTACACCAAGGGCATTATGCATTTGTTTCGCATTTAAACATTTGTAAGGGTTGGTTCTGATTCTTAAAAATGTTACATTTTAATCTATTTGGCTACTCTTACACAATTGTCCTATAGAAAATCTCCCCACACAGGTTCAGATATTGCTCATAGGAATACAATCAATACAAAACAAATCTGCATGCTGCATTCTGTTATGATGCTCTGTTCTTTTCAGGCATAGTATTTTTGATATATGAGATAAATTACTCCCTGCTAAACATTATAAGGAAATCACAAGTCACCAAGGAGTTCCATGACCATATAGAGGAATGAGGCATGGAACTTCGAGGTGACTTGTAATATCCTTACAATGGGTGCAGGTTTTTTTATACATGGTCACACCGTCGTCCTTTCTGCAAACAACTTGCTATTTTCTTTTTCAAATGAAAGCGGATGTATGATTACAGATAGAGAATAAAAGTGTACTGTAATATGAAATTATGCAAATCAAAAAACGTAGGAAGTAATGTGATGCCTAATGATATTAGAATCAGTCGAATGTAAGTGAATTGCACATTCATGGTAATAGTTTACCACAAATGACATAATTTGGCAGAGTGCCAAAATAGCACAATTTTGGAGATTTCACATAACAAGCTTCATGCGAAGTTGTATAATTACGTGAATTCCGTAGTTTTAAATTACGCCCAAGACTCGAAGTAATCGGGGAGCCTTGTTCACGGGCAAGTCACAACAAAATAAAGAATAAACAACATCTTATCAGAGAAAATGCTTTCCAGATGAGGCATAGAATTTCAGGATCAATTTCTCCTCATGTAGGAATTGGAGATGATGACTTAAAGAAAAAAATGTAAATTGGTCCTATTAACTTTAGTTTACTTTTGTTTAGTTTGTATATTCATAGAACAGAAAAAAGTTTAAATGGCACGACAATGCTTCCATATACCAGCAATATATGATGAAAAGTCATTAGGTAATAGCACTATAGCAGGCGAGATGTAAGCATATGCCAGTCACTTGTTCCACTCTCTTGAGGGCTAAAACCGATTGTGCGCAACAGGCTAACACATTTAATATTTGCCTAATGCACAAGCTCTCAGCAGCCGGTGCATTAACACACTGCAACATTTTGCAGCATACCTGGCAACTAAGGAACTCTTCATAGTGGTCATTTGCCTCAAGGCACAATTAAGATTATGTTCCCACCGCGCACTGAAATTAAGAAGTTCCAAACCAATGATAATAAGCAAATCAGAGGTTCATCCCACCCAATAGGGAATCTTTTCCTCCAGTTTTTCCGCAATCATCCTCCATTCCTTTCTTTATACTACAAACATTCTTTATCCTCAATTTTCTTTCTTAGTCTAGCAATGCAGTTTCTAGAGTTCTGCGAAAGGCTGCTCCTCCCCATCTGCATTGGAAGAGACCAATAGCACCCTTTTTTATCTTGCCATTTCTTTGAAAACAGAGTTTCTTTCAAGGAACGCTTTTCTAATTCTCTTGAAGATTCCAGAATGATAGCTTTTTCACATGAAAACATTATTTTATTCCTAAAATTCGATTAAACTGTACACCAATATTGCTACATCCTTCATAGGCAAAATTGTAGAATGCTGGGTAGCCTTGCAACTTAAGACCAATTTAGACAAGCTTACAGTCTTAGACCCTTACAAATCTGATGTTGGACGGTCTCTCATCACTGAATCAGCTATGTTCGTAGTAGTGGAAGATATCCTCAAACTACCTGGGTCTGATAGTTGTGCTTTATTAGTGATTGATATTTTTTTTTTTTACTTATCAGCCTTTTTAAAAAAAAACATTATTGTAGCATACTCAACATCCATCTAGGATCAATGCTACAAATGGCATACTAATCTCTTTGCTCGTTCCATTTGTATGATCATCAATTCAAATTTAACTAAGTTAGTTTCTGAGCTTCACCTATGAAGGTAATTTCTGGAATCCCTCAATGCTAAATTCGAATACCAAGATTAATAAAAATGTATATACAACCTCTGTAGGTTCTCAGTACATTACACTGTCATAGTTTCTGCATCTATGAGGATGGCACCCTAATTTGCATTGGTTTTCTGGGAATATCTAAACACAGAGATCATTTGTGAACCACTGTGTCATTCTGCTTTACGTAAACATAAAGGGGCTCTTTCTTGATAATAGCAAACATTTAGTTGGTCCCACTAGGCTCTCCTGGATCTTTTACAAGCATCCCAGCCTCCTGCTTTAACCTGGCACTGCTCAGTCGGAGCTTCCTTGCAGCAAAGAAAGATAAGAGATTGAAATAGCACTTGGTCTGACTCCTTTAGTGCACTGCACATATTAGCTCTATAACTTTCTTACATTTCTGCTGAGCTTCACTAGGAATCTATGAGACCTACTCTTATTTAAGGAACCTATAGCTATTAGTAAGATTCTCACCCATTTTGTCTGTGGCAGTGGTATTATGGACACTGTAAATGATGGATTTATTAAGAAACTTCAAGACCTACAGAGTTCAGCCGTGAAAGTCTTATCTAATGTAGCTCATTGGGAGCCATTTGACTTATACCCTAATCACCTAATTGGCTATCAGGCTAAGAACAATACAATCTAAAGCACCACAAAGCTTTGAACAACAATACCCCAAAATGTAGCTCAGACCTTCCCTCACTCCACTGAACTGAAAGACCTCTCCACACTTTAATAGGTAACTTATTTGATATTCCTTCCTTCAAGTCCAAGGCTCTCCGAAGGTTTTGTTGTAGCATTTGCTGCCTTAAATTCTACTGGATAATAATAACTTCCAATTCAACCACAAGCTCTACTAGAATTTGTTCTCCACTTTTTATCCTTTCTTGTCAATGCTTTACTCTTCATTTTACTCACAGTGCCTTGATGTTTTAACTGTAGGCTGTGCTTTATGCTTTTTCCAAAATAAAATTAAAAAAAGACAATAATGGAACTATACAACCCTTTCTAGAAATGTGTTTCAAGGTGAATGCCAAACAGTTCTAGTAGTTGGAAAGTTGGCGTAACCAAACCAAAGTTGAAATTTCTTGTAGGAGAAGCTCATGTCTGTGAGTATCATGAATTCATGTGTAAGTGATGACCGGAGTAGAAATGTCCTCTCATGGGAGCACCCTATTTGGAAGCAAGTCAAAGAAGAACTGTATGAAATTGGTACTATTAGTGGGAAAGATTTCAGCCTCACCAAAGACCAGATTAACCTCATTAGATTCAAACTCCCTACATGTGGACATGACCTTTCAGCTTGAATCCACCTCAACAAAAAGGTGGGCAATCTACAATTTAATAAGAACAAGTGAGCCTCCTGCTAGACAGACCTAAAGGTAAATCAAAGTAAGTCCTATCTGTTTCTACCCAGAACACCCCTCAAGGAAGTTTCATTTTAGATGTGTACCTACCTTAGAGGGAGGATAACTTCATAAAAATTGATATTCTAAACAACCTCTTAACGGTGACCTAATTGCTAAAAAACATGCAGATGTACTTTAAATATATATTTTAAATTCTAATTTGAGCCTCTTATTCAGTATGTTGAGAATTAACACAGATTGGGAAGGAGAAACATTGATTCTTATACCTTTCTCCCCAAGAGAATGGACAAGACATATTCTGCAGGATGATCAAAGACTTTGACATGTGTTACATATAGGGTCTATGGGTGAAATTAAAAGTGAAATAGTTTAAGATTCACACTCTGCAATTGTTTCCCATTTATAATCAAGAATTCTTACCTACAAATCCAGAACTACAGATGAAACCTTTCATTCATTATAAAGCAGGGTTATTTTTAGTTCAACTGGAAACTCATTTCCACTATAAAATAGCAGTAGTTTCACCTTTTCTTGGAAGGCCAAGGGTTCATATCAATGCCTATTTTTAAGACTATGTGCACATATATGTAGTTAATTTCCTCCTGTCCCTAAATGAAATGCCTCAATAGCTTGGGTGTGCATGGAAAGAGATAATACCCAACTTTATTAAATAGAAGATTCTGGAATTGTGGGAGGGTTGCATTCAACTACACATAATGAACGGGTTGCACACCATTCTCTTCACCGTTTAATTTCTGTGTTCTTAATCATAAACTTTCTTCGTGTTGCGTGCTCACTGTTTGACATGCCAAGCCCATACTGCACGTAATGAACTAAACACCAAAATTATGGGGCTTCGTTTTAGCCCCAATCCAGTGGCGACAGCATTTTTTTCAAAACTGCATTTGCTTCAATTTACTTATTCTGTCATTTTCTTCGCTTCATTTTTCAGGGTTGCATTCAAGACATAATATGCTGTCAGGGAAGGAATGTTCATAAGAGAATGATTTGTCACTTTTATGATGTGCACTCAAATCTCTTATCTCAAACCTCCTGCATCTTATTAACAGTATATTATTTATTCAATATGAGCCTTTTGCAGTAAACCTGGATCATCAATAGGGTGTGCAGACTTGGTGCTGCGTTTTTATGCCAACAGACATTTTTGCTGCATGCTCTAGAGGGGAGCGGTAGCACGGGGGAATCCCTGAATAAAAAGAAATTAGCAAAATGGCAAAGCTTCAAAAACATATATTGTTGGAATTTCGGCTATCTGAGAAGGATAGGTTTCAGTATATTCAACTTAGGCATTGGCTACAGGGGTGCTCTTTAGCGCAGGCGGCCACGCGTCCTTTTACGCCGTTTAAACGATTAGCCCGCACCTTTAGCTCCACTAGGGGGTTAATATCTTGTATATACCAGATTCTCCAACATTCGCACCGCATGGAACTCCATCCCTACCAACGGCAGTGGCAGTCAGTTTCGGATGCCGACAGCACTCCCTCTCAGTGGGCGTGTCTCTGGCGTGACCAAAAACTTTCCATTGCATCCCCCAACAGGAATCCGCCTATAAGGTGATGACTCAATGGTACTATACTCCATCCCGACTTCAAAGGATGTTCCCAAATGCATCGTCTCTGTGTTGGCGCTGTACACAAGCGTTGGGAGATTTCTTTCACATTTGGTGGACATGCCCTCTCCTTGCTACATACTGGAAGGAAGTCTTCAGCCACATTAAGCAGGTGTTAGGCTACCCGCGAGTCTGCTCGTTCTCATCCTGGGCCTTAAGCCAGTGAACCTGCGAGCAATGACCTGCTGAGATCGGCACCTCAGTCTTCATATGCTGGGAGCTACAAAGCAAACTGTCGCACTATACTGAAGAAACCAGAAAGGCCTTCCATCAATGTATGGTTGACCCACTTGTGGCACATGGTGGTAATGGAACTGCCCACAGCGTGCCTACAGCTTCGGGAAACTAAATTCGCGAAGCTGTGGAAGCCGCTGGTAGATCACTTGGGACGCCTGGCGAATGCTACACTACAACCGCCAAGACTTCGTGCCCTGCAGCTTTTTGATGACTCAATTTCTCCCCCTGACCCGGATGGCTTTTGGAACTCCGCTGCCTAGTCACACCCCGCATTGTCCCACGGTGTACCTCGAATTTAGCCACCTCCCCTATTGGCGCACTGATCACTACTGTCACCCACAGTCCCCCTCATCACGCACTCTCAGAGACTCTGTTGGCAGTGCTAGAGTAATGGTCCCTCATAGTGTAAATAACCTTAGAGGTTTCATCAAGGTGCTCCTTCTCCCCGCCCCCCCGCCAACCACTGTCCCTTTTTTATCCTTTTTCCACATCCTTCTCTTTGTCCCTGCATTCTAGTTATGTCCTTGCTCTCTTTTTCCTTTTTGTTTCTTTCTTGCATCTTTCATTCATGATTTACATTTTATGGATACATTACTGCACTACACCTCAATTTAGGCATGTCGCTAAGAACCGGAATGCTAAATTACTGGCTGGTGTTTTTGCCCTGTAGCACCGTAGCGCCGCTCCTCGACGATTGAAGCTCTATGATGCCAGTCATAGACGCGAGTGCAGCTGTTGAAGTTGTGTACCACTGGTACGATAAGTCAGGAATATGCAAAGTGGGGACACCGGATAGCTTGGGACTGCCACGCTACTTTCCTTATTGCGATGCCTTGAAATGTCTACACAGCAGTGCACGGAATGTCATGATGTATTTGTAATTTTCTTTTGCTCTCTCCACTGAATATTAATAAAAAACATTTTGAAACAAACAAATATATCGTTGTTTGTCTTGCAGTGAAATGCCTGCAAATCAGTCAATTGAATTACATTCCAGAGAAGTTGAACGGCGTCTCTCAATATCTCTTCATTCTGTCCATTAGTGAATGTTGGATATCATACCGTTTTGGGGTTTACCCTTCAATCAATCAATCAAGGAATTTGTAGAGCGCGCTACTCACCCGTTAGGGTCTCAAGGCGCTGGGGAGGGGGGGGTCGCTACTGCTCGAACAGCCAGGTCTTGAGTTGTTTCCTGAAGGAGCGATGGTCCTGGGTCAGCCGGAGGTGGGTGGGGAGGGAGTTCCATGTCTTGGCTGCCAGGTAGGAGAAGGATCTTCCTCCGGCGGTGGCTTTGCCAATACGTGGGACGGTGGCGAGGGCGCGGCTGGCGGAGCGGAGCTGGCGGATTGGTGTGTAGAATGCGAGGCGGTTGTTGAGGTACATGGGGCCCGCATCGTGAGAGCCTTGTGTGCGTGGGTGAGGAGTCGGAATGTGATTCTCTTGCTGACGGGGAGCCAGTGCAGATTCTTCAGATGGGCAGAGATGTAGCTGTGGCGGGGGATCACTCAAAAGAAACTAGATTTATATTTTTCTGTCCATTGCTAGGGATCCAACGCTATTATAGCCATCTTCCATTGAAAGCTGCTGTAATGTTAGCCCTGAAATATGTCCTTTGTTCGAGTCAAGAATATTAAGCACCTTATGGCATATAGAATATTTGTTTTCTGCATAAGGAATATAGTTTATGTGGCCTGATTTTGACTTTACTTTTGGGCTTTCACCATTCCCCCCTCCCCCCCCCCCAATGGTTACACAGTGCATGCTCCATAATACATACCTGTATGACCTCACATATTTCTTTGTACTCAGCTGACAGGTATAGGGGCCTGCCAGCCCACAGACTTGTTAGTCTACTCTTTTGCTGTGTGTACAGTCTTTTACTTTGAATAAGGATCTTCCCATGTCTGTCCGTCTGGAATTTTTAGAAGATTTCCTGTGTTGTATAAAGCGTGTTGATGCTCTACGGCCTAGTAAGCGCTATATAAACCCATACCAATCAAACTAAATCAAAGAAACGCCCGGTACCTACCTTTCTATGCAACACTTGTTAAAATAGGAACTCACATATCTCATTAAAGGCTCATCGTGAGCTGTCGTTAACCCCTGGAGATAACACAAAGATTCCCAGTGATGTCATTTAATTAGCACATTCTGTAAAACCATTCCACTCTACAGGGAATGGCATCTGTTTGCGAGATAATAAAAAAAAAGCAAAATGCCCATGGTTTCCATTCAGGTTCCCAAATGAGCAGTCAATGAAGGACCACTTTTGATAAATGTTTGTTTTACACATTTATATAGCACTAATGCGACGTAATTAACTAATTAACATTATAAATCATGTATACTCCTGTCGCGGAGGAGTGGGAAGGGATTGGATGGTGAAGCAATGACCGACCGAACAATACTAGATTTTAAAGTCTTTATTCGGAAACAGAAGAGAAAACATCCATCCAAAGACTGGTATGGGCTCGGCAGACTTGCTTCTGGGGTTGAGGGAAGGGCGATCCTTGTATTCGCTGGCCTTGACGGGGACTCGTCTCTCCAGGGAAGTGGTCTTCGTATTCTCTCCGGCGTGATAGGAGGAAAGAGAGACCAGACGTTTTAAGAATTGGGTTCAAGGACCAGTGAGTTTAAAAAAAAGGGGACGGGGTGTGAGGATTCACCAAGGGCTGCCACCATACACTTATCCAATAAAATAAAAAATATAGAATAAGGAGGGTGAGTTCAAAAGGAAAAAAAAAAACACAGCCCCGTCACCTCCCCAGACTATTCTACCCAGTCCCTCCCTGTGAAAAGGCAAAGCGCAGTATACGGTTTTGTGCCTTCTCCAGCCACACTTCTCCAGAAGCGTGGCGGGGCGAGTCGCGGCATCGTTGGCCTCCTGGCTCTTCGATCCTCCTGACCCCACCGTCTCCTGTTCGGTCCGTTCTCCATCCGCTCTCTCCACTATGCTCCTCCAGCTCCTGCTCCCAAACTCCGACTCTTCCTCCAGCTTTCGCGCCTTTGCGTCCCGCTGATGTCCCTTTAACCGCCTCTTCAGGGTCTGACAGGCTCACTGATGAGGACGTCAGGGGTGTGGATTCCGCCTCCGGGGAAGCCCAAGCCGCGTTAAAGGGGCCATACGTGTCCTGTGGACGGGGTGGAAACGAACAGCCATTAATGTCCCCACCCCGTCCGTCCTCAGTGGAGGCCCCCTGACAACTCCTCAAACCAAAAACGCTGGACCGACCAAATTTGTACTTGGATCTTTTTTATTTAATACACACCATGCAGATTTCCTATGAGTGGTACACCCGCTTCAGGTAGAGGTGCCAAGAAGTCAAACTGAGTGAGCCCTTGATGTGGGTAGCTATGGGAAATGAGATTTCTGTCAGACTTCCGGTTTCTGTTGTCACTGACCTCTGCTATCATTGCCATCAATGCACTCTGGTACCCACAGAGGTGTCTAAAACTGTGAAGACATGTTGCCAGTTATGAGAAATATGTTGTCTGTGGAAGTCCAGTAAAAACAACATTTACACTGGTATGGCATTTATTAAATGTTTTGCTTACCCCCTTTGTTCCCTGCTTCATTGCCTGTTCATCGCCAAACTTGAGGACCACACATATTTCCTTTAAATTAATAGAGATTGCTATGGTGGTGCTCGAACAATTTTTAGAGTGGGGGTGCTGCCTTCAATGTTACATCAATTACGTTATTGAAAAATAGCATGACACAAAGCTAGTGGTAAAGTGTGGTATGTAGCTTGCCGTAGGTGATACCCTTCTTGGGGATACGACTCGCTGGCACTTGAATGAAGTTTTCTCTACGCATTGTGCTCTAAGGTGTGGTAATCTGATAGAGACCTTCCCATATTTGATCTGGGCCAGGGTGTGTTGGACGCATGGAGCTGGGAGCGGGGACGGACGACGGGAGGGGGAGGGTCTGATCGGGTGTGAACTGGGGGGGCCTATTGAGGGAGGGGGGGATTGGACGTCTGTGGTATGGGAGAGGCGGGGATGTGTTGCTTTAGCGGCTGTGAAGCGGTGGGGTCTGCAGTCTCCTCATGCCTCTTAGCATTGGCACGTGGAACGTGAAGGGTCTCAACTCCCCACAGAAACGCCAAAAGTTATGGAAATACTTGTTAGACCATCATCTAGATGTGGTGGGTCTCCAGGAGACCCACCTAGCTCGCAAGGATGAGCTCCGGCTCCGACACAGGCAATTCTCCCTCATCTATAGATCTTCTGCCTCTACCAAGCACAGGGGGGTGGCTCTTCTTTTCCGGGCGTCCCTCCAATTCCAACCTTTGGGAGTGAGTTGTGATAAGGAGGGCAGATGGTTGATGGTCAAGGAGTTGCTATATGGCCGTCTGTGTACGTTTGTGGTGGTATATGTCCCCAATGCCCAACAGAATAGCATTATTCAGGGCTTGTTAGATAAGGTGGGAAGCTTTGTGGAGGGACATCTGTTTGCCATGGGTGATTTCTATATGGTGTGGGACAAAACCTTAGACAGCTCCCGTGCCCAGAGGACGGACTCTGGCGTCTTCTCCACTGCAACGAAAGATAGGGTGGGGGAGCTGGGGCTGATAGATAGATGGCTGGCGCACCGTACACGTTCAGGCCCGAGACTATACATTCTTCTCCCACGTGCACCACTCCTACTCCCGCATCGATCATATTTTTTTAAGCCAGGCGCTCCGGGGAGATGTCCGCGATTCCAGGATCTTTCCGCTCTCTGTCTCAGATCATAGCCTGCTGGTACTCGTGCTAAAGTGGTCGGCGGGGGGGGATGGCTTTCGGAAATGGTACTTCCCGGCGGCACTGGTTCGGGATGATACCTCTTGTCGGGAACTCAGAAAGGCCATCAGGGAGTTCCTGACTCTCAACCCGACCTCGGACACGTCTGTGTTCAACACTTGGGACGCCTGCAAGGCCTCCTTGAGGGGCACCTGCATAGCCCTCAATGCGGCCCTTAATCGATTGAGGAGGGAGGAACGGGAGAAATTGGAGGCAGAGCTCGAAGGCCTAGAACGGGTGCACAAGTTGAACCCCTCTCGAGCAACGCTCCGACCACTGACGGCTGTCAGGGGGAAGTTGAGGGCCCATTACACCAATCGTGCGGAGTTCACCCTCCTGAGACTGCGACGAATATCATACTTGCAGAGGAACAAGGTGGGACGGCATTTGGCCCGTCAACTTCGTGAAAAAAGGGAGAAAGAATATATAGGGGGGATTCAGGACTCGGGGGGGGGGGGGGGGGGATCCGTGCGACATCGAGATAAGGATAAGGCGGACATCTTTGGCCGATTTTATGCGGCACTGTATAAGGGTGATTCCCTAGATCAGAGTGCGCAGGACGTATTTCTAACTGGCCTCCCCATTCCGCAGGTCTCTAGAGAGCGGAACGAACAGCTGACGGCCCCCTTCTCCAGAGCAGAGGTACTGGAGGCGATTAAGGCCCTGAAGCCTAATAAGGCTCCTGGCCCGGCCGGCTATACTGCTTATTTCTACCAATCGTTTGCGACTGAATTGGCTGACTGCCTGGTCTCCCTCTTCAACGAAATGGCGACCACTGGGGAAACCTCTGGAACTATGGCCGAGGCCATGGTCACCGTGATCCCCAAGCAGGGGAAGGACCCCTCCAAGTGCGCGTCGTACCGTCCGATAGCCCTCCTGAATGTAGACGCTAAATTGTATTCCTCTATCATTGCCCGCCGGCTACAGGATCTGATGCCGGCCATTATACATCCGGACCAGTCCGGATTCATAAAGGGGCGGCAAACGCACGACAACTTGCGGCGGGTGTTGCACTTGATAGAGAAGGCCACCAGATTCCGCATTCCGGCGATACTAGTGGGGCTGGATGCGGAGAAGGCGTTCGACCGTGTCGATTGGGGATTCCTGTTTCGCACCCTGACCACCTTTGGCTTTTCGCGCCAGTTCCTCACAATGATCCGTGCCAACTATAACAGCCCTACTTCGAGAGTGCTGATTAACGCTCACCGGTCTGCTTGCTTCCCCCACTCCTGGGGTACGAGGCAGGGATGTCCCCTCTCCCCCCTCCTCTTTGCTTTGAGTATCGAGCCCCTGGCACTTGCAATACGGGAGAGGGAGCAGATCAAGGGCCTTCCTTTTACGGGGGAACAGCATAAAATATCCCTTTTTGCGGACGATGTGCTATTGTCATTGGGGGACCCGGCTCACTCCTTGCCGCACGTTCGCGAGGTGCTCTCCCAATTTGAGGCGGTGGCGGGGTTCAAGGTCAACTTTGACAAGTCGTACATACTGAACCTAACTCTCCCCCCAGCGGAAGTGGAGCGAGTGCGCCTGCTCACGGCTTTACCGTGGGCGTCTGCCTCTTTGTTATACCTGGGAGTACACCTGACACCTACTGTTGGGTCCTTATTCGCGGCTAACTTCCCCCCCAATGCTGGCTGCGATACGAGCAGACCTGGACCGGTGGAAACCGAAATTCCTCTCATGGCTCGGCAGGATCCATGCCCTTAAAATGGTCCTCCTGCCTAAGTTCCTTTATCTCTTCCAGGCCCTCCCTATTCCTAATGAGATGGACTTCTTTCGGCGCTTAAGAACTTTGATGCTGAAATTTGTCTGGCAGGGTGGACGGGCTCGTATCCCCTTCACGACGCTGCGTCGGCCGAGGAAGGAGGGTGGAGTGGGGTTCCCTGACATGCTCCTATATTATAAGGCTGCGCAATTACGTGTGATAGTGGAATGGTCCCAGCAGCTCTCAGAAAAACACTGGCTGCATATGGATAGGAGCATGGCTGGGAGGTCGATTTGGGACTTGATCTGGAAACCCAGAGCAGACCGGCCTAAAAATGCCTACATTAGCACTCCTACTAGCACAGTTTTGAAGGTGTGGGACACAGTCATTGGCGATGATCGCTGGACCACGTTTCCGTCTCCCTTCACCCCCATTCACTTCAACCCGGCCTTTCCACCGGCATTGCAGGAGGGACCTTTCAGGATGTGGATGGAGGGGGGCTGTAGGGCGCTTACGCATTTGTTCCACGGGGTGGTTCCACTCACGTTTCACAACTGCATGCGTGACTATGGGGTTCCGGTCACTGAGCGCTATCGCCACACCCAACTTCTCCACTGGGCTACATCGGCGGGGGTAAGTGAGGCCGCTACCCGACCGCTTTCCCTTTTCGAGTCCTTTCTTCTCCGCACCTCCACTATGCGGGGGACGATCTCCTTCTTGTACGGGCTGCTTCTGGCCACTGCGATCTCCCCGTGCCCCCGCTATATGGAACAATGGGAGGTCCTTCTGGGCCGTGACGTCTCTGACGATGAATGGAAACATCTCTGGAGTGACATCATGACGCACAATCACTCGGTGAACCTTAGGGAAGCCCACTTGAAGACCATGCACGATTGGTATCTTTACCCGTCCAAGCTCCACTGTATATTCCCAGCTTCTTCGGATAGGTGCTGGAGGGGTTGTGGCCTATTGGGGGACTTCCACCACATCTGGTGGGACAGCCCGGTCATTCGCCTTTTCTGGGCTGAAATTCTTTCCCACATCAAGGATATCTTGGGGTATCCGATCTCGGACTCCATGGCCCATGTCCTGTTGGGTCTCCGAGATCCGATGTTGGAGCATCAAACTAAAGCGGATAAACGCATCCTGTGGCTTTGCTTGGGGGCAGCTAAGCTCACGTTGTCGGCAGCATGGAAGAAACCACATGCCCCGGCCTCCTCATTGTGGCATGCGAGACTTTGGGGCTTACTGAGCATGGAGAGAATGGCGGACATCTTCCTAGGCAATTTTAAAAACTTTCTGTTCCGTTGGGGTCCTCTGGTCCGTTTCTTGTCAAGTGGCCTGCTGTCTGCGGTGTGCCCGCCTACATTCCGTGCGCTCCACCTGTTCCAAGTTTAATCAGATTGCATGCTTGAGAAGTTTTGTACGGCGCGAGAGTGTTATTGTTGCCACCACCGGGGGGGGGGGGAGGGGGGAACTAGTTGGGAACTGGGTTTGTTAACTGTTGCGACGCTACTTAGCCTTTAGGGGATGCTGGGCTCATGTGTCATTTGCTGCACTCTTCTTCTGCCGGCCATCGGGCCACGTTTGGATTTATGCCTAAGACCTCCCTAACATGCGTTGGACTTACAACTGAACTCTGTTATCATGTCTTGCCACCCCGCCCGGCAACTTCCCACTTATGTCTACGAGTGCTCATTGCGGCTTCCCCTGTGAGGGATTTTTTGGCGGAATTGTCGCCTGTATGATTTTCTTTTTTCTTTCTTTCACCTTCCTCCCCTTCCCTTTCCTGCAAAAATGTGAATAAAAATACATTTTACAAAAAAAAAGTGTGGTATGTAAGTGATGCATTTTGGAGTACACTGGAGCAAATGTATTCCTAAAGCATAGTGTATTAGCACATTGTCATTTACAGGCAGCACGTTCTACATTAAATTGGCCACAAAATTCACATTGACAAGCAGTTTTACTGATAAAACTATATAGCGCACAATCAATGTGTGGAAACCGGGTTTGAGCAAATATTTATCATTTCGACATCACCATGTAAAGAGAGGGTCTTAATTTGTTTTGATCCTATTAAAATCTTTGTTTACTTTTTATTGGTGGGCGGAGGGGTAGTTTTATTTAGCACAAACATGACCCGAGGGTATCAGAGTGCTTTATATTCATTTTTTGTTAGGCACTGGGAGATTAAGTGAGTTGCCCAGCATGTGTCTGATTTGACCTTCCAAATTGTTCATATATTTAGAAATCTTTTTATAGCTCATTTACAGGTATTTAACTGTAGTTGCGTGTTAAAAATAACTGTCCCCGTTTCAAAGTTTGCATGTCTTTACCATCCAGAGGGTCGGTGGCTGCCATTTCTGGATGCTCTTTGGGGAACGGTTGTGTTTTCTCCCAACGGTGGTCGAGCCTGCTGATGTGGCATTTCTCACGAGGGGCCTGCTGCTGCCCCCAACCATCCCCTTTTAGAAAGCATATAATGTTTGCCCACTTAGACCCCCAAGGGGCTGTTCGTGCTACCACGTTCAAATAACTTGGATGGTGCTGGTGAGTGGGCCCAACCCCGACCTTTGACATGCTGGCACCCACATCATTGAAGCGATGACAGCCCAGACCTATTCTAGAACCAGACACAACAGAGATCGTTGTCTAAGCTGAAACTTCCCAGGCCCGGAGACAAATTGTGAGAGTGGAAGACACTGGCAAGCTTCCAGATGCCAGGGCTGCTCGTGCTGCCACACCCCCTGTTTTCTTGGGCACTGGCCAAGCGGGCCTGTGTGGTGTCATAGTGTTTCTTCCACCAGGGTCATTGGAGCGGTGAGGCATTGGGTGGCCCTCCATGGACCACGATTGGCTTACTGGTGGTGCTGGCTCCTCCGATAATGCTGCTCCATCACTCTCAATTAGTGACAAACTGGACTCTGTCCTTACGGCTGTTGTGAAGATTGCTCTTAAGACCAAGCGTGCATCATTGGAAAGCAAAATAGATGCTGTAATGGCAGACTTGATGCTGATACACGCAGATCACCACAATCTGGCAGACCAGGCCTCGGGAACTGGAATCCTCGATGCACACAATGGTGGAGTGAGTGGAATTCCTGAAGCGCCGCCCGGAAGATGCGGAAAGTCGTCCACTCCGAAACAATGTGCAAGTGGTGGACCTACCGGAAGGGGCAGAGTGGTCGGACGCAGTCGCTTACGTGGAGCTATGGCTGATACAGCTGTTACCTCAGTAGACTTCCTCGCAGTTCTTCTCGGTGGATGCGCCAATCATGTTGCTGCATGCCGCCTGCAACCGGTTTGCAACCCCATGTCGTTTTTGTTCTGCCTACTGCACTACTGCGACAGGGACTCTATTTTATGGGAGATTCGGAAGATGTGAGAGATTACGGTGAACAATGCAAAGGTAATGTTCTTCCCGGGTAACACTGTAACGGTGCACAAACAGAGAACTTCCTTTTTATCAGTCAAGCGCCGCTTCTGTGAACTTGATGTTTGTTATGCACTCCTGTTCCCAGCACACCTGAGAGTGGTATCTGGGGGAAAACACACTTCTTTAACTCCCCCGAGGATGCCTGGGACTGGCTGGAGATGATGGTTCTGTAGACAGCGGACTGGTCAGCACAGGCGGGTGCTACGGCCAGTGGTAGGGCAGCACCAGGGGCTACGTGGCTGTCAAGCTTGCTTGATGTAGTCCTCTCAGTCGAAGGATGGACCTGACTTGGAACAAAGCAATACTGGGGTTGACTGTTTGATTTGCTCTAACGCTTCGTCCATCATCCCCTTTGGTATCGCTTTGTTTGCCCTAAGTTGGCAGGGTATGCCCAGACGTCGGTCCCTTGCTCACTTTGCCACTGGATTCAAGATAGCCTGACTAATAACGGCTGATTAGCCAGAAACCGGTCCCAGGATGCTTGTTTCCGGTCCAGGGAAGACATAGCTTGGCAGTTCTGGCTGTACTGTTTCCATGAGGCACAGGGTCAGACAGATTTGCATATGGCCATGTCTGAACTAGGGTGGTGGAGTGAGCTAAAGAATGATGATGGATTAAAGCCAGATCAGTTTACTGGGGGTGAGTGTTTGATTTGCTCAAACCCTCGTTCCATCATCCCCTTTGGTATCGCTTGGAACAACTCATACGAGAGTGGGGCTAGGCTCTACAGGATGCTGCTGCACTACGTGACACGGTACCAGGCTCTGAGCTGGAAGACGACTTGGGCAAATCAATTAGCAATGATGGCTCCTCATCTACATGGCCCTCTGTGGCGGACTCTTCGGCCTCACCTGGTGTGACGCGCGCAAACGGCCAAGGAGATTATTTGACAACTAGATTACCTGATTATTACTGTATGGTAGTCCCATTATGGCGATTTGCCACACCTTGACACATTCTCCCCAGAAGGTAGATAATTCTATTGCCTTTCTGTTACATGGATGAGGGATTGCTGTGAACGCTTACGTTTTTAAAACTGCAATACAGATCGCTTTTAAAAAGATTTACGTTTTTAAAGTATATATGCTGTGAACGCTTACGCCTCTGTTGGGCTTCACCCTCTTTCCTCTGTTCCCGCCCACCGCAGCCGATCAGGCGCTGCCGGGGACTCTAGCGGTAAGCACCTTCAGGTGAGGAGCAGGCGAGAGGCACAGTGCTCGGCCCCTCCCACCCCTACGGCTACAAATGAATTATCCCCCCAGGAAGCGCAGCGGACGAGCGCAGCGGGCGCGCCGACGGCGCGCCGAAGACGCGCCTAAGACAAGCCCGTCTGCGCCCGTCTGCGACCGGCTGGGACCAGGGCCAGACCATGCTGCCTGTCCCAGCGCCTACTCGAGGTCCGTCCTCATGAGCTATAGAACCAAAGGACAGGGCTTGTTATCAAGGGACACCCTTAGTCGCCTCTGCACCTATGGCATCCTGTCCCAGGGCTGTCATTTAACTACCCCGTCGCTACAACACATGCAGAGAGACCTACTCCCGCCACCGCTCACCATCTTCTACCTAAACACTCGCTCCCTGGTTAAACACCACCTGGACATCTTTCTCCTATTAGATACAGAGAAACCAGACATTCTCCTGCTCACAGAGACATGGTTAAACCCCAACTCTGCCCCTGACATCATCGCGGCACTCCCACCTAACTACTACATCATCCACGCTGACAGTACCAGAGGGAAAGGGGGAGGAGTCGCAGCTATCATCCGTTCCAACCTGATCGTCACTTCCCTCGCTGGCCTCTCGCTGGAGGAGTCAGACAATCTTGTACTGAAAATTACCACTCCTGACTCGACAATTGCATGTGTTCTTCTCTACAGACCCCCGAC
The DNA here is from genome assembly GCF_964261635.1 of Lissotriton helveticus. Classification (NCBI taxonomy): domain Eukaryota; kingdom Metazoa; phylum Chordata; class Amphibia; order Caudata; family Salamandridae; genus Lissotriton; species Lissotriton helveticus. The sequence goes on from NC_136067.1 coordinate 1,705,673,123, forward strand.
CCAAATGCCTACATTTCCTATGAACCTGGCCGACCAACTTGCTAACTTAGCACTCGAACACTCCAAAATCTTTCTGATTGGAGACCTAAATTACTGGTACAAAGACCCCCTAGAAGGCCCCCACTCAGCCGAACTATCGGACCTCCTCTCTAACTTAAATCTCACCCAACTAGTCTCCTCCGCCACCCTCTGTAAGGGCCACATCCTCGACCAGTTGTGGTCTAACACCACCTGTACCACTGCCCCAACCATACAGCCATGCATCTGGTCTGATCACGCTCTCCTTCAATTTAACCTTTGCATCTCCCCTACGACCACTGCCGCACCAGCCGGAAGCGTGTCAGCCAGGAATTGGAACTCAGTCAACAAACCTGCTTTTTTAGAGTCACTAGCCAACACCATCCCACCTATTCAAGACGAGATCAATTCCTCGGTCTCCTCGCTCACCAACTGGCTCAACACGGCCAGGGATTCTCACGCCCCTCTTAAAAAAATCAAACGGGGGGCGTGGCCAAGATGGCGACGGAGTAAGACGCTCTCTGCGTTCCCTCCGGCGCCGAATTCTACAACGCACCGAATAGCACCCCCGGGACCGTGCTTGGACCGGTGGTTTTGTAGCCTAAGGGCACCGGAGCATAGCGGCTGAGTACTGGCGGCAGCGTTGGCCCCTCGGAGCGTCCCGCGAGGAGAAGCGCGCTCTTGGTGCGGATGCGGTGAAGGGCCTGTCCGACGCCGGACTGGCGTAGAAAGGAAGCCGACAGGAAGTGCAGGCTGAGCGGTTGCCGTGAGGTGGTGGAGGTCGGCCCGATACCTGGAGCGGCGCCTCCTTAGCCTCAGTGGCCGACGGGACCTCCGGAGGTCGGCGTTGCTCCGCTGCCCCCTTCCCGTGTACCGCACTGGGGGCACGGCGGCTGAGCTGGGGGCTGTATGCAGATCGGCGGAGCGGGGGCCCTGCAGCGCGGACTGAGGTGAGCGCCTGGAGGCAGCCGGGGGGCTCGGGACCGCGATCTGGCCCGCGAAGGGCGACGGCTGTGCCGGACTGCTGGGCGGGAGCTGTGAAGAAGCGGCATTGGGCGGGTTGGGCGGCCCCCCCGGGGCGAGTCGCCTGCAGATTGCGGCCGAGTGCGGCCTACGCTTGCTTGCGGGGCACACTGGACGGCGGCGGCCTATAGTGGAGGAGGAGGCGTAACGCCTGGAGTCTTGGCTGTGATCTACGACCTGCGTGAGGCTCGGCTCGGAGGGCCTGTGCCCTGCAGTGACCTGGGCACCATTGAATCTGGGAGCGGTGGCCCGGACATGTGAAGCGCTCTCTGGTCTGTGGGGGCACGCACACCATTGAACTGTGACCTGGGGGGGGCTGTCGCAAGATCTACAGGGCGGGCCGATCAGTGGAGAGGTCCGGATATAGCGGCCCTAACACCTCGAAGAAGGACGCCGGGAGGCCCTCGTGGCCGGCGATTGCCACTGTGATTTGTGGTCGACGGCGACTTGGGATCAACTTGAGGGGACGCACACGGCGGACCTTGTGATGGCGAACAACCAGAGGAGGGGGAAGCCTAACAAGGATGGCCTGGCCAGGGGCTCCAATCTTCCGCCATCGCCTGGGGCGGGCTCCTCCTCCATGTCCGGGGACGGTGAGGCGCCGGTCACAAAAGCATTTATGACTGAGCTATTTGCTTCCATTAAAGATGACATCTCAGAGCTGCGGTCCCAGCTCGCGTCGGACCTTCGGGAGGTGAGGAGAGACCTGGATGGGGTTGGCGAGAGGGTAGCCACCCTGGAGGACCATGATCTTACCCTGGCTAATGATGTCCATCAGCTGCAACAGGATGTGCTGCGTCTTAGGGACCAGAATCTGGATCTGCAGTCCCACGCGGAGGATCTAGAGAACCGCTCCAGGCGGAACAACATCCGTATTAAGTCGGTACCATGGGACGGGGAGTCCGGCGATTTGAGAGGCTATATCCTGGAGCTGTTCCGGCAGATCTTGGGCGACGAAGAACTTACGGATGTCAAGATGGACAGAGCCCATAGGGTTGGTCTTCCTAGGCGCGGGGGGGGCCCTCCGCCGGACATTCTAGTCTGCATCCACGATTTTCAGTTGAAAGAGCGCATTCTGAAGAAGGCCCGGGAGGCTACGTCTATCCAGTTTCGTGGACACCACCCACAGCTGTATCAGGATTTGGCAGCTTCTACTCTTCAGAAGCGGCGTGAATTCAGGCCTGTGACTGCCTTCCTGCGGGACCGCGGCGTTGCTTACTCCTGGGGCCACCCGTTCCGCATCATATTTCGTTGGAACAACAGGCTTGAACAGATCAGGTCTCTTCAAGCGGCCATGGATCTACTGGGGATCGACAGACCGGATGCTTCACCTGGCGACAGGAGTCCCTCCGCAAGGGGCCGGCGGCGGTCCCCCTCCTGGCACAGGGTGGGCGGGGAGGGGGGGAGGAGGGTGCCTGACAGGCCCACCAGCTTGCAAGAACGGGTCGACGCGGTGGCCTCGGTTGCCACCGCCACGCTATCTGCCTCTCAGCTTGGTTCCGGGGCGGCGTGATTTCTGAAGAGGGATCTGGCTGGCGCCGGAGGGGCGCACCCCTACAGGTATCGTGGGTTCCTATGTACTTTGGGAGAAGACGCCCAGATACGAGACTCGTGGGGGACATCGGCCGATGTCTCCTTGCCGTCCCATGGAGGACTCTTTTGGACTTCTGATGGTTTGTGGGGGGGTTTCTGGGGGGGGGAGGGTCTTGGTGGGGTTGTTTGGGGTGTTGGGGTTGGGGGCGAGGGGGGGTGTTGGTGGTGACGCGGCTGTGCTGTGGATGGTGCTGTGTGGTGATGATTGGGAGACTGAGAGGTGCTGTTGGTGTGGGGGATGCGAGGCGGATGGGCGTGGGACTCGAGGTTGGGACTGTGGGGCGGAGGGTTGGCGGGGGCTTGATCTTGCCATGTGTTGTAAACAGGGCATCTACCGGCTGGGGTGGAGGGCCTGCCCCCGAGGTATAGAGGATTCTTGTTTTTTGTCTCCCGATGCCTGTTAGCATAGGGACCTGGAATGTTAAGGGACTGAACTCTCCGCAGAAAAGGCATAAGGTGTGGAAATACATAACGGACCACCACTTGGATATAGTGGGTCTGCAGGAAACTCACCTTACCCGCACGGATGAGCTGCGGCTTAAGCATAAGGCATATCCCATGATATACAGATCCTCCGCTTCCACAAAGCACAGGGGGGTGGCCCTCCTCTTCCATGCCTCGCTGCGTTTCCAGCCTGTGGCGGTGCGCACGGACAGGGAGGGTCGCTGGTTGATGGTGCGGGGATTAGTTCAGGGGAGGCTCTGTACCTTTGTTGTGCTGTATGCTCCTAATACTGGCCAGAATAAGTTTTTACAAAGTTTACTGCAGAAAGTGGGTGATTTTGTTGAAGGGCAGTTGTTTATCATGGGGGACTGTAATTTGGTGTGGGACGGGGCGCTGGATTGCTCTGGCGCTCGCAGGGCGGATACTGGTGTGTTCTCAGAGGTGTCGCGGCAAAAAGTGGTGGACATGGGGTTGATTGATGGGTGGCGATCTCTACATCCAACGTCCAGGGATTACACGTTTTTTTCTAATGTGCACCGCTCATATTCCCGACTGGACCATATATTTCTTAGCCAGGCTCTTAGAGGAGATGTCCTTGACTCCACCATACTGCCCCTCTCGGTCTCGGACCACAGCATGCTGGTACTTATTCTGCGCTGGTCGTCGACAGGCTCCGGGCAACGGAAATGGTATTTCCCGGCCTCGGTGCTTCGAGACGAGGCTTCTAACAAGGCGCTGCGGGTGGCCATTAGGGAGTTCTTTGCCCTCAACCCACCGTCGGATACCTCGGTAACCAACACGTGGGATGCCTTTAAGGCGTCCATCAGGGGCACTTGTTTGGGCCTTAACGCACAACTCAATAGGATGCGACGCAGGGAGAGGGAGGCCCTGGAGGCTGAACTGGCCTCTCTCGAGCAGGTACATAAACTCAACCCCTCGAGGGTGACCCTCCGGCCTCTCACGGCGGTACGGGGGAAACTGAGGGCCCATTACGATAACAGGGCGGAGTTTACCCTACTGCGGTTGGGCCGACAGTCCTACTCTTGTGGTAATAAGGTGGGGAGGCACTTGGCCCGACAGCTTCGTGACAGGCGGGAACGTGAGTACATTGGAGGGATTCGCGACTCTGCTGGACAACTGCAGCATCGGGACGAGACGAAGGCGGCCCTCTTCGGTCGCTTTTACTCGGACCTATACAGGGGGGAACAACTAGGAACGGCTGCCCAGAAGGCATACCTGGGGCGTCTAACCCTTCCGCAGGTGTCTAAGGAATGGAATGAGCTCTTAGGGGCACCGATTACCAGGGAGGAGGTGCTAGCGGCTATTACGAACTTGAAGCTTCACAAGGCGCCTGGCCCGGACGGTTACACGGCTGTGTTTTATAAATCTTACGCCTCCGAGCTTTGTGATTTCTTGGTCGCCCTTTTTAATGATGTGGCCTCCTCTGGTTCCTCCACTGGCTCCCTGGCAGAGGCGATGATTACGGTGTTGCCAAAGCCGGGGAAGGATCCGGCACACTGCGCCTCCTTTCGCCCGATAGCGCTTCTTAATCTGGACGCCAAACTATACTCGGCGATCCTGGCGCGTAGGCTCCAAGACCTTATGCCGGCGCTGATCCATCCGGATCAGTCTGGCTTCATCAAGGGGCGCCAGACGCATGATAACACGCGTCGGGTGGTACATCTTATAGAAAAAGCGGAACGGTTTCGTATACCGGCGGTTCTAGTGGGCCTGGACGCCGAGAAGGCCTTCGATCGGGTGGATTGGGGGTTCCTTTTCAATACCATGACTGCCTTTGGTTTTTCGGAGACCTTCATCACTATGGTGAGGGCCAACTACTGCTGCCCCCGGTCCCGGGTTGCGGTGAATGGTCATGTGTCGGCATTTTTTGCTCACACTCGCGGCACCAGGCAGGGTTGCCCTCTGTCCCCCCTGCTATTCGCGCTGAGCATTGAGCCGCTGGCGGTGGCGGTGCGGGAGCATGAGGGGATCCGAGGTTTACCATTCGCGGGGGAACAGCATAAGATTTCGCTCTTCGCGGACGATGTCTTACTCTCTGTTACTGATCCGGAGAGCTCGCTTCCTTGCGTCCGGGAGGCCCTGTTGGAGTTTGAGGGAGTGGCGGGCTTTAAGGTCAACTATAGCAAGTCGCACATCCTGAATCTTACCCTGTCGCAGGTCGAGAGGGACAGGGTGCTGCCGCTGACTCCGTTGTCCTGGGCCACGGGTTCGATTGTCTACCTGGGGGTCCACCTGACTCCGACGGTGGGCGGGCTGTTCCAGGCTAATTTCCCATCCTTGCTGGCGAAATCCCAGGCGGAATTGGATAGGTGGAAGCCGAAGTTTCTGTCGTGGCTGGGCAGAATCCATGCCGTGAAGATGGTCCTCCTCCCCAAATTCTTATATTTGTTCCAAGCCTTGCCTATCCCCGTGGGCAGCGATTTCTTTCGGCGCCTCAAGACTTCTTTATTGCGTTTTGTGTGGCAGGGGGGTCAGGCACGGGTCTCCTATGCGGTTCTCCGTCGGCCGAGATCGGAGGGTGGGGTTGGGCTCCCGGACCTGCAGTTGTATTACAAAGCAGCGCAACTAAGAGTTTTGGTAGAATGGTCGCAACAGACCTCCGAGAAACACTGGCTCCATATGGACCGATGCGTTGCCGGCAGGTCAATCTGGGACCTGGCCTGGAAACCGAAGAAGGACCGCCCCCTCAATGCATATATCAGCACTCCCACCGGCACGGTGTTGAAGGTGTGGGACTCACTGGCGGGAGATGACCGTTGGACCACGTTCCCTTCGCCGTTCACGCCCTTGCATTTCAACCCGGCTTTCCCGCCGGCGCTACATGAGGGGCCGTTTGCGGTGTGGAGGGAGGGGGGGTGTCGGGCGTTGACCCATTTGTTCCACGGCCCGGACACCCTCACTTTCGCTAACTGCATGAGGGATTATGGGGTTGCCCAGACTGAGCAATTCCGGCATGTGCAGCTGCTTCACTGGGCTACGTCGCCTGGAGTGGTGGAGGCGGCTACGAGACCACCGACGCCGTTCGAAGCCTTTATTTTGCGGACGTCTGCCATGAAGGGGGCCATTTCCTTCCTTTACCAACTGCTGCTTCAATCGGCTATAGCTCCTCGACCTCGTTATATGGGGCAATGGGAGGAAATGCTGGGGCGAGATGTCTCAGACGCGGAATGGTCGGCGCTGTGGCGCGACTTGTCGTCCTTTAACCATTCCTTGCACCTGAGGGAAGCCCATCTCAAAACGGTCATGCAGTGGTATATGTGCCCGACTAGGCTTCACCGCATTTTCCCGAGGACCTCGGATAAGTGCTGGAGGGGTTGCGGGCTTTTGGGGGACTTCCGCCATATCTGGTGGGACTGCCCGGTGATCCGTCCGTACTGGGAGGAAATCCTCTCCCACATGAAGGACATATTGCCTTATCCCATTGATGACTCTATGGCCTGTGTCCTGCTTGGGCTGCGGGACCCTGGCCTCATCTATCAGACCAGGGCGGATAAAAAGATTATGTGGCTGTGCCTCGGTGCAGCGAAGCTCACACTGGCTGCGGCCTGGAAGAAGAAGGAGGCCCCGGCGGTCTCCTTGTGGCACGCGCGGCTGTGGAGGTTGCTCAGTCTGGAGAGAGTGGCGGACATCTTCCTGGGCCAGTATAAGAATTTCCGGTATCAGTGGGGTCCTCTGGTTACGTTTCTGTCTAAGGGGTTGCCCTCGGCCGTCTGTCCGGCCTCTTTGAGGTCGATGCACCTCTTTCAAGTGTAATGTAGGTATGATTGAGTGTTGAGTGAATGGCGTCACCACTGGGGGGAGGGAGGGGGTGGGGTGGGGATGTTGGTTGTTTCTGTCTTTGGGCTGTGGAGGATCCACGAACTGCTTATCTGCACCGCTTGTATGGTTCCTGGAGGGCTAGGGCCCGGCGCAGTGCGGCGCTGGGTGTCTCAGCTGGACTGACCTAATGACAAACTGTTAGAACACTGTGTACAATGGTCCTAATTGCTATGTGGTCTCGCGCCTGGGCTGGATATGCATATGGAATGGCTTGAGTCACTGTTGCTGTGCGTACAAAGATTTTACCATGACTTTGAGTTATGTGCGGTTCCCCCGCAGCCCTCTGTTTATTTTCCTGTGCAACTTAAAATAAAATAAAACTTTTACAAAAAAAAAAAAAATCAAACGGGCGAGACGTGCTGACGCCAACCGGTGGTTTTCCACTGACTTAAAAGCAAGGAAACTGGCCTTACGACAACTAGAACGCCAATGGCGTCGGAAATACGACCCTGACTTAAAAAAATCCTTTACGAAAGCTAGGAAAGAATACATGACGGCCATCCTGATGGCGAAAGCGGCCTATTTTTCCTCTAAAATTCTGGAATCCACAAATAAGTCTAAGGATATCTTTTCCATCCTCAATGAACTTACAAACCTTGACACGGTCCGACCCAAGATCACCCCCACCCAGCCTTTATGTGATTCACTGAACGTCTACTTCATTGACAAAATACTGGACATCAAAGCCAGCATCCCTCGACCAGTGTCCCCCCTTACTACTGGCATGTCAATTAAGCCGAATCACTACATCTTGAGTAGTTTCCCACCCATCACCCAGGATCAACTTCGGGAATTACTACTTAGAGTAAAATCCGGTGCCCCTTCAGATAGCTGCCCGCCCCACATCCTAAAAGAGTGCTTCCTGACCCACCCAGCCCCGGCCCTTACACTCTTGAACAAATCCTTGACTCTTGGTCTAGTCCCCACAGCTTTTAAAGAAGCCATTGTCATTCCGCTTCTAAAAAAACCGGGGGCAGACCCAGCCTGCAAAGTCAACTTTCGGCCGATCTCGCTGCTGCCCTATTTGGCAAAAGTCCTTGAGGCACACGTGGCCAAATGCCTATCTAATTTCAGGAATCCTCCTGCTTCGACCCCCATCAGGCAGGCTTTCGGCCTGCTCATTCAACCGAAGCAGTAGTCACGACAGTTCTGGACACCCTGCGCGACTGTGCTGACAGACGCTCTCCACAGGCCCTGGTGCTCCTGGACCTCTCGGCCGCTTTTGACACGGTCGACCACAACATCTTGATCGACCGTGTCAAACAAGCCGGCGTCAGGGACCTAGCAGCCGGCTGGCTGAGATCCTTTTTGACTGACCGTAACCAAACTCTGCGCCTTGGTGACTTAATGGGCACCAAACAGGCCGTCACCTGTGGAGTGCCACAGGGCTCCTCCCTGTCTCCTCACCTGTTTAATCTGTATATACTCCCCCTGATCCAGACCTTGAGAGATAAACAGGTGAGAGTCTTCAACTATGCAGACGACTTACAGCTGCTGTTCACCATCGATAACACCGAAGACTCCATACGGCACTTCCAGGCCACCATGAGCTTCATCAAAACTTGGATGGACCAGAACCAGCTCAAATTGAATCCGGGTAAAACGGAACTAGTCCTGACCGGTGAAAGCAGCAAGTACTGGGGCCCGCATTATTGGCCTTCTGAACTAGGTCAAGCTCCAACACCTTCCCTGTCAGCCAAAACGCTTGGAGTCACTGTGGACAGTGACTTATCTCTTAAAACCCAAGTTGGTCAAGTGGTCTCCAAGTGCTTTTTCCAACTGAAGAAAATACGGAAGGTACGCCGCCTGCTCACACCTGAGGCACTCACCCAGGTGGTGATTTCTACTGTATTGCCCCATCTGGACTACGCAAATGCCATCTACCTAGGTCTTCCCAACTACCTAGTTAAGCGACTCCAGATGGCACAGAACCACGCCGCAAGACTAATTCTGAACCAACCCAGGCGTCAGGCAGCCACCCCCCTCCTTAGGAAACTACACTGGCTCCCGGTGGCCCAGCGATGTGCCTTCAAAACTGGTTGCATAATTTTCAAGTCCCTTTACTGTAAAAGCCCATTATTCATCAACAACCTGATTTCCAAGTACACCCCGTCCCGCAACCTACGCTCACTCCATCAGAACCTCCTGCAGTCGCCTTCCTTCAACTTAAAACGTGCAGGAGGTCGTAGGTTTGCCACCCTCGCTTCCTGCTTGTGGAACTCTCTCCCGATGGAGACCCGAAATTGTCAAGATCTCCTCTCCTTCCGGAAAGCCTTGAAGACCTGGCTATTCAGACAAGCATTTTCATAATTCTCTTCCCTCTATGTTCATGTTATTGCTGATCATAGCGCCAAGCAACCAATCGGTGACAGTGCGCTCTAGAAATATTTTAATAAGATAAGATAAGATAAGATAACGGTTATTTGGCTGTGACCCGGCCCGATTCAGGTATGTTTTAAGATTAACTCATTTTGACTCCGCATACAACAATGTCAAGGTCTGGTATTTGCATGGGTTCTCGCAAGTTCATCCTCACTTGTGCGGGATTCCCTCCTATTGGCTGCCTAGCTTTCTCCTGCCAGTTCCCCAACTGGTCGACTCTTGCCTATTTTATTTATTTGGCTGTTTGGGCGGAAACATGATATACCTCTACACGATTAGTAGTTACATTTTTGTGTTAATGATTTAGATTTTTTCAATTAAAACCCATGACTCCTCATGGCCCAGTCCTTCAATGCAGGCCACTTTTATGGTCAATATACATCACTTTGCCCTCCCATACAAACATGCAATGCCCAGCCATTGGGCACCATGTCCTTACATGCATGATCCACTTTAATATAATCACATGGAATGTGAGGGGCATGCACACGCACTCACACTGTTACTCAGTTTACCCCAACCTGAAACTCCACTCCGCACATATTACGTTGTTGCAGGACACTAATTTAATACATACAGCAGACATAAAGCTGCAGAGGCGCTTGCATGGATAGATGTTTGACAGCAACTATTCTACTTACACCAGGGGAGTGCTGCTGTGGTTGAGGCCCGGGTCCACTTTTGTGGCAGACGACATTAGACTAGACTCAAAACAGCCGATATGTCATAGTGAAGGGCCAGCTTGACGGCCACTTCGTACTCATAGGCTCTCTATATATGCCGCAACCTCTGACCAATTCACCTCTTTACATGCCTTCTCGAGTTCGCTGTCTCAATGGATTGGTGTGCCGTGGCTACCAGAGGAGGACTTTAACCGGGTATTAAACACCACTTTTGATCTCTCCTTTCCTCCACCGCCCGCACCCTTGCGACCTCCATCACATATTTATTACAAGATTGGCTGCATCATTGGCAGCCAGTTGACATATGGCGATTCCATAACCCCTATGTGAAGATGTATTCCTTTTTCTCCACTCCAGATCAACTACACATTGGCATCGACAGACTGATGGGTGCGCCATTGTTACTCCATTCTGTTATACAAGTGGACTATCTGGGCCGCACACACTCTGATCATAATCCCCAAAGTCTACAACTACGATGGGTGGTTGACTCACCCCCCATACCCACTGACGTTTCCAACCTACACTGCTGGAAGACCCTCCCTTCCTAGCCTCACTTGACTCGGCGATTATGGAATATTTTGACATTGATGCCAACACAGTCACCACCAAATCGATAGAGTGGGATTCTTCCAAGGTGACAACACAGGGACATTATTTGGGGAACACAGGGGACTATGAGGGAACTACTTACTAGGGATATTTCTGGGCTAGAACACAAGCTCCTAGACCTGGAAACTCCGACTGTAATGATCCCATTGGAGCAAGTGGCCTAACGATTGCTCGTGTGAGTACGTCATTCTATTAGAAAGACTGTGTTGTCTTAACTATGCCGCACACTCTGCCTGCACGCATAACACAGCAGACAGATCAGGGCAGCTCTTAGCATGGCTCATTCATCAGGAGTGGCCCCAACAGCCCATAGTGGCACTTCGTTCTGCTTCAGATGCAGTCCTATAAATGCAACACCCCATGCATAACAAGCTGAAGCAGTACTACACCCAGATGTATCAGTCAGTTACAAACGCAAACCTGGACGACTTCAGTTTCTTTTTCCCCGCAATTTGCCCCGTATTACCCCAGACCAGAAAGCGGAGCTGGATGGTCCCATTACACTCCTTGAAATAAAGGACGCTATCAAGATGCTGGCCACTGGCAGATACCTAGGTCCTGACTGTTTGCAGACGGAGCGCTACAAAACATATACACCTCAATTAGCCCCTCCCCTACTGACAATGTACAAAGAGGCCCTCTCTATTAGAAACCCTTTTGTCATCTCGATACCTAAACTGAATAAGGACCCCTTGCTCATCTGCTCCTATAGACCATTAGCCCTACTTAATACCGACTACAAGGTATTGGCCCAAATTCTTTTGGGCCGCCTTGCACTTCAAGTCCCGACCTTGATTCACTCAAATGAAAATGGGTTGAGTCCCCATCCGTAATACTTCCGTGAACCTACCATGATTCTATCGAGATATGACCTATGCCAGGCAAAACTTGTGCCGGATGCATGCCCTGAGACCCAGAAAATCAATCAATCAATCAATCAATGACACTTATAAAGCGCGCTACATACCCGTAGGGTCTCAAGGCGCTGGGGGGGGGGGGTGCCGCTACTGCTCGAACAGCCAGGTCTTCAGCTTCTTCCTGAAGGAGAGGTGGTCTTGGGTCAGGCGCAGGTCGGTCGGGAGGGAGTTCCAGGTCTTGGCGGCCAGGTAGGAGAAGGACCTTCCTCCTGTAGTCGCTCTTCGGATGCGGGGGACGGCGGCGAGGGCGTGGTTGGCTGATCGGAGGTGGCGTTTGGGAGCGTAGAAGTTGACTCGGCTGTTGAGGTAGCTCGGGCCTTGGTCGTGTAGGGCTTTGTGTGCGTGGGTGAGGAGACCTTTGATTCATTGGAATGGGATTACCTATTTGATATGCTGTCACACTTTGGTAACGGCCACCGTTCGTCTACGATTAGAAAAACTGGTATAAGTAACCCCCTAATTGAAGTTAAGACGGGACCCCTATTTCAGGGTCTATTCCCATACATAGGTGGACTAGACAACGCTGCCCGCTCTCTCCTTTTGAACCACTGGTGCTTGCAATGCAAGAGCGGGGAGTGCCCTGGGGCATCCCCTTACGTGACAGGATGCATGTGATATCTTTATATGTGGGCGATATGCTGTTCTACTGTAGAGACACTCCCACATCCCTATCACAGTCGTTTTAACTCTCAATCATTTCGCATCGCTCTCTGAATTGGGGGTTTTGTCTCACTACAAGTGTACTAATATTCAGATGCATTATGTATATTACAGTTCTTAATTTGAGCTGATGGTTTCCAGTGCTCAGCACCGGCACTTAATTATCAGCACAGTAGCTTTCGATGATCACCAGTTAAGGACACATTCATTTATGGGGAGATTAAGTGATTTGCCCAGAATCACAGAATGTTCAGCCAACGTGGAGACTCAAACCTTTTTTTCCAGCTCCGAAGCTGGCAGCTCAGACCATTAAGCCACATCCGCTCCCCACTTTCATAGTTAATAGTTGATTCAGTTTTAGGCGCCGCTAACAGGAGAAATGGGCTGGTGCAAGTTGCCTCCTGACAAGAGTCCTGGCACTTATGTTTTTACAAATTAGCCCCGGGTATATTATGCTTATCTCGTGCCACGAGTTTTAAAGGATGCCTTATAGTTTTAACACATGGTGCAATCTATACAAAAGCGATTGCTCCTCCGACACTGTCTAACTCGCTCATGCAGATTTGAAGCAAATGAAATTCGTCTTCCTACATCGTCTGGTAGTGAAGTACACAAACGTCTTTCATGTATACAATTTCTAGTTCAGTTCAGCTGGACTGTTCCCACTGGGCACAGGGCCAAGACGGATTTGCATATGGCTGGGTTCAAACTGGAATGGCATGGTGATCAAAAAAACGATGGATTTAGGCCCAGATCTCTGTACTGGCGTGAATGTATGACATTGTTCTGCATTCTGTCCATCAGTTGTTGTTTTTACAATTTCTACTATACACGAATTGCGAGATTGTTAATTTAAACTAATGAGAGCATTTAATATCCATACAAACTGCAACTTTTTCAAAGGTTTATTGTCCCTACTTTCCGTGTATACTTGTGAAAGTGATAATGGGCCTGTGTGCGGGCCCAGTGGGGTGATCTGGTTTCAGAACACTGGATAATTGCTGCTTGGTCAGCGACTAGCTGCCGCCTCCCCCCCAAACCGGCACCCAACACCCAGGAACGTGGACACGAGACATTTTAACTTTTTGGAAGGCGGGCGCTAGTCGCCCGGCCGTATTTATTAAAGTATGAAATTAAAAAAGGTTTTAATTGCATAATCAACAATTTATACAAAAATCAGCAGGACATTAAATACACAATTATTATCAACAAGTTTGAGAGCCTGACCTTAACAAAATTCTAATACATGTTGTTTCCTAACCGAGTCTAAAACATCCTCATCTTGATTTTTGTACATTTCTGGCCATATGGCAGGGTCACTACCGGTGTCAGGTCCTACAAGCTGCGCCTCCCCCTGAGATGTGCGCATGCGCAGTGTTACCCCGGGAATTGCCCGGTCTACGCCCTGAACTCCATTTACCCACTGAAGGAGGGCCCTTACTCTGCGCCAGCTGGTGACGTCATGAGTATACGCGCGCGGGGTGGCTACCAGCCTAAGGAAAGCGTGAACTACTCCTACCCGCGCTCCTTTGCAGCATGAATTACCTTGCCCCTGGAGTTCTAGGAGTGGCCCGCAGGCCCCTCCCCCTGGGCGGGAACCTCCATAGGATGATGCCCGCCCCCTCAGACCTCAAATATGTGCTCACCGATAATGACCTTACCGCCACAGGCCAGCATTGTTAACCGACGATCTGGCCTCCCCCCTCTACCCCCTTCCTAAGAAACCATCCTACTCGCAAATCCCTCTAGCCAGGCCCAGATATTGTCAGACCACAGGGCATTCCCTTCCTCATTTAAGTGAATCCCGTCCCTCAAGTAATACCTGTCGCCCCAAATACACCCGTGAGGTATTGACTGTAACAGGGGGGCTCGAAACAACCTATCCAACCGTGAGTTGATCCTCTTTACCGAGTGATTCAACGCCCTGACCGAGTCCCCCCCCCCGACACTGTAATCGAGGTATGAGTTGCGACCATACTAGTGTGCAACCCGGGCAGGTCCTGGCCATCCACCCCGCCGTTGAGATAATCTCCTCGATCAGAATGCACCTTCCCAGTGTGGCCAAATCATTCTCCCCAAGGTGAAGTATCACCACTGACGGGGGAGATTGCCGGCGCGCTAAAAGCCCCTGGAAGAAGCCCCTAAACTGGTTGAGACACAGCCCCCCTCTCCCGAAGAACGTGATGTCCAACCCCAGTTGCGCCGCCCTTTTCCCCCTGTCACCTGACTTAAAAACACATTCTGCTCGTCTTACATAAGAGTGACCCACAATCCAAACACTTTTCTTCATTGTTTCCTGGCTGCAGCTCCGTGCTGATGTATGTTGTCGGTGCCCGACGACAAATTCCTCCCCTGCGTAACAGGTCTGAGAAACTGTAAGAGAGCGGAGACAAACCAAGCGTGAGTGCCCTGTAATCACAGCATGTCAATTCGTACATAACGTTTGTAACATGCAGAAGACCATCTCCCAATTGTCTTCAATCTCTCCACTGGGAGGCCCCCCGCCACCGCCTCCGTTGCTGCCCCAATCCTAAAGGAATGAGAGCCAAACTCTTTAGGGTCAAGACCTGCTTTCCTGACCACCATCTCCAACACCCTCCTAAATTGGTACCTGGTCAAGGGGTTACCGTCAGCATGACAGAGCAGTGCCCTGCCCGCTGTGCCCACCATCTGCCTGTGCAATAATTCTACGTGCCTCACTGGGCAGCAAGGGTTAGCGGGGGCCCGTTGGAGGACTATGGTGTGGCCCCTAGACTCCTGGTCGGTCTTTGATTTCTGAATCGTCACCCACATGGTGTCCTCCCTTATCGTCACACTAGCCCTTTGCAAGCCGCCCAGTAGGTCTGACTTGTAACCTGCCACAAGTTCGCTAATTCTCAGCGCCCCATAAAATGCCAAGGAGAATGCTGCCTTAAAAAGAAGTACCTCCCACTCCGAGCTACAAACCGTGTCCAGCGCGCCCAGTAATGCTGTCAGCCGCGCTAATCCTATGGGCTTTCTCTTATCCTTATGGTGGCCCTGAATACGGCGCCAACCCCTCAAAGCCTTACGCACCATAAAGGTATTAGTGGGATCACGCAAGCCCCTAGCTTGAGCGTAAAATGACACCGCTGCCCTATGTCTGTTTGCCGCTGCCACCGAGCGCCCCTCCTTATGCATCCATTCTAGGTAGGCCGCAAAGCCATCCTCCCGCGCCCATAGCACCTCCCATTGCTGCCCCAAGAAAGTACAGTAAGACAAAAACGCCCCTTCATAAGCCGTCCTGGTCCTGGGGGCTAGGCTAGCGACCACGAGGTCCTGTAATCTGGGGCACCAATCTGCCAAAGTACTGCTGGGAAGTGCGCTGGCGAGGGGTCTGCTGTAGGAAGATGCTCCCTGAAAACCTGCATTTTTAAGCGAGAGAGGGAGTCAGCTGCATTGTTCAGAACACCAGGGACATGTTTGGCCTTAAAAACGACATTCAATTTAAGGCACTGCAAAACAATTTCTTTGATCAGACGGAGTATGAAAGGACACCGTGCTCCCTGCTGGTTGATACATTCCACCACCGTCATGTTGTCTGACCAAAACACCACTGACTGATTACATAGGTGTTCGGGCCAGACCATCAATGCCACCCATATTGGGAAGAGTTCCAGGAAGCCAATATTGGTGGTCAGACCCCATGTCCTCCATACCTCCGGCCACTGTTGAGCGACCCACCTGTTCCCTAGGATGGCGCCAAAGCCCACACTACCGGCAGCATCAGTCCACAAGCCCAACTCTGCTGATGTTGTGAGCGGGCCGGGCCAGACCACCCTGCCGTTAAAATCCTCCAGGAATGCCATCCATATAAGCATATCCTGGCGAATTTCAGACGATAGTCGAGTGCGGTGGTGCTTCTCCCTCAGCCCCTTCATTGCTTGAGCAATGGAGCGAGAGAAAGGGCGAGCCATGGGGATGATCCTCAGTGCGAAATTCAATTGCCCTACCACCTCCTGTAGTTGCTGCAGAGTGACCTTCTCCTTCCGGAGGCATACATGTAGCGCTGTTTTGAATTTGTCCACCTTGTCCCTAGGTAATCTAAAAACATCCTTCCATCGAGTCAATCTCAATGCCGAGGAATTCTAAGCAGGTGGTCGGGCCAACCGTCTTCCCGGGCGCAAGCGGGACTCCAAAAGCCCGCATGAGCA
Source organism: Lissotriton helveticus (assembly GCF_964261635.1). Taxonomy (NCBI): domain Eukaryota; kingdom Metazoa; phylum Chordata; class Amphibia; order Caudata; family Salamandridae; genus Lissotriton; species Lissotriton helveticus. The sequence continues at coordinate 1,705,689,467 of NC_136067.1, forward strand.
CGCAAAATTCCTGCAATGCCAGTGCACACTCCTGAGATCCCGCTGTACCCAGGAAGAGGAAATCATCTAAATAATGCATGACCCGCTGATGGCCCGTCACTTGTCTCATGGCCCATTCAAGAAAAGAGCTAAACATCTCGAAGTAAGCGCAAGATATAGAACAACCCATGGGCATGCATTTGTCCATGTAGAACATATCCCCAAAGGTGAAGCCTAAGAGATGCTGATCCGCTGGATGGACCGGGAGGAGGCGAAAGGCTGATTCTATGTCTGATTTCGCCATCAGCGCCCCGGGTCCCGTGGCCTGTAGTAAGTTAACAGCCTGATCAAAAGAGGCGTATTTAACACTACAGATACCCTCGTCAATGGCATCATTCAGTGACGTCCCCCTAGGTGCTGACAGGTTGTGGATCAATCTGAATTGCCCTTTCTCTTTTTTGGGGACAACTCCTAATGGGGAACACACAAAATTGGGTACTGGCACTTCAGAAAAAGGGCCAGCTATCCTGCCTAACGATAGCTCCTTGTCAATTTTGGCGGCCACCACAGCCGGATTGTGCTTGACTGACAATTGGTTTCTACAGTGCGCGCTGCCTGTGTATCCCGCTGCCGGGATCCTAAAGCCTTTAGAAAAACCTTCTTGGAGTAGGGTGGCCGATGTGTGGTCCGGGTATCTGTTCAACCATGGAATCATTGCCACCACATCCACTGGAGTGGGGGGGCCTAACCTGTTTGACTTATAGTGGCTTTCCCCTACCCCTCTGACCTGTGTTCCCCTGCTTGGACCTACAGGCAGTTTCTGGATGAGAGGGGTGACCACAGGAGGAACATGCATGTCTAAACTTACACGCGGCCCTTGTGCAGGTGCGCCTATTAAAATCCCAACACACTACTTTTTTGTCTGGCCCACTGGTCCTAAACTTCCCAGGCACCTCACTCGTTTGGGGGGGCCGAAAGGGCTGTTGAGGTCTAGCAGAGAACACCTTGACTGAACCGGAGAACTGAGGGGGGGGTGCAGTATCCGAGAACTGTTTATGCCAAGACACGGAGTCCACCGTGTCCCATGCCAATGTTCTATTAAATTCCAATGCCTTCCTGAAATTGACATCATACCCTTTCCATGCCTCCCCAGAATACTGTTCACTCCATCCCACAATCCTGCTCGAGTAGCATGCCAATGGTGCCTGTAAATCTGGAGGTCGCTCAGCTTTAATAGCAGTGAATACAGCCCAAGCTTTCATCCAGTTGTTGAGAGTTTCCTCAACCCTAAATCTAGCACACTGCACCCTCCATTCGCTTGGGAGCATCCACTCTTTCAGTGTTTTCGCCTGCTCCATTTCCCTATTATCTAACAACAAAGAATAGATATAAACGTATTTGTCTGCCCAAATCATCTCCTTCACAGCTAACGACACATGCTGAGCCAAATTCTCACTCCTGGAAGGTAAAACACCGTCCCCCAAGAGTGGCAATGCCACTTCCTTACCAAGTGCGGGCACCGGGGGCGGCTGCCCATTAGCTCCGTCCAGTTGAGGAAGACTTGGACCTGCAAGGGGAGAAGATACTGGCAATGCAACACTGTCGGCGACCGCTGCCGATTTGATTTTTTCTACAAACCTCGCCGCCTCTGCTGCATGGTCTGCAGAATTCGGGAAAGCTCCCCCTTTTTGGAGCCATGGCATCAAGGCCGTTATCTGGCACAACAGTTCAGGTGGCATTGAATCTAAATTCCCACCCGGGACAACAGGTACCACTGGGGTTATGCCCGGTGGTACCGGCGCAGCAGGCAAGGCGGGTGCCGGGTGTGGCGAGCCTGTACCCGGGATTGTGGGCACCGGTGGGGGAGCAGACCCAGCGTCTACTGGTTGACCTACAGGCACCGGCGCCACGGGGGCAAGGGGTGTAGGCATAGGTATATGCGGGGATGGGACGGCCGCCGGCGGTACGGCAGGTACCGGCTCTACTGGCCCTGGGGTGGGGGCAGCATACCTGGGTCTCTTGGACTTAGACTTCCTAGGTGGGGTGACAAATTCCCCCCTTGGCACTGGTGGCACCCTCCGGCGGATAGGCCTGCCCGATGGGCCCGGGGCATCACCATGCCTCTCATTCAACCGTGCTTCCAGCTCATCTACTTTCCCTAGCTGCTGCTTAATTTCACTCATCTCACGCATCATGGCCCGCATCATAGCCTCCATGTTGGACCCACTTTTTCCACCCCGCGGACCTGGCATGATACCACCCCAAACAACCGCAGCCTACTCTCTTAATATCACAACAGGTCAACTATGTGTACCTTTTTGATGGAGGGTCACCAGGGGGCTTTCAGCACCATGCAACGGCGACCGCAACACTAGCGGCTTGTCCGCTTATGTAAGGGGTGAGTAAACCTAATGTAGACCCACCCGGCGGCCACCAGGAGCGATGAATGCCAGCCCCCCGTACCCCTCGTACCGACCAGTCCTGCGTCCTCGCCGGCGATAATGATCAGCGGTCCCGGTCCACACCACGTTGCGTGCTGAATGCCCTTAGGTCCTGTCCGCTAGAGAATCGCACCCCAATATGTCGTTAAATTGCCTGGAATTGAGACATGTATTAGTACAGTGTAATGAAACAGGGGCAGATTTAGGGAAACCAAGTTTGAATACAAGGAGACAATTGAACCCCCCTGTTAACCTCCCTGTTGCTGTGCACCACAAAACAAGTAATATCAGCACAATTCACCACAATATCCCTCCTAAAAACGACCAGGCAAATAATGCAACCTGTAAATGCACTGTACTAAACACTTTGTGTAATGATATAAACAACAGATCACTCAATTACTAACACCCCCCTTTTCTGTACAATTGTGCTTTGTTTCTAATCATGAACTTCCATTACTTATTAATAAATCCAGTGCAGCCGTGGTAATCGTATTCTCTGAACAATTGTGCAGTATTTACCTAGGGTCTCCCATCCAGGCGCTGCCCTGGTGGACCCTGCTTAATTTCCTTTAGGCGCGAGTGAAAATGCGCGCCCAAACAATTGCCTATTCAAAAATTCACAGCTGTCTCTCCGCTACACGGAAGGCCACAGAAAGCACGTGAATGCGCGCCAAACAATTAGAAATGCGCGTTCGAGTACTTTGTTATACTGACCCCCCAATCCCGCTTCTTAAACACGCAGGGCAACAGAATGCTTCTGCAATCCCCCGCTCTTGATCCCTCTTCTACACCCGGCGCGCTCACCGGCTTGTGCAGTCCGCGCCTCGTTCCTGGCTACCCCCCGTCACCACACAATACCTCAACGGGCTCCGCAACGGGCCGCACCACGCTTCGTCGGCCTGCCGCTTGGATTCCTCGGTGGCTCACCCGCTTCAGCAACCGCGAAGCGATGTTCCTCGGCTGAAAAGAAGCGAAAGTGATTAAAACCCCAACAGCACGTTCTCCTATGACGCGGCTGGCCCAACGCGACGGCTCCGGAGGTCGGTGCTCGAATTCCGCTCCGCTCCACACTATTCCCTCACACCTGAAAAATCAAACGAGAGAAATTATTAAACAAAGAAGCCCCGAGCGCGGGGCACACCGTTCAGTGAGGGAGCGTCCAGGGACAAGGGGGTCTCCTGGGCGCTCCCCACCTCTTTATTCCCGAGGGGCCAGGCGGGGGGGGGCACGCCCCCCCGACCCGCCCCTCCTGCAGCCCGCCCCCCCTGACCCAGACCTTCTACTTTGCATCCGGGTCAGGGAGGCCGCCGGCCAATCGGCGGTGGGTCGCGCCCCCCAGGGCCCGCCCCCACCGCCGAGAGACAACCATGGGGTAAGGGGGGGCGACGGTCGCCGCGCCGCCATGCGTTCGGGGGGGCCGAGGGCCCCCCCTTTTCATTTGCTTCCGTGAGACTGAGGGTAGCAGTTCAGGTGGCACCTTTCGGCCCACTGTGCATTGCAGCGTGTGAATGAGTACACTGGCAATGTGAACAGACATGCCAAACAATGCAGTCATTCTGTCGAGGAATTGATCTTCAAAAAAGAAATTGATTGAAAGCAGTTTTGAATAATCAGCAAGTTACAGAATAATAGTTCTGCCCAATCACACTCGAGTACCTGCATTACATTCTTGTTGATGTGTGTCCTGCTCTTGGAGAATTACGCTAACACGTTGAAACCAAGAAGTGTTTGTCATCAGTGCTGTTGAAGCACTGGGAGAATCCTTTGACTATGAGTTGTCTGTACTCTTCAGGATCCCCAAAACTCACCTCACTCCTTTGAAAGCATTACTTCACTCTGCAGCCAGGCTTGTTACAGGCATGATCTCTTTGAGCACATCACACGACTCATCCAATCAATCCGTCAATGGCTACCCATAACAGCAAGAAGTATCTTCCAGATGGTATGTATGTACAAAGCTCTCTATACTGTCACCCCAAGTCCCTACCCCAAAACGTACTTCATCTGGATCACAATGACCTCTGAGAAGCAGGGATTCCCTACTCTGAATCCCGTTTTGCAAGTCCTTAGTAGCGATTCCTTAATAATCGCTATTAAGGACTCCCAAAACGGGACAATGATGAATCTGGGGGTAAGATTTTTTTTCATTAATTCAACTATTATTTTCTGTTTGTAGTTCACATAGCTTTCCTTCCTCCGGCCTCTTAATTTTATCTCATCTGATTCCGCCCTTCATTCTCCAAATCACATGTAAAATACTGAATAAGTTTCAAATCACGAATGTGGATACTTGAACTCTGTCCCCTCTGGTCTTTTCACTTATATACCTTAGCTCTTTTCTTGTATGTTTCTCTGTAAAGGCTTCAGGCTGTAAAGAACTCCGACAATTCGAAGGTTTGGTCCGCACTACATGAAACCTCTGAGTAAATAAAACATGAGCCGGTAGGAGTAGTGTCTGAGTTGTAGATACTATTTCCCTGAGCCCTGTAATTATTATACTGTACTAAACAGTGTGTGCTTGTGTCTTGTAAGATGCGGCGGATGCATCACTGATACGGTCCTCTGCTCGACACATCATTTGTCACTCGCAAAGAAGAAGAAAAGTAAAGATTCCTCTCAAAATACTAATATCGCTCGCCATCCTTGACTGCTTCCAGGTCACATAACATTCGATGCACCCTTGATTTGTGTCGGGGCTGTGTTGATAAACTAGGCCGTTTGGCTGTGGAGATTTCTTTAGGTGACGGTGTTTGCGCCAGTAGCGTTCTCATCTGCTCCTGTTCTTGGAATTACACCGTGTGATTTGTGGCTGCGAGCATCTATCGACCAGACTGTCTTTGTGCGTGATTAGCTCACATTGGCACATTATTTTCAGTTAATGTTCTGCCTGTTGGGTGAAGCGTCATGCTATAATGTGCAGACACTAAAACAAAGGATTGCAGCATCCGAGCACGCGAATACTTGGGCCTGGTTCTTAGAGGGAAGTTACAGTTGTGAGTGAGTTTACACTTTGTAGTAAATTAACTACTTTCAGTATTCACAAACTCAAAGTTTAAACTGACTACAAATGTGTAAGTTACAAATCTCCATCCCCAGAGTAAATACATTTGGTTTACTCTTATGTGGGTTGGTGAGGTCTCTCCCTAGCTATCCTTCAACCCGTCTTGTTTCTCTTTAATCCCATTCCCTTTAGTAGTAAATCTGCCCCTTTTCACAACCACTGCTCTGCACCCCTCCCACATTTACTGTTATGATCTTTAATTAACTCTGCAGCCAGGGCAGTGAACTATGCACACATAAGTATAGCAAAACATATATGTTGTAGTACATTTTACATCTGCAGCTAAAACCACAGACCGCACAGGGCATAGATGCTAAGGCATGGGAGGGCCTAGCAGGACTCAACAGGCAGCCAGGAACTCATGATTGTTTGATCATTTGTGACCACCCAATGCGTGAGGACCACAATCCCGGTTCCCTGAAAGAAGTGTCAATGGTGCTAAACAGCCAACCACTGGTACAAATTAAGCACTGGTTTGACATTCTCTGGCATGTTTACTTCAAACATATCCTTGCTGCATTTCCTAACTTAACCACTGAATTTAGTAATGCACTTTACCGTTATCATCATATTTATGAACCCCTTTCATCATGGGTGGTTCTAATGATTCAGTGGCATTATGCCTCCATTACAAGAATCGGTTTGACTTCATGGTCATATAGGTTCAGTTTCCAGCTGGGGCTCTCAGCCTTTAATACTTCTGAGGTTAATAAAATAAGTACCATTGAGTTAGGTATTAATAGAGATCTTTTTTCCACCACCATCTACTACTTTGGGTGAATGTGCAGATTATGTTATGAATGTTATCTTAAAGTCCTCCACCCTGAACAATGTCCCCCGGAGGCAATGTTTGTGCTGTATAAAATCACAGAAATACATGTTTTTAATGTTTTATACTTAGCATATTTAACTAATCTAGCCACAATTTTATATATGTGTAATCAGTAATCAAAAGTACACAGCTACAAATAGGATAGGAATTGATTTGTAATTTTATGTGATTTATTCACAAAACTTTAGGAAAAATGGTGAGGACGAGGGTTAATATTGTGTGACTATTTTTCTTGTTGCAATACTGAGAGAAATACTGTGAAGGCGAGGGTATTCTGTTGAAAACATCTTATGTATGCCGGTCATTACCAAGCAAAAGAGGAAACTATAATGTCACTTTGATAAACATAAAAACATAAAAAACATATTACCCCTTTTTATAACCTGTTTCACAAATTACAAAGAAATTAAGCTTTTGTTAAATTAGCTATTTTAAGAGTTATTACTTTCCTTCAAAATAATATTCACTTGACTATTTCGACTTTGCTATTTTGGTACAATTCTTCCATGGGAAAGTAAGTCGGGAAAATAAGAGTTTTGTGTTTCAGCACACCTTAATCGCCATTGTGGTGGTGAAAGCTACATTTGCCTTGTCGAGCATTAGAAGTGTGACTCGTTGCTGCTAGTGGGCTCTGGGGCAGTGCTTTTGTTTAAAGACTGAATAACTGATTAGATGTTCTGCTGACCTTTACTTGCAAATGTTGTATCATACGGTAGCAAACATATTATATGGTGTGCTATGATTTGGGCAAGTGCCCCTGGGTAGAGAATACAAGCATTCTTGAGTTTGCCACAGAAGACAGTGTTCGCCAGTTATCTGTATTAACATGCACTCTCGTAATCACTTCATCGTCATTAAGACCACGCTGTGAAACCAGGCACTCGATGTCAGGTACCCTTCTGCGTCCACTGCGTATGATTTAATAACCTACTTATGTTTCTTCATGAATTCAAAGAACAAGCTGACCACTCAAATTAAATCTCTGTTTCTTCCTCCTCTACCGCTTTTCGTAATCATACTCCTCAAGTGCATAATCGGTGAGGTCTGGACAGTCAACGCTTATGGTCCTTTCGACTGAAACACAGTACTGAGTTTGATCCAGGTGCATTGCTGCCCGAGACTGAAAGGCATAAGAGAGTGTGGCTTTCAGCTCATAACCTGGAATATCACTATCACTCCACCATAAATGGAATGACCAAAGATCCACTGTGTGGATCTTCCTAGCCTCATCTTGCACCGTACATCCAATCTCTGACACTTAATTATGTTGTCCTCCAGTAGATCAAGTTTTACAGCGACAACAAAAGATTAGAACATCTTTATGCCGAGACCTTCCGGGGATAAATAGCATTGCATTACATGAGCGAATGTCAGTCAGCGCCTCTGCCACTTCCGAGAAGATATTCATGCAATATGAAGATTTAAATTTCCTTTAGACGTTTTTATAGTATAGGACTTTATCAATTTTTAGTGAGCAATTTCCTACCCCTGCCACAAATATCTATTTCAAAAGATGTTGCAAAATTAGAGATGCTATATTAACAAGAGAATGCCTATGATCTCATTTACTTTCAAGGTGGCTTCTTCAAACGTTAATACACTGGGGGAAGTGAGTCGGCGATCACAACTGTGCATGCCAATGAACCTCCTGCCAAAGACACTTCCGCTTGGCAATGAGATCACGTGCACCAATTTGCATTTCTTTCTCATGCATTATTTCATCTGTCAATCTCTATTAGTGTTAATCTTCAGGTCAACCTTCTTTCCCCCATGTAATTGTGTGAGTGATTGATAGTAATCTCCAATTTGCTTTGGTGAAGTTAGTCATTTACTTGCCGTAGTATAGCATTAAAATATATGCAAGTATGGAAATGTGTTCTAGAAAAGAAGGGTACAGTCATGGCAAGGCAATAGGTCTGTCTTTACCAAGCCTGCAATGTTTTTTAATTTATTGATATTTTGCAAACATATGCAATAGGCATTATTAGAAATAAAATGTAAACATATGCTTGAAAAAAGTAAAAAATAAAATACATTAAAATGAATATGACATTAAAATAGAACTTGAGCCTCCATGATTTGTATGGAAGTGGACTACTTATGCATATGTGCACAGGTAACTTCTGTCACCAAAAGAGAGTAAGAGGCATAACCTTAATTATGTCCCCCTAAAAAGATTTTTGAGAGGTCGTCTCACCCTTAACTTATCAAGGCATGCTAAATCATTTGACGACCTTTTACACTGGAACAGGCACAATGCCACTCGACCGAGGGAAGCTATTTTTAACCCTGGGAGTTCTTAGAAATCTATTGTGAGGACAGTACATTGCTGGTGGTTATGCGACCACCAGCAATGTGCTGTCTTGACAATTGATTTCCAAGAACTCCCAGGGTTAAGAATAAAATCCCTTGGTTGAGTCCGCTGGAGTCGCATTCTACCTAGTCCGATGTGAGAAGTCGTCAAATGATGAAGCATGCCTTGATAAGTTAAGGGTGAGACGACCTCCCAAAAATCTTGTAATGACCCATTTCTTTAAACAAGTCCGTACTGCGAGAGCACAGCAGGGACTTTATCAACCTCAAGTGGTTTAATGTGTTGTATGTGCACATGTCAACAAGCCAAATGCCATCAGCCACTGTGAAAAGAGCCAGTGGCTGAAGAGGACGGGCTTATTGTCACATGCTGTGTTCTGTGGTAGGTGGGAGCAAAATGTGAATGACACTCCAACAGACCAATAGATAAAGAGTGCTGACCTAAAAAGCTCCTAAGCCCCTATACATATACATTACAGCGAAGCGGTTGCCATAACTTTGGCGCCATTTGACGAATCTGCACAAGCCTTTCCAAAGAAATACAGTGTTTTTTACTCAGCTCCTTCCTTCAAAGTTTCGGGGTGATCCATTAAGCAGGGGATGACAAAAATGAGGGATCCCAAAACGCAGTTCCCCATGCAATTTCCATAGGGATTTTTGGAAAGGGGTACACCCAAACGGCAGAACAGAATTGCACAAATTTGGCAGAAAGTCAGATCTTGGTCCAGAAAGCATGCCTTTTGTGATTTGGTGTAAATCCATTCAGTAGTTTTTGAGAAATTAGGGTTCAAAAACTTTGTATATCCGGACACGGGTTCACAAGAGGCTTGAGGAAGTCCCACGGATGCGCGAAATAAGAATGAAATAGAGACATCTGATTGGCCTAGAGGGCTATTTTTTAATTTTGGTTGTATTGCTCTGTGATTAGCTGGCTGCAACACGAAGAGAAATGTTGCAGCTGACATTTCAGGACACAGGACTCAGTCCCGGACAGTTTACATCGCCATACAGGTATGTTTTGTGTAATGTAGGGCCATTGATTACATGTCCCCGAGCATCATATTCCATGCAGTGCCAGTTTGTGGCATTGGCATGGTGTGGGTTTTACATATGGAAGCCTTCATTTTGGGATAGAGTGCGTAGTTTGCCTCTCTAGCTAGGTGAATTGTCGTTTTTGCCTAATGTAGTCCCTTGTATAAATTTAATTTGAACATTCAATTCCATAAAGCACCACTTAGTAGTGTCCAATAGGTGCTGGCTTTGCCCATGCTCACTTTAAGGCACTTTTAATTTAATATATTTAGGCCAATACGGTGAATGCTTTATATCCTTTAATTTTTTGTCACAAATCATGTATTGTTGGATAAATGCCCTATTGGAGCATTGAATGCTTGTTTCTTGCTTAATACCACAAAAGAGCTGAAAAAATCTTTAACTCAAAAAAGACACACTAGAGGGAGTGCTTAATTTGAACCGGTGGTTGCCTGTGGGGGTGGGGGGGGGCACCAGCACGCATTTCTTTTCCTAATCATTTATGAGAGCAGGAGAGGGAAAAAACAGTTGCAAGGAGAGATATCAGAAACCTGCAAAAGTAACATAAATGGACAGGGCCTGTCTGGTAGAGGATTAGAGAGACATGAAGTAGATTTAAGTGTATGCAGCGTTATTATTCTACATGTTGACGTTTAATTGTACCAGCTGAGTGCTTCTGAGCAGAGCCCTGGGAACGGCACTCTTTCTTTCACAAGTTAAGCACTGACTAGATGTGTGCTAAGTTTAATGTGTTTTCATTCAGTGTTTTTGACTCCTGCACAGAGGAAGTTGCCTGTGACGATTTCTATGTTATATATATATATATATATAAGTCACTTTATTTAGACTCCCCTTTGACCTACCTTCATAACATTTGGCTCCCTGAAGTGTTGAATTTTGTGATATGTATTATCGTCCAAGAAGGGGCAATGTTATTAAAGGGACTAGAAAGGGACTGCCTGTTAGATTTACTTTAGAGTGAGGTAGCTAACCTAAATATATATCTTCAATATCTGTAAAATGCCATTAATGTAGCTATTCTGTCTCACCCAACCCAGAACAGTGCTCTAACCCTTATACAATCCATCACATATGGCATTGCTGATTAAACAATACTATTGCTGAAATAAATCAAATCATACTGCATATATGTTTCGACTCAAATACATCTGTACTTTGCAATAAAAATGCCTACCTTCCCCTTGCTAAATAGCATTTGCATTATACCCTTCAGAAGGGAGCTGGCATGTCTCATTCTGGGAGAACATAGACGAGAGCTTCTCAAGTGAGGTGGGTGGAGACGTACCTGTCTTACATGATCAAAACAGGAAAAAGGGAAGAGAAAATCAACTATCTTCTCTCTCTTTAGAGACAAGCTCTCAACTCCCTCTCCTACTGGAAAGCTTCTCTCCCTGATACATTCTGGTAATTGTGACCATGTCGGAAAACTGTTTCACACTCATGAACGGTATTTTCATCAATGGTGCTGGTTACTCACAAGGAAACGTAAGAATATTTAGGACTTTTATTGTGTGATTCAAATCAACATATGAGGTCTGTAAAAGCCTGTAGATAGCAGCATAGGAAAAGCATATCCAAGTTCACTTTATTCATATCATTATTTTTTTTACATACACAGTATTTCAGGTCAAGATGCAATTTTCATTCAGTTTGTATGCACTTTAACACATAATTATGTGTGTGTTAATCCACAATTAACAAGGCAATATGCATATGTATCTGTTATTTGTATCTAGGACTGACATGCTTCAGCTCTGGTAAGATTAGGTTGCGCTGTTTAGCATTTTATTATATCTTTTTGCTTTGACCTATCGTAGTAAATAATGGTGTCCAGTCGGACTAAACGTTTATGGAGCCACATTTTCTTAATTTACTTATGTATTTACTTCAGAGGACTCCATAGTCGCTCCTAATCCTATTTTGCAGTTTATAGGTCTCACATGTTCTCATGACCCTGCCAAATTACCCATGACCTAGTCCTCCCAATGATTAAACACACCTAATGCTTTGATGGGCCAAATAACAACCCAAAAATTGATCATCAAAGGAGGCTAAGTTCTGAGGACCACGACATTATCACCTTTATGAAAATAGTTTACAATTTCACCATCATGGATTTTCTATCCATTAGATATATATGACAGTGATATGAATTCAAGGCAATTCATCTTCTTATGTTGATTTTTTTCCAACTCTAGTCTAGACCTTTGAAGACATTTAGTTGTCACTATGTTAGACATATGTTGTTTTACTCACCACATGGATTCTTGTTAGCTATATGCATTCTTTTCTATTGATTAGCATTTCTTGTTTCATGAATACCTGCATTGGCCTACTCTGGACTTCATCAATAACTCTAGGCTCCAACTCGCTGAAGCTCCCCATTTTGTCACTCTGTAGGCAAAGGAATCATTTCCCTGTTGAATTTTTGCCTCTTTCAGGAGATCGCCACCTAGCATGATTCAATAGTTGAGCGGCTGGTCCAACCATGACATACATGCACATATTGCACAGAAGATCTTTTGCAAGCTGGTGCTTTACTGGTATGGATATTCATGGCGAGGTCTTTGCTAATAAGATATTTCTTTCTTAATGCAATGAGTTTCCTACTGTGAGATCTCTTTAGAATATGTGGTCTGCAAGTCTGCTTTACAGAAAGAAGTGACTGTCCGATTACTTTTCGTCACCAACAATACTCTGTTTGACTACACCAACCATATTAAGAACCCTCTTTCTTTTAGCAAGACACTACAGACACTGCTGTATTCTTAGTTTTTATTTGTTTCTTCTTTTATAGGGTGGCCAGTCTTTCTTTCTGACATTAAGATGATCTTTGAGTCAGTCGCGCCATATAAAAATGAATTGCATAGAATGACATTTGTTTTTTCAATAGGATTGTGCAAATGATCGTAAATCACAAACTAGTTTTGCAAGCGCACTCCTTACTTTACTTACTTATTTAATGACTTATTTATTTTGCGTTCGTAATACTGCACGCCACAGCAGTTGCTCTTGCTTTTCTGTTAATTTTATAACACATTTTCATCTTTTTTTTGTTTTAGATAACATGAGCAAAAATCTGGTATCTCGTGATCAAAATTGATTCTGTATTCCAGAGAAGCAAAACCGGGTCTTTGATAAATTAGTTTTATTTTGCACCATGACAAACTCACTCTGTGTTTGATTTATTGTTGTTATTTGTAGAGTTTATGGAAGCCCAAGTAATACCACAATATTGTGAGATTATTTCTTTGAACATTGCAAATCTAATTAAACTTTATATAGCACTTCATTTACCATTTCTCATCCCTAAATTATTAGTTAAGTGATTTCTGTCTTAAGTATATTCTTGATTTAAATCTTATACGGCTTGCACTGTTGCTACTTTTAAATCGCATTTTAGTTGAGATACACACCAACAGCGTACAGTTGTGCCTCAGTGACATAAGGCATCCATTGTGGGGTTCTGTGTTTGACCTCACGGTCGGTCACAGGTTCAAAATCCTGGCGAGTTCACTCTGCCGTTCTTCTTTCCAAGGTCCTTTGAATTGGGTAACAGTAAACAAAAAGTATTCATTGCCAAGATACCCTTTTTGTTGAAGGTGCTCCTTACAAATAAATGTTCTGTTATGTTATATTATGCTATGTTATGTCATTAGTAATGATTTTACTATTTATACTACTCTAAACCCAATGCACATAGGAGCTAAATTTATTTTTCTTAATGTACAGGCAAATCACACTTGCATCACAAAAAATCACTTGCCATACCTCTTTACGACTTGAAAGTTGTTTCGATTCTGGACTCAAGTTGATATATAGTAAGGCAATCATTTTGCATAGTATTTAAAATGCCTTTGATGTTATCTCTGGAGCTTGACAATGCCAGTATTAAAATAAGTTGCATAAAAAGTACCACCAAAGGCTTTGCTACTTTCTCATTTTCAGCTCTTACCACTCCCTGCTCATCCTGAGGCAGTTATTTGAAGGAAGAGGCAGAGATAATTCACTTTATCAATGAACCTACAAGTATGCCTATTTTGGACTGCACCACAGCAATGGCAATAATTATTTTTCCTCCAAAATCTTGTTACCCAGTCAAAAGAGTTAGAACACTGAGTGTCTTTATATTGTAAACTACAGCAAGGATTGACCCAGACTTTTCAAAAGGACCAGAATTTGTCTGTAGTGTACCTCCTCTTCATTCGTGTATAATCCACCTGAGAGTTCAGGCAGTCCATCCGTTTGACTCCAAGCTTGTCCTGCACTCGGCTCGGAGAATTTATGGTGTTTGCAGAAAATCCTTTTAAGGCAAAAGTTTATACTTCTTTTGTGGTGCACCACTAATAGGTGGGGATAATTCGTGCAGTGATGTTGTGAGAGTTAACTGCTGAAGTAGTTTAAGCAGGGATCCTAGGTCTCACTCACTATGGACCTACCCTCAGTCTGAAATGTGCATTTTTTTTTCTCAGGCATTTGACTGGCCAGTACAGCAAGCAGATCCTCCTTACAGAAAGACTGTGCGTGTTGTGGGAAGGTGGCGCTCACCTATCCTCCACGAGTGAGGGGCATTACACAAGCCCAACAGTCATTCATTGGCTCTTACCATGTGATGACATTGATATACTTCGCGTATCCACTCACGTGGTTGATAGGAATGCATGCCATAGTAAGAACTTCAAAGTACTCCTGCTCTTAAATTCAATTTTCTTTTATACTACTTGCTAAGAGACATAGAACGGATGGCTGGATGGACTGTGAGTGTAAGATGATGCATTTGTGGGGGTCAATAAGGCAGGCACGTTTCTGGTGAGATCCCTTTCTTCGATGTGCAATCCCTGGATCCTGTTGTATTCCCGTAAACACTGGGCTTAGGTGAAGCAGATTTTAAGATTACATACCTGTCTCTTCATCCCGCAGATCCAGCATTTTCTGGGCCCACTCGCTTACCATTGGCCCTCAGATGGACCTTTTATTATTTGCCTGAGATGTGACTGGAGTTAACATTTGCATCAATAAATTTCAATTAACAGAGTAACCCAGTTGGTTTCACGATGCAGACCAGGAATCGGTAGCTAGGGTTAAGAAGGCTTATTACAAATTAAGAATCAAATTAAGATACACAACTCTTAACACCATGCTATAAAGGTATAGGATAACAACAGGATTGCCCACCCTTTGGAAGAAATTGTGGCCGACCACTATTAGGCAAACAAGATGTTCAGTCACATCAATACTAAAGATTAGTAGAAGTATTTGATGCTCAAATAAAAGCCTCAAGGTTTGTTGTCTAGGCATGGGTAAATCTGTATCACCTAAAGTAAAGTCCCAGCTAGAAGGATGTTTCTAAAAATCTAAAGGATCTCAAAAATCGGGAAATTTCATAAAGAAAAATAGAACTAGGGAAAGACAAAATAATTTGGAAGATGTCAGCATTCAGAAGTGCGGTCAAGAGTCTTCTTGGGTCAGGGAAGTAGGGGTTAGCCTAAGCCACACTCCGCAAAGCATCAAGGAAACCATACAGGTCTAAACCTCTCAAAGTCCAGAAAAAGTCTCTGAAGGGATTCTGATGGGACTCTGAAAAAAATCTGAAACCACCATAAGGATGAACATTATGTTATAACACACAGGAGTCTCCTTGAGCAATACCCCTTTGCACGCAGCATCACATTGTAGACTGCAACAATTGCAAAGTATCCCACACTGAACATGGGAACAACATTTTCTTCTCACACACAGGCTTGCTGTAACATTGCTGAATAGGCCTTTCGGTTAACTCCCTGGCACACCATGTTCTTTCGTCAGTCTTTTTCTCAGGCTCCTTCTCTCTATCACTAGTACAGTAATGTGTCTATTCTTCAACTATAAAATGTGTTTGAATATTTGCAGGAAATGTCACATTAGCAGAAAATAATCAAAACCAGTATTTATGCAGCATGAAGAATTATAGGCCTAAAATGTCAACTTAAAATATTATTAAGAGTGTACCTTTAATATGCGTGTACACATTTAAACAAAAACTAATAGGAATTCTAGTTCATTACATTCAGATGACATAGGACGTACAGTCAATACTTTGGATAATCATGTGCAAGAGTGGCTAAGAACTACATTTAAATGAAACATATGAAACATTGGTGCGCACGTTATTAAACTATTTGTCATATATGAGGACGGTTTTTATTCAGTTATCTAAACAGTACATGTTATTCAATGTATTAAGTCGCACATTATGAAATATGAATGTTATCGTTGTAGTGAATACAGGTCAACTAAATAAGCATGGTTTATTAATTTCTTGTTTAATACAGTTAAACACACAGTTTGAGAGCCTGCCTGACAGTCGGAATTACTTTAGTAATTCCAAGGGCGGCTCTTTCCTACCATGGGATTACAATGACGATTTCCACCGGCCTTTCTGTGCGTGAGGTGCCTGCCACGGGTGCAGGGAAGAACTGCACCTCTTCTTTTTACAATGAGAGCATGCATTCCGGTTGGAATGCATGCTCCCATTGTAAAGAATAGGTTGGGCTACCGAACACTGCTCGGTCTCATCGTAATTGGTCGGTCGGGACTGCCGACAGGAGGTCGGGCGGTCCCAGACGGAAACAATGTCGGGTGGACTTAAGTCCACCAACATCGTAATCGGGCCCATAGTGTTAGTTAGGGTTTGGTATAGCTGTAGGTTTACTAAACGTACTTTAGTTATAATGTCAAGTGCAACACCTAAATTTAATATCGTTAGACCACACATAAAATTCATGGCATGTATCTGTTATGTAGTTTTACATATTTGGGATGTATAAAGAGTGGGCAAATTTACACTGCCCCACCACTTTGATTAACTTTGAATGCACTCACAAAGAGCCTTGCTTCACCCTTCCTGCAGAATCCCTAAGCACTGCATACCTGCATGTGCACACTGCCCACTGGGCACACAAATGGATTTTAAGATTTGAAGCAGTATATTTTGTGCTCTTGTTATGTGCTTACAAAGGACACCAAGTAAAAGAAATGCTAAGTAAATCAGATCCTACACCATGAACAAAGGACACAAGCAGAATTGGAGTATGCCTATGTTTCTATATGCACACGTCCTACCTCGCTAACTGCATGAATGTATTCATGATTTGCAGGCCGTATACCTCATTTATCACTCTTTGTATCTGTACTCTTTCTCATGTACTAACTGGGAGAGATTCAGGGAGTTTCAAGTTAATGTATGCCAGAAATGGTACCTGATGCTTAGATTTTTCAGCAGCATCTTTTGTCATTGAATTATTTAATTAGACTGTGAGGAGGTAGGAACTCAATATATCCAGTCAAAAACACCTACCAGATGTACTTCTAATGCTGGAAGAAGATGTCTGTGAGACTTGCTGATCAGGATGCTGTCCAGCTCTGGCTTAAACTCATAGTCAATGACAGAAAAAATAGAGGCTCCAAAGACAAAGGTTTCGTGAATTTGATTGATGACTTCAGTGTGGCATAGGCCTCTAGCAGATATTTTCTTTCCTGAAAAAAGTTCCAAGACCTTAGGTGTGTTTAAAAGTGATGGAGGTCTGAGAAGTGGTGGTGTTGTGGCCTATATAGCCTGCTGTAAGCAGTTTATCCTGGCAGAATCAAATTCATACTATATATGAAGCCTATCCTTCGTAAGGCAAGTTGGTACGTAAATGGAAGTCTTCTCACTGTCTAGTGATCACTCTTGGCTCAACCTACCTTTAGGGAGTTATTTCCTGAATTACTTTGAGATGGAGCATCTTATAGACAATGGTTTCGGCTATAGTTATGCAGATTGTGGACTCATCAGCCCACATATCCCAGCTCCATTCTTTATTGCTGTGCTCATTTGAGGTTTGACTGCAATAATATTTCTTGCTTTTTACCCAGACGGGTATCATCCATTCAAGGAGGCTGTGTAGTCTACGCATAACTCCTCCATGCATCCATATATCTTGCTTTTGAAACAAAGGCAAAGCAGATCTGTAAACCTTTCCTTGCTCATAGGGAAGAACAATAGACTGTTGCATTAGCTTCCATTGCCACATCATAGGCACATGCTTGATTGGGATTCACTGGTTGCATTAGGCTTTACAAGATGGAGGATATTGGTTGCTGGTCTTAGGATCATAAGAGGCACAGTAAAAGATTAAACCAAGCGGCTAGCTACCAGTGGGGCTGATCCCCCTTACTTCAGGAATTATTGTTATATCACATATTGGATCACCTTTGGAAGTATTGATTTTTTGGCGTGCCCTTGAGAAGGGCAATCTTTGGCCCTGTCTGGCACATTTCTCTTTCCTGTCTATGCAGTAAACCAATGTACAACCTCATGCTTGGTGTCTTACCTTTTGTGCTCTTGGTGACATGAATTTTAGAGTAAAAGCCTCTCTACCTGCACATTCTGCCTGTCGAAACCAGAGAGGGTGTGACATATACTGACATGCTGATAGTAACACCAGCAACCTAATTTCACGATTTGCTGCCCCCTGCTGGTTCCACTCCACTACTGCAGGATTCTGCTGTGTGCACAGGAGAGTGTGTTAATGTAGGGCACAGCTCAATTGACAACAAGTTTAGAGAGGAAAACACTGTAACGAAGCGCGTGAAGATGGAAGCCTTTTTTGTTGCCTTGGTAAAGGATCGTTTAAGTCCAAATTCAAAATTGCAACTTGCAAGGTTTTGCGACGCTGTGTCGCTGTCAGGCGGGCTGGATGCAGTTGAAGGGAGGCATCTCTTGAGAAGCATAGGAGTACTGTTTCTAAAAACAAAACGCTCTATGGTGGTGGGATGTTATGTACCTCTCTTGGAATGACGTGAGGTTGCATTGCCCCACCTTTAACACCACTATCAAGCAGCCTTAATGATCTTTTTTTCTAGCATAGTGTTATGCTTGAACTGTGGCTAACACACGCTTAGGGAACCTAATTTATATTTTTGGAAGTAGAGCTGTGTGTGCTTTCGCACAATTTGGATGCTTTCCTTCCATAAATTACTATTTTTTCAGTTGTGTTCATGCAATTGGTTCATTTGAAATAAACCAAAACTACAGCTCCCAGAATTCATTAGTTTGTCAAGTGAAAGCTTAAGACTGTATACATGGGGTGATAACGACGTGGGTACCACCTTCCAGACGAGGTCCTGCATTGATTGTGGCTGTGAAATGGATGCGACAAACACTGTCTCCTTGTTCCCATACAGAAAATGGCGCTGACTGCCACAGAAGCTCAGGTATATTGTAAGGGACCACCCAGTAATCCCATGTCATCCACAATATCTTTATTCAGTCTGGCTTTACAGCCAACATTAACCCTGTACATGACTTGCAGCGACTTTTGCTTCCATGCATCTGTAGTAAAAATGGAAAATACAAGTTCCACTTGGAAAGCATTATTTTACTGTTATATAAAATTGGAACTCAAGAAAGGATTTGCTGGTACGATAGTTTTTGGCAAAACAAATATTACTTGATTCAAAAAGTTATATCAAATTAGATGTTCTCTCCTGATTGGGGTGTTTTTCATGTTTGTGAAGGAAATTTCAGGAAGGTATATCTTCTGTTTCAAACACTGGGTGATATTATTCTTCCAACATTTTGAAGTTAATTTGCCAGTTGCAAGGCATCTTTCGCCCGACCTCATTTAGGCTGATTAGAGCACTGCTCTCCCCTTGAAGGTTTCATGGTTTGTTATTTTCCCACTGGACCTCATCCATTCTATTTCTTCTGGAACTTGGATCCTTTTATAAAGTAAATAATACATCAATCTCTGTCTCCTGGCTTTTTTCCACCTGCCTTGAAGGCTGCTCCAGTTACCTCTACATTCTCCCTGTCTACTTTGGATGGCAGTGTTAAATGTAATTACCGACCCTTTTTCTCGCTTTAATGAATGTTAACACTTTTGTAGTTGGTGTTCAGTTTGTGGTCGGTAGATCATTTACAGTGTACCCCTTTAATTCTGCTTGTGCTCGCTCTAGACTGTGCTTTCTTTGTAACATAAAATGAAATCTTTGCTTGAATGCTTTTTGAGATGTTAACACTTTTTCTTTCCCATTGCTGAGCAAAATGTCTGTTCCATATAAGATTTTATGAGAATCTTACACATTTGACCAGGTCGCCCTGTGTTCCCAGATTGTTTCTTTTTTAAATCAATTTGTAATAGCTCTGGAAGAGTTCCTAGGTGCAGGTCAGCATTTTATAGATTACCTTTTAATTGCAGCGAGGACATCTCGAACATGAAATGCTGTACACAGAGAGGTATGGTTTGTGAGGTACTGTTGTCGCTGTAAACGTTGTTTTTAAATAGCGCTGCATACCACGCTTCAGTCGCTTCTAAGTGCTGCAAATAACAAGTGTTACCTGACTACTAATCCCATCGGTCTCAGGAAGGATGGACAGTTAATTTGGGCTTGCTAATATTTAAACTGCAGAGTGCCAGCGAAGAGGGTTCAACTCAGGGAGCCATCCTTACAAATACCAGGATACTGGTGAGCAGGATTTAGTGGGAGGGTGAGGTTTGGAAGGGGACAAAACAGAAGACAATACAATTGAGTTTTAACTATTTTCCGTACAGGACGACGGGAGTGCTGGACCCCTGACCGATTTTCAGGCTAATCACTGACTATTTAAAAGAAATTCGTTTAAATTCACTTTATGTAAATTGATCTTACATTGATATCCCGAAATTATGGCTTGTATCCAATTCTACTAGATCCTACGTTGGACACAGTGATAAATGTTGAGGTCAGCGTGGTCTTTCTTTCGGTGATAGAAAAGAAAACACTGATTTTAGTACCAGTTCACTGAGGCATCTTTTTCTATACCTTTGTTAAGACATTATGCATTTTTTTATGTACATTTTTGCATTTAAAATTAATATAAACAATTATGGATCTGGATATTCTCATAGATTGTAGTAGAATGTGCTACGGCAGAACAGTTTTGTCATTTCAAAAAGAAGTTTTGTGGAAAAAAAATTTGCCCTTGGCATGAGCTTGGTATGCGGTAGCAAATCCTGACAGGCAGCCATCTTGATCTCTCACCCTTAACCTCACAGCTGTCCACAGAAGGTTAGCTGTGAACACTGGGGCTCTCAACAGAAGGTTAGCTTTGATCACCGCAGCTGTCAACAGACGGGTTAGGTGTGAACCTTGCAGTTTTCAATAGACAGGTTAGCTGTGAATCCCATAGCTCTTAACAGTAGCTTCTGGGAATCCCACAGTGCTCAGTAGATTATCTGTGGACCCCATGGCTCCTAACAAAAGTTTATCTGGGAGCCCCACAGCTTTCCGTGGAAAGTTATCTAAAAGCAGGAATTTATAATTGTGTTATTCATATAAAATAACGCAAATAATGTCTCATGTGATCCTTGAATAATGCTACTGTTCACCTCAAATACCGCTACTTTTCATTATAATAGGTTTCTCTTACCATTTGTTTAGTTAGCAGCAAGTTGCATGACGTTTCTATCAGAGATGCATGAAGGCATACATAAACCAATTTGGGGACATAGCTTTTAACAACATTGATGAGTAAAACTGACCAGCTGAAGCAACAATATGCAAGGGGTACATACTAAAGTAACATGTTAAACCTATTTACAATTTGGTACAGTGAATGTAATTAGTTGGGTTTTAGCTCCACTCTCGTGGGGTGGCTTTGGACTCATTCACTCCGCGAGCAGGTGTAGATCTTAAGGGGCAGTAAGTGTCTCAATGACTCAGGGGGCTGATGGTCTATTACTGGGCTTCATGAATCGACCTGTATCATTCTGAGAGCGGTTGTCTCTGTGCGCCTCAATTAGACAAATGTGCTTCAATTATTCATGGTCTGTAAAAAGAAAGACCAGGATTGGATCATTTGTCCCCAGTGACTTTAAATCAACTCATAAGCCTACTTACACCCTTTAACGTTACAATACATTTTTTAAACCATGCTACATAATTCAAGGATTTTTGTAAATTTAGATAGTGAAGAGAAACTATATATTATGAAGGCGAGCTCTAATATGGGCATTTCAATGATTTTCAAGCATAAATGTGTATGCAAAACATGTCTCGATTTAATGATGGCCAACCAGTTAACTATATCTCCACTCATGCTTCCCGGGAGCCTACACTCAGCTAAATCGTGACTCTCCTGAACCAGGCCTTCAGTGTACAGGCAATGGCATCCGCACTTGAGTTCTAATTCCTAAGGTTCCTAACATATTCTGCTTCAGCCATCATGTTTCTGCTCTATGTTTCAGACTTTATGTTTTACCGCAAATTACTGATGCCAATGTGCTTCTGTTGTGGCTTCCCCAAAGCTCCCTGGTCTTCTGAAAGCAGCACTACTATGGATTAATGGTGTTTGGAAGTTGAGCTGTTGCCCTGCTTCCCCACTCCTACTGGGTTTGAGGCTTTTTTCAGGGGGTTGCAAAGCAGTCACTAGGGCTGTAGTTACAAACATAAAGTAAAAAAAAACAATTATACGTATAACTTTATAATTTAACATCAACTCAATCACCCTGCTGTGTGTAGTAGCACTAATCCAAATCCATGCGTGATTAGTCATATCTAAAGAGGAATCTAAGACCCTCTGAGGTTGAATAATGGAACCTCTCCATGAATCCGGAAATGGTGTTAGCTGTTAGGCAATATTTGAACAGTGGATTTAGTATCTCGGACCATAGTACAGGCTCGGAGGCCCTTTGGCGCCTGGGGCACCATCTTTCTGTAGTTGACTTAGATTGCTGGTTCATCTCTCTACCATTTTGCTGATGATCATGACAAACTTTGGAGCTCAAAACGAGTAGCTTATGGTCTGGTTCGAGGATGGTTTGCTTGGCGGTGTGCTGGGAGGCAATGGACATGTTGAATGTGTGGAGAAGCGAGCCATAAGGTTTGATGCCCACGTGGACTCCGAGATGTTTGCACTGATGGTTCTTTTGGGAGCAACTGTTACGCGGTTGATTAGTGATCAGAATTGTTTTGCATTTTTTCCCTTGCTGGCTATTAGCAGTTGCATTCAAAACGCTTCATTCTTTTCCCTTCTGACATGCCAGATGGCTTCCCTAAACTGTGATCTTGCTTTGCTCGGGCTGTGTCTGACTGAGACTGAGGATGGCTGCTTTACATGGGATCGTATTTTGCAGTTAACAATTCTTTTCAGCAGGCAAGGCAAGGAATCTCCTGGCTAGATGACACCCAAACCTACAAACCAGTCTGGCTAGAGGTGGAAAAGGACACTCTGGGAGGCCTTAACCCAATAGCTCTTCTAACAGCAAACAGACATCCCCAAAGAACCAACCCAATACTGAAGCACACCAGGGAAGCCCTGATGAAAATAGATAGACGCATGTCGCAGAAACTGAAAGGCACGTCCTGGGAATCGATCTGGTACAACACAAAGGTAATCTATCAAGGGGCAATAATGCACAATGACACATGGATCGAGAAAGGAATCCGCCTTCCAAACCAACTGGAAACTAAGCAAACACCGTTAACCTTTCATAACCTGCAGCAACTACACGGACTCCCAAACCGAGAACTCTACAACTTTCTTAAAATTAAGACAGCCATAACCAAACCTACACAGAGAAGAACCCAGCATCATCAAATACATGCAAATGCTCAACTCAGCAGGCCATCAAACAGCAAAGATATACAAGCTCCTGAGCCCTTCCACGTTGTCACTGAACAAGAAAATAACTAACACATGGGAACAACTCCTAGGCTGGCAGCTAAATGAAAAAGAACGGTGCAAAATGTGGAGCTCAGCAACAACAAACAAAATAACCCCACAATTAGCACAGACAAAATTCTGGCTCCTCCACAGGGCCTACTGGACCCCATCTAGGCTCCACAAGATCGGCATCATAGAGTCTGGCAACTGCTGGAACTGCCAGAAAGAGGAGGGCACTCTGGAGCACCTTGTCTTCAAATGCGCGAAGGTCAAGAAGTTCTGGATGCAGATCAACACATTCCTGAACGACATGCTCAAAGCAGACCTAACAATAAGCTTTGTAAGCCTAGCAACAGAACACGGGACTGCAAGCCTAAACAGCAGAGAAGAGAGAGACCTACTAGACCTGCTCCTCACAGCGGCCCTAAAAATAATATGAAGGTAGTATATCAGTAAGTGAGAGCAATATACAAAGCAATACATTAATAACTTGAAAAACAAACATCACATAGGGATATCAGTTTTCTTAGTACCAGATTAAGTGTTACAGATGTCACACTGGTATTGAAACTTCCATGGGCCATGTGGACATTGAGTAGCGCAGCATCTTGAGCTAACTCTTAGCCAAGTTACCATCTTGTTTTCCAAAATGACACATGTATTAAAAGGAAACACGTCAGCTCTGAGTTGTCTCTCCTTTCTCATTTGAACCATGTACAGATATTTATAGTAGGCACTTATAATGAGAGTTTATTTTGCTCATGGCCCACTGGAATTTTAGAAGTTGTTTGTCATTTGCACGTGGCTCAGCGGCTTAGGTGTACCAGAAACACAAAGCAGTTATAATACATTTAAGCATCCACTCCAGGGTATATTTTTATAAAGTTACATAATGATGTAAGAATATGAAAAGATTACTGTATATTATGTAATGGTGGAAATGTCAGCTTATACAAATGTGACCTTTGCCTGAATTACCTATTCACACTTGATAATGGAATACCTTACTACTAACTCAATGACCTTTCTTTAAATTACTCTTCCCTGAATTGTGTTCTTTTTTCCAAAGCCATCCATCATCACTTAAAACTTGGATCCATTATGCACATGCCCAAAAATATCACCTGTAGAGTACCTCATGATTGTGCCGTATGTTCCAGTCTCTTCCATCTGACTGTTCCCATTGACAGTGATAAACAAGGCTATAACATAGGATTCCTTGTGTGCCAATTACATCGAGCTAGCCTGAGTACAGTAATCTTTTGTGGCCTGCCTCCTGAACAATTAGTGCTGAAGGGTCGCCAAATACCTAAATACAACTAACACTGACATCCTTTTACTCTGTCCTTTGGCACACTCCCCCTTCCATTACTCTGGCCATACCACGTTAGTCCACGTCTCCACTTCCAAAAACTCAGTTCTGCAACTTGTGCTTCACATTTGACTCTAGCCTGCCCTCCAGGTCAGATCCCAGTTCACTTTTTAAGTGTGCGTTCTTTGATTTAGGCTCCTGGGCATGGCCTTACCCCTCCAACTTCTACCTAAGATGATAGGTGTGAGGCTTGCAGTGGTCATCTTTTGACCATTGGTGGCTGCTCCCGGTAAGCAGCAGTGGGGCGTTTAGGGGGAGGAGGGTTAAAACAAAAAATCACTTACCGGCCGGCCATTGCCTCTCCTCCATCCTCTTCCTGGTTCTTCTCTGCAAACAGGAAGCACCTGAGCTCCCAGGCTCTCCATAGCCAATCACAACGTTGCCATGCAGATGTCACAGTATGTTCCTTACCTCCCTCGTTTGTATTTAAAGGTTAAAGAGGTTCACATTCCTGAGTTTTGCAACACACATAACCTTTTCTGTCAGAATGTTCACGCACAATTGGCAAAGCATGAAAGTAAAAAAAATAGTCTTAACAGGTAACTGAAATTGCTACTGCCCCCATCCAAGCCAGTGGGACGCCAGTGCATGAGTCTGTGCTGCTGACCCAATTTATTTTCACATTGGTTTTTGGAATTGCTTTGTTTCTGGCACATATATAATTGAGTTAACCCTTTCTTGGGTGAAAGGTTTGTCTGATTGTAGTTAGCATAAAAAACAAAGCCATCGGTTGATGTCCCCAGCATTGTGTCAACCTTATATTTTTCATTCAATTAATTAAACGAAGCGCATCTCACTATCGGGTATGAACACTGCTTCACTTTCTGGTGTCGAACCTTGTTCACCCTTACTGTACAGTACTTAACTTTGAAATTCACAGGCTGTGAAAATGTGACTGCCTGCATCTTCGGGAAAAAAATATTACCTACTTTCAGGGGCAGCCGGTAAGTTTTGGAGGGTGTGGGGCGGACGAGACATACACGTAACACTCACAATCATGCCTTTATGCACATGCGCGCGCACACACAAACACTTTCATTCACAATACTCGCACCAAACAATAATTTTAAAAGAAAGCAAAACACACACTTACCTGCAGCCAGCTCTGCGCTGCCTCGGTGTTTCTAGAAGGCTTGGGATCTAAGGTCAGCCAGCGAGGAAAGACAGCAGTACCAACGTCATCACAGAGTGGGATGGGGTCAGTGAGACTACTGACCCCACCCCTACGCCTACTGTCACCATGGACCAGATGGACTTGCAATTGTTCGAGGACATGAAAGAAAAGTTTCAGAAAGGGACTTATATCAAGATATTTGACTTGTCAGAAGAGACGCCATTAGCGAAGAACAAAAGTACATTAAGAAATGTTTTTATAACTCAAATGTTCAGGGAGCGTTGAAGAATTGAATAAAAGGCCTCATCATTAACAAATCCATTGTTCGAGAATTGTGACCATTCTGTGTTTCCCAGATGTCTTATTATCAGAATAAAATTGATATTGCGCAGCCAGAATGTGATTATACTTTCAGGTGGAGTAAGATGTCTAACCCTAACACGTTTTGAGATGACACTCATGCTAACACTTGGTTAAGACCCATAATAATAAAGAAAGGAGAGAGTGGGGGTCCCGCTTTTTTAGAGACCTCAGCCAGCCCAGGAGAAGAAGGGGGCTTGCTAGTCATACAAAAAGAAAGCTCCTTTTGCAGGCACCCTACCAACCCTCAGTTCAAGTGCTTCTAGACACCAAAAGACAAGGGAGCCCAAAAGTTAAGCCCAGGCACGAATGTATGACGTTACTTAGCATGCTATTACTTAGCATGCCTTTTCTACGCATTTTTTACTTCGCAAATGCCTATACTTAGCCGTTTTTTTCTACGCCTACCTTTACTTCGCAAAATCAATTTAAAGCATTAAATTGGCATTACTTAGCAGTACATTACTTCGCATGATTTTACTACGCATAAAGATTTAAAAAAAAAATCCCTACACACCAACACTACCCTCCACGCCCCCTACACTTCCCAAAACCCTAAAACACTACCCTACACTACACATACACTACATCACTACCCTAAACCCTAAAACACTTCCCCTACACTACACGTACACTACAACACTACCCTAAACCCTAAAACACTTCGCCTACCCTACACATACACTCCAACAGTACCCTAAAACACTACCCCCTACACTACACATACACTACAACACTACCCTAAACACTAAAACACTACCCCCTACTCTACACATACACTACAGCACTACCCTAAACCCTAAAACACTACCCTACACTACACATATACTACAACATTACCTTAAACCCTTAAACACTACCCCCTACATTACACATACACTACAACACTACCCTAAACCCTAAAACTCTACCCCCTACACTACACTACACATACGCTACAACACTATCCTAAACCCTAAAACACTACCCTACACTACACATACACTACAACTCTACCATAAAACACTACCCTACACTACACATACACTACAACACTACCCTAAAACACTACCCCCTACACTACACGTACGCTACAACACTACCATAAACCCTAAAACACTACCCTACACTACACATACACTACAAAACTACCCTAAACCCTAAAACACTACCCCCTACACTTCACATACACTACAACACTACCCTAAAACACTACCCCCTACACTACACATACACTACAACACAACCCCCTACACTACACATACACTATTACACTAACCTAACTACACTGCCCCACTTACCTCTCTCTGCCCGTGGTCCACTCTTCTCCTGCGAAGTAACGGCATCTGCTAAGTAAAGGCATATGCGAAGTAACGGCATGCTAAGTAAAAGCATGCAAAGTAAAAGACAATGCTAAGTAAAAGATGCTAAGTAAAAGAAGTGTGAAGTGAAAGATGCGAAGTAATGGTTGCCCACCCCAGGCACAGCTGTTGACTAAGGCTCCTTCACTGGTAATGACTCTTTAGCCTAATTGTTACCCTAACTCAAAAGTTGCTCAGCAGCTTTAGTATGATATTCTCTATGGCTTAAAAAAGTCAGGCTAGGGGTTCTAAGGGCATGCATTTATTAAGAATAAAGAGTCTTTATTGGCAAAGAGGGAGTTAACTAGGAGAAAGATTGAAGAAGAAAGACACCTAAATGGAGCGGTTTTTCCTTTTGAGTTGGAGCCTTTTAAAAATGTTGCGTGTGCCCTTGTTGGTACTGTGTCCATAAGGATCCTAAAGGGTTCATATTAATAAACCTTCTTTCAGTACTAAAGAGGGAGGCAGTGATTTATGACATAGATCCTTCTCTTTGCTCTGTAACATATGCCTCTGAATCATGCCATAGCCCTGCTTAGGTCTTTAGGTAAGGGGACATTCATAGCAAAGGCAGCTATAGAGACCGCCTTTTGGACTTTAACAGTCCACCAGGAGGACACCAACCTTCTGGGTTTCCAATTTGAGGGTTCATGAGTTGTCGAGTTCGGACTGGTTAGAAATCCGAAATTTTGTTTTGAATGGTTTCCCTACCTCTGGACCTCTTCACAAATCTGTTTTAGAACATCGCGGACTTAGGCTGTCAGTTTGATGTGGTATCAGTATTGTTGTTCCTTTTTGATATCCGTGGAATGTATTATGTTGCCACAATCAACACAACCCACAATTTTGGTCATCCCAATGTCTGCCGAGCAACAGTTATTTTTTAATGGACTTTAATCGGCAAGCACCCAAAGTCAGAATCAGGATCCGGTGGAGGTCTCTGTGTCAGGAAAATGCGACAGGTGATGGAGAGGACTCTGAGCAAGAGGCTTACGTCACCTGCACTTGTGATCCTGTATGCTGGAGAGAATGATTTTTCCCATCATGGCAAAAGAGGCCTTTTATGACTCCTCCTGCCCGTAATTTCTTGGTTCATCCAGAAGGTCTCGGGTGCCTTCATCGCCTTGTCTCGTATTATCTCTACGAGCATCTGGAAGTATTGGGTCTTCTGTGAAAGGGCTCAATAATTCATCAAAATGTTTGAATAACTATTTGGCAAGGCTTCTCAATACTAGGAGTTGTAAGTCCATTACCCGTATTTGCCTGAGGTGGAAGTAGTTCTTGCACAGTAATGGTGCCATCCATCCAGTTGTTAAAACTCCTTGATTTCCTTTGCAGCACAACAACTGGCTTCATGTAAAGAGTAGAGCAAATGGTAGATGGGCCATGGTCGACCTTTGGTGGAGTATCTCATGGTTGGCATGGTTGCAGGCAATCACCTTAGCCTCCCGCATCCAATTCTATACAAAATGGTTCTTTTTTTACCTCAAATGTGGACTTTAGAGCACTCTTGGTGTCAGGAGTATTGGGTCAATGCTTACATGGATGTTTCTAGCCCTTTTGTATGGTACTTCATCTTTTTGCATCAGGCAGCGGGAAGATGGGCCTGGCCCAGGGGTCTAAGTTATTTCCAGACTGCCTATGCACATCTCTGAGAATGGGGTTAGATGGTCCTAACAGGGTTGCCTCTAGCATGCTTATCAAGTCTGCATCTGTTCTTTCCTCACTGTTTTGTTGGGAGGTTGAGTTTTACCTTTATCTTTACTCAACAAAATATAATTCAAAAAAAATGATGGTTCAGATTTAGCAAATGTCTAGCACTGTAAATATGTTATTCACGCCCTCTGTTTATTGTTATTAGAAGTGAATACTGTGGCATTGTTATTGTAATGAGTATGACCGAAGATGTATTCTCAAATGACAAAAGACAGTTTTGGATCTTTTCTGTTGTATGGTGCTCGCGTTTGACCCTCACCACTTCACTGGTACCCTCCTATAGATAAACCATAAGTCAAGTCTGTGAGAAGTGATGCATTAATATAGGCAGAAGGTCATGCAGGTTTCTTCCACGTGCATTTACTTCTAGTGCCTCATATGTGACCTGCATCAGTCCTCTTTTGGGAGCATAGAAGAGTTGGCACCCAAATTGGGATTCCAAGATACTGCAAGCATTACAGAAACCCGCTGGTTTTCACTGCAGGATTTACGCTAACTAAAGCCTACTGGAATTTGTGCAGGGGGACACGTACGCCATTCTGAATTTTTGCACATCATAACATGAAAAAACACAGTTATCCCAAATTCTGGAATGGGCAATGGTGTGTTAATACTTCACCTAGTAAGTGTCCCAAGCACGGTATTCATATTTAATAGCTGTTGGATTGCCAGTCAAGATTCCCAAACACCTCATAATGAGGCCTTTTGTGTGGTTGGACATCTTAATGTTTATACTATAAAAGCTTTATTGAAATCACTAAAGTTGGAATTGTTGTACTTGCCTTGACACTCACGCCTCATTCAGTCTCTGAAGTCCACTTTTAAGGTGGTACCCAGACTAGGACACAGCTCTGCAAAGAGCTTCGGAAGCATAACTGTTTTGCTGCTGAGTGGATGTTTCCAAAGTCCATAGTTTGTGTACTCGACGGCCTAGGTGATCATCACCATTAGTGAATCCTACATTGATATATATTAAAATGCCATCAGAAGTAGATTTACCTTGTTTTGAAAAGGGGGACTTTCTTAAGCAGCTGTGAAAAGTTGGGAGATAAAGACATTGGTTGTATGACTAAGCTTGGCACTATCAGAGTACCTGGTAGAATCAGAAAAATTGCGAAGGCTAATTTTAAAGGATAAAGGGATGGTGTAGGAAAGTGCTGGATAGGGAACACATTTTGCTTCCCTCAGTTAAAAAGTGAAAACTACTAGGACTCCTTGATAGTATTTCCTTCCTCATCTTTCTAATCTTATAATGATATGAACTTCAAGGTCCTTACAGATAAAGGCAGTTGAGCTAAACATTTTCTTGGTTGCTTCACCTTCCACCCTAACCACCTTTTCGCTCCCTCACTTTACAGCCACTTTCTAGGTGTGGCATCTCTCAGGGTGGACTAAAGAATGAACAGAAAGAAATATAGTGAAATTCCAACATCTCTCCTCAAGCGGCAATAATTTGTATGCGCTCTACCTTTTATTTTGGTTTTTATCTCCTGCAAAAGAAGGCTGATCAATTCTGTTTGACTATAAGGCACTCTATAAACAAGCATTTACAATGCAATGGTTTCGCCTTTTGCCAAGTTTGAGCAATTGTCCTTGTAAAACACCTAATTTGTCTTTATGTATTGTTTTTGAAAATATATAAATAAATGGCATTGTGATTTAACATTGCTATTAGTGTAATTTCTTGCAAATGTGAGACTTATTGTACCCTATGGATGATCTTAGCAGACAGTAATTACTAGTACACACACACCTAGAGCCACACATACATAATGTGGCAACACATACACACACACCCACAGAGAGAGACACACACACACACACATACACACCCAGAGCCACATACACACACACACACCCACACCCAGAGCCACATAAAGACACACATCTAGTCTCACACTCACCCAGAGTCACACACACATATACTTAGAGCTATCCATACACATAGACCCAGAGCTAGGCCCATCCACACACCCAAAAACTAAGAGTTAAACACACATACACACACCCAGAGACACACACACTCAGAACCAGCTGCACACATACACCTAGCCCCCCCCACACACACACATACATTAAGAGGCCCACACATATACACACACTCAGAGAGACATCCAGCCAGAGATACACACACACACCTAGACCCTACACACCTAGAGCCACATACACACTCCTCGAACCTAAAAATATCAGTCGATTTAAAGGAGATAGAATTTGTAACCCCCCCCCCCCCACATACAAAAATAAACAAAACGGTACCCGCAAATACTGCATTATATGCGCAGTGGCTTTTCCAAACCCTGTAATGACGCTTGCACCGATGAGCTGCCTCCTCGGGAGCCGGGTCCCGGTTCGAATCTCGCAACGGCCTGAGAGTCATGTACCGCGCCTGGATGCCCTCACTGGGGTTAAGCGGCGCTGTATAAATCTTAAAATTAAACCAGCTCATGTCCTTAAACCCAGCTTCAATGGTGTCTGACACGCTGCGGAGGAATGCCAGCTAATCACGGGGTGTAAATTGGGGCCAGCCAGACATTTGGCTTCCCATTAAACCCCGCCAGCAGTTTCTGCAGGGAGCAGGCTGCGGGGTTTTAAAGATAGATAAATAACAGTTCAGGCGGGTCTTCGGAAGATGCGAAGGATGGACACACCTTGTCAGAAACTGACAAAGAAATACACATTTCACGCTTTTTGCCGGGAAACAGCATGGCTAACGAGGGGTCATGTTGTATGATTAGATTTTGACAACTAAGCCACAAAAAGACCAAACATAACCAGTATTTTCACCGATTGCTCCATATTGTTTTGATTAAGCTTGTTCGTGGAAAAATATAGCGCCTAAAAATACAGCACGACTTTTAAGAGCTATGGGTGGCGGGCAGGCACATGGACAGCGGGAGGGGGGGCGGGAACGGACAGCGGGAGGGGGGCGGGAACGGGGACAGCAACAGCGGGAGGGGGGGGCCTGTATGAGTGATGTACGTTCCTCTCAGTGCAGAGAAGTGGCCTTGCAAACTGTGCAGCCAGTGGAATTCGGTGCAGGCGGCCAGGGCCAGTAGAATACACGGTAATGTGCGCTCTTCAGGTTCCGTCTGTATTGATCCTCCTGGTCGCAAGGAAAACATGAAGCACACGGACAGGGGGGGCAGGAACGGACAGCGGGAGGGGGGTCGGGAAGGCTTCCTCCGTTGCCGGTCAGCCGCGGAATGGCCAAAACAAACCTAGACAACAACAAAAAATAAACCCCGCCCACGGCCGCGATGACGGACAGCGGGAGGGGGCGGGAACGGGCACACACGGACAGCGGGAGGGGGACATGCATAATAACGGAGGCAAACAGGCAAACAGGGTTGAGAAACAAACAAGGACGCACTCACCTGGACATCTTCCGGCGGCAAATGATAATAAAAACATGGCGTCCCCAAAAAAAATAGGAACCGCCCCCCCCCCGCCGCAATGACGACGTTAAATGGGCGGGATGAGTAAAAATCGCGGGAACGCCCACGAATCTGCTCCGGCAATGACGGGCAGATCTGTCTTCCAATGGCTAGCCTCCATTTATGGAGCTAGCCAATGGAAGACAGAGGCGGGATTAAGCTCC
The DNA here is from genome assembly GCF_964261635.1 of Lissotriton helveticus. Classification (NCBI taxonomy): domain Eukaryota; kingdom Metazoa; phylum Chordata; class Amphibia; order Caudata; family Salamandridae; genus Lissotriton; species Lissotriton helveticus. The sequence goes on from NC_136067.1 coordinate 1,705,722,318, forward strand.
ATACTGTTTACAAAAGTTTTCGCCTGCGCGATACTGCTTGCACAGTAAACGCCAGGCGAAACCTAAAAAGTTGTGGCTACCATGTGACATGATACTGGTCCCACTATGCAGTGGTGGCTGCAACTGAACTGGGTTGGTAGGGCGGGGAGTGGCGGGTTGGTGGAGGAATGAAAAAAAAATCCCTTACCTGGGTATGGTCACTGCGACGCTGCCTCTCCTCCTCTTTTCTGATTCCCGGAACAGAAGCAGGAAGCACACAGGCTTTCACATGTTAATCCCGACGCTGCTGTCACCAGTGATTGGTCTGAGTGACGTGGTTCGTCGCTCAGATGGAGACTATGAGCCTGTGCATGTTCTCCACTCAGGATGTACATTCCAGCCTCGTGGAGAACATGCAAAGTGCGCATGACTGTTTGGCCGGCTCAAGACAGCTGGGAAAACCGTCATGTGCACTTAAGTGCTCACCACTCCTTCCCTGCTCTGCTGAGCCCAGCCCCGCCCTGAGAACTGAGCAAGTACAGAAAAATAAAATGATAATAACAATGCATTATTTTAATTTAATTTTACCTTTTTTAACTGCTCAGAGTGCAGTAGGGAGACGCTAGTGGGGCGACGCTCCTCCGCCTTAGCGGGAGAGCGGCCACAGCCACTATGTAGATAATTTGTCCTTTAAACTGTATGGTGAGTGGATGTTTACTCGCTGTTTTACCTTTCCACACCCATGCTGCTGAATTACAGCAGAAAGGAATCTGCTTACATGGTGTTCTGCCTTCAGATGTTTCCCTTTCATTCTTCAAGCCAACAAGAAAGATAGGAGCATGTCAGCTGCTTTTAACTAAGCCACAGCAAGCCTGCAGGCATGTTTCAAGTTCATTTCCAATCCATTTTCACTGGGAATCGTTCTCTCTTTTTGACATCCCTGCTGGAGAGTTATTTGTTGAAAGCTTATTTGGCAACTATTATCACTGTATATACCTGGTAAACAAACCGTACATTTATTTTATGATCCTCTCCGTATGAAGAATGTGGCCAGAACACTGCCTTTCTGAATTAAGATTCAGATTAAATGGCTCTGCTCTCTCCGCCCTCTGTGCAAAATGATTTACGACATTCAATTTCTTTACAGAATTATCTTTGCTGGAACACCTAGACCAGTGAAATCCTATTATTTCTAGCAAAAGTGTGGAATTTTATGTGCAGAATGAAACCTGGCGCTCCATTTACGGAAATTGCCATATTGCACAGACAACATGCTTACAGAGTATTCAATGACCCACAACATTTATGTGATGTTTCATTGACATCTATATTCAATGTTGTTATTTCTGAAAATATAGCCTATTAGAGCTTTGCATGCCACTGTATTGTGTATAAGGATTTAAATATACTAGAGTGGCTGGCATTGGTGACCTTGAATGTTAATGTTCATAAAGAGTTAGGATATGGGGGTTATTCCCCCGCGCCCCTTTTTTGTGAGCTAGACACATTGCTCACCTCCCTAATCTGGGGAGTGGGCCGACATAGGGTGGCCCGTTCTACACTATACCTGCCAATGGATCAAGGAGGACTGGGGGCCCCATCCTTTGAAGCGTACTTTCTAGCAGTGCAGTTGCAATGGCTGTCGCATTGGACGGCAGAACGCCACATAGGAGAAACATCCTCTGACAAAGGACATATGCCTCTCCCAGCAATCTGACACATGTTTATGCCCGGCACCAGACCTATGCGCACATATCCAATGCAGGTATCAATAGCCCGTGTGTGCTTGCTGAAGATAAACCGCATGTCAAAGGGGAGACCCCCATATTCCCCGCTGCTTCCGTTGGTAGGGTTCCCTAGAAATGACAAATAATTACACTGCCCGAGCCCTACGAGTGTGGGCTGAGCACTCATTGACCGAAATGGAATCCCTATTTGCAGACGGACAACTGTGGCCATATAATCAACTTGTGGAAGAATATGACCTCCCCCCCCGGGACAATTTGTACTACATTGACAAATCTTGGACAGCAGCCGCCCATTCTGGGACCTGACCGAAGGGGAACCATAGACGTACCCGGTAATACACACGATCTTGAATATGGGGGCGGGCAGGCATTTAATTACATGGCTGCAAAGCCGTCTGGGAACTGATTCTTAAGCCTCTACACTCACTGAGACAGACATGGAAGGATGAAGTGGGGAGGTAGTTCAATGACAAAGCATGGGAGAAAGCCTTAGAATCCTCAAAAAGTGTCCAGAAACGTACGATTTAAAATCATACAATTCAACATTCTACATAGGGCATATCTCACGCCAAAACGCCTTCAGCGTTTCTACCCAGACACGCAGTTCACATGCCCCTGGTGTCAGGCCCGAGGCGGGATTTAAGCATATGTTCTGGGATTGCCCCACAATACAACAGAACTGGGGTAATATACACGAGACAATCCAAGTAACGACCAATATTACAGATACATACACATGGGAAGCATGTGCGCTGGGGGTATTGAGAAGAAGAAAGACCGATAAAGTGCAGAGTCTCTTCGCGTCCCTCTCGATACTTTTGGCTAAGAGAGGGCTGGCTATGTACTGGTGGGCCCCAACAGGACCTCCATAGGAGGCCTGGGTGGGTGCGGAGAAGAAATGGGGCGCAGCTGAAGAAGAGGTGCTAAGGGATGAAGAGGTGAGAGGAATACACAAACACCCCATATCCATTGAATGGGCACAACTACTACACCAATTCAAACAGACCGCACAAGCAGAACCTCCCGAGACATCCCAGCCCAAGACGCCACATCTGTGATGGGCGTGCTCCACTATGAACATATCTGAAAGTATCGCGACCCAGGAGCGCACCCAATACATTGTTGATAAAGGTTTCCTTATTGCCAGTAGTTGTTGCTTCCGCTAGGACTACTATACGTAAGTTATTCCTTCTGGAGCGTGCCTCCAAGTCTTCGGCCTTGGGTCTGCACCGCTGTTAGTAGCTTTCTCATTTTTTTTGTGTGCATCCAGGGTTTGCGTTTGAGTCTTCAAAGTCCAGGACGCACTTTTCAACCACGTCTAGTCTCTCCGAGTGCTTATCCATTCTTTCTGACATGCAGTCTTCACGGTAAGAGAGAGAGTCAATCTTTCCATCGATAGTAGCTAGACTTTATTGTATTGTTATCAGCATTTGTTTTATATCGCCTTCGTACTCTCCCCCCACTGCACCCTACTCCTACTCCTGTGCGGGGTCGTCTTCCTCGCGAATTCTCACTGATTTGCGCTCGCCAAAGCTTAATTTGGGTTGGCTTCTATCTAGCTTCCCCATCTTTCCTTGCTCGTTCATGTGGCTACGGTTCCACGCCACTCGCCCGGGCCCCAGGTTAGTCTTCCGGGTCTAGGGCTCAATCTCGGTCAGCAGGGGCCCCACCTCTCCTGCAGTCCCAGGCCGCAAGGTAAACGTGCCTCACCTTTTAGATAGTGGTCAGGCATGTGGAATTGTCAAATATCCAGCAAGGCCTCCACGCGGCACCCCAATGTAGGTACTGGCACGCCGCAGCACTCTTTCCAATAAATTAGGCCTCAATTTGCCAGACTGGTTTGCCAGCTCCCTTTGCTCCGCATCAGGAGTGTGTTCACCGGGTGGCAGTCTCCCCACAACCAGCAGCGGCCTCAGGCAGGAGTGGCACTGTGGCACTCCCTGTGCCCCGGCACACCAGGCAGTCCAGTGATGTCCCATCAACTCTGTCTCTGCAGTGGATTAGGCACCCCACCGCCAGATCTTCCCCGCCAGCACCAAAAGTGAGCACACCGGGACTCCGATCGTCCTCCAGCGCCGACACCCCATTCAGCCTACCACAGGGACGTCTCCGACAGCAAGGGGAGCCAAGCAGGTCGCACCAGGGAGGGCACCACTCCAGCAATCCGGGAGAAAGCAGTGGCCCGCCCATGCTCCCCAGGCCGACTAGCAGCTCAACATCGCAGGCCCCAAATGCCATCCCCAGAGGCCGTCTCAGGCAGATCGCGGGGTCCAGGTCTTTAGTGCCTTCCGTCAGGTATCGTTATTTGTATTTAAACAGAAGTGAGTCCCTCTCATGGTCAATGTTCTAATAATAGAATTAACAATCTCATGACCATGCACTCTGATATCCACACACTGAATCTTGTTAAATGAGAACATTTCTCATTTATTAGAATATAAAAAGTATATTCATTGTGTGGAAACCCGGGTTTCCACACAAAATCGGTTTAAAAAAATAATAAAAAAGATAGTGCAGAACAGAAGAAAAACCCATAAATGTGATGTATCATCTGGATGTGGCCCTATAGGGGGTCCCGGGATCTTGTGTGGAAACCCGGGTTTCCACACAAGATCCCGGGACCCCCTATAGGGCCGCATCCAGAAGATGCATCACATTTATGGGTTTTTCTTCTGTTCTGCACTATCTTTTTTATTATTTTTTGAAGTTGGCAGATGCTAATGATGAGAACCTGAGCACACAGGCGAGTACCAGCCTGTAACCCCCCATTGTGTTACTCCAGTGAGGCTCTGCCAACTTTTCCGAACCCTTTTCTTCTTCTTTAGGTCCTTCGCACATAGTTGGGTGGGCAGATTAGCAGACACGGCACCACACATCACAATTTAAGAAGTGATTTAGGACACTGTGAAGCAGTTGTGAGAACCAGATTCACTGCTGTGACGCACAAAAGTGTGTGTTCTTTTTTAAAAGATAAATGGTGGAATTGTGTCCATACATATAGTAGGAACAGGTCTTGTGTTGAAGTGTACCCCATGTGACAAATCATGCATTGAGTTTTGCTCTGTGAGAAACCTTCTTAGGCCCGCTTTGGACAGACATAATTTTGGTTAGTCAAATATAATTTTGTATACCTTTCGAATTTCATGACTGTGGACCTGATAGATGCTTTTGGGAAAGTTTACAGTCAATACTATAGAACTGAGTTGGTTATGGTAACAAGATATAGGACTGATTGGTGCAGTGCGAAACGTTATGTCTGATGTCCTAATTCTGGTCTGCCTATTATGTACTTGCGATAAAAAAAATCTGGAAAACTCTCCACCTGAGACCAGGTCTAGTCTCTCAACAGCCCTCTTCAAAAGAGAAGTAAAGCTTTTACTAATGAAGAGAATCCTTCCTCAATAATGAAGTAACTTTCTTAGCCTTAACCACCTGGGACATGGCCCTTCTGAGGGATTGTTTGCTTCTGTTACATACCCATAGTTATTTTCCATGCCGCCACTATCTACTGTTTCTATGACCGATACCAAATCTGGATGTTATGGTTGTGATCCTAAAACGACCTATCTTGTTTTATTCATATTTGTATACACTTTCGTGTTACCTTTGGTTCTTGATGTACAGCGCTCTGACACCCAAGAGGGTCACATTTGTGGGTACAGTTCATTTACAGATATTTACATTTTGTTGTGTGTTACAAAAACCGACATCCTACAGCCTTTCCATTCTCTCTCCCTGTACTCCAGCAAGATTGTCACATAACTCACTTTACATTTAATAATTAACTTTATTTTCATTCTCTGCAAAGTGAGAAGAGTTTGTATACACTAGTTCCCATATTAAGAAGGCAGCAATTTGTCAGAGGATATAGCCTGACATGTAGTGCCTAATTTGAGCAGGTGGTTTCTGGTGCTCGGCACTGGCACTTAATTGTCAACACCGGTGCTTGTGACAGTCTGCCATAAGGTGATGTTGTCTCGCTAACTTAGAAATTACCATAACAACAGCTAATTGTTAATTCAATGTTCATTAAAAATTACTATAACCTGCTGCCCAAGCCATTCTTACAGCTTTGGGGGCATGAAATGGTACGAATCATCACACTTGTGGGAGTGTGATGGTTAGAAGTTGTGTTGTTACTATCATTGGCAGCATAGCAGGGTCATTGTGTGGTGCAAGCTTCAGTGGCCTCCTGACGAGAGCACTGGCTGGCTCTTACATTTCTTTTTAAAAATTAAGCATTGCTGACATTTGACCTCTATCTTTGAAGCGCTGCAAATGTGACCAGGTAAATACATAATTTAAAGGTATCTGTATTTATTGCTTTTACTTTCACGATCCCCCTAAAATCAGCTCGTGACCCACAGTTTGGGAAACACTGCTGTAGGAGGTGGAAAGTAATGTTGCGACCTGCTATTAAATTCTTATTTGTAGTGTAGGAATAGTCCAGTAAAGGCACAGCCATGGTGCATTTATGATGCTTGTGTGATCTTAATCAGTTTGAAATTAGTAGCCATGCCTTGAAAAACAGGGTGCACTCTTTGTGCTCAGAAGGAAGTCAAGACTTAAATTGGAAGTTTAGTGTCAACCATTAATTAAGTCTTACATTTGAGAGGTGAGTTATTTAACTTAATTTATTCTTATTTGACAGTCCACAGACAAGAGAGGCCTGGAGAATCCCAGTTCTTGATGGAGTTGAAGATGGGTTTTCAACTCTGTGTTCTGGTAGTGTTAGTCTTTGTAGAGCAATTAATAATAGAATTAGCAGCAGGGGGGGGTTGAGCAGGTACCAGGGTGGCCCAGAATTGTAAAGGCTTCTGTCTCACATGAGAGCTCCTCCCACGCAGAAGAGCTCCTCCTACCCAGAGGGGCTCTCTTGAGCAATGGACATAGAGGCAGTGCTTCCTTTACTCATTCCTTAAAGCTCAGCTCCTAATGTTTCTCCATTTTTTAAAATGCACCCAAAGGCGCAGATTTAAGTGTGAACATTTTACACAGAACTTTAGCTGTTATCTTATCCTTTCATTAGTTCCACATTTTTATGCCTGCACCACAATCATTGAGCATTTGTTAATCAAATATGTTGGTTATTGACAATTTCTATTTATCAAAATCTTTGTGAACAAAATAACTGAACATGAGATTCTTGGCAAGTGTTACCAGTTTCTTAATTCCCTTCTCTATTACCATACAGTACCTGCAAACTCCAACACTTTTCATCTGAATGAGTTGAGAGAATCTTGTGTGTTTTCATCCACTGCCCATTATTTGTAGATCCTGGCAAATGTTCACACGTATGCACTTATTGCTGACATTAAAAGAAGAGGAATGTTCCTTGCTGAACAAGATATCCGTCATCGTGGAATAGCTCTCTTTACCTGGTAGAAAAGAGGTATCAACCAGACAAAGGGCTATTCTCTAATGGAACTCAGTCTCTGGAATTTTTCACTGTGGTTGGATTTCTCGCGGTGGTGGCTTACTTAGGTTGAATTCCATGTATGACATTTTGAGTTTTTTGAGGGCATCACATAATTAGATCAAAACTGCACGTGTTTTAAAAATGTTTGCCCCTTTTTGTCTCTAAACATTGGCTTGCAGATTTTCGCCCGTGTACCCAAGCAGTTTCAAAACATTGTTTGCTGAATTCAATGCTCATTGCTTATGCTCACACCTAATTTGGTGTACAAAATATTTTAAAATATTTGCTTACCTATTGATTGTATTATATTGGATGCCCACCGATTTGTGGCACAAAATCTAGCTTGTATATGATGTAGGCATTACCTGTTCCTGACAATTTTTCTTTCCAAAGCCGCTCACCATTGGTCTAATAATGATGCAGTTGACCTTCAGCTCAAAAGGCATGTGGCTTTCTAAAATAAAAAACTGGATCTGCTCAATGCCTGAGCCACTGTTTGCATTACCTGGTGTAAACCTAAAAAAAAAGAAAAAAAATGTCTCCCAGTTAAGGCAATCTGTTTCTCATTTCCACTGTGAAGAACTACAAAATAGTGGAAAGAGGTTTGTGCTCAGTCAGGATTGTTAGAATTCTCTGTTACACTGAATCGAATACTTTATCAGCATCCCACTTCTTTTCACTACTTTATGTAAAGGTAGCTGCAAATTTTCATTACAGAGAACTTCTTTATGGTAGAAGATGTGAGGAGGATGAGTGAGGGAGGAACTTTTGGTTTAGACAATTACAGAACACACAATTTAGGGTTAAGCTACTGACCAAAAATGTGTTTTACAGTAAACAGTTGCATAACATATTTTAGAGTGAAAAAGAGAGATACATTGATTTGCCCTTAATCGCACTACTTGTGTTTGAGTTCAAAAAACAATATTTCAAAGTCAGAATCTTAGCCATCAGACTGCACCTGTGTCGTTCATTTTTGGGGTGAAGATTCCCCATTTTCAATAATCCTTCTCTATGAAGTATGCAAATGACCATGTTTCTATAGCTCTATGTTGCAGTTCCTCCACGTTTCTTTCTATAGGACTTGCTTAAATCTCTTTAACTGATATCTTGGAGTGCTCTCTGAAAATCTCTTTGTCTGCCATCTTGGCATGCTTTGTACTATGCTTTCCTAAATGTACATGGAGTGCTAAGCAAAAACCCACATACATACTTTCTAAATGATAGAATAATCTAGATCCACTTTTCAAGTAGTTACATAAAGAGTTATTTTATTGAAAGAATGTGATGGTTTTTATTGTCTTCACCTGTTGGTATTAGGAATATAAACTACTTCCATTTTTGAACAAATGTACATTTTGCAGTCTGTGGTACTAGTTGGAAAACACAGGGGACAAATTCCTCACATAAAAAACCATTTTCTATTCATCTTGAAGCCATAGATGGGGTGCAAGCCATTATGTGCTTTGTTGATTCTTAAGTGCAAAGATAATTGCAGTGGGCAGCATGAAAGTGGTTTGATTAGTGCCTGCCGACTCTGGTGAATTGTAATCGGTCTAATTGCCTTGCATCAATTCATCATCTCAGCATCACTTCCCTTTATTATTACCTCTCCGAATTGTATTGAATCGCTGAAGTAGATCGCTCCTTACACCCTACCTGGACCATTGTCATTCTCACCTCTAACCTGGTGTTGCTGTTGAAATTAAAACTTTATTATTGAGTGACTTGTTCTTGAAAATCATTTGCATTTTCTGTTTCCTCGATGAAATGAATACAGGTCAAGAGCTTCATTAGAATTTGAATTTTAAAAGTTGCATTAAACAATGGTCAAGACCTTTCTTTCATACCCAGAGCTCCTCATGTGTCTAGAGAAGCATATGTTTCAATTTCCCCTTCACATTTCTTTGTGACAAATGAACGTGAAATGGAAAGTTTACAGAGGAGGCCAAAATGTGATTTTTGCCGATGAAATATGGTGCCCAGGGGTTATGCTGTTTCTGACAGAGGACTGACCTCTGTCGTAGCATTGAGGAGAACGAGGACATTTTATTTACTTAAAGGTTGTGCTGTATGTTGAATGGACTTTAGTGTGTCTTTTTATGGAATATCACGCGTTTTTCTTTATATATCTCTCCACAATGCATGTTTTCCTCTGGAGCTATGATTTTTTATTTTGACTTCTTCAGCTTGAGGTCAATGACTTGTTCAAGACAGTTTTTGGGGCTCTTTAATCAAAGTCCAAGAAACAAGTACAAAAAAGCTTTTGCACGTCTTTATTTATTATTTGTAACCACATGCAGTAGGCATTAAAAGTAATAAACGTAAGGTTGCCACAGTCTGAATGTGTGTATGTTTGCTGCAACAACAACAACAGATTGACAAAACTAATAGATCTGGCATTGGGGCCAGCCTTTTGTCTTTCTCAATGCATGTTTTGTTTCATTATGGTTTGTGCAACACTTTATTGTTGGGATGCTGACCAGGCCATTGTCTATCTAAAAAATCTCTATATATAAAAACGAATGTATGTCTGTCTGTATGTTTGTCCTTTATGCATTACTACACCATTCATCCGATAGCCATGAAACTTTGGGAAGTTGTTGAGTACACTCCCGCGAAGGTGTCTGGCATAAATCTTTTTTAAATATCGGCCCCCCAGGGCCCTCATACTCTTTTGAATATTGATGTACGCACAAGACGGAAAACCAAAAAATTGTGTATCCACAAGCACTCGAATAAATAAATAAAATTAAAACAGCATTCATCCGATCGCCAGGAAACTTTGGGAAATTGTTGAGTACACTCCCGCAAAGGTTTCTGGCATAAAAATGTTTTAAATATCGGCCCTCCAGGGCTCTCATAATCTTTTGAATACTGATATACGCACCAGACGGAAAAACAAAAAATCATGTAACCACAAGCACTCGAATAAATAAAGAGAATTAAAACAACACTTTGAAATGTTTCCCGTATTAAAATGAATAAGTTTCAATAAAAATGACACAATGTAAATTGAATGTTATCATAACGAGTTTCCTTGAATTTCCTTTCTTAGGAGATCGCAGCAACGCGCGACGGGTAAGCTAGTAAAAATATAAAACATTGACTGAAAGCAAAAACATGTTTTGGTCTCAACAAACATATTGCCAGAGGAGTCCCTAGCATTAATACAAACTTTTTTGTGTGTACACGTTCACCTTCTGGAAAAGCAGAATGACGCCACTCACAGCGCAGTTAGCCAATGGCTGAAGTGGACAGACCCATGGCCCCATGTTGTGTGCTGTGTTGGCTATAAGCAAAACGTGAATGACACCTGAATGGATAATATGGCTGACTATATGCACACATCTTTGCATGTATTTCATTATTAATGTTTGGGAAAACACGAGGCTGTTAAGACTGTGCCAGACCCAAAATTATCAAATGTTTGGCAGGCTTCTTTCCTCAAGAAAATGAAAGATTGCACTGCCCACATGCAGACATGAAAATTGCAGGTTGCCATTAATGGAACAAGCGTTTGCCAGTGACAACAAACAGACCCTATCTGAATTTTATAGATACTAATAAGTATGAGATACAGGGCACCTGGCCAAAACTTTATAAATGTTGGTGTATTAGCTGCGAAAATCAGAATTGAGTGATACAGAAAAGCTAGTGATAATTTATGTCAAACTGCATTCCCATGACATTTTTAATTTTGGTATGAACTAAGTCTTGGTAAACAAAATCCATACGGCTTCTTGTTGTTATATTAAATATTGCACTGCTCAAATAAGGTAACTTCCTTTTGAATGCACTAATGTGCATCCACTATTTGCTGCTGTTTATAACCATGTATATAAAAAACTTATATAGAGTCAGAGGAAAAACTGTTACAGTTACCACTTCAGTTTTAATGTGTTAATGCATGCATTGTTGGCACATTAGAGTGAGACACTCAAGAGGGAAACCGTAGAAGCAGACAGAAAGGACTACAATTGTAAAGTAGTTCTTCATGAAGTTGAGTGCAAACTTTTGAGTGGAGGTGGGAGGGTACTCCCAAGTGAGAGAATATTTCCGTAGGCCGAGCTAAGAAATAATTGACAAAGTATCCAGCCAATAAATGACTGGACGCAAAAACTCATTCAATATTATCAGCAATATGTCTAGTTGACAACTGCACTTTCAGAAGCCAGATCTAAAAAATAGAATGAAACAATTGTCACCTTATATAAATGCAAGTCTATCATTCTTTTTAATTGTTTTAAATTCTAAAACAAGATAAACTTACTTTCCACCAATTGCCTGACTGGCTTAATTTACTAATCTGTCTCTAGTCTTAGCATAGTTGGGGGAACATGCACCTACTCCTACCACCAACTACAGGCCCCAAAAATACTGGATCTATAAAAACAGTAAATTGATCATGTTCAACAATAGGTGGAATTGAGGAGGGCTGAATTTAGCAATTTGAAACTGGTAGAAATTATTGCAGATGCAAATTCAGGTAAAGTAGTTGTTTAGACAGTCTTTTAATATCAGTAGATATTTTTACAGTCTATTTTTAAGTCTGTTTGTTCACATGCTGCCCATTAGCACACTACCCATATCCTTTTTTGGTCTTGCCTAAGAGGGCGCATGTGCTGTCTGTTGCAAGATACATTGTTATCTTATAGTGGGCTTAGAACTTGCCCATTGCTTACTATTGTTTGGCTTAATTTTCACTCATATTTGCTTGCTTTCTAATATATTAGCTGTGTGCGCTTTCCAGCCTCTTCTTGTGTTTGTCCCGCCCCTGGAGCATGGACTCTACTAGAGTGTATGTGATTTCCTGCTGTCTCCTTTGTGTGCTTCTCTTCTTACCCCCATCGTGTTCTGTGTTCCTCTCTCTCATCCGTGTGCTGTCTCCCAACCAGCTCCATACTGTTCTTTTGCCTATTTTATCCCCTAACCTGCACCTCCAGGGTCCATCCCTGCATAATTGCCCCCATGATGTTTCCCCCACCTGTGATTCATATTGCTTCTTCAATCGTCCCTGTGTTGCTTCTTTCTCAACCCACACTTTTTTTGCATGTTAGTTACTGATCCAACTCAGATTGATAACTAGACAGAAAAAGAAGCTGTGCCATTTTGTAGGCACACACGTGTGGTTTTTTTGCCTGCAAAATAGAAGCTGCGGCAAAACCTGTTTTTTTTGCAATTCGTAATTCTTTACATCTTCATAGATGCTGTGCTGCTTTTCTAAAACCATTGGCAAAGAATCATGGTTACTGTTTTTTAAATATTATAATGCCCAACACCAAATCATTGAGGCTTGGTGCTTGGTACTTGAACCCTTTCTTTGTTTCGAGCCCAGGCATTGTAGCTGTCCATAGCATGTCATAATTTGCATGCTGATAGGTAGACCATGCATAAGTGGGCCCCCTGGTCTTTTACAATATGCAAGTAAAGTGGTCCTGATTCAATGGACTGTATCATCCTACCATGCATGGAGGCATGGCAGAAAAGGGAGGGGGCAGCAGGTGGCATCGCTGCCTTGTGTGCTGATGTCCCTCAATGCCATCCATTTCACTGTGCTTGTGCAAAAGAAGAGAGGCACAATGACCAACTTGGTGGATAAAGTGAGCATATTCCTTGTTCCAACTTTTAAACCATTGACTAGAACTTTATGCAGCATTGTGAAGGGACATATTTTGAGGCTAACATAGTTGTCTAATGGATTATAGTAGACGTCCTTGAAAATATAAACTTCTTGAATCATCTTGTTATAGCTTTCCTTCGATTATTGACAACTTCATCATCTTTTTTCTAAGAGACGTTTCCAGGGCTTCCTCTCGGTAAGGTAGTAATTTTATCTCTTTTAAGCGCGTCTTTTCTTTTTGTTACAAATGTCCACGGTTAATAAACAAAGATACATTTTGTCCTGGTCATAAAAACGATGGATTGAGGCCCAGATCTCTGTACTGGGGTTAATATGTGACATTGTTCTGCATTTTGTCCATCAATTGTTCTTTTTGCAAGATATGACGAGCAAATAATCACATTTGTTCTCCCAACACCTGCAAACTTTGAAGTTGAAATCCATTAGTCATAAAGACCACTGTCTTGAAATAAGATTAAAATATGTTATGAATTTTTGTTCTGTGGTAAACAAATGGTATTTTTGTAAATATTTTGTTTAATATTGAAGAAAAAACCCTACTTAACTTTGCCACTAATCAAATAAATACACAGCATCTGAACTCAAAATGGCAATTTTTTTATGATTCGATGTGAAGGATTTAAAAATAGGTGCCAAGGTACTTAATGATATCATAATGGTCAAGAGTGCAGAGAAAACAGAAGTGGTGGATCTGAAAAACGTCTCTTCCGAATATAAAAAGGCTACAATGCAGGGAAGACATACGTTTCTGACCTCTGAAGAGAAGTCAAAATCTGCTCAGTCCCACTTTTTTTTCTATGTCATAGCTTGGTCAGAATTTTGAGCATTGAATCAAGAACTTGAATGAAGGCACTTGTTTCTGAAATGGGTAGAACTCACTCACCCTTTGTTGTTATTGATGGAGCACGGATATCAGAACCTCAATCGCTTAGTGAAATCTTCAAATATATTTCCCCATTGATTGTATAGACCTTTGTTCATCGACTTTAAGCGTTGTTAGGGATCATAAATCAGAAATTAATTTCCATCCCTATGAAGTCAGGAATCAATTATTTTAACTATAAAGATTTATTTTACATATTAATCCAAACAGTATATGTGCAAACCAGGAACAAATTCAAAAGATGTAATAATAGAGGAGCAAAATGTGCTGGTGAGTTAAGTTGTAGAAAACGAGTAACAAAATAGTAAAAGCCATGATGCAAAGAAGGGACATTTTTATAATCAGGTGTTCCATAAAGAAACTATCTTTTTCTATTCTAAGCCTAGGCTAAAGCGATATTTTAATGGAAATTTCTTTAAAGAGGAAGCATTAGAAGGTATCAGCATAGGATCGAATTTCAGTAGGAAGAGGGTTAAGCATGATATTTACACTCTGAGGGACCAGATCTCACAATGCTGGGCTTCTCAAAGACAGGACGAAGTCTTCCTAACTAGCTGTAAAACACAAATTAACAAACTAGTCAACTTCTTCTAGAACATCCATATCTCGTTCCCACCACTAAGAACCAATCCAGCAACTGCTTTTGAGGGGAGTCGACATACTCCCTAAGTTTTCCATCTCCATGGAGATAGGTATGCAGCTATCTGCCTTAAATGTTAAGTCCTCCTGGCACACCGCCTTTACAACAAGGTTTTTACCACGTTGGACCTTTACCACACATTTTTTACCACACATGTTATTAGAACACATATACTTTTACAACGTATGCCTTTACCACACATTTAAGGTCAATTCAGGGGTGTGAGGGTCTCTCCCCACAAATACATTGTGTGTGTGTATATATATATATATATATATATATATGTATATATATATATATATATATATATATATGTAGAATATTTCCAGGCGTTGTTCCGTCATACAACCCACACTGTGAACAGGAGGTTTTCTGACATCATTATTGCTCTCCATTTGTTGCCAACTTGCTTTTCCCAGGACTCACTGTCAGTAGTCTAATACACAACAATAAGTCTTTTACTAGCTAGTGAGGATCACAATAATTCACCTGCAGACAAGAGAAGACAGCGTACTGGCAATGTTAAAGCAAACATGTTCAGCTTAAGGCCTTATGTCAAGCTAATTTAAGTAGGGAATCAAAATGGAAGCATGTTACAGTATAAAAAAATCTGTGGCAGCAGCAATTATTGTTAAACATGAATATTTGTATAATAAACATGGTTATATCAGTCTAGGAATTAGACTAGCAAGACTATGTGTAAATCCTCAATGATTACAGTAGTTTCACACTGTTAATTAAATTATAAATGTCACACATGTTAAAAGTAGACCACACTTTACGTATAAATATTGTATATAGGTGCTAACATGTATATATTTGACATAGGAAGGGTGGAGACAACGTTATGCTGCTCCAATATAAGAAAGTACAATTTAAAATGATGTATGATTCTAATGAAAATAATTTTTGTAAAGTGTTAAGTGTTCATTGACTGAGTGGGTTGCTATTATCTAATGCCACAGCCATGATTTTGTAAGTTAGTGGTTTGCATTGTCTTTGATTAAAAACGTGTTTTTCAATAAACACGTATTCCTTTTTTGATGCAAATGCTCACTTTCATTAGTGATACATTTAATGTTGCACTTAGGAAATGCAGGGGCCACAGGGAAATAAGTTAAAACAAAATAAATATAAATGTATCTTTAAGTGGCTTATCTTTGACATCAGCTTTTCATTCAAGTACTTGCATTTAGGCATGATGTTGTGTATATTTAATTAATTACATCTCATTCTGCAGCGCTTAATCTAGCTTGAACAGGTGTTTCTAAGAGGGTGTTCTGCATATTGCCTTGCGTGCTTCTGTAATGGTTGAGTTTATCTTTACTGTATGGTCCCCTGTAAGACATAGGACCGCATTCTGTACTGCAGTCTTGTGCACGTGCTGCCCTGGGGCATTTATTTTTATCTAATGTTAATACTTTTGGCCGCCTTTTACTTTAAAGCATCGTGATCGATTTTAAAATTGTTGTAGTCTTACAGGTTTTAGCAAGACCTAAGAGGTGCTAAAATGCAGCTGTCACATCCTTGTGTGCTTCTCAGTATGAGTACATCTGTTCTCTAAAGCACACCAGGGGATTCTTTCAGTAGGCGAAAAGTACATTTAATCACTGAAATTGTTTAATCAGGGTTTAAGTTACAGTGGAGAGATAGAAAAGTTTTATTTTGAAGTTTCCATGCTGTTTCAATTTGAAAGCCAGCGAGATTAAAAGGTATGACACATACATTTGGAAAACTTTAAATTCACCTGCCATCTACCATTTCACCACATCACAACTGGAGCATCTAGTCACGGTGTACTGCTTTTCCAAGGGCATTTTGGCTTTCAAACTACTGTAATGGAAAACTGTATGGACCATCAGCCTCATCCGTGTGCAATCCTGTAGTTTATTCCAATGAGCAATAACTCAATAATTCTATTCAACCTCATTTTTGTTGCCAAAACTCAATTTACATATGTTTTGTGATTGAGCTCCGCTTGGGCCATCCCTGGTACCTAGGAAATGCATTGTCTTCATCTTAGCACTAGACGCATGCCAGCATCCTTCAGTTCAATGACACAAAACAGAAAGCAGGTCCTGTTGTGTTTCTTAGCCTAACCCTTTGGGGAAAAAACCTATCTTGTATAAAAACATAGAAAACATAGATTTTAACCTCAATGAAGAGATTAATACCTCTATCAAAGGGGATCAAAGTTAATACAGTGATTCAGTGAGCCATATTCCAGCTTTACATGCTGTACAGAATCCTTTTACCCAAACCCTGCTACCCTATTGGACTGATAAGATTCCCCAATATGTGCATAGTTAAACCACCGAAGAGTGATCTACGCCATTATTCAAAAACACTTGTGTATGGATTTCAGGATTAACATGAAAAATAGTCACCAAGACACCTAGACTGCTGCTTTTGCCTTTGGCCTCCAGTTCCTGCTTGTTCCAGCCTGGTCCAGTGACTCTGACGCTGCCCAGGTTTTCCTTCTTGGGTTTTCCCGCTCATGGTTCCCACCAACAGAAACCCAGCCCACTGTGGGACCAACTTAATGCAGGCTGCAGGGAGACAGTGCCACGGACGCTGCTGCAGATGTGCTTAGAGTGCAGCAAAGGCAAGCCCGTCCATGCATGAACCGCGCCCAGCGCACTCCAAGGTAGGACCTTTCACCTGCACCCACTGTCACTTCACCTGCCACAGCACACACACCACATCACAGCCCACCGACTAGACCCACCTCACACGCACCACGGACACCACCTGAACAGAAACACTAACTCGCATGCGCCCTTCTCAAAACATGCTCACTATGCAAACACACCACTGGGATTTTGGACCTCATCTCCATCCTCACACCTAATGTTCTCTTCTTCACCGAGACCCACTACAGTACCAGAAGGATACAAGATCACCCACCACAACCACATCAACAAGCGTGATGGAGGGATCGCCATCATACACTAGGACTCCATCCAATGCACCACCACAAATGACAAAATCACCCCAACCATGGAACACCTCAACTCCAAACAGACAGCAAAACCACCATCTGGGCCACCCTGGCCAGCCGTCCTCAAGGACCACACCCAAACTTCTGCATTTTCATCGCCCCCTCACTATAGGATCCAACAACTACATTTTCCTCAGCAACCTCAACTTCCATCTCAACAATCTCAATGACATCAACACTACCAAACTCTTTGACAGTATGAACAAAATCGGACACACCCAACTCGTCCACGACCCCATGCACACCGCAGGCCACACGCTAGACCCCATCATCTTCCCCAGTGACTGAATCAGATACACTGTACTCACCTGGGCAGACCACTCCATTGTTCACTTCAACATCACCAGTTCAGGACCTCTGCTACCAGCCTAACAAAGGTCCCCCACTGCAGCTGGAGCAAAGTCTCAAAGGATACATTGTCCTCAACGCCACCCACCCCATCTCCTCCAACAACCTCGACCAGAAACTTCAACAATTGGATCATCAACTACGCTGACAGCATTGCTCCCATTGGCAACAACACCCACAGATGGTCCAACAAGCAGGCTAGCCGGTACACTGAAGACCTAAGAATCGCTATACAATGGTGTAAACAACTGGAAAGTAGATCGCACACCAGCAAGGACAAGACCACCTACAAGACAGCTCTCAACCTCTACCACAGACAGTTGAGAGAATTGAAGAAAAAGGCCTGAGCCTCACGCATCGAATCAAGCTCCAATAACAGCAAAGAGCTCTTCAACATCGTAGAAGAATTATCGAATCCCTACAACAAACATTATCCACTCAAAGGAACTCTGCGACTACCTTGCAAACGGCTTCCATGACAAGATCGCCAACATCTACAGAAACTTCAAACCCCGGCGGAAGGCCACTGACTTCTTCAAGCATCACAAAAACCCTGCTACCACCACAGACATCAGACTAACCGAATGGAGCCAGCACGCCCCACAAGACACTGACTTCATCATGAACTCAGTCCACTCAGGGGCCCCAGCCGCCCCATGCGTTTACCACATCTTCAAGCTAGGCGTATCCAGACTCAACCACATACTCACCATCTTGTTTGACATCTCCATTGCCATGGCTGCCTTCCCTGAGGACTGGAAAAACACGCAAAGTCAACGCCCTACTAAAGAAACCATTGGCCGACCCCAGCAAACTCAACAACTACTGACCTATCTCCCTGCTCCCAGCCAAAGTATTAGAAAAAGCCATCAACCAACAAGTCTCCTCACACCTGGAACGGAACCTCCTAGACGACTCCTCCCAATCCAGACTACACAGCAACCACAGCACCGAGAAAGCCCTCATCGCGGCTACTGACAGCATCCAAACCCTACTTGGCTGAGGAGAGACTGAGGCTCTGATCCTCCTAGACCTCTTGGCAGCCTTTGATACGGTCTCCCACCACAAACTCATCACTATGCTGCACAACCTAGGCATCCAAGGAACCGCTCTGAGATGGATCGCCTTTTTCCTCACTGGACGAGCGCAAAAGTCTGCCTTTCCACCTCCCCCTTCTCCTTCGAGCCCGAGAAAATCATCTGTTGACTACCCCAAGGATCCTCGCTCAGCCCCACCTTCTTCAACACTTAAATGACTTATCTGGCCAGCATTGCCAAAAAACACAGACTCAACACTATATTTTACACCAACGACACATAACTCACCCTCTCCAAAGACACCACCAATACAAAGACCAACTTCTACAACTGCATGACAGAGGTCCCCAACTAGATGAAGGACAAATGCTTGAAGCTCAACACGGACGTGACAAAAGTACTGATTTTCAGAAACAAAATCTCCCCATGGGGCGCATCCTCCTGGCCCTTGAAACTTGGACCAACTCCTGACCACGCTAGGAACCTAGGCATCATTCTGGACAACAAGTTAACCATGATGACTCAGGTCAACTCTGACCTCTCCTGCTTCTTCATTCTCCACATGCTTCTTAAGGTATTCAAATGGTTACCCCAAAGTTCAAGATGCACCATAACCCAGGGCCTCATCTCCAGCCAACCTGACTACAGCCACGATCTCTATGCAGGGATAACAGCTCCCCTCTTCCGATGACTACAGACTATACAGAACGCTGCAGCCAAACTCGTACTGGATCTCTCCAGACAAACCCACATCACCCCCTACCTCAGGAAACTTCACTGGCTCCCTGTGCAGAAACAATGCCAGTTCAAGCTCCTGATTCATACATTACAAGACCCTTTCATAACTGACGACCCGCCTAATTGAACCGCCGCCTGAACTTCCATCAGCCCACCCGACACCTAAGCCCTGTGTCCCCTTCTCTATCCCTCACCTCCCTCCCTGACGTAGCAGATACGGAGGTCGCTCCTTCTCCTACCTAGCAGCAAAGACATAGAATGAGCTACCCTCTCATTTATGGACCTCCTCATCTCAGAGTTCCGAAAAGTTCCTGAAGACCCGGCTAATCAACTGGACCATATCAGCACCTGAATACCCTCAAGAGTGACAACTAGCACTCTACGCCTCTACTGATTGATTATCACATCAGTGCTGCATAAAAAATCAACCCTTTGCTTGATAATGGAATTAAAGTTCAAGTTGAAACTTATGTGCTGCTCCCATAAAGCATTTACTTGCATCACCACATGCCTAGCAAAATCCAGTGCTCAAAATACTGTAAAAGAATGTCAACTTTTGTACAATTGGAGAAAATAGATATGTCAGCAACGTTTCAGACGTTTGTCCACACAGTCTCATTTAAAAGAGACAAAATGTAAATGGAGTAAAGAAATTTCTTTAAATCCACATCTTACCCAAAACTCACAATAAGCTTAGACAAGCCAAACTAGCACTGTCACATGAGGCTTGAAGGCTCCTCATCCTTGTTAACTTATTTCATGTCTTCTCATAAGCCCAAGCATGCCACCGTATGATATTGGAGGTTCAAAAAACAATGTGATGGATGGCATGCTTGAATTGATTTCAGCCACTTTCCAACAAGCTATATATAGCTTGGTTCCAGTGGCAAAATGCGCACAGGACCCAAGTACGGGCATACTTGTTACACTTAGGTCATCAAAAAGCAAGGTTATGAATGGAATACTTGAATTATTCTCAGTCACTGGCAGTGGTTCAGGCCATATCCAATCTATTGTTTTTCACCCACACCCACCATGCTACTTCATTTTGGACCACTATATATGCAAATCAGTCTTGACCATACCCCAATAGGAACAGTCCAGCCCAAACTGAAAGGCCAGGTCCTCCCTGAACCAGAATGCAAGCAACCTAAAGACCTGTTTCACCCTTATTAGGGAACTTCTTCAGCCATTGGTACAGACTGAATGCTCCAGGTCAACCGTAAAATCTTCTCAATCACTTGAAGACTGAAATGGCACAGCCTGAAGGCACCCTAATTTGAGAACTTCCTGCTGAACACTGACCAGAACACTCTCTTCTGTAAGTGTGCTTGAACATCAATGCACCCCTCTAGGTTCTACATTTAGAAAAAATCTTTATAGCCAGTGTCGCACAATCTTCATGATCTGCATGAACATCTTTGTCTTCCTAAGAAAAGGTTAACCTGAAAGTTGAGGATATTTGACTACTTCAACAGCCTCATCCTGGAAACTCCAAATCAAGCCATTGTAATACTTAACATTTCAGGGAACAGTACATACAGGCTGCTGTTAGGAGAACAGGAAATGACACAATACGTTCTCATTTGGTTTATTTCCATTGACTACATAGCTTGATGATATTGTACAAATCAATATTTTGCAATCTATATTGTTTCAGGTGGGTATTTTTGGATTTAATATTTTGACATACATGGAAGAAACTAACTGAAGGAAGTGTTCCAAAACATTCCTTTAAACCTCCCAAAATACACCTCTTGTTGTTGTGCATTTTACTTTCTCAAAACTGTTTCTCTAATAGCAAGTCAAGCAAAATGCAGCTATAAATGGCGTATAAAAGTCTGCATGTTTACTTAAAAATAACATTGTGGTTAATAGTAAAAAACATAACGTACATTTAAGAACAGGAAGAAAAATAGAAATACAATTGTGGCTGCTTAGTTTATCTCAGTTGAGCTCACATACATACTTGATGAGATCTTCTATCATTTCTCATGGATTAACAAGAAAAACACATGTTCTATTAAAATGTGATGCCTAGCATCTGTTAACTTAACTGCTTTCAAAGAAGGATATTGGAACTGGGGCAGAGTTTTCCTTTTTTGAAGGCAAATTAAAATTAAAATATCTTGACTTCAAGAAGCAGGACATACAGCTGGGTTCCTACACTCCATGAGCAGCAATGACAGTAACACATGCCTGTATAGCCTCAAGGGTGCAACATAAAAATAGTAAATTCATCATGAAAATGTAGGTCCTACTATCATTTAAACTAGTTGCTCAGATTATGACTAAAATTGAATTGGGGAATCAGCAAGGTTAAAGGAGCCAAAGCCAAGTTTTTAGTTGAAGGCCATGAAAAAAGGTTTCACTCTCGCACTAAAAGTATTAATCATATTCACAGTTAAACTATAGAAAGAGTGTTAAGAGTAGCGGTTTATTAGTATGGAAAACGATAGTGTTAATATAGAAAAAGATAGTGTTAATATGAAAACAATACATTTATTTAAGAAAACAAAATCAAGTTCCTAATAACAAAATTGCCCGTCGTGAACGCCACTTCAACCCGACTCACAAATGCATAGTAAGGCACGCTCTGAGACCAAGGCTCGGGGTTACTAATTTATAGGTCACAGGTGGGATGACTCGCAGGTAGCAGATAACTACACAAACAGGGAACCCTATCTCAATCCCACAGAAACACACATAAGTGCAATGACATTACAGTGGTCAAGGGAGAATGACCCCAATAATTCCCATACGGCCTGAGGGGGTACACACATTCCTAAAACACCATTAAATCATATCCAACATGAGTTAGGAACATATAGCCAATCAGAGCACAGCACATACAGTGATCACGCGCTCACCATGCCGGACATCTGGACACGTTACCCACTGGCCACATTGTGTACGTGCAAGGTCGAGGTCCACCTGTTGTAACCATTTGGCAATTAATTTATGACTCTTAAGGCAGCAACTAACGTTCCTTACCATACATGGATCGCCTAAGAACTTTACAACCTTATGGAAATTGTATTTAAGAAAGGTGCCAACTGAATGTAAATTGAGACAGTCCTCAGACCCTGTACCTGTAAGTGTTCTCCCAGCCGCTACGTTTGATTAAACAAACTGTTGCGGTTTTGCCAAATGCCTCTTGTCTTTCGTTTTTTAAGGTATTTCGTACTCAGATAATATTTGGGCGAGCCAGCTAGGTGGGATTGGGGCCTTGTACCCGCCTGCAGCCGAAGAAAGGTGACCCTGCCCCCACAGATTTACAACGCACAACAACAAAGGTGGGCAGACACCGCCATTGAGTGGAAGTTGTGCTGAATCAGCGGGGCGGAGGTCTGTCCTGAAGCAGCTGTCACAGAGGGTAAGAGACCACATCTGAGCCTGAAACATTGTGTGATTTTTTTAAGCATTTGGCAAACTAGGGAGAAGCATAAAAAAGATAACCTGTGCACCCTGCCACTGACAGGTCAGGCATATTATCAATTTTATATGTCCCAACCGTATCATTTGTAAGACGGCCTCGGAGGCGATCACACTGAAGTCACTTTTTTTCCGATAGCTCACTAGGAAAGGTGAATATTTATTTATTTAGCCCTTTATGGCTCCCGCAACGCTATTTTTGTGATACAGCTATCCTGTACTGGCATCTCAGTCTAATCGTTTTTTAGCTAAAAGGATTACTCATTGCTAACAAGTTTCTTAACACCGTTAGTATCTGAAAGGAGTGAGGTGTTGGTCGCTTGGACCTCTGAGCATGACACAGAGCATGCGCTTGAATCCTGGGTGTGACACAGGGTGTGATTCGGACTTTAGGAGAACTTGGACCCAGGAAACTGGGCGTAACACGTATGTGGCTAAGAAGGGCCATTGATTTCCAAGTTGCTACTCTTTGGTCTCTGTGACTACCACCTTTGCCTAGGAGCGGATAGTGGCAGACTATCCGGCTTACTTAGGAATGTGGCCCGCGCTAGTCTTCTCTTGCCAGAGGATAAACTGTGTTAAAACATATATATAAAAAAAATTTAAGTAATTTTTTCTGTCGATCATGGATGAAATATATTATTGTGTACGGTGTAATTGCGTTTATTATCATTGAAAACTGTGTTGCGTGAGAATTTATGCAAATTGTGTGCTAACCCATTGCATAGTCATCCTGTGTTACAATACTATATATGCAGTCTTATCTTTTCCTGTAAATGCTCGTTTGAACTCTTTTATGTAGGAAATTGTCAGCGCTAAGCTCTTAGTACGTAAAGTTGCATTTATCCACAGAACTACTAAAATTGTTATGGATTCCCCATTGAAGCACATGGAAACCAGGTTCCCCACACTTGTAAAGAAATGTAATAAGTTTTACCAAGAATGGCATGCACACACAAAAGCATACACATTTCCCGGTCTTAAGGAGCGGAACATTTGAAACTAACATCATTGAGCATACTAAAATGTACATAAAACTACATACACAGGTCAAAAGATCAATTAGAATTATGGGCCGACCATCTTTGAAGAGGCCAAGAGCGATGGCCCTACAATGCTGGTAGTGAGCAAGGCGTCAGCGCCTCCCCCACCATATGCAGGAATGGAGGTGCTCACTTCAGCTCCCCCCTCAATGGGATATTTAAATCCAACATAATAGGAGCCGACAAGCACCCCACCAAAAGAAAGACAGGCACAAGCATGAGAGAGCACAAAGCCAGTGAGCCCAGACTCTTCCAGCGCAACCCAAATTCCTTGAAAATGTCCCCAAACGCTGGACCCCCTATTAACCACATCCACACCTAGGACCTGCACAGTAAGAAAAAACACACACTCCCACTGGTTCAGGTGAATATACTTGAGTGACAGGGAGGTTTGTGGTCGTTTTCAATAGCAGTACAACGAGTGGGGGAGAGGAAGCAAGCTTCAATCCCCCGGTAACCAATGACTAGGGTGATGCTACAGGATTTACCCAGGTAGTTGAGGAGACAATAGAAAGTGAGTTTGAAGGCGGAGCCAGGCCAAAAAAAGCAGTGTGCGGCTCAGAGTGAAGGAGACAAACCAGACTGGGCAAAGAAGAGAGGTGTGAGCTGAGGCTAGAAAGAGAGAGAGAGAACACACAACCATGGAGTACAGCAAGAGTACAGGGCAGCACACCCTTCATATGAGGGAAGCGGGTGTAGCACAGGGCAAAGAGCTGGGAAGAATTAGAGGCAAAAAAAATTAGAGGCTTCTAGCAGGGATCAGAGCTTTACCGCTCGGTCAACAAAGGAGAGGGGGTGACCGCAAAATTAGAGACCAGGGCAGCCTAGTACTAAGAAACAGGAAAAATAAGATGGCGCCTTTGCGTGCACACGAGGGAAGCAACGATGAGGATGCGCGCTGCTCCACGTGGGTGCACGATAAAGATAGACTTATCCCCTGGGAGATAGTAGCAAGAAAGGAAGGCACGAGTTTTGCATATCCGTTTTATGACCTGTTAGCAGACTGGACTGAAAGAGGAATCAATATGACCTGCCCTGACCTAGGGGAGGATCATTTGAGCCAGAGGGCATGGCTATTGCAGAGGATTGCATCAGATATGGAGAAGGAAATCCCAGCTGGAACTTCCCCTATATTCAGCTGTTCCTCGAAGGGTGGGAAAAAGGCAAGAGAAAAAAAGAAAAAGAAAAAAACCCAGAAAGAGTCCATAGCACTGCCCCAATTGCACTTCCCAACACACACTGCAAAATAAATCATGTTGGTGGAGCTTCAGACCAACTGGTTTATCCCCTTTGTTAAGGATATGGTAACAACATACCTAAACAAGTGCACCGTTTGCCAATGGTATTCACCCAAACCCACACTCAAGGTTTTTACACAAATAGTTCAGTCACAGAACAACCAAGTGCAGCAATGCCAAGCTGCCATATCAAACACCCCAGCCTGGACCGGAAGTGCATGTTCTTTGTAAAAGTGGAAGTAGGCTACATTTGAGGGGCCATAGTGGGTGTTCTTTGGAACACTCACAGCCCTCAAGGTGGAGGGGAAAAGTACGTGGGTGCATCACTTTGACATACGGCTGAAACAGGCCACAGCAAATCCTCAGTGAAATTAAACATTGCAAACATTCGTCCTATTGCAATGACATCCATGAACTAAACTTTGCGAACATTTTCCAATTGGGCAAATGAAACACAGCCACCGGAAGAACACAGATGGCTCCAACGGGAATCCCACCTCCAAACAACCACATCACGACAAAACTATGTATAGTTCTGTGCATATGTACCCTCTGTCTACTATGGGTAATCCCACACTTGTTTACCCTTGAGGAACTGCCAGGTCAAAAGGGGCCTCACAAATGAGGAACTACAGTGCCAGTGTAGGGATCTCTCATATATCACCTACAATTTCGGTAATCAGAACACTAGCATCCTGCATGCACTACATAGCACCCTCCTACATAACACTTGGCACCAACACATGACTTCAATCGGCTCCCAAGCATCAGCCAGGTCATGTTATGTCTGTTCACTGATTCCACATGTGGTAGGCACAGATAGGCTTTACCTGTCTGAAGAGGTAGCCCCTGGAAAGGCGAAATGCCTTATTCAGCTCTACTTATCTAGGATAAGGCCCAGGATTCATCCCAGCAGTATAGAGCCTCACAGGGTAGTTGTAAGCCTGACACGGTACAACTCAAACCCAACAGCGTTATACCTCTTTACTGAACTTAATTATATCTAAACCAAGCTGGAATTAGAGAGGACACCATATGGGAACACACTGCTTGGCACAAGACTTTTCAGAGAAAAGATTCTTGGAAATAGCGAAGCCCCCAACATGTCCACTCCTTCATCTATCTGTGGACCAAGATGTGCCCTTTGCATATCTGGGGTGATCTTTCCTAACAACAAGTGGTCTCCCAACACAGAGTGCGTGTGTGGGGCAGTTCAGCTCGAGGATAAAAAGGAGAATGAGCCACATGGGGAGGGTTAAATGAGAGTATATGCACACAATGTCAGAAAATATGGGACACCGAAGTGGGTGTGTACGCTTGGGTCGAAGGGAAAGGGCAACCCCTGATTGTTCGGAAGCTAACACTATTTTCCTTATGTTTCAGAGGTAAAGGAACGCTTCCGATGGGCCTGAGTGCTAACTGTGGCGTGATATTGCACATTCCGGATATGCAATGGGGCACCTCCACACTGATGTATTACTATTGGCAATGCGCCAAGTTTGCCTATACTCAGCTCGTCCCCGATTGGTGCGGGCTCTGTTCCCTAGTATTCATGCACACCCTAACCCTGGTCACTCCTGGAGAAGAACTATCTGATTTGCACAAACACCTGTTAAAGAAAAAGACAACTTTGCGGCACCAAATCTGTGACAGACATCAGCGGACTATTTTGACTGGTCTCAGTTCAAAGACATTACAACTTTAGTCAAGGCTTTTCACATCCTCATAAAGTGGATCCACGGGGTCCCTTATCATGTGAGAGGGAGAAAGTTGGATATTTACTGATGAAGTTGACAAATGCACCACATTCGTGTGAATCTACCCTGGCAAGAACAGCTTGAAGTCGCCACCATGAAGAGGCCAGACAAATGAGATAAAAGGAGGCCACTAACAAATATAGTATTGTTTAACTTAAGATAAATGACCATCTTATAACATTCATTATGAATAGCAGATCCTCTATCAACATCATGCTGGCAGACAAACTCAAATACCTCAGACAGACACAGGCCCTCACCCATCAAAGTGTACATGTGGGCTGCGTCCTAGCCGCTACTGAGTCATGAATCCTTCAAAGCAACTACAAAGCACACAAAAAAGGCCAGTTCAAGTGTTAATTCATGTGTTAATGGGAACACTCTCCAGTGCATGTCTCCTCAGCTATGCAACAGCAGCTGATGTCTCTTAACTACCACCTTTGCACTGACCCTGCTTTCATTTGCAAGTTCCCGTCATTGTTTCAGTGACTTGCTCAAAGCATCAGAGAGTTGCTTTCCATCTACAAACAGCAGTAGAAAAGGAACTAATAGCGCTTTTGAAACTTGACATTATCGAATGTTCCTCGGGACCCACTCCATGGGTATCGCCAATATTAGTAGTGTCTAAGATGGACAACGAATCAGAAGTCAGCCAAACAAAGCCATATAACATGAAAGGAGTCCAGGGTCACACATATAGCTGACATGATAACTCAACTCAATGTGTGTCAAAGTGTCTAAGCTCGACCTGAATAAATGCAATCATCAATTGCAACGTGAAAGAAAATGCAGATACATCACTGAGTTTTCTACCCATGTAGGTTTTTCAGATACTAAAGGATGAGTTTTGGTGTCTCCTCAGCAGCTGAAATATTTCAAGATGTCATCCGCCGGGTCATCAAGCCTGTAATCAATGCATTGACATGCTGGTATTCAGGAAGGATGTATGTCAATAGAATGCGATCTTTTAGATTGCGGTACTTGACAACGCGGGCATTACAACACAAGTCATTACAACGACTTGCGTTGGAGGGCGCGGATTGTGGAATATTATAATTTTATATTCCAACACCAGTCCACGTAACAGTAGTGTTAAAAATAACAATGTGTATGTACATAAGCGGCGTTCATTTGTGTTCACAGTACCCCTTGGTGTAAACAGAATGGATATCACTAAAACTCTGACTGTGTTGTCCCACTAGCATATACCCATGCACACACGTACACGACAGCCACTTTAGGCACCATGGTCTCTCAGTTTGCGGTCGATCGCCAGCGCCCCTTCCTTGACCCTGCAAGCTTCCCCCATGCACCCTGACTGCCCCCTCTCCCACATGCGCGAGTCATGAGCCCACCCCTCCCGCATGACTCTGTCCCTAAGAATCGCACCCCGCGCCTGACCAACACCTCCTGTCCCTCCATGAATACCCCTCCTTTGATGACCTCTTCCTCTGAGCCTGAATGTCAGCCCTGACCACTGGTCATCCCTTAGCCTGAGGATACAGTTTATTGCCCACTACTTTATGCACTCGTCTCTCTTGGAAGAAGCTACTATTGATCATGGCCACCCCACCCCCTGAGACTCGATCAGGCACACACATTCCAATGGAATCAGCAGGACACTCAGCCGCATGATAGCCCCCTCCTATTTGCATGGAGAATAAGGGCCCTACTGTAGCCACGTGTTGGAATACCTCCATACTATACAATGTGTTGATTGTAATAAAAGATGCCTGTGTGCCACAAACCTGTGTATAAAAGACGAAGCCTCAGAGAAACTTGTTAGAGCACCTCCCGAAGACACTATGCGAGTGTCCCAAAGGACAGGCTCTCCTCATGAGTAATAAACCCTGTTCTTGTTTTCCTACTTCCAGCGCCCGTCTCTTTATTTGGTAGCTATTCAAGATGCAAACGAAGAGTCGCCCTGCACCAGCGGCCTGGGCATCGGGTGCGATATGGGCTGACTTTTCAACAGTAGGGAAGGTATTGGAATATAAAATTACAACATTCCTTGTCCAATAGCGCCATCCAGTGCAAGTCGTAGTAACGACTTGCGTTGTAATGGCATCGTTGTAAAGGCACTGCGGTGTAAACACCGCGTTGTAAACGATGTTTACCATTCAGGAACTCCAAACGCAAACATGAGAAAGCACTTCTAAAGGGATGTCAGTTGCTCACTGATGCAGACCTCATATTACATATCAACAAATGTAAGTTCCACGGAACCAAACTGAAGTTCTTTGGCCATATATTTTCAGAGAGTAGCATGACAACTGACCCTGATAAGATAAAAGCACTATCGGAAACCAAACCTTCTCAAGATGTGAGCATGCTAGGATCCTTACTGGGCATGGCTAGCTTTTGCACCAGGTACATATGTGACTACGTCATGCTAAGTGCTTCATTACGTGAACTAAAAAAACAGAATGAGAAATTCCAGTGGTCGCCGGCCTGCTAAAAGAGCTTTTGAGACATCAAAGACTGCCATTGAGAAAGCTACAGTCATGGCCTATTTTGACCTAAACTTCACGAAGAAATCATAGTGGGTGCAAGCCTGGTAGGGCTAGGACCCATTCTTGTGTATTCAGTTGCAATCCAAACACGCAAAGACATATCGTGGCATATGCTAGTCAGACACTGAATGACTTTATTCACAACCAGAGAAAGAATCTGGCAGTCATCTGGGCCTGTGAGCACTTTCATGTGTTCGTACATGGCAAACTCTTAACTGTTGAGCAACTGATAGACAAATAAACATGAAAAGCGAGAACCAAAAGGGAAGATGACTCAGAAAAACATCAGAAATTCCACTATGTTCATGAAGAACTGGCAGTGGTACAGGAAGGGATCATCCTCAGAGGGTCCAGAATTGTCATTCCAAAGAGCTTGAGACAAAGAAAAATCATGCTAGCTCATGAGAGACATCGAGGCTTAGTGGTCACTAAGAGAGCCTTCAGAGAGAGAGTGTAGCTTTTGAAGTTAGATAACAGGAACTAAAGAAGTGCCACCTGTGTAACTACTTATCATCAAAGACCATGCAACGGCCAGTAATGATATCAGACCTCGGGGGGGAGGGAGCACACTGCCTCTCATCCCAGCACAGTACACCCCATTGCATCCTGGTAAATGCAGTACGCTTACTTTCAAAGTTGCTGTAGTCTTTCACCAAAGTTGGTGCAGATAGTGTTGGTATCTCTAGACACATGTTTCTGAGTTAAGCCCGTCATCAGTTCAGAGCAAATAGTAATAAGGAGCAGAAAAAAGTCATCAGGGGTTGCTGACATGGTGCCAAAGTCTTCACAGGTCACAGTACCTCTCCAAAGGCACACAGATGTCAGACCTCCCTGCCTAGGCTTGGGAAAGGGTTGCAATCGACTTTTTTGGACCCTCAAGGAGACGGACAGTATTTAATGGTTCTTGTGGATGAATACTCTTGTTTTCTGTTAGTAGCCAGCATCTCGTCTTCTGGGTATGAAAAGGTTATTGAAATTCTGGATGACCTTTTTGCAACCTCGGGTATTCCCCACATCTTAAAGTTTGACGGCAGTCCTCCATTCAACGGCAAAGAATTCAAAGACTTTTTATCTCACTTGGGGATACAGCATCAATGGAGCACACCTTTGTGGCCCCATGCCAACGGTATTGTTGAATGATTCATGGGAACTCTCAAATAGACAGTGCAGAGAGCCTCAGCAGAGGAAGTGGACCTCGGTCAGGCTCTGTGTCAAGTCCTGCGGGCATTTCGCTCAAAGCCTCAATCAAAAATAGGAGAAAGTCCTGCCACCCTCGTTTTTGAGCGAGTAATATAAACAAAGATCCCTCGGTGGATAGCCGCAAGGTGAGTGTATATGAAAAGACTTCATGACACAGATGTTCACCACAAAAGGAAGATAAAGATGTATACGATGAACGGCGACCAAATTAAGAGACTGCTCTCGGCAGAGGAGATTGGGTGCTTGTCCAACAAAAACAAAGAATAAAGACTGATACCCCGTTTGCGATAGAGGCATTACAGGTAGTGGAGAGGAAAGGACACATGGTCACAGTGGCAGTCCTACATACCCATTGTAAAGCTGACTTCGGCAGCACCATCTTTGACACAAACAACGTGTCTTTACATACTTGCCACTCAGCGCGTTTCTTCACCTTACGGAGCCCAATTGTTCGCCATCAGAATGTGGCCTCCTTATCCAGATGGCTCACATCTTCCCCTCCAGACATGGTACCACGTGTCTTCTTGCCATTTGTATTTTTCTTCCCTAGCATGGCCCAAGCTTACACTATAGCAGGCTCTGGTTAAGTGCCAGTTTTGAGGCCTTCCCCTCATAAGGCGCCCAACTGGAGTCTATGTGAGTAAACCTTACCTTATCACCTATTTGGTGTGCACACCACCAATTCTGGCATATTTTGTTTATTGTGTCATCAGGTGTCCCTCATTCTCATGTTCCTGGTGACACCCCCTATTGTTTGAGGGGTCGAAACGTTGTCAACTAATATCATAATGAACCATTTCTGGCCTCCCCACATTAAAAGGAGGATGTTGTAGGAACTTGTTGAATAACAAATAGTTGTTTTCATGCATTAAGAAACCTTATATTATGTTAAAATGTGTTATGTTGGTTCTTTTTTAACATGGGACACTGAGCACAGTGTGCATGTTTTCAATAAAGACATTATTTTTTTGCAAAACAGTGTTCTGTCTCTTTATTGTTTAAAGTTTCCCCTTCGACATGCTATTTCAGTTTTATTTTGCCATTGTGCCTACAGATTATTTTCACATTGTCCACGAGAACCACTGTATTGTATGCCTTGGTTCCCTGTGAGTAGGGCCGCACTTGTTTCTTTGATCCCTTTTACAATAGAGGCATTACAAATAGTGGAGAGATGAATGGACACATGGTCACAGTGGCATGGGCTGGGAAGTACATCACTTGAGATGCATCACATTTCAAACAGATACCTTGTCCATTGGGCAATTTAGGGTCTGCAAGAGAGAGTACACCTAGACCACCACTAACTCTGGGCCATGAATCAGAGTTCGCAGAATCTAAAGAGGCCACTCAAGTGGTCATCATGAGGTCTTGAAGGCAAGTATGCCCACCTCGTATAGATGGAAATTTGATTGTTGATGTTTAGATATCCTAGTTCACAAACTAACTCAGGGGAGATGTAGCGTCTGAGCACTAGGACCATGTCGTAGGACTCTGTCCCGTCGCAGAGAGAAACTGGAACATGGCTGGGTGTGGTCATAGTGAAAAGTAGAAGTGACGTGGCGGGCCAAACAGGTTTTAGAAAGTAGTATGTACTTGAAGGGGACTAAAGAAAGTGCTTCCTCCTCAACTGTGTTTGGTAGCCTTTTTTAGCAGTGTGCTCTGAAGCAGATACAACAGTGGATTTCTGGTAACAAGATTTCCTTTCATTAGGTTGAGTTTCACCCTCATGTAGTTAGGACTTTGATGAAGAAATCCAGAACATTAAGGCAATGGATGTTATCTTTTACAATAGTGGTTACGCGCAATTTAATTTGCATAATTGTATTGATTACAAGGAGAATCTTTTAACTGTTAAGTGCGTGTGTGTGCCATGGGCTGACACTGGGGAGGTCAATAAAGACCCCTCTGGTGCGCTGCCCTATACGGTGTCCTTTTAACAGATTATACCACTCTGAATTATTTGTAAATTATCAAAAACAACTACAAAAATGACTACTTAAGGACAGGCCATAACGAACTGGTGTTGATGTGACTTAGAACCAGTTCCGATCAGAATTATTGTAATTTCTATTTTTGAACTCTGTGAAACCTCCCCCTTTTATCCCCTTTTTATCTATATCACACATGAGCACTACTCTTTCACCCCCCTCATTTGAAGCAACCTCTCTACAACTATTATACAACATGGTAATGTGGCTAACCTTTTTTAGTTTGTTTCTGTGAATAAAACATATATTATGTATAAACCACGAACTTTGCCAGAAATTATGCATTTTTACTGCATTTCTGTGAGGGAAACTTCTGGAATCCTCAGTAACCCACACATTTCTACCACCCAGCATTACCCCACTTGTGCCAATAAAACACTGTGCCACTTGTGTGGTTGGGCCTAATGCCAGCAACAGGAATGTATCCAACCAAGGTCAATAGGAGTCACTGTGCAAGGGCTCCCATTGTCTCTGGTTTGAACTGTTCCTGTCGCGGGCACTAGGTCCAGCCACACAAGTGGGGCAGCATTTGTATTGGCACATGTGGGGCAATGCTGAGTGGTAGGAATTGTGTTGGATTCCTGTGGATTCCGGAAGTTTTCATCTCAGAAATGTAAGGAAAATGCATGATTTTAGGCAAAGCTTGATGTTTTCAGGGCATTGTGGGTAAAACACCTCATGAGATCCACACAAGTCACCCCATCCCGAATTTTCCTATGTGTCTAGTTGTAAAAAATGTACAGGTTTGCTAGATTTCCCAAGGTGCTGGCTGAGGGGCCCCAAATCCACAGCTACCCACTTTGAAAACAACAGGTCCGGTTTGAGTGAAAAATTGTCATGTATCTATGTTGCGTTTTGTGCCGTTTCATGTCGTAGGCACTAGACCCACCCACACAAGTGAGTTACTGTTTTTTGCCAGAAGACTTAGGGGATGCTGGGTGGAAGGAAGTTTGTGGCTCCTCACAGATTTCTGAACTTTCAATCACAGAAATGTGAAGAAAACATGTTTTTTAGTCAAAGTTTGAGGTCTGCAAGAGATTCTGTGTAAAACAACCTGGTGAGAGCCACGCACGTTCACCCCATCCTGGATTCGTAGTTTTAACAAATGTACAGGTTTGCTAGGTTTCTTTACATGCCAGATGAGCTAGGGCCCAAAATCAACAGCTACCCGCTGTGCAAAAACACAAGTCAGTTTAAGTGGAAAAAATTGATGCATCCATTTTGCATTTTGGACCATTTCCTGGTGCCAGCGCTAGGTCTACCTGCACAAGTGAGGTACTATTTTTATCCGAAGACATGTGGGAGCATAGAATAGTAGGATATTTGTTATTGCTATTTGGATTTCTCTTTATTTGTACCTTCCAAAAGTGAGTCAGTGTGTGAGAAAGAAGATATTTTGAAAAATACTCTCTAAATCATATGCTAGTATGGGTATCCACAAATTCAGAGATGTATAAATAGCCACTGCTCCTAAACTCCATATATTGTCCCCATTTCAGAAATACATAAGTTTCCTTGATACCTAGTTTTCAATCTACATATTTCACCATTTAAATTGGTACACGGTGAAAAAACATTGTACAGTGTAGCTCAGTTTTTGGCACTGGGTCTCTTGGGTTCTCGGAAAACCTATGAACCCTGTATATCACCGCAACCATAAAGGCCTAGTGGGCGTAATTATATATTGCTTTTGGAAATCGGCCATTGTGACGAAAAGTTTAAGCTGAAAATGTTGTCACAAATGGCCATTTCTTCTTAAGGATTTTCAGTATTTCTTTATTTCAACAGTTTCTTTGTAAAAACCTTGAGGCATCTACACATATGACTCCTTACTGAATTGGAATGTTGTCTACTTTTCAGAAATCTATAGATTTTTTTGATCGCCCATGGGTTTCACACTGGTTTGCAGCACAAACTGGAAGTAGGTTAAGAGTTCAAAAAGTAGGAAAAGTGGGGGCTACCTCTAAAAAATGCCAAAACTGTGGTAATAAATTAGTTTTTTATTCAGTTCTGCATGTTCCTGAAAGCTGGTGACTTTACCGCTGAAACCGTTTGTTGATACCATTTTCAGGAGAAAAAAACACTTTTATCCATAGCACTTTTTTCTTATTTTTCCCAAAACACTCATAATTTATTTTTTCAGTTCCCTTTAGGGGAATCCATAAATCCTGTGTATTTTTAGAATCCCGAGGATATTGAAAAAAAAGGACTCAACCATGCCGTATATGAAAAATATTTTTTTATCTAATCCGAACCACGAACTACCCCAAATAGCCAAAAACGGGCTCAGCACTAGGGGGGGGAAAGCCCAGCAGCTAAGGAGCTAAATGGCCCCTTAGACTATGGAACACTACAGTCAAACAAAGGTAGATACCCAAGTGTTTTTTTTCCTGTGATGTTAATTGATTGTTCATGTGTTTTCTCTAGAAAAGCAGAGTGAAGAGCCTCTTAGGGTCAGAAATGAGATGGCATTCTTGGGATTTCCTAAACTATTGCAAATAATGTATTTTTCAGACAGTTTAATGATGTGAGGAGGCTTAGTTAAAGAAGTCCATTCTGCTCGTTTCCAAGATAATATTGCTACAGCTCCAGCCTCCAGAAGGCCAGCAGGTACACGATGAAATGTGGAAGAAATTTGATTTACGAACCCTCGTGTCAGTCACTTCTTCAAAATGGTTATATTTATGGAGCCCGTTAAACCTGGCCTTTTGCTGCAATTAAATTGCACTATGTATTGATTGGATCGTAATGTCATCTTTAAAAGTGAATTTTCAAAATGATTTGGGCAATTGCTTTCAAAAACATGTAGTAAGATAATAAGTCCTTTTACTTGTTGAACAGCAGCCAAAATGGTAAATGGAGTGGAACTTTTGAAGTGAACTCTATGCTTTGTAGGTTTACGAACTTATTTTGTTGTTTAAAAAGAATGAGAGCATAGTATGTGTTAGACCGAGAATAAAACCTTTTACACAAGGTGTGACAGTCATCTGGCTGGTGTTTTATGACTTTGGGAATTAGGAACATCACAATAAAATTCAGAAAAGTGCTTTTTTACATTAATCTTAGAAGGGTTTGTGGACCACACGAGTTGCCAAATACCCATTTTTTAAAGTCAGTGCAAATTTTAAACTGAGTTTTTGATTAAAACAGAAACATTTCTTTAATTCCGGATGACCGCTCAGAAAGAGCACGTTTTAAAAGGACCAGGGTTTATCGGCCTCCAGACTAGAGTGAGCCGATTGGCTACATTTAAATACGTCATGTGTTCATGAAGCTATTTCTCTGTGAAGAAACCTCCGTTTTTGAAGGTGTTCTGGATGTTGGGGTGGCAAAGTTGGAAACGCTTTACCCTACAGACAGAAACGTAATACGTATGTGCACACAGGTGTTTGTATTGTTGTTCTATACTGCACAGCAGCTTTTTTCATTGTTATTTTACTGTCGACACAGCCTTGATGATGCTTTTGAAAAAATAAAGATGTCCTGTTTATTGTTATAAAATATTATAGATTTGATTCCATTATTTGATGCCTGCAAAGAACAGAAAAAAACATTGTCGACTTCTAATTGAATGAAGCATACAAAATGTATCTGTTTTGGGTAGACACTCATCTAATTTCCACGTCAGGGGTTCTCCTCTGCAATGGCGGAGGAGCGTCACCCCACTGGCTCAGAGCCAGCAACTAAAAAAATAAAACGATATTTCAGTATTGTTTTATTTTTAAGCAGCTGGCTCTGCCAGCATGTGCAGGTAGGGGCGGGGCTGGGGCATGGGGGGAGAGGTGGAGTGCTATGTACACTCTCTAAATGCCTGTGTGTGTTTTGCTGGCTGTCTCAGGCCCGCCAAACACACATGCGCACTAGGGTTTCTATAACCCGGCTGTAATGAACAGCCGGGTTAGAGAAACAGCACAGACTCCCTGTGCCTGAGCGAGTGTCTGCTCAAGCCAATCCCTGTAATGCTCTCATAGCATGAGAGCAGGGCGGGGATTGGACAGGAAGTTTGATGCATCCTCCAGTGCCTGCTGAGACAAGGAAGAGTAAATACCAGCCGCGACACAGGACGCGGCCGGCAACTTAAGATAAGGGTTCCTATTTTTGTTTTTATGATTAAACTACCCCAGGCCCCCGTGCGCCCCCTCCCGCATGCCCGCCACCCCGCCCTACCACCTTTTGTATGTGGCGCCCGCCACTGTTCCACGTGTATAAGGGAGGTAAATCTCATGCTACAACCACAAAAAGAAAAGTCTTATGGGTCAGCATCAACAGAGAATGCTTACCTCACTGCAACAGGACCGAAGAGCTGACTGTACACGTTGCTATTTGTGCATGGCATGGGATTAAAAGCTGGGTGTTTTTTCCCATGTGCTGATTGCATTAGTGCTGTTTGCACATATGCAAATTTCATGTCCCATGCTATTTGCTCACACATTTAATGTACAATCTGTTGTGAGGATCGTGTTGACAAATAGTGTGAATGTCCAATTTGTGCTCCCTTGAATGAGTTCCAGGATGCACAATTTCGATTGGTGCACCATTGCCAGATAAGGCCTTTTGAGTTACAACATATATGCTCGTCTTCCTGCCACAGACTCTGTAAATAACACCAAGTGCATAACAGGCTTCGACCACTATAATATTGCAAATCTACTGACCAATTCAGAAAAGTTATAAATAACTCACAGTAACTGATACAGATACACAACCACCATAAGTAACAGATAAAACAGATTTGAATTATTATTCGAAAAAATTTAGGAATTACATACTGTAAAATAAAATCCATATATCTAAAGATACAGTCTGTTTGGGAATTAAACCTTAGCAAGCAGCAGTCTTTCGTGTAGGTTCTCTGATTCCTAATCAGCTTTTCTTTTAAACTCCTCTAAATAAATATTTCTCTCTTGACCTCTCAACTGCACAGACATTTAAATTCTACTTTGTAGTAAAGGTTTTATATTAAAACTAACCATTACAAAAACACTAATCCTTAAGACAAGTTTTAACTTACCCCAATAACTAATATGTTCCTAAATCAAAATGAACCTTTTTTTATATGTCCAGCCAAATTTAGTTTATTTTCGATGATAAAAATCCATAAAATGTGCCTAGACATATAGATTACTTACAATTAAACAACATACACAGGGCAGAAAAATATCAAACAATAAATTAAAAACCTCTAAAATGTAAATAAAATATCCAAACTAAAACTGTAGCATTATCTACATCCAAAATAGTTATGTGCTAAAAGCAAAGATGTCGAAATCAACCTTCCACATTGAATGTTCTAATTTCTAAAGCTGTTAAACAAATCCTACTACAGAAAAATTAATTAAAAATCATCCATATGTTTTTGCTTTGACATTTAAACCCTACTAACAATAAACAATTGATTGAGAAAATGAGTGAATACAAATTGCAGAAAGTTTCCATTGGTTAGCTAGGTATGTTTGTTTAACTGGCTATCCAGGGACCATCATCGGTTTTGGTCACTCAAGGTGCCAATTTCAGGTATCTACCCCTAATTTTCTATGCAGATAATAAGTACTTTTAAAAAGTAAAAAACTCACAGGTTCAGAGGTGTTTGATTCTGTGGGTGGTTAAAAGCAGTGAGGTGCCTAAGTTTCTCAATTGCTTCAACCGTCAGTACATAGGCACTACTCTTAATAAAAAGCCCAAAAATGAGCATCGGGTTCCTCAGGTAAAGATCTCCTGGATTAAGTAAATTAAGCTAAATGTAAAGTGCCCAAGCAAAATGTAATATATAGGCTCCTAAGTCACTTTTCTTAAATGAGCATTTCTCAAGGATTGCACATCAATCCACTCTCTGTAAGCCGACTTAATGAGCCCAGATGAGCCACTATTGATAATCTGCAGTGATGACCAAGCACCAGCAAAGCCCATGGCAATCGGAAAATTATGGACTTCTTTATACAAACCAATTTGCCAGCTCCTTGTCATGGATATACCAGGTGGCTGCTCAACTCCACATCAAGTCATTTCTTCATGTTTGTCGTAAAAAACTAACCCCTTTCAGCCGTTTTTTCCAACTGACTGGTATGGATGAAAATCCCTGATTTAGCAAACTTTTAAACGTGGCTCATTCCTTGTCAAATGTAAATATTGTGGTTGTTTTCACTGGCCACTTTTATATCATTTAAAGAAATGCAAGAGAGTTTTCGGCAAGAGTCTGGGCAATATTTATGTTCTGGCAAAGAGGGTAATCATTGAGCATCCTTATTAAAATCATGTTAATCTTAATTCAATATCAATCTTCATTCAGAGTCTCCATTTTGCCTCGCCTGAATATGAGCCAGAACTTGTTTTGTTGTTGTCTGAATGTAAATTAAGCCTCGTGGCGGCCTGTGTGTAAGAGTATCTGGCAGGGAAGGCCATTTCTTCACCTGAACTTCATAAATTAGATTTCAGAACTAGCATTAATGTATTGTGACATATTTTCTTTGTTAAATTAATTGAGGACAGCCAGGTTGTTCAAAAGGGGCGTCTTTGGGAACATGAGTGAATGCATGAAAGGAACCTGCAATTACTTCTGCGCTGGCTTCCAGTTCATTAGCACTTTGAATGCGTTACTCTCATTTGTGGACAAACCAAAGGGTTCCAAAAGCCGATTTTTATTGCTGCGCTTGATCAGAAATATTAAGCATGCAAAACCTCCAATTGTAAAAATGAATTACTCTCGCCCTGTTGTCTGAGCGCACTCTGCACACCCTGAGGTCTTGGTGGATGAAAGTAATTTTTGCATGTCCTCTGCAAGCGTTTCTGGAGATATAAGAAGTCATTAAAATTAAAGCGAAGATTTCTGAACTGATTTACTTAATCAAAGAGACAGAAGGAAACTGATCCCATTCGTCTTCCAGTGACTTAAAGTGAGACAATGTGAGCATTATTTCATCTTTGAAGGGGTCGTGTTTGAAACTGTGATGAAATCATCAAAATAGTTTTTCTCTTCGACGATAAATGTAGGGGCAAAACTCATAACGCTCTTTTGCTGTCTGTGGTGGTTTAGTTTGTACTGCACCCCATCACCTTCTGCTGTATACTATGTCATTCTTATTTGTACCATGTCATCTCCTGCTTCCTTCCTCTTTTATGTGTTTTGCTGTGTTAAGTGATGCTCTGGTTACTTACTGGTAATCTTCAGTACTCCGAGTTAAGTCTTCCTACCATATTACATACATAGCGAGCTTCAGCTCCCCCACAGAAACATCCAAGCAAAATTAGCACTCCAGCCTTCCCCATCCCTCCCTAATATGGCTGACTGCCTTTACCCCAGACCTTATCCGTTGAAATGTATTGGGCTATCTTTTGCCCTTGGACCTCAGGGTTACTGTCTTGCTGCTTCCGAATTTCACTTCCTACTTTTACCTTGACTCCTGGTGCTCAGGTCTCTGACGCCTTCTTGGGCCTTGTCCACACTGTATAAAAATGAAAAAATATTTGTAGCATAATGCACAGAACCAACAGAGCTGTTATTGCTGATTGTGATATGGTGGTGAGGAATTTGAGAGGGATAGTTTGTGACATCATATGTGGCTCCTGTATGCTCTTGTGGTTCCCATCTTCAGAACTGATTAGGTAGTTACACCTAGACTCGAAGCTATGGGCAGGCGTCCCCCGTCATGGTTCCTCGGTGTAGGATGTCAAATGTCTCCTCCTTCCTAACGTGATGACCGCTCCTTCTGAGAGTGAAATTGACTGTTGCAGGCATTTATTTCTATTTATAAAGTTTTATATAGCGCGAACAAGATGCAGGGGGATATCAGAGCGCTTTACATTAGGATGGAAGGAGGACATAAATGCAAAGTCGACAACAAGTAGTAGTGAAAAAAAAAGAGGAATTTTTACAAATTCAGGGACAGTTGCACCATGGAGGGTCATACAATAAACAAGTTTGCACATGTTTTGTTGTTGTTGAAGGTGAACCTCACGCAATGGTGTTTACCCTGTAGAACCTGGCACATCATCTACAAGCTCCTCCTGGGGCACATGTGGTTCCGTGGGTCATTCTACCAAGTTGAGTAGCTCCAGGACACACAAGAGCCCAAAAAATACATCCGGCACGCTGTCCAGTGTGTTCCACAGTGCAGGATTAACTCCCTAAGTGGGCCTGGTACTGACCTGTGCACCCCGGGGTGGTTCCACTGCGGTGGCTCCTCCACTAAGGCAGAGGAGCGTCTCCCCACTGCTCTAAGAGCAGAGCAAAGTAAAAATAAAATGATAATATAATGTTATTATCAATTTATTTTTAGTCTGGTTGCAAGCTCCAGGTTAGGGTGGGTGGGGCTGGTGTAGTGAGGGCTGGGCCTTGTTGCGCGCATTGCTATGTTAGCATAGGCTTATTAGAAGTTTAAACGCCATTTTACTTTTTTGCTGCTTTTGCACACAACACTACATATGAATGTTGTTGTAAGTTAGGCTGAGTGAAATGCTTCACATGAGAATGGCTTGTTTTCAGCATCCCTAGACTTACGTCAAGACTCTAGTCTGCACACTGCGTTCTAAAGCCTCCAAGGTTATCATAACAAGGTAGCTGTGTTCGGGCTGATTGGCTCACGTTTTAGCCATAACATACATGGAGCTGCAGCCAACGTGATTCTGGCGCCTTTAATAATGCACTGTAAGCATGATTTCAGGCACTCGGAAGACTCCCGTTTTTCCAGAGAGACAGAGAGCTTTTGCTGATCCTGTTGTGATACACTACTGCTGATCTTAGAGGTATAGGGTCCCCCAAACAAGCCTAAGAGACCTTCTATATTTTATAAAAACATAGTTCCTATCTAGGGAGGGTGTTAAACTAGGCACTATAAGACCCGTTTTCTCCATCATTGTAATATGATTTCTCCTTTTGTGTTTTATGGAATTGTAACAATGCTGACCATATTATTTCTAATCATAGGTCTGCTTATGTTAGCAAAAATACTCCATCTTAGAGCACGTTGTGAAAATAAATATTTGAACTTT
The DNA here is from genome assembly GCF_964261635.1 of Lissotriton helveticus. Lineage (NCBI taxonomy): Eukaryota > Metazoa > Chordata > Amphibia > Caudata > Salamandridae > Lissotriton > Lissotriton helveticus. Next base: position 1,705,763,914 of record NC_136067.1, read on the forward strand.
GCCCACGCTCTTTTTACTCTTGTTGTGGACTGGTATGAGCGTATAATGAAAGAGTGTTCTTGCTTCTCACCATTCCTGATTATAACCTAAGTCACATGTTCTGGGTTGTCTAATCATTGGTTCCTTTGCTATAGGATGAAGAGCTAATGTGACACTGATGCTAGCTGGTTAGGGTTTCTAGGCACTAAGGTGAGGTTTTTGGTACATCGTAATTCACTGAGGTCCGGGGTCTCTGTGCACAGTTCTCTGTTGGAGCAGAATCCCTGCGACACTGGGATAAGGTGAAATAGAGGGAGGAGGAGTGGTTGCTGCACCATAAGTGCGCATGACGGTTTGGACGGCCATCTTGGGATGGCCAATATGTCATGCGCCACTTTGCCTGCTCTCCACCGGCTGTATTGTACAGCCTGGGGGGAAAACATCAACGGTTCCCAGTCCCTCTCTGAGCGCCGACCACAGCGCTCAGACCAATCACAACATTGCTGTAAGGCAGCGTTGTGATTCGTCAGGGGAATTTGGGAGCCTGGGTGCTTCCAGGAGGCATGATACTGCGGGACAGAGGCGAGACAGCGGCTGACAACCTATAGGCAGGTTTTTTTTTACCCCTCCTGCCACGCCCCCTACCAGCCGCCACTGTACTTGATTACACTAGAAATGTTGCTGTTCTCAGCCCAGGCACACACTCTGACAGTTCACTCATCCACAAGGGGAGGGCTCAACAGTGGAAAACAGAGATGTGGTTTTATTTGGTCTTTTACTGGTGCAGGATGCGCCTCAGGTTAAAGAGAGGTCAAGACCCCTCTCCCCGTAGGCATGTGTAAATGTATTACTGCACCTACATGCAGAGGTGCACCTGGGGTGGAGGGTGGGAGGGGGGGGTTCGGGGGTCTCTGAGACCCCGGCGCCCCCTCCCAATTTTCCATTGGTAAATTTCAGCCAAGTCAAATTTACAGTGGGAAAAAGGCTGGTAAATACAGACACATGTGCAATTTGATACATTAAACAAGGAAATCTGTATAATGCCCAGTTTTCTGAGTGAAAGCACGAAATAGGAGGCGATTCCTACCCCTGCTAACTAACTCACCCCACGCTGTTAGGATATACCAGGTGCAGTCACCACCATGTGCCCCACTCATAATCAGTACTACTGAGGCACAGTGGCAGTTGGCATGGATCAGAGGTGGCGGGGTGGGAAAGGTGTAAAAGAAATAAAAACAAACTTACCTTATCGCCGCATCTCTCCTCTGTCTTTCCTCCGAATCGCGCCAGAACAGGAAGTACCCAGGCTCCCCTAAGCCAATCATAACACTGATTGGTCTGAGTGCCGTGGTTCGGCGCTCAGACGGGCAGTGGAAGCCTGGGCATGTTTTCCAGCCTGGCTATAATGCAGCTTGGTTCAGAACAAGCAAAGTGCGCATGACTGTTTAGCCGTCCCAAGACAGCCAGCCAAAAATGTATGCACACTTACAGTGCCCACCACTCCTCCCCCTGCTCTGTGAGCAGAGCTGCCCGCCCCGCAAAGTTGGGGGCAGGACTTGGCCTAACGTCTAGGGCGGTTGACCTCGAATCTGAGGAATTGGTTTGAGTCTCGGCAATGACGCTGACCATCCTGTGATTCTGGGCAACACCCGTAATCTCCCTGTGCCTAGCAAAAATGAATGTGTCCTCATGTAATGCAACTGGTGCTATGTAAAGCGCTCTGATACCCGATACCGGGTCAAGTTCGCACTATATGAAAATCTGTAAAAAGTAATATAAAAAAGTTGCCGCTGCAGAAACAAATTAAATGAAAATAACTTTGAGTTAAATTCATTTTATTTTTCCTTATTTTACACTGCTGAAAAGCAGTAGGGCAACGCTCCTCCGCCTTAGTGAGGAGCTGTCACCTCTGAGTCTGAAGACCTTTACTTTTATCCCATCAGTGTTCAGGGCCCCATCACTAGAGCATTGCAGAAAAACAAATCTGACCGTGACCTTTTATGGATCGCTCACGAGGGTTAATTTGTCCTAATAATTAAACTCGATACTTTCCAACTTGTTAGGATAATTAAACACCCTGTCTACGGAGATACCTAGGCACTCTTAAAAGACCTCTTAATTTACAGTTCACCCGTTCAAAAATAGAATTTAGCATTCAAACGCCATTGCATCATTCTACACCCTTTGACTTGCATCTAAAGCAATAGAATGTATCATGCGCTGTATAACGTGCAATTTGGTTTCTAGCTGTTTGGCTTTCAATGTGCACTTCACACAGCTGTCTGTCATTTCCTAGTCGTTGCAATTGTGTTCTTGGTGCGGCTGCTTGCACTGATTGCTTTATATCGAATTTTATAGCTATTCCTCCAAAGACACACGATGTAAAAACGGCAAGACCGTGCGTCAAGTCAGCAAGATGCGAGCACATGTACATTTACTGACAATTTTTTTCTCCCTTTTTCAGATGTCATCCACACGGTGGGGCCCATTGCACGAGGCCACATTAATGACACCCACAGAGACGACCTCGCAAACTGCTACAGATCTTCCATGAAGTTGGTGAAAGACAACAGCCTCAGATCCGTTGTAAGTACGGGCATGTTTTGTGGGTGTCTTGTCGCTATAATGCCTTATTAGAGGGGGGCTGTTGAAAACGCAGCCGACAGGCAGTGATTGACGCAGGATTCAGCACCTCTTCTCTAAATCAAGTTCTGGTCACTGAAGGCGCGCGCATTTCTTGGACGTCGAGTCTGTGACGCAGAGTCTGTGACGCAGAGGCCGCGTGCAGTTTTTCAGGCAGCCATGTTTTTTTCGTGAACACATGGCTGGGTGAAATCAGAAGCCGGTTTCCATAAACTGTTCCCCTCGGTTCCTGCAGAAGTCGTAAATGTTAATGAGCTCTGGAGAAAGCTGCCAACTGTGCCGTGCTGTAACCATAGGTGGCCGAAATGCCTGCATTCATTTGCAGTAAATATACGTAATTTCGTGGCCATGCTGAGACTGGCTAGACTGTTAGGCTTCCTGTCAGCGCTACCAGACATTAAAGCGAGAATGTTTGGAGCAGAGGCAAACAGACATACGCCAAACTACAGGCACCACTTCATCCGCACAGTGCTACTACAGTAACTTGCGTACATCTCTTTCTTCACTACGCAAAGATGGCGTGTAGCACCTTTCCAATGCTGGCACAGCAAAATAAAGCCCACAACCACCTCTAAAACTCTAAAAAGCCAATAAAAGTAAAACTAAAAAAAATCTGTTAGAAAACAACAAATGACAAGGCAGTAAAAGTAACACAGTTATACTCTTTTTGACCACAACTCCTTTCATTTGCTGACCAAGCTCATTCCAGACCAATATTCGCTTCGCAGACAGACACAGACCAGCCTGCAGACAACCCCCTTCCAGCAAATGCCCTTGAGTCTCTCAAACTAAGAAGGAACACAATAGTTGTTGTAAATGTGGCCCTTCTATGGAACTCTCTCTTCAATTTTGGGGTCCTCAGCATAAATACCTTATCAGCCATGGACATCATCATCATCATCAGTTAAATTCACAGCTTAACATGTGATTCATACCCAGAAAAACTATCATTTTGGCTTCTATTCATGAAGCAGCAATGGCATCTTAAGTCCAAAGACATCTGAAGGTCACCTGTCCGCAGCACCTTTGATCCACTGGCCAGTGAATAGTGTGTGACAGAAATTGGACCGTCACCACATCCCGCATTGAGCTAGTGAGCAGCGAAGTTCAGCAGGAGGCTCCATCCAGACACACAGTCCACTCTGCCTTGGTGTACTGAACCAGTACATGTTTGCGAGCGTGAATGCGGAACATTGGCGACAGCCCACTAAAACAGGGATTATGAGAAAGGCCTACTTCTTAGCGAGTAAGTATGGCAAATTGAGCCATACTACTCCCCTCTTGAATGTGGAGTGTTGTCAAAAGACATTAATCAAAACATTGATTCCTGTGGTGCGCTTTGAAGCATTTTTTCTTAAAATATTTTCGTAAAACTGCACATGAGTACGTAGTACATTTTTGCTTGGTCATTTGTACAAAACACACTATTCTATGTACAGCATATCCTGTGTGGGATGCTCCCGCTGCAATAAATGTGTTCCCCATAAAGAGTTGAACTCCTTCAGATTTGATGTGTGCATGATCAAATACCTGACATTGATAAATAAACCATAGCAGGATATTCACTGAAAATAATGTGGACATTTCAGGATGAAATGTAAGCATGCATCTGAATGCTATTAAAACTTAATAGTAGTGTGTTGCAAAAAGTTCCAACCTGTGACAGCCTTCAAAAGTATGCCACTTGTTGTAAGAAAGTCACAATAGACAGCTTGTTTATTGCTTATCCTCTTGCCAAACTGTCTGCAATTTATTTGGGGTGCTGCAGCTCCAGCCGCTCCCTGACTTCCTGCACCACTTCTCAGATCTGGCTGTCCCATCCCTGGGCTGTCCCACCCCCTGGGCAGGAATTGGTTACATTGCCTAGTTCACAAGAAGAGATCTTAGCCCACATCTGCATAGGCCCCAAGCTAGGATCTCAGTTTTGTCCGCTTATGAAGAATTTTATTTGGCCAGAAGCTCTAGTGAAAGCGGTTTCTCAGCCTCTACACTAATGTAAGGTTCAAAGTGTCTTCACTGGACTCTCCTGTCCTCTTGGGTCTTGATAGAGCTGTGCTGATGGCTCTACATAATGATCTGTAAGGACGAGCAGGACATCTTTTGGTAGAGCGATTGCTTCACCTGTCAGCTTTGCTCTTTTAAAAAATATATTTGAAATCAACATTGCTGTTGCTAATCATATGATGATAATGTAAGAATCGTAAAGATGATTTTTTTCATTAGCTTTTGGGACCACAGGTTTCTTGTTGTGCGTGCTCCATACGAAGGAACAATATTGTCTTGGAAAGTGCACTTTCATTACATTCTTTAAACATTGATAAGGATATTTTACTTCAATAAAAGGTGCTGAATAGATAGGAGAAGAGTTTTTTCTGTAGCCAACTTGAATGTAATTTTATTTGTAATGGCTTTTATTACAGAAAACATTCGAGAAATAGATTAGGCAGACAACTACAAAATAACAGTAACCTATACATTTCCGCAAACTATGCTTTTGGCATTTTGGAGCCTGTTGCATTGTTATTTTATTTGCATTATATTACTGATATGCAGCCTTTCAAATACGCAGACCACTCCCAGCACACTACAAAATTCAGACAATAAATACATTTATGACTGGTGACTATTCAAGTGCTTAGTTATGGTCACAAACATCCCAGCAGTTTAGGGTCAAGTTAAATAGACTAGTGGATGTCAGGCCTTGGTATTGGTGGTTGAATGATGAGGCTAATGTCAGATTAAAAAGAGTTATTTTTATCCGCTTTTAAAAAGGTGGTTGTTAACTTTGAATGGCAGGTTATATAGTATAATGTATAGAACCTTTTAGAGCAGGATTCTCTTTGACTTTTAGCATTCGCCTCTGTGTCTTTATGACAGTGCAGCCCTGAAAATGTAACACCAATATGTGTTGACCTTTCTATCTCCTGGATCTCCTCTCTCCTAGATAATTAGAGGCCACAATTCCTACTATTGTACTCTCTTTTAATATGGGTTTATTATCTTTTATCCACTGTATTATAGGGGAACACCTTACAGTATGCCTATTTTGTATTTTGCTGACTGATTGTGTGTGATTACTATATTTCATATTGCTGGATGATTGTATTATTACCATGTAGTACACGCAATGAAACTACCTTTCAAATATACACTCAAGTCATTGGTAAAGTTGTTTCTTAACATATGCTCAGTACATAATATCAGTTACAGTCAGATAATCCCATTTGTCAACAGTAAAGAATTATATACAGAGCTTCTGCAATAAGTTTTTTTCTTCATAGTTCTGCTAAGTGGAATTTTCATAATCTTACACCTTTTCATGCGATACAACTGTCAAGTCATGATGAACGATTGATTGAATTGAAGATCACCTTTGAGGAGAGTGGAATGTTTAGTGACTGAAGTAAGTGCAATACGCTCTTGCCCAACTAAAAGTAGCCATATTTAAGATTGGTGTAGGAATCTCTGTTGGCTACCAGATGAAGCTAAGATTTATGTCAAGATGACATTCTAGGCCTTCTGATTTACCTTTCAAATGGCCACCTTCTCGCTGGCCTCCTAGGCTCAGAGATATTTTACTGTCCACACGTCCAGAATATTTTGGTTGCTTTCCTATTTCTGTGAAACATTGCAGCCGGATACAGATTTGCAGTGCAGGCCTGAAAACTGTAGAAATACCTTCACTCAAAACGCAGAGAAAACACCTCTTTACTCTGCTTCTCCCAACTACTGACATCTTAATTCCTTGGACTAGACAGGTCTGTAGATCTGTCCTGTCAATCAGCTCGACTCCCATGCTGTCAATCTCAAGAATTAACTCTAGTGTTTGGTGATACCCCCATATTTGATAAAGAACACTGTATAAATGTAGTTTAGTGACCGCCTTTCCGTAGCCTCAACATAAACGTACTTGCCACCGACAATGGTTTTCTCAATGTTATTTTCAAATCTGAAGACCTTCTCTTCAATGGTTACACTGAAGCCTAGGTTGTTGTATCAATATGGGTGAGATAGAAATGATCCATGTGAGAGAAAGACATTGGATTAGGAAAACAGTATCTAACTAAACAGACTCCAGCCTATTGGAAACACCACCAATGGTTGAAAACAATCAGCAGTACGACAACAGCGCATGCAGTCATACCAACAGTGTTAACGTGCTATGTAAGTACCAATTAACATATATATTTAGCCCACAACGTTTAACTACAAATTCAACCCTGCCCTTTAAAAAGGCCTGTGTGGTGAACAAGTGGCAAGCAATGTGACAAAGTACAACTCAACTATATATATATATATATATATATATATATATATATATATATATATATATATATATAGTAATCTAGCTTGTTCTGCTATAGGTATGTGATTGGTGAGATTTGCTAGTGTTTTTTTTTTTTTGTTTTTTTTTTATTTAAAAACCTTTATTGTGCATAACAAGCATACAGGTACGGGCCCACAACCACACAGGCCGGCCGCGAAAGCTATCAATAGCACAAACAGTACGGATAGTTCAATGCGGCAGTCCCCAGGAAAATATATACGACAATTGTCCAAGACGCTGCGAAAATAAAGTGGGACCACCAGTCAGAGGAGAAATGAGGTTAATTTTAAAACTTAATAATAAAGAAGGATCAGGTGCAGTCAATTCACCGAAAGCAACGGCAGGGAACCAGCGAGTCATCAACACCAGAAGGAGTAAAATAAAAAGCAACAACGGATAGTAACCATCAGGATAATAACCCAATAACACATCACATATCGGCCACCGCCCGCCCCATGAACTCGGAACACCAAAATCACAAAAAACAGGATCAACCACGGAGAAAATAGGTGAGAGTACCCCAAAGCACCTAACAACCCTAAGGAAGGAAAGAAAAGGAAAAGGAAAAAGACAAGAAAAAAAAGGCCCATAGTAACGGAAACTAAAACAAGACCCTACCCCCACCCCCCCACCCTGCACGTATGCGGAGGCTACGGCCTACCCCCCCCCCAAGCTGCGTGCCTGTCGCCCAGTAACCAAACCCGAAATTTAGAACAGAGAAAAGAGAAGAAAAGAGGAAAAAAAAAAAAAAAACCCTAATCCACGGAAGGCCGGAGGAGGGCCATCAAGTTTCCCCAAATCACCATAATGTTACATTCCGGCCGCCCGCTCCCAGACCCCGCGACCAGTACAATACCCATCTTCGACAGCCCCGGCAGTCCATTAATGTCCCAGCGATGCAAGTGAGACAGTCCCGACAGAAGGGGGGAAGCGGTCTCAGCCCTGTCCCCTGCGATGCGAAGCAGCAACACAGTCCGGCCTCACGGTAGACATCCTGAAGGAGGCAGGCAAATCAAATAGTCCATCCAGAATAAAGGGACGATCAATCAGGTCCATCCGAGACATAGCAATGCAGGTATCCGCAGCACAAACGAGAATGGCGAGCATCAGTAATCTCCCGGGGTTGGCAGGTCCAGGCAATAGGAGTCGCATCAGGAGGAGAAATCGAGACACCCCAGGGACCTCGGGAGGAGAGACAAAACATGGCGCCCAGCGACGCTGCCCCAGCCGCATCCCACGTCCCGAAACTGCAGCCTGCTCCAAGGATAGTACAGCCGGTATCTTGGCCACAAGTGGGTTTCGCACCTTCAGGTCGTCAGTAATAGCCGGAGTGGAGGAACAACAGAGGGCAGAATCAACATGCGACACAATGTCCTGCCCCCGGCAGCGCCCATGCGCAAGCAATGGTGCCATAGGGGAGATCAAAGCCAGCCGGTCTCCCAGCACACGAGCAGCCGAGTGTAGAGCTTCTCCCAGAGTAGCCAGGGCGCACATCACGTCACTGAGCCGTACTGGTGCACCATGATGAAAGGATTCAGCAGTCCTCCGCACGCGGGGTAAACAAGGGCAGCATTGCCCGTCAAGGCATCCACCATTATCATCCGCAGTCAGCCGGGCACCACGTAGAACCGAGTAATGGCGCAGCAAGTCTTGAGGCTCGAAGGAGGCACACTGCATGGGCACAGAGTATGAGCTGTGGCGTGGGAGGACAGCCGCAGTGTCGGTAGCTGCCCCGGGTCCGCCCGAGTCAGGACGGGAGAACAGTCCGTAAGATGGCGCCCAGCCGACTCACAGGGAGACAAAGTATCAAGCGGAGTCGCGGCCAAGGGAAAAACACGATACAATGTGTTCCCCTAGCGGCAATATGCGAGCCCCAAGCATGAAAGAACGCCACAGGGAGCAGGACGAAGCTTGCGTCGCCGTGTACGGTCCATCAGCGGCGGTGATTGTTGCAGCGAGCGAGGCCGGTCCCAGTCGAGAACAAAGACCTGGTAGTAGCCGCGCAGCGCGAGGCAGGGACGGAGACGCGTCGAACGCTGCACCGCCGGGATTCGGCAACAAAGCACACCGATAGATCCGGGGTCCCTTCCCGCTTCCGCAAATACTTGGTAGCAGCAGGATAATCACAGGATTAAGCAGAAAAACGGGAGAAATGCAAAAAGGGTCGGCGGAGCCGAGAGATCAGGCGGCCATCATGGTTGCTGGTTAGGCTCCTCCCCGCTAGTGTTTTTAATACTTTAAATTGTCATTCATGCTCATCTGCTAAGACAATTTTGTTTTTGCAGTTTTATATTGAATGAACTTGATCTGAAGGTATTGGAATACTTCACATACGCATCAGTTACGGTACACAAGGACACATTCACTTTATTTTCTTGGGCATAGGGGCATTAAGTGATTTGCCTAGAATCACAGGATGTTGAGCTGTCACTGAGCCTCAAACCTGGTTCCCAGTTCCAAAGTTAGCAGCTCTGGCCATTTCTCCACATCCTCTCCCAAATATCTCTATCAGCTGTTTATTTCTCCCACTGATCTAGTGGAAATATACATGGTTAACTCTTGGTTGTAAGGTTTCTCTAAAAGTCTGTAAGGCAGTCTTTCTATCCATAGTGTGAATTAATTCAAAAATTGTTACACTGATTCTATGATGTTATATCTTTGACATAGTTTTCAAGTTTTATTTGTAGTAGGACAGCGATCAACATGTTTAGATTTATAGCAACTGTGATAATTAGCGCCTTGCATATATACTTATAATCTTTTAATATGTAAGAGTCTATTAATGTTAATGAGTGAACTAGCATGAGACAATCTAAACACTTCTAGTAAGAAAAAATAAATCATTGTAGTATGAAACATGCCAAAACTACTTCCGGTGAAGGACTAAGATGTTGCAAAGCCTCTCAACAGTGTGAAGAGAATTCCAGAGAAGCCTTTCTCAAACTTCTTTGTCAAATTGAGAGCTCCTCTTGTCGCTTCTGAATCTCCCCTAACTTTGCATTTCCCTAATTATATTGCTCGTTTCAAGATGTATGGTATATGTCATGTTGGCCTTATTACTTGCTGCAGTGAAAACATCTAATATCACTTTTTGTGTATTTTTCACTGTGCATACGTTGTAAGATATAGTATGATACCAGAATATCGGTATAAATCTATCATCTAACAGAACTATTGTGTCCTAAATATTGTTTATGAAACTATAGTTCCATTTAAGTTAATTTTAGAAAGGCTGCACTTAATGTGTCATTCTTTTTGTACATATTACTTAGGATACAATATTTCTTTCAGCCGATTTATTTTCCTCCCGAAATTGAAAAAAACTCTAAACAACTGATTTGTCTACCAGTATGTAACTACTGATCAGCATGTCACATTGTTTTGGGGGCCTCTTAATTTTAAAATTAAATGTTTCCTTATTATGGAAATTCTCTTTGTAACTTGCACACATGAACAAATTAGCACATTCTAAATGTAATGCCTTAGGTATATTTTATTTTCGGTTGCATGTGAAAAACTCGTTAGCAAAAATATTATTTGACAGCCTAGTGTTCTAAATATGTTTTATAAAATATTGTCCCGCTGGGTTTAGGTTTCCTATTATTATGGAAAATTGTGCATTTAAAAAAAAAATAAAAGACTCCTTTTGTTGTGCGGAAGCTTGGAAATGTCTCGATCAATGACAGTGGGTCTGGACTACCCTTCAGTCCTTCGCCTTTTTACCCGCTGTGCTTGCTGGACTAAAGATATACCTTACTTTTTTATTTTTTATTTAAATAATTGAAAGGGAAAAAAAAGATATACCTTACTGAAATGCTGTAACCAAGCTAAACCCAGTCTGGTGTTGCTTGTGGTTGAAGGGACCTGACCTGTGAGTTTGGACTCGACTGCACATTTTGAAACAAGACTAAGACTGTTTGGCCTCAGGCTCATGTGGCAGAGTGTGTGAAAAATAATTGTCTGGAATGTGGACCGAATTTTGCAAGCATTCCACCCATCACCATTGTATTCATGTCCTTTGTTACAGCCGTGATATTAGAAGACCATAAAGTTACAACCTTTATTTCCTGTGCGAAATCCCAGATTTGGCCTTGTACTTGTTGGCCACAAAATGATGCTAACAGCAGTCTTCGTTCGTTGGACTGATAGACTCAAAACCAACTATATGCCTTATTGAGGGCTGCACTTGTAATTACCCAGCTGGTTAGAATTCCAGTTCAAACAGCTTGCCATGCATTGAACTATGTCTTCGCACCCAGCATTGAAATCACATACCAAATGTTTTTCTGAGTTTAAATGTCACATATATTTATTTGGGACCCTTTCCATGTGTTGCAATCATTGTGACTTTCAAGGCCACCTTTTTGGACGTATGCAACAGATGTATATACTTGTTAATTGATAACACGTAGCAGCAGATACATGAATGTGCATTTTTTGGATGTATTCTGGTATTGACTTAGCTTGCTTTCACATGAGATTTTCATTTTATTTTATTTTTCTTGGGTCAGCACTCAGACTGCCTCAAGACTGGCTTCTAAGCACTGCAAGACAGGATAAGTATAGTAGCCTTTGAAGCAAGTAAGCAGTCTCCAGTCCATACATCTGCCTAAAGAGAAAGGTCTTCAGCTCTCTTTTGTATGTCCTGAACTTTGTGTTTAGGCGATGAGGAAGCAGGATGGAGTTTTAAAGGATGGTGCATTGCAATATCATGCATCTCCAATAACACTATGGGGCTGATTCCGATCTGGGTCGGAAAGCTCTCCGACTGAGCCGGATCCAGAGTGTTTTCTGACCGAGTCGGACTCCTGCAGTCCGACCGAGCGAGTAAGATGCGGCCGCATGCTTCCGGACTCGGTTTGGTCGGACTCCCATAGAAGTCAATGGGAGCAGGGCATACGACGTGTACATGGGCTCCCATTGACTGAATGGGTACGTCTCGCACAAGGGCCCCCCTACAGTGGGTTCGCGTTGGTGCCATCCTCACCATACATGCATGTATCTGGGAGACCCTTGGGTCTCCCCCTGTGTCCAAGTCGTAAGACTGCGGGTGACGGGGGTCCGACGTGGACCCCCAAAGGCAGCTTCTCAGATGTTTTGCGAGCCGGAAACTTCGGCTCGATCCGGCTGTCTGACACGTGCTTCGTACTGGCTCGGCCGAAATTCGCCTCCATTGCACGGCACGGTTTGCTTACGGACGAGGCATATGGAGCTGTTCAGACCCGGAAACGACTCGGTCGGCGATTTTGCTTTTCTCGCATCGTACTTGCCCGGTCGTACAGCTGTACGAGTCGGGCGGAGAACACGCGCACAGCTCGTAATTTTTTACGGCCGGAACGCATTCGGGGACCTTCCGAGCGAGATTGGAATAGGCCCCTAAGTGTCGGGAGTAGAAAAGAAAGTTGTGGGAGACTAACCATAGGGGATATTGCCCAGAAGTACAATGTTGTACTTGGTTTTGGGTGGGAAAAGGAGAAGGCATCAGAAAAATATCCCAATGCTATAAAAACAACTTATAATTTATTTCCTAAAGTGTACAGATATTAACAAGAATTGACAAAGCCTCTAGGCATGGCTTTAATGTGTTAACGCAGAGAAACAGAGGCATAAACAAATGCAGTTTGCATGCATTGGTACAATCCAGTCCTAACTATTGGCTTTGTCACTGCTTGCTTTGCATTTGTAGGAATGTTGTGTCAAGTGCAGACAGATGGGTGACAGTTCTGTCACAGCTTATATCTGGTGTGAAAGTTGATTCTGGGTTCAGCAAGAGGACGGCTAACAACCTTACCAGTCAGAATATGTACAGTCCAGAAGAATATTTGGAAGGTTTGTTCCCCCCAAAGATATATGTTTGACAGCTCATTTGGAAAGATGGTTCGCAACATGTTTGAGATTTTGCATCTAATGACTATGCCCTTTTAGAATAAAAAAAAGCCATCACTGTCAACAATAAATAAATAAAAATAAAAAAGATATTTCTTCAAATGCATGGAACGCACAAAACATTCATTTTTGTCATGAACCAAGTATTCCTGTTAGCGTACTTTGTATTGAAAACAGCGCTGCTTAAGAACCCTTTGAGATGCATATGTTTCTGAGACATGTTATGATGACATAGTGTGTGTCGAGTCACAAAAGGCTTGCAAAATATGCATTACTGCACGGCAATGTAGGAGCATTGGTTAACTCGGTCTATAAAGTAATTAACTTTTCAGATGTGTACTATTTTGGAAGTCAGTTTACCACAAGATGTCATGAACCTCAGTAAAGCACGTCTGTATTTCACTAGTTAAAAAAACAGTTGAGGGTCCTCCTGATCTGCCCATTATTCTGCGTGCACTTGACAGCACCGGCTCCACTCAGTCTCCATCGGCGCCATTGCACTTTGGCAACCATTGGTCCGCTGTGTTTGAGTCACTCTAGTTGTGTTCCTAGCATTCTCGATTCTCCTGGGAGAACTTTCACTATGTTACCTGCATTTTTATTTCTATATTATATAATATATTTGGGGAGAGAATGTGGCCTAATGGCTAGGGCGGTCGACCACTGAGCTGGGAACCGGGTTCGAGTCTCGGCAGGGACGCTCAACATTCTGTGATTCTGGGCACATCATAATCTTCTCCCCGTGCCACACAAAAATGAATGTGTCCGTCTGTAACATAACTGGTGCTCATGTAAAGCGCTCTGATACCTTCGGGTCTAGTTCGCACTATATAAAACAACACACACAAAAAAAACATGATAAAATTAACCATCCTTCTTAACGGTGGTTCCTAACCTTTTTAGGTCGAGCGACCTATCTCAATGCGCATTGAGAGCGGGAGCTCGATATAAAGGGGCTTAAACAGAGCTTACCGAGATCGGGCGATTCCATGAAGTGCCCGTGAAAGCTCGCTCAATGCGCATGTGCATTGCCATAAAAAGCTCGTGCACAGACACCAGCCCCCCTCCCACAGTCATCCCCCAGCGTGCGCTGTGCCAACAAGCCTTTGAAGTGAAGCTTAGCTTCACTTCAAAGGTATCCGCTACCCCCGCCCCCTGCTTCACACGTTTCTCGATCTCCTCCCTTCTTCGCCCTTCAGCGTGCCTTCAGCCTCCATCCTTTTTCCCTCTTCCTTGTTCTTTTCAAGCAGTGCCTCTACCGCCCTCCAAGCCCCCCCCCCTTTTAGTCATAGCCATCTCTCCCTTCCTCCCTGTCCCTCCAGTGAGCCCTTCTTGGCAGCCTCAGTTGCGCTCTCACCCCCAGGCTCCTGGAAGGAAGCATTCACGCCGCATGGGGATGCGACTCACACGGCTGCTGAGTGCAGATGAAATGCACCACCGGAGCCGAAGGGTTAACTCTCGCAGCAGGAGGGACTCTCACGCACAGGCATGTTAAAATAGGCCTTTCTCTCAGCCCTACCCCCCCCCACGCGCCTCTCCTTGGGCCCCCACCCTTGCACTGACCTATCATACACTCTCTCCATCGGGCCCGCCCTCTCCCCAAACACTCTCAGCCTGTCTCTCTTCCACATACAGCGCCCTCTCGCTCACCATTCCCATTAAAGCTATAGCGCTTTCCCCATCTATCTGCACCCTCTCTAGTGGGCTTACCCTCGCCCCCCATAAGCACACTCACCATGTCTCTCATTCACATATTATAGCGCCCACTCGCTCTGCATTCCCATTAAGCTATAGCGCTTTACTCAATTACACTATCTCTTTAGTGAGCCTCCCCTCACTCCTCAATACCCGCTCATAGCCGTCTCACCCCCTCACACTGCACCATCAGCCCTCCTCTGTTTCATTCCTGCCCTCTGCCTCCTGCTCCCCCTGTGCCCTCTCCACGCCGCTGCGCTCCGGCCTCTTCCATGCTGTTGTTACTGCCCCCTCTTTCCGTCTGCCCCCTGTTTATCCAGACCCATATGGCTGCTGCAGGAGGCGGCTCAGCTGGCGAGACACTGATATCCCCTTGGAGGGCGGCCTCCGCCCCCGCCTTGCATGTGCCCTCCTGCGGACACCAGCAACGCCTCCTGCCGCCTCCATTGGCAGAAATCAGAGACAGCTGAACAGGGAGCAGTCCCTTCGGAACTATGCAAGCCTAGTGCCAGCCTGACTCGAGGGTTGCGCCACCTACCCCACCACCGAAAAGAGAAACTAGGTGATTCAACAATGTTTATATAGCGCCATCACCAATAGTTGATATTATAGCGCTGTGCAGCACGAAACTACAGATGACAATATCAGACAAGAAGCACTGCAGGATAAAAGGTTGTTTCTTTCTATATGATGTGGGTGTTATCCGATGCTTCTGTTGTGCTACCTTTGCTACATGCTTTTGTTGTGTTGTGCTTCTTATGTTATATTCTTCTGTTAGGCTGTCCTGTTCTGTGCTTCTGTTCTGTCACTGCTAGAAACACCACTGTGACTGGTGACCTCACAGTGCGCCTGTGAACACAAACACATACATACAAATACATCTGCTCAGACATAATTAAGTCCTGAACAACCACACGCCAGTCAAGTCCTGGACCACCACAAGTATAAATACAGACACACACACACACAAATGAACATAAACAGACAGGCATACATACAAACACGAAGACATTCATGCACATGCACAATAAAGACAAATTACATACACACAGTAATTACTAAGATTCAAATATTCAACATATTATACGCCACCCGTATTATAATATAGTGTTTCAGACAATGCTGTCACGTGGCATGCCATACCATAGCAACGCACAACGTAGTATACCACGGGCTGCTATTACTTGTCATGCCATACTCTAACATATTAGAACAAGCCATAAGGTAACTTAGTATATAATACTAACTACACTGTGTTATAGCGCAGCATACCACGCCATACAATAACATAGCATGACACACTATAATATGATAAACCGTGCAATATGATACTACTGTGCCACACTACAATAAAACAAGAGTTAGCAATGCAATAGGTCTCACATTTATGCAAGTTTGAGCTATTGGCATTAAAAATAACAATGCCTTTTATTTTTGTTTTTGTTTTAAAAACATAAATAAAAGGCATAGTCATTTACAATGCCAATAGCTTAAACTTGTTAAGGGCAGTGGATGCATTAGTCCACTGAGGACTTTTAACACTGTCGATACCTCGCCTGGTCGAGCCACGCGGTCCCCAGACAGTCTAAACTCGAACACCGAATCCACTGATTGAGGGTCACGAGCCCCTGCGGTGTGCCGTAGTCTGTCATCAAATGCTCAAGGAGGGTTAATCTCCTGCCAATGGGGATGTTATTGTAACTCTGTTAATTGCGAGGAGGCGCAGGGTGGAAGCAGCATTCTGACCGGAAGGCCTGAACACAAACAGCATAAATTGAGAGGTACGGCAAGAAAGACATGCAGTGCCAAGAAGTTATTAGGCAGCGCCACTGCTACAGCATCCCAGAAATAACACACAAAGAAGTGTACATTTCAAGGTAATTCATTTGCACTTTCATTTTTTTTAAAACACACAGGAACTTTGTCTTGGTCTGTTATATAATAGTCAGTAAAAACAATTTCCGTTTCTGTAGGTGCTTTTACCTCCCGAACAACATACTCGGGACGAAATTGAGATGGTTTTAGTGCCCGACAGCTTTTTCTTCGCTTGTGTCTAGTTTGGTTATCCAAGTGCACTTCAATGTGTTTGTGTGTGTGCGCGTCACCTCCCAAAAGCGACACTCTCAGCCTTTTTCAGTTACGTCGTCTCTGGGATGAAATTGAGGTGTTTTTAATGCATGTTATTTTTTAATTTGACTCTTGTGTCTAATTGAGTTATCCGAGTGCACTTCAATGTGTTTGTGTGTGAGCGCATCTGAGCAGTCTGATGAAAGCAGGTTGTCACATTTACAATGCAATGGGTCTCGCATTTGCGAGAGTTTATCCTATTGGCATTGTAAATGACAATGCCTTTTATTTATTTGTTTAAAAAACCAGCTCATTAATAAAAGGTATTGTAGTCTACAATGCCAATAGCTCAAACTCTAGTAAATGCGAGACCTATTGCATTTTCAATGCTTGTTACTTCTGTGGACCCCCACTGAATCATTATTATATTCGGGAACCCTGTCATTATTTGAAGCAGAGGATCCTGGTCCTGTATAATTTCTATGATTTGAACCTCAAAACAATGCACAAAAATACAAAAACAAGTGCACAGCACACAAAAAGCTCAAATATTTAAATATATGGTTTAATTCACAACCAAACATAAAAGAAGTTTTCACATTTTCAATTTTGCTCTGTATTTGTATCAAATGTATTAATTGTAATTTATTCATTTTGATATTATTTAATTTTGTAAAACAGTCACAGAACCCCCCCTAGTAGGCCTTACAGACCCTGAGGTGTTATCAGACCACAGGTTAAGAGTCACTTCTTTATACGATCCAGAAGACTCACAGGAACACAGGCCCACAGCTATCTTCAAAGCTCATTGCAGTTCAGGTAGGAAGCTTTAATAAACAAATGCATATCCCATTCAAGAAGAACATTCAAACGAAAAAAAACATGCAGGCATATCATTGGCAGCCCCAAGTCCCTGGAATGTCTAGGACCCCTGCCTAAGAGTGGAACCTTATCACCTCCTGTTCAGAAAATACTTGAAGGTCGCTCTCTTCAGACCTGCGTTCATCTGATCTTTCTTTGGCATTGAAAAGAAGAGCATTACAGTCATTTGGGTAGAGATGGTCAACTCCATTCAGTTGGACTTTGTCTCCTCTTCTCTATCTGCGCCGCATTGCACATCACCTGCACATTTTAGCTCTGTATTTGCTAAAGAGCTACGTTTGGAGCTTTACAAAAAGTCTAAATAAATAATACATCCTTGCTCCAAATTGTTTTGCTTTTATATGAATGCAGGGAAATAAAAGAAATTGCACATTTATATTTGCTGGACCCTGGATAGTTGATACAAAGACATTTCCAAAGTCTGGCTATGCAGTTATTCTGGTCTTTGCGAATTTGAGAGGTTTCTTCAGTGCAGCATTGTTCTATAGTTGTGATACTCCATTAGGTATATTGAATCACGTATGAACGGTGGCCTCACAAACCAAGTGGCCCGCAGAAAAGACCAAAGTCACCATGTCGTCCAATGGTTTTGTAATGATGGGAATTTGCCTTTTTAATTTTAAGGCACTGTGAAAAATCAGGTTGAAGCACGCAACCGCTAATAGTCACACTTGGCAAAGCGGGTTCTCTAGTTCGTAATTGATTTGAATGAACAGGAAATAACAACCAGCAAAGTGGAATGCATGGAAATGCATCAGAATAAAACACAGAAGCACTCCAGTCCTGTTCAGAAACCGAAAACCAAGAAGTAGCCCAATTGAAAGTACAACGCTAATCTATCTCTTATATCCTCTTGCAACATTTCTGACGCTGTCATTGATCTCACTAATACTTGGATATGAAAGAGGGCAATTTGCCTCAAATACTTGTGGGGAAAACACAGTCTTTGCTATAGAGAAGGTCCTTTCTTTTTTGGCTGATTTCTGGTTTAAGTTGGCGTCGTGTTTACACAAGGCGTCCGCACGGCGGTTTGGACAATTCTGTCACTTATTTCTAATTCTGACAGGGCTAATTATCATCGCTTGCTTCTGTTGCAGCGGTGCGAAGGCGCGTAAGGTACACGCCCGCTCGGTGTTTCTTCACATTACCTCCTCGTTAGTCTTCCTCGCCACATGACTAATATAGTGAGCTTCAGCTCCACACCAGAACCCTCCAAAGCAAAAAGTCAGCCTCCCATGCCTCCCATCCCTTCCCAAGATGGCCGACCTAATACCACCTGACCTCTATAAGAGGCGGGCCGGCGCAACCCATCAGCCTGTTTTTTTTGTTCTGCGCGTCATTATTCTCCAGATGCTTCTTCAGGTAAGTGGTTCCTGCTGTTGCGGGAGCATGGGTCCTTGGTTGGTTGTCCTGCGCTTGCGGACTGTGGGGCTTTTGGACCTCTCCCCTTCCTTCCCCGGTCTCTTTGGGGATGGTTAGGCCCTGCCTTAGCGGGCCAAGGGTCAATAGGGGGGGCGGGCGGGGTGGTCTGGGGCTCTCTTTATTCTGCTCCCATCTGCCCCTCGCCTCGCACTGTCTCAGTTGTTGGTTGTTGGCTTTGTCTAAACACCACGGAGCTGTGGCTGAGTGGTGAGTCTTGTGCCTCTGTGGCGCGGGCTTCCACTGAACGTGGTTCTTATCACTGTTGATTTTCGTTTTGAGCGTTGTGCTCCTGGTTTGGAAGAGACGGGTGCATTGCCGTGCCTTGACACGATTTAATTCTTGTGCTGCTGCTGCTGGCAGACTGCACTGTCTGCCCCTCTGGTGCACGAGGTGTCTCTGCACGTGTTCCGGTCTTTTTATTACTTGTGGCCTACCCGGTGTATCCCGTGGCCCCTGTGTGTGTGTGGCTGTTGGCGGGGATGAGCTGGGTGCCCGGCGGTTTGTCCTGCATACCGCGGCTACGCCCCCATTGCTCTTGCGGGCCCCGGGTACACTCTCCGTTTCAGCTCCTGTGTGCGGTACCTTCGGGTTGTGTTCTTTCTTTTCTGTCGGGTGGCCGGAGCTCCCTGCGCTCTCGATCCTTTGGGGCTGGCGGGCGGCTGCGGGGCTGCTCCTTACACATGCTTTCCGGCGGATGCATTGTCGGTGCGGCTCGCTTCTCGGTCCGGGCTTCTAGGGGGCGGGGTGCCGCTTGTCCTCGCTTTTTCTAGCTCTGCCTCCGAGGGGGCGTGGCCGCGGCCGCCTGGCGGGCTCTCTGTTCCTCCGTGGCTATGTGCGACTGCGCAGCTCTGCTGGTTCTCTGCTCTGTCTGGGGTGCGTCTTCCTTCCCGTCCTCCAGGTGGTAGTTCTGTGTACTCCCTCTCGCTTCCAGTGGCACTGTGTGTCTTCTGTGTCTGGTGGGGACGTGCTTGTCCGTTTTCGGGCTTCCTGCCCTGGGTTTGGCTTTGAGTCTTGGTTTTGTACTTGGGGTACTGCCGTTCTGTTTGGGTATTAGCTCCTGTGTGTGCTCCAGTGGCGCGGTCTGGTTGCTCACTGTGTTTTTTCTGCTACTGAGCTCTTGCTGCTGTGACTCTTGGAGTCCTGGGTTCTTGTTCGCCCTTCTGTCTGATCTTTCCCTGTTAAGATGGCAGGCTAGCCTTCTGGAAAGAGCATAGTTGCTGGACTGCGACTCCTGGTGATGCCGGGGATTGGACCCGGGGCCTCATACATGCGAAGCATGCGCTCTACCACTGTATGGTTCCTGTGGCCGTGCCTCCCTGGTGGCCCCTTATCTCGTCTGCTCTTGGTTCGGGTCCAGCGGCTCGGTGGGCTGTTGCTTCTACTGCAGATGCCTGCTTTGTCCTCATGGTCATGGGTTCGGCTCCCGGAGGGTTCGCTCGGCCTTTCATCCATTGAGGTCGATTGACGTGTGTCCCATTGTATTGGATGTCAATTTTCTTCTGTTATTTCAGCGGCCTTGTTGCCCCGTTGCTGGGTGAATGTGTGCTTTATTAGGTTGGGCCCGGTTGGTGCCTGAATGGAGATTGCCTGGGTATTCCAGGTGCTGTGCGCTGCCATGGTGCTGTAGCTCAGTGGGGCGCCTTGGGTCTCTGTTCACACTGTCCTCCACGGGACAGGGTTTTACTCCTGCCGATTCTTTCAGCTGTATCCTGGGGTGATTCCGGGGTCTGTGGGTACCTGCATGTCTGATGGGGGTGGTCCTCTGTTTGCTCCTTTTTTCCTTCTCGGGCTGCTTCTGTAGTCTCCGGGTGGGCTTTGGCGTCTGCTCCTGTTCCTGCGGTCTGGTTTTCTTGCCTTGGACCGGCGGACGTCCATTGCACCCTCCTCCTCGTCATGTTGTCGCGTTTCTCGGCTGGTGCAGGTGGTTCGTGTTCGCTTCTCCTGCCTCTTGTCTGGGGGCTATGGTGTTGCAGTAGTGTGCTATGTTGTGTTCTCCGCACGCACCCGTGCACATGTTGTGCCTTGTATTGCCTGGGGGTATTTTTCCTGGGTCCATGCTGATGTGGCATAGTATGCGAGGGTACTCGATGGATTTGGTCCCGGTTCTCTGTGTTGGGGTACAGGCATGACTTGTTCTGCTTTCTGTCCATCTTTTGTTTTTTTGTTTGCGTTTTCTCCCCGAGTGGGATGGACTGTTGTGTGCCCCGTGCACTCCTTGCCGCTGTTTTCGGGCGTTCCTGGCTGGTTGGGTCCAGTCCCGCGTGCTGTGGCTCTGTGGTTGGTCTCCTCCCTTGGGTGGCTGTCTGCCTTCGTCTGGTTTTATGTGGCCCCCGGCTGTTCATGTCTGGGTTGTCTACCCTGTTGTGGCCCTTCCGTAGGGTGAGTTTTGGGCTCCTAGGCCTGGGTGCCTAGTGGTGCTTGCCCGGTCTGTCCATTGGGGGTCCCCCGTCTAGTTGGTTCCGGTGTTCTGTGGGGTTTCCCTCCTTCACCTGTTCCCGTGGGTGCCCCTTCTCTTGCCCTGGTGGCCCCCTTCCTGCTCTGTCTGCCCGTTCGGCCATTGGTCTTTGTGTTCTGGTCTCCCCTTCCCGGCCTGTGCGGCATGCATGGGTTCCCGATCTGTGCTGGGTCGGTTGGTGTGCTTTTTGGCGGATTTCTCGTCTGCCTTCTGTTGACCGTTTCCTGGCTTGTTTTTGCTCCGGCCCCGCGGGGGCTTCTTGTTGCTCTCCTGGGCGGTTGTTCCCTGCCTCGTTTTCCAGGGTCTTTGCGGGCTTGCCTCGGTCGCTCTCTTCATGTTTGTGTCCCCGGTGCTGGCTTTTCCTGCCTTCTTTTCCGGGCTCGCTGCTTCGCGCCTGGGCTTGTTTTCCTGGCCGGGTTCTTTGTCCTGTTGGGGGGGCTCGCCTGGGTGCTTCCCGTTTCTGCTCCTACAGATGGTGGCTCTGGTCCGTGTTGTGCCTCTGTGGGCACTGGCTCACTCAGGTCTGGGGTTTGTTTTCCTGCCACTGATTTTTTTGATTCTCACCGGCGCTCCCTGTGCAGTTTGGATCCTCTTCTTCTTTGTCCCTGGTTTTGGGGTGCTGGGTCCTACCGGCTCGGGTTTGGTCCCTGGGGGTGTTGGCATTTCTCGGGCTTGTTCCGCCCGGCTCTTGTCTTCTCGCCTTTGGTGGGTTGCTGCCTGTGCCCTTGCCCCTGTGTCTGCTCCTGTTCCGGTCGGTTCTCCGTTGTTCCGCTGGTTCATCCTGGTGTGTCTTCGGCCTCCTGGGTGTTGGCCTCAGCGGCGCATTTTTGCATGTGGGCGTTGCGGGGCGGTTTGCTTGTCCCCTGCGCTAGGCTGTCTCTCTTGTTCGTTCTGCATTCCCCTTCCTTCGGGGTTCGTTGTGCTTTCTTGTGCCTGAGGTCCCCTGGTGGGTGTTTGCCTACCTGTTTGGGGCTTGGCTTTGATCCTGGTCCCCTTCGGTGCCCTTGTTGTCAGGGGCGCTTGTTGTGGTTTCCTGCGGCCTCCGGGTCTCCTTTGCCTTGCACCTGCCTGCGCTTTGTTGTCCCTGGGCTCTATGTTGTTGCTGTTGCGCTCCCGTCCGTTTTTCCTTGGGCGACTGTGGTCCGTGTCCCGCCTGCATCTCCTTGTTGGTGGGATTTGGGTGTCCTTGCTTTTTGCTGTTCGGGTGGGGTGCTGGTTCTTTTCCTGCGCCTCCGTCCGTTCTTGCGGATCCTGCCGGTCTGGGTTGGTTCCGTCTGGTTCCTTTGCTTCTGCCCTTGTTTATCTCCGACCTTGGTGATTTTTGTTTTCTTCTCCCCTCTGGTCTTTGGTTTGGAGGTGGTTCGACTCTCTCGCTGTTGGTTGACTACCGTACGGTGGGGCTGGGCTTTGGTCAGACTGTGTCTCTTGCTGCTGTGACTTTTTCGTTGGGTCGCTGTGGTGGGGTTACCCTCTGTTTCTTTGGTTCCTATTTGGGTTTTTGCTCCCCTCTCGCTTTGGGCTGTCCTTGGGCGGTCTTGGTTGTGTGGCCCGGCTTGCTGCTCCCTGTTTGTGGGCCTGTTTGCGGTTGCTTCGGCTCCGTGCGGTCTTGTGCTGTGCCTTCTCTGTCCTCCTTTGGTCAGTTCAATTTTTTTTGGAGGCACTTGGTGTCTCGGGGGTCCGGGTTTTTCGGCCCTTCCGGTTTCTTTCTGTCCCGGGCTGGTTCTTCCTGCTCGTGGTTGCCTCTCTTGAGTGGTTTTTCCACTGGTCTGGCCTGTTGGGTTTGCCCTCTTCCGTGGGGGTCCCATCCTGCTCCTTCGGTTGCTTGTGAGTTTCCATGAAGCCGCTTGGCTTTGGTATGTGCTCACTATGTTAGTCATGTGGCGAGGAAGACTAACGAGGAGGTAATGCCCCGGTTACTTACCGGTAATCTTCATTACTCCGAGTATAGTCTTCCTCGCCACATGAGTTCCCATCCCTCCCTCCCTGTCTGGCTTTCGGCTTCATGTTTGTGCTTGGTGGTTTCAGGCTGATGGGTTGCGCCGGCCCGCCTCTTATAGAGGTCAGGTGGTATTGGGTCGGCCATCTTGGGAAGGGATGGGAGGCATGGGAGGCTGACTTTTTGCTTTGGAGGGTTCTGGTGTGGAGCTGAAGCTCACTATGTTAGTCATGTGGCGAGGAAGACTATACTCGGAGTAATGAAGATTACTGGTAAGTAACCGGGGCATTTACCGAGTAGCTTCTTATGTTTTAAACCTGTGCAAATGGCAAGAATCCTTCATAGATCGCAGCGTGCTCTCCTGCGTGTCTCTCAGTTGCTGGCTCAAGCGATGACAATTAGCCCTGTCAGAATTAGAAATAAGTGACAGAATTGTCCAAACCGCAGAGCGGACGCCTGAGTTTCGCAACTTTAAAAGAGACAAGACCTGCCTTTGACGATTTCCCTGCCTAGTGGATACTCGTTTGAAACGTCTTCAATTCATATTAATTAGGTCCTGGAAACTAGAGCCTGCAGCCATCAAAGGAATATGTGCATATAACATCACGCCACCTGCCTTTTTCATCTGATATCCTCTTCTTGTTGAAAACTTTATTGATAACTTGGAGATCGACTACAAATAGTTTTCTTTGGTCCTGAGGAGAAACCTGGGAATCAGGAGGTTCTAAACGCGTAGACCTTTTTGTTGGATACCAAACAATTGTATTATTTAAACAGCCTAGGCTGTTTGTGCAGTCTTAAAAAGCTTTAGAATTCATTAGTCGTGTTTGTAAGTGGTTTGTTGCACAACCAAGTTACACCAATAAGTCTTTTCCTTGTTTGGTGAGTGCCCCTTGGTCTATTAGCAGAAAGAACAAGTATCTCTTTGGACACCAAGGAGCAGGAAAAAGCTTGTTTTTGCGATGATAAGTATGAATGAGGAATGTGGTATGAATGTAGAAGTTTGAATGGAAATATTGTGACAAACTAGAGCATGGGTCGGTAATTGTGTAAATAGGTCAGCAATTCTTTAACCCCTTTGTTCAATTGTCTTTTGTTCTTTGAATTGTTAGATGTGGTATTTTTTCTACATATAAAGAAAACGTCTTGTTTATTTTAAAAAAAGAAAAAGGATTGACGTCTTAAAATCTGATTTAAACAATAAACATTATTGATTAATAACGGTGTATATTGACTTGCAGCTTTTGCGCCGAGCCAAGTAGGTTCTAATTGTGCATCAGTATTGGCATTTGTGGTTGTTTTAACTCATATCAAAGGCTGTAGCCTTTCACCACTAAGAGGGTAGCGCCTTGGACCCATATCCCGGTCCTGACAAAACTCAATCCGTGACAAAGGACTATGTTATGACATTCATGCATGATCCAAGTTCGTCCATGACAACAAAAATCAGCATCAGGGATCCAGACCTCATGCAGTTGGGGCACTCAGGGCACCATACATAGTATTTTTTCATCCCATCATTCATCAAGAGGGATGGTTCATTCTTTTGAACTAAAGTGGTTAGAGGACTAATTATTGTGGGAGAATCCTGCATAAAATTGTGATAGAGTTTGAAGAGGTATCTTTGTATTTCCTTAAACATGACTGTGGTCATTCATGAATTGTGGTGGAGTTGGATAAGTCCATAGCTACAATTCTGGAAACCAAAGAAAGTGATTTGTGAGGCTTCAAACACACATTTCTATTCTTTAGGATATAACGAGTTAAGCCGAAAACATCCACATTTTTCTTTTAGAGATTTGCTGATGTTACATTATATTAGGAGAATATACCAAGACACCGTCCAAGTATAGAAGGGTGTAGGAATCCAGGAACTCCCTGAAGATGTCATTTACAAAGTATTGAAAAGCTGCAGAAGCATAACACAACCTGACTAGCATATCCTGGGAATCAGAGTGCTCAGAGTGCTGGTTACAGCTGCTTTCCATTTGCCCCTTCTCTGATTCAGAAAATATTGTTTTCTCTTCTTAAATGTAACTTCTAGAATATCTGTGCATTTTTTATTCATTCAGAAGAACGGAAATCAGAGAAGGGCAATATATGTTATGGATAGTAATGGCGTTAAACTCATAGTAGTCGATGAAAGATCAGTATTTTGCATGAGCCTCAGGAATGGAAAATAGGAGCCCTGCTGATGAGGTAGATTGGCTTTCTCAAGATTTTCTGCCAAATATTGACATAAGAGTATGTCTTCTTTAATAGTGAGAATGTATCCTCTCATGCAGTATCTTCATTCTATGAAGTGGGTTGATTAAACAATTAACTTCATGATGAAGTGATAAACTCTCTGCCTCTTTCTCTCTGAAGACATCAACAAAGTTGTGATGCTGTGTGGGTATGGTTGGTGTGATCTTTTTCTTGGTCCTGCTGTTTGGTTTCAGTAATTGTTTGCAGGGCAAAACAGGTCCACGGCTTAAGTGAGGAAATGCTTTCACAGGGAAGACTGTGTTTCTGACTGTAAGTTAAAGAGAACGAGCTCTTTTTCTGGAGCCAGTTGACTTGTGGATAGTCAATACAGAGCCATGTTGTTCCGAGTTTAAGTTTAAAAGAGGGGGGCAGTGAGTATATTGAATTGTAAAGACTCCTGTTTGCCATTACAAGGGCTGGGTTTCTCAACATACATCTCCAAAGTGAGAGCAGTATGTTTGAATTCCTTGATGGCCTCAGGAATCCTACTGCGTTGCAATCCGCATATGCTCTTGAAAACTAGGATACATAAAGAAACCAGATGCTACAGAAGCAGCCAAGAACAAAAATCCTAAAGGGAATCCAGGTGTAGTTGGCACAATTTCTAAATGACAGTGAGGCTTGTCAGAGAGAGATTCTAATTGGGTTAACCAGCTTCTCTTACAGTTGCCGCTTAATATTCCTTCCTACTCTTCGGCAGTGTGTGATTTTTAAAAATGTCCATTCTAAATTGGTTCTTGTGTCTAATGTGTTGCATTGCCTACTGCAGAAGAATTAAAATATTCCAAGTACATAGAAGATAAATGTGTCTTTGCCTCCATCTATGCCTCTGGTGTGTATCAATTCGTGGGCCTGATAAATAGGATCAGTCATTCTGGTAGGGCAATTTCCCATCTCAGCTTCTTTATCAATTCTCTAAGACTTTGGTAAAAGGCAGCAGCAGATGCTCCATGTGTCCATGCCTAATGTAAAGCACCAACTCCTGGCCTGTTTGTCTTAGTGTTAGCAGACCGGCATGAGCTGTCGCGGTCATTTGTGTCTTGCCAAATATAGCTTTTGCAATTGTACTCGGAACTTGTCAAAGCTTTGTGACCATGGGCTCTGGTTGTTACTATGGGGGCGGGGTCAAGGCCAGTGCATTCTTGGTGAGATATGGCACCAGAAGTGTTAATTGTGCTATGTCAGAAGGAAGTTGTTGACGGCTTGCTAAAACGTGTAATCAGAATGGGGCCAAAAAAGCCAGGAATGACAGGGGATCTCTGAGGTATTATGTCAAAGGGCTCTGAAAGCATGCTATGCCCATAGGTTTGAGCTAGTAAGAAAGGTACAAAGGATGGTCCTTTGCCAACACTAGCCATGTTGAGATAGATGCTGAAACATCAGACGCACATTGTGAGGGACTTACAGTTCTAGTAGGAGCAGGACAACTGGTTATTGCGAATCAACAAATGTGTCTGCTCATGCCTACGGGCACTATCAAGATCCTCCTGTATCTTTGATATGTCATGTGCCATATACTGTAAAGTATTTTCATATAAGTTTGTGTTTTTCCTGGTAGTAGCACACTACCAGGAATTTCAGTGCTATATATCGGAGCCCTTTGAGAACCCCACACCGTCCCTGAATCACTACTCTGGGCATATATAACAGACTCATGAATAGACATGGAAGGGAAAAGCAAACACAGGCTTCTGGTGCTTCAGTCAGGAGGGCACAATTCACTGGAGTAACCTTCAGTCTTTATGCACCCTATGGAAAAGCACCACTACTTTAATACCAGTGTGAATATATGTTCCAAACATCAACATTAAAAAAATAACAGTCAATGCTTACCAGCATTCATGAAGGTGATAACTCTACTGAACATTGAGAAGACCTAGATACCAGTCAAGCCTCCATGAAGACTGGAGGCAACAAGTAGAGCACCGAGCTGAAGCAGAGATTAGTTAGGCACAATGGTCCTGCAATATTAAGTATGCGGATCAGAGGAATGCGAAGAAGGGAAAATATAAAAATGGTGCAGAAAAGGACATGGGCAAGTGTGAACTGGAGCGAAGTGCAAGAATACCACAACGACTACTTGAGATGTTGTCAGGCACCTGTGTCTCATTGTGTGAGCTTCATACACGGTCTCTATCATTGGTGACTACCCGTACTCCAGAAGTGCATTACATACAGCTCTCTCTAGGTCTCTCTGTGTAATCTCTTCTACGGTTCTTCTTAGACTCCAATATCTGTTTCTATCACCCATGTTTGAGTTCTCTCTCATTATATGTTTCCATATGTAGTGTTGTGCCAAATGGTGTGAGTGCCTGTGAAGTAGCTGTGAGCTAGGTAATCCCTAGACCTGAAACAGGACATATAAGAACATTCTTATGTGAAGGACTTTTTTATGGTTTGAAGAGTCTCAAGCCATTTTCATTGAAACCGTTGTCCTTTCTTGCAGCTTTGACCCAGTATAATTAACCACAGCTCTCCCAGTTTCTTCCACAAAGCCATTGCAAGGCATTGTAATGCCACCTCAAAATGTAATAAATATACAAACTTATTAAGAATAAAATAAAAACAGTTTCCACAGTATACACTAAATTTGTTGATAACTAGTTAAGTATCAATCCTGGACACAAAGCATACCTCAGACTCCACCCCCGCCAGCTACACTCAATTGATGCTACAACAAAACGCAGTTACTTCAAGGAAAAAAGCTTTACTGGGACAAGAAATATTGTGAACTTTTTAGAACAAGCAGGAAATTACAGAGATGCTTTGAGGAACATTTGATTGAGTCTTGGATTTTCATACCTCCTAATCTTCAATGTATGTCACTAGTTTTCTCAGATCTTTTAAGTAGAGGGAGCAGGAATCTCCAACACTGCAAGGCCTATCTTCCCCAATGATCAACTCATTTTTATCATTTGCATTAAATATCTGTTTTTTTTCTGATGAGCTTTCTACGGTATGTTCTTCACGTTTTCAAAATGTAATTCATTTCCATTTCGTTTCTACTAGGCAAAAACATTCATCACAAGTTACTGTGGATGATGTTACATGTAGTTTCTGCAAATATAAAGACTGCCTTATTTGTGGATTCAAATTGATTAAAATATAATTATATATGCCAAACTCTGACCATCAGTCTTCCCACACTTCTAAACTAGTCCTCTGTGAGGGGAGTATATTGAGTGCCCACCCTTCACTTAAATAAAAACTTAGGACTAACTCCTGCTTCTTGGCATTCCTGGTCAATCAAATCCATCAGGACCCTTGCCATGGGAAGAGTGTATCACTTCACTTGCATCATTTTACCCATCTGTGCTAAGGCTAGAAGATGAAGTAGTTAATTATATTGTGGCTAAATAGAAAGAGGCCCTCTTAAATCCAATTTCAAGCTCTTGTATCTATTAAGGGTTGGTCTGCCTCATCTTTCCCTGTTTACACACTTGTATGTATAATGTGCTAAGTCTGAATGAATGGCTTTGAAGGCAGACCCACTGAATATGTGTCCGATAAAGACTGGAAATGAGTAAGCCCTGATCCGACTTGTGCGCCACAATGAGTTGCTTAAGTGGAGCCTATTTATTTGTGCCTCTCTGTGCTGTAGCGGTGATTGGCTGAATCCTGGTTGCAGCTTCTGACCATTGACAATCCTCTAAGAAGCCACTGCTCTCACTTGACTATACACCACATGCAGCTAATCTGGAAAACTATTGCAAAAAGGCACAACCTCCACCCAAGTCATTTATCTCCTGATATGTCCACCTCATTTTTCTGAGAGTGCTGTTGCATTACTCTTTGAGTTTCAGAACCTGGAAGCCATATATCTCTGGCACGTTGTCCTTACTGAAGCCTAATTTGTACATATGTGAGAGTCCCCATGTGCAAGTAAAGCATAAAGGAAAAATCAAGATGACGGTGAAGCTCATGCCTTAGCTCTTCTTTCTTTCTCGCCACAGCAAGTGCATGAAAGTTCACCAATCCATTACTACCTATGGGGTTTCGATTAACAGGTCCTTCCCACAACTGTCCACTCCAGCTGGATTCCAAAGTGTTGACAAGTCAGATACCTAAGACTGGCTTTGCCACTTTACTCAGGCTTTGAGGACAGGTTGCTTCAAGGCTTGATGAGGTTAAATAAAAATCTAACAGTGGCTATCTCCAGGTTCTGACCACGAATGACACATAACTAATAGATCTCATCACTATGTTATAACAATGGACCATCCAGCATCTTGCTATTCCCATCCTATGAACCCCTCTCCAAAAGGATTCTCGGACTGCCACAATGTTGTTGGTAGTACTTTACAACAACTGCATATAAAATAAGATAAAATGGAACAAATGGTTAGAATACATTTTCCAAAAGAAAATGTGCTTTAAGATCAGATGAAGGAGGGTAGATCTTTTGGCCCTCTTCAGCCTCAGACCTTATTTGCTGGCATTCCCCATTAGTTCATAGACTACCAGACAGCACAGCTCTCTGGTTTGCCAAAGACATCTTGGGGACTTTCAGAAAGCTTCCCTGGGAATACATTCCGCACATTGCTTACCATTGGCTTAGTGGTTCATAACTCACATTTGCTTGCTTTCTATTTACTGGCTTAAGTTGTTTTAGGCAGTCTAGCTTGAGTCCGTCCCTTCTGTGGAGCATTGCCTGCTTACAAGGGTCTCTTGTATTCTAACACCCATGCTCCTTACTGTAAACAGACCTTTGAATCTAGTTTTTGTCTTCTCACATTTACTCTTCATTCAGAAACAGAGGTTAAATGTCAGTCTGTGTTTTCTGAGGAAGCTTGGCGTTTACTTTTCTTTCTCTGACTTCAAAGTAAGAGGATAATCATGCTGGGTACTGCGGGTGTGCTGGAGGAAGGCTGTACAATGTAAGTTTTTTTCTTGCACACAACAACATTTAAATGTCTTTAAATATCTGCAGATATTTCAGATTACATATGAACTGAGAAAGCACAAATGAAGCACCCTTTTTGTCAATTCTGAAGTGCACAGGAAAGAAATATTTTAAATTCGATCAAAGCAAATCAATACATCAGGTGATGACATTTCCACACATTATCATATCATTTGTGCTCTGTATAGTCTTATCAGGAAAACTGTATGTCTGTGCAAATGCAGTGGTTATTTCCATAGAAAATGTGTTGTCTGTAATGGCAGTGTGTTACCACAACATGCATGCACCACACTGTGCCACTCCACTCTGCACCACTCTGCGTCACTTCACTTTACTCTGCACTACTCCATTCCATGTCACTTCACTCTATGCCTCTCTACTCTGCAACCCTGAACTATGTGCCACTGCACTCTACTATGTACTACTCTACTCTACACCTCTGCACTCTATGCCACTCTATTCTTCATCACTGCGTTCTGTAACTCTATGCTACAGCACTCTACCCTGCACCACTCCAAGCCACTTCACTCATCTCTGAAAGAATCTTTTCTACACCACCTCACTCTACGCCACCACACTCTACGTCACTCTGAGGCATTCCACTCTGAGCCACTCTCCTGTACTCCACTGCACTCTAAACCACGATAATCAACTATGCACCGCTCCACTCTATCAGTCTACTCTGCAACACCCTATATACCTCTAATCTAACCACTGCACTCTACGCTACTGTACTCTATGCCAATGCACTTTAAATGACTTTACTTAAAATCAGTGCACTCTATGCCATTGCACAATATGCCAATCTACTCTGGAACCACTGCACTCATGCCCACTATACTCTACAACAATCTACTCTACACCAATGCACTCTATGCTACTCTACACCATTGCACAATGTGTTACTGCACTCTCTACCACTCTATTCTACTCACATATACTGACTTTACTCTATGCCACTCAAGTCTGCTCTACTGCAATGTGTCAATGCATTCTACGCAACTTTACTATGCACCACTCCACTCTACAACACCCTACTCTGCAACACTGCACTCTTTGCCATTGAACTCTTCGCCACTCTACTCTGCACCACTGCATCCTAGGACCCTGGACTCTACACCACTGAATTCTATGCCACTCCACTCTGCCCTGCAACATCCACTCTACGCCACTTCATTCTGCTGTGAAGCAATCTACTCTCCACCACTGCACTCTAGGCCACCCTACTCCACTCTGCACCACTTTACTCTGTCACTGCAGTCGGCGCTGCACCACTCAACGCTAAACTACTGCACTCTAAGCCAATGCACGCACACCAGTTTACTTAAAAACAATACCCTCTACTTCACTGCTCTCCATGGCAATCTACGCTGCACTCTTCACCACTGTACTGTACAACACTCTACTCCACTGCACTTTATGCCACTCTGCTCTACACCATTGCACCCAATGTCACTGCACTCTATTCTATTCTACACCACTGCTCTCTACACCACTCTACTCTACACCACTCTACACCAATGCACTCTGCACCACTCTACAACACTCTACTCTGCACCACTGAACTCTATGCCACTGCGCTCTACTCCACTGCTCTCTACTCTGCACCTCTGTAATCAGTGGTGCACCACTTCATTCTATGCCACTCCACTCCACTCTGTCACTCCACTCTGTGCCACTTCACTTTGTGCCATTCCACTCTGTGCCACTCCACTCTATGCCACTCCACTCTATGCCAGTGCACTCAAAACAAATGCACTCTATACCAATCTACTCTGCACCACTGTGCTCTACACAACTATACTCCACTCTGCTCCACTTTATGTCGATCCACTTTACACCACTGCATTCTATGCCATTGCACTCTACTCCACTCTACACTACACCACTGTCCCCTGCACCACTCCACCCTGCACCAGTCCACTCCACCCTGCACCAGTCCACTCGACGCCACTTAACTCTACTCTGAAACAATCTACTCTAAACATTACGCCACTCTGCTCCACGCCACTTAAATCTATGCTGCACCACTCCACTATGCTGAACTACTCTGCAACACTCTATGAGACTCTACGATATTCCACTCTGACACGCTACTCCATTAAACACTACTCCACTCTGACACTCTTCAGCACTCTATGCCCTTCACCTTTATGCACCTCCGCTCAATGCACCTCCACTCTATGCCTCATCACTCTACGCCCCCACTCCACTCTGAGACTCACTCTGACACTTCACTCCACTCCACTCTGACACTTTATTTCACTCTATGCCGCTTTACACCACTCTAAGCTCCTCCACGTTATGCCGCTCCACTCTACAAGACTCTACTTTGCTATATGCCACTCTGACACACTTCTCTACTTAATGACGATATACGTAATTCCATCTACGTCACTTCATGCTAATCTACCCCACTCTGTGATGCTCCTCTCTACAACGGTGTATGCCACTGTCTGCTACTCCACTCTACGATGGTCTACAACACTGTACTCTATGCCATTCCACTCTACTACACAACACCCCCTCTCTACGCCACTCCACTCTGACACTGTATGATACTCTTACACTTTACTCAACTCTGACACTCTATGCAGCACTCTATGCCCTTCAACTCCACAACACAATACTCCCTCCACGACACTCCGCAACACTTTGCGCTACTCCACTTTACATCACTCCATGCCACTCCACGACAATCCACTCTACGCCACTCCAAAACACTCCACTCTACTCTACGACACTCTCCTGTATTTCACAAACCTTTAGACATGATGACCAGTATCCACACTGGTGTAGAATACGGCTAAAACCCATTGGCAAAGCCAATAGCGCTTCCATAGTCAAGACCTGTTGGCTTTGCCAATGCTTGTTTTTGGAATAAGACATTTGACCCTGCTTGTAAATGACAGCTAGTCATTTTATGGTCATTTTATGGTGAAGTCTAAATGAACCTATATTTCTAAGTATATGGACCTAGCAGTAACGAGTTTGTGATTGAAAACAATAGAAGCCGAGAAGCATGTCTGAGTTTGTTGCTTGGCAGCCATCTTGCACTTGTGCCTTGTGGCACAGTGATTTGAACATCAGCCTCACATTTGCAAGGTCCTTCGGGGTTGATGGCGAGCGTTCCAGGGATTGAGTTTATCTCATGGATGACTGACCTCTGTTAATAGAAAAGTGCTATTCAGAGAGCGCGTTGCAAATAACAGCTTCTGTCCACAACCAGCGGAAGGATCCTCGTCCTTCCAAATTATTCATCAGTAAAACCCCACCTGGGCTGCCCACCACTCCTCAGTGGGAATCTTAATTTCAACAGCTAGAAGTTGAGAATCCCTTTTTCTTAAACTCTTCATTTTTTCTTCACAGTCTCTGGGAACAGGCTATTCAGGCAGGGGGACAGGAGCAGAGCAAAAATAAATATCTTCAATATGCAGATCTCTACTTCATCAAAGCCGGATATGATTTATTTTTAAATCGCGCAAGAAAATCTATTCTGCTGTATGAAGTGATTCCACCCTTTGAAAAGCTAACCCGGCAGTCCTTATTATCTAAAAGCAGCTCTCTTCTGAGAGAGAGCGTTGCCATAGAGATGGTTTCCCAACCTGAAATCCTTAAATGCTGTTAAGCTGCATCTGTTTGGTTGCTATCACAGGTTCACAACAATCAATAGACACTGTTTCAATAGAAACCTTTCTGGAGGACATCAAAGTCTCAACCTCTTACCCCCTTCAGCGCCTCCCTTTCTTCTGGCTGCTTTCAGGCGCGAACACTTTCCATTGTTTGCAGTTTTAAAGAATGGAAGTTTGAAGGAACTGACGAACAGCTTAATCTTTTTACTCAAACACTGTTGCAGAGGTGTTATTTTAGAAATTATCAAGGATGTGTAAAATACCCTGCACATCTGTATTTATAGCTCAAAACCTATGAGTCCCTCCTTAAAGTTCTCTTAAGTATTGAAGTTATGAAGCAGCCAAAAAAGACATTGACATATTTTTTTGTAACTATAGTCCTCCACTTTCAAACTATTTCTATGGTGTTCTTTAATTTATATTTTGCAATTGTATCTAAATTAGTTATTTTTTTTCGTGGGTGCGAGGGGTTTTGGGTAAGTAAGCTAATGTTTCATGTTAATTTGCGAGGTGGAATATTTGAATGCTATGTTTTTTTCCAGGTCTTAAAGAGATTTTAGAGAAGAGGTTGTGGTGTAATCTACCAAAATTGACAACAGATCACAATGTAAAAGAGTTGAATTTGTAATTCTGTACCGCTGTACCGCATTGCCTGGGTGATTAGCTGTGTTTTCTACAGAGATGAAGATTGTGCGAAATAGAAAGGACAGGGATAAAGTTCCTAGATTTTGAGATCTAAACTCAAAGCCTTTTGGGCCAGATGGTGAATGAGGTGCAAAGAGGAGGCAGTATGAAGAGAGCTGGGAGATTTGCCTCAGTGTTTTAGAAGCTTCCTTGCTATGGGCCTCCGAAAGCTCCTCACCGCCCCAATGACAAAGCATGCATCGTCCCAGATAAAATAGTTCAGGTGTGGCAATATCATTTCTCCCTAAAGTGGATTGCATTCCAAACCTACAGAACATATTTCTAAATTAAAATAATTGGGATATATATATGTGTGTGTGTGTGTGTGTATATGTGTGTGTATATATATATATATATGTGTGTGTGTGTATATAGATATATATGTGTGTGTAGATATATATGTGTGTGTGTGTAGATAGATATATATATATATATATATATATATATATATGTAGGTATATATATATATATATATATATATATATATATATATATATATATATATATATATATATATATATATATAACCTACTGGCGGTCGCCAGTAGGTATATATAGTTAGGATTTTTTCTCTATGGGATTTTTGAAAATTCTATGTCTAATAACTTTGGCGTTTGTGGACGGAATTGGCTGAAATTTTCAGGAAAATGGCACATTTTGTTTCTGAGC
Organism: Lissotriton helveticus; assembly: GCF_964261635.1. Taxonomy (NCBI): domain Eukaryota; kingdom Metazoa; phylum Chordata; class Amphibia; order Caudata; family Salamandridae; genus Lissotriton; species Lissotriton helveticus. The sequence continues at coordinate 1,705,799,341 of NC_136067.1, forward strand.
AGCCCTTGAAAATTTGGGGGGGGGTTCGTCAAGGGGGGGCCGAGAAAAAAGGGGGGTCCCAAAACGTGTTTTTAACATTGAGTTTTCCATAGGGCGGTTGGCCTCACTTTTAGCCCGAACGGCTGAATGGATTTGCACGAAACTTGGCAAAATTGTAGGGACTGGTAGCCCGATGTGCCTTTTGTAGGTCTCAATATATGTGCTACAGTGGATTTTGAGAAATTAACGTTTAAAAAAAGATATATATCTGTAACAGCGGACCGGGCAGCGCTCCAGTTCGCGTACTTTGCGCGCAACGGAGCTTTGTGAAGCGAAGCTGATTGGTTCTCCGGCGTCTGTCAACATTCCAAACAGTCCGTAGCGGCCGCCATCTTGTCTCTCGGTAGGATCGAGAGACAAGAGGAGTCCAAAGCGAAGGGGCAAATGACCATAAGGGGGCATAGTAGATCCTCGCTGACCCCCTAGGTTTGATGTGGAGGTTTTAAAAGGGCCCCGCGGGGCAAAAAAAAATATAATAATAATAATCGAACGGCTGAATGGATTTGCACGAAACTTGGCAAAATATTAGGGACTGGTAGCCCGATGTGCCTTTGCTAGGTCTCAATATATGTGCTCCAGTGGATTTTGAGAAATTAACGTTCAAAAAAAGATATATATCTGTAACAGCGCTCCGCTTCGCGTACTTTTCGCGTTACGGAGCTTTGCGAAGCTGATTGGTTCTCCGGCGTCTGTCAACATTCCAAACAGTCCGTAGCGGCCGCCATCTTGTCTCTCGGTAGGATTGAGAGACAAGAGGAGGCCAAAGCGAAGGGGGAAATGACCATAAGGGGGCATAGTAGATCCTTCCTGACCTCTTAGGTTTGATGTACCATTTTGCCAAGTTTGGTGTAATTCCGTTCAGCCATTCAGGCTGTAGACGTATGTAAATGTCCTATGGAAAATTGCATGGGGAAAACACATTTGAAAGTGTTGAAATTTAGAACCAATTAAAATGTTACTTTGGTTTTGTATTTGTGTGTGATGAAAGTTAATTGGTTATGTATATATGTCAAATGAGAGGAAACCACAGCCATTTTGTGATACTACTGTCTGAGGTACATTTGTGAGGAATTTTTGGTGGTGAATTTCTGGTGTTTGATTTACACAGTACTAACACTTCTCCTACTTTTAAAAAGGTGAGTTGTTAATTTGTAAGGGGAACTATGTTGTACACTTGAAGATAATTTGAAAAATGTTTTCTGTTATTTATTTGCAGTCCTTCTGTTATACTAAATACTTGATAAAGTTAGTTTTATATTATGTATTACTAAAAACGATAAATGAAAGTGATTATTTTTTTTCTGCAATTTACAGCAAGCAATTTCAAAATAAAATGGCTCACAATGAAGAGACCGTGGCAATTTCTTTTGAATTGTCCACTACATTGATTGAAATTGAGAGCACCAATAATGAAATATTGTCACAAGGAGGAGATGACTTGTATGATTCCATTAGATTGATTGAAATGGACAGCACCAATAATGAAATATTGTCACAAGGAGATGACTTGAATGATTCCACTACATTGATTGAAATTGAGAGCACCAATAATGAAATATTGTCACAAGGAGGAGATGACTTGTATGATTCCATTAGATTGATTGAAATGGACAGCACCA